>NC_133674.1:7372523-7964907 GCF_048934315.1 Petromyzon marinus
CAGAGATGACACAGGATGGGCCCCAGGTGTCAGTAGGTGTAGAATTGTAATCTGCCAGTTCGTCTTGCCCACACTCCGAATGTGATTGGCCCTTCTGTGTGTGTGGTTCATATGTGTGCGCGTTCTTTATTTCAAAGCCATCGGCTGTGCTTCGAACCTGGCGACCCGAGTTCGATTCCCGCTCACGGCCAACACCGGTGACGAATTATCTGAACCGGTCCTGGGCCTCTGCTAGATCGACTCAGCCTCAAATGAGTACCTGGTGCGGTGTGTAATAATATCGCCACTGGGGAGACAAAGGCGGCCGGGCGTGGTGTTGCCCACCCACCCCCTCGTGTACCGTGCCGGCCTTCAGAGGTGCTCGCTACCAACACTTGCCCCAACGGTCTGTTCAGACTGTACGGGGGATCTTTGTCTTCACGCGTGCGTTCTTTACATCGATGTTTCAAAGCCACCCGCAGCACGAAATCTTGAGCTCGGCTCAGCCGTCATTCCGCGGCACCCTGGCTGGGGTCCGGGAGCCGTCGATGCGGCGCGACCGCCCCCGTCACTCGGATAGCGCAGCGATCGCCGTCAAATCTCATTCCAGATCGTTAAAACTAAACATGTATTCTTCTACGTTTTTTTATTTTTTTTACCAGATAAGGGCCCACTGATTTACGGAGCTATTTTTTTTTCACGAATGACAGCTCAACGGAAGTGGCTGATCGTCGCGTGGACATGCACAGCATCCGATGACCCCAAACGCGTGCTGTTGATTCTAAATTTTGAAGGGCAAAAACCGGCGGACCCGAAGAAAACTCCGCACGACCACGGATAGGGAGAGAGAGACACCGCAAAGTATACAGGCGTCAGGGTGGGGATCATCAAAACCCACGATCTCCGGCATACCAGGTGAGGGAATTAACATCTCGCCACTGTGGTGCAGCACAGCACTGCTGCTGAACCCCTCCCCCCCCCCGTCTCATTGACTACTCGACCCCCTTAACACCCCCGGCTGCAGATTTTTCCTCCGACATTTGTCGCGAGACGGAACTCTGCACGTCCCGAACCGGACATTGTTCGAATTTACGACAAGCACTGTTGACTCTGTACGGTGCACGCGAAGTTCAACATACATACGTACGTACGGGCATTATTCCCAGTGCTAGCCGAAGGAGAATCAACAAGAAGGAGGTTAAATATATGAGCAGAGGTGGTGGTGGTGTTTCGGGCCGTCCATAAATGACGTCACGCGATTGTGGACAATTTTTGACCCCCCCCCCCTCGTCACACGGCGTCACAAAAAGTCAGAGCCCCCCTCAAATATGACGTCATAAAGCTCTGCCCCCCGCCCCCCCCCCAAAAAAAAACTTCAAATCGTTTTAAACTATTGTCATTGTAGTGCGTATTTAATGTGTCGCCGCACTCTGATGTTGCAGGAGAAAACATGTGTTGTCTCTATTTAAAGCTGCGCATTTTGATGTGACGTCACATTTCTCAAACCCCCACCCCCTCGTCACACATCGTCACAAACGTCTGACCCCCCCTCCCCTAGGTGCGTGACGTCATTTATGGACGGCCCCTTTGGTGATTGCAGCCTGCAAGGTCTGGGTTTGATTTCAGCTGCTGGCGAACGATGCCTTTGCTCAGGCTTAGCCATTTTATAAATCCACTGCTGGCTTAGAGGGCCCTACCCACACCCCACGCCGTGCGGGTCCCGAGGGTTATTTGGCCATACTTCACCACGCGGGTCGCTACGGGTCGGCGCAAGCGGCGTGTGTGGACTTGGAAGCATAAAAGTACAGCACAACAGATAATTTTGGTGCACTGCCCTCTGCTGTCCACGACGTTGCCCTGCAGACACCAGCAGCCAGTAGCAAGCAGCCAGCAGTCAGCAGCCAGCAGACAACAGGCATCAGGCAGAAGCCAGCAGCCAGCAGCAGCCAGCAACAGCAATCAGCAGGCAGCAGCAATCAGCAGACAGCAGGCAGCAGCAGGCGGAAGCCAGCAGCCAGTAGCAAGCAGCCAGACAGCAGCAACCTTCCAGCAGCAGCAGCCAGCAACAGCCAGCAGCAGCCAGCAACAGCAGAGGAAGCAGCAGCCGCCTGCAGCGACCTCGTGGTGTGCCTGCACCGGTTCCCCGTCCAGTCCCAGGGCTGTCCAGGATTCCGAGGTCTGACGAGATTGCTCAGGGCTGCTGATTGACAGCAGCGGGCTCTGCATTCTAAGCTGCTTCGTCGCTCTGCTTGATGCAGAAGAATGTTTTACGGGGTGACTGGGATAGCGTGTTGTCTGGAAAGACGTTTGATTGAAGGGAACAGATTTTTCATGGGCAGAATATTCCGTCGATAAGCATTGAGGAGGGGTCGTCTGCCTGGGCTCAGGTATTCGCTCCACTGCCACCGGCCCCTTCTTGAATTTACTGTTCATCTTTGAGCCAAGTGAAGAATGCTTCTCTTCTCAAGAATGAGCATATCAATTCTGCTTTTGGAATACATTTTTTTAAAGTGCCTTTCATATCAAACGATTGCCAGGAAGTTCTTTCCTTCGTTTACCCGTCCGAAATCAGCGATGGAAATTCCACATTCCTATGTCGAGGGTAAAGTCTATCCATAGGGTGGGCGTTGACGGCGCCACGGTAGTGAGATGGTATATCGGAAGTCGTGGGTTTGATCACGACCCTGACCTCTAAACACGGTAATTGATCTTGCCTCATCGGCCATGCTCCTGTCCAGCGACTTGTCCTGCCCAATAGGCTCACTTACTTTTGTGAGCAGTCAGTATGATGGGGCGCCACGGTGGCTAGGAGATGTTAACTACCTCGCCTGGTATACAGGAGGTCGTGGGTTCGATCCTGACCCTGTCGCCTGATGTATGTTTGGAGTTTGCTTGTTCTCTCCCTCTTCCCATGGTCGCGTGGATTTTTCTCCGCGTCCTCCGGTTTTTGCCTCCACATTTGCAATCAGCATATCATTTCATAATAAAGGTTTTTGGGTTAGATGGCGTTATTTATAAATGTGTCGTAACCCTCCACCACCCGACACTGCCAAACAGTAAAAAATGTGTCACGTTTACAAAGGACAAATAGTTCACTACTTTAACCCACCGGTGTGTTGAAGAGTGCATCAACATCATTTAAAATTTGAGTACGCCGTTTCGCTGGTAATTATATCGATCATCATCGGGCAATTCGACAGAATGGTAAAGCCCTCACTTGCTCCCGGTCTTAAATAGAGCAGCAGGGTGACGTCATCATTTAACTCATTCAGGTGCAGTGATTTGAGGCGGAGAGGGGGGGGGTATTGTAATTATATATTCGATTGGTAATCAGTCAATGGTTATGATTAGTAATGACCATTGTTTAAATAACACTTACTTCTTATGGAGAGGGGATTTCTTTAAACAAAAGGAAGGAGCAGCAATGGGCTCTCCTTTATCTCCTGCGATAGCAAATCTCTACATGGAAAACTTTGAAATAAGAGCACTTGCCTCGAGTACATTAACACAATCTTTTTGGTTTAGATATGTGGATGACACTTGGTTGTCTGGATGACACTTGGTTGTCTGGCCACATGGTAAAGATACACTTAATGATTTTCTAAATCATCTCAATGCACAAAACCCGGCCATCAGTTCACCATGGAAATGGAGGTGAATAACACACTCCCGTTCCTAGATATTTTGCTTGGACATGGCCTAAACGGTAAAATAACACACAGCGTTTACAGAAAGCAAACACACACTGCTGCCTATCTGAATGCAGATTCGCATTATCATCCAGCTCAGAAATCCTCTCTTATCAAGACGCTCACACATCGGCCTAAAACAATGTCAGATGGTGAAAGTCTAGTGAGAGAGATCAAACACGTTAAAGAAGCATTACCACAGAATGGCTACAATAATACTCAAATTAACAGAGCACTGAATGCCAAATCACGATCGCAAAGCAATACTGCTGAAAGCTATCAGATTGTTAAAACAATTAAAATTTCATATATCTCAGGAGTAACTGACAAATTAGCCCGTGTTTTGCAAATGCAAAACATTACAGTAAGATTTGGTACAGTACACAAAATTCAAAACTAGTATCTTGCACTAAAGACGAATTACCTACATTATCAACAGAAGGTGTATATCGGATTAATTGTTTATGTGGCAGATGCTACATTGGACAGACGGGACGTAACATCAGCATAAGACTAAAAGAACACCAAATAAATATTAAATTATCTCAAACACAACTGTCGGCAGTGGCAGAACATGCTTGTCAACAAGGACACTCAATTGATTTTGATAACGTTCAAGTGTTGTGTAAACTAATTATTACTGGCAAAGACTAATTAGAGAATCCATTGAAATTGAGAGAAACAGAAATAACTTTAATCGCTCTGACAGCTACAGGCTTAGTGCGGCTTGGAAGCGTATTATTAAATATTACATATTACAATTCCTTATAGGGGAAACATACTAATTAACGGATTACTAACGTAGCATATAATCACTAACACACGTTACAACTACTCTTTGTTTCTTTCGGTAAAGTCACGTAGAATTAAGAAATAATAATAAAATTACATAATATCGACGTTTCGATTGCAACGCAAGCAATCATCATCAGGCATTGAAGAGCTAAATTTAAGAGAGAGAGAGAGAGAGGAAACACAGAACCGCAGATATATATACAGACACCGAAGCAGAGGGAGTTAACACAGAGACACAAAGAGACACAACGTATGGAGAAGCACATCAAATCGAACTCCCTCTGCTTAGGTGTCTGTATATATATCTGCGGTTCTGTGTTTCCTCTCTCTCTTAAATTTAGCTCTTCTATGCCTGATGATGATTGCTTGCGTTGCAATCGAAACGTCGTATGCTATTACGTAATTTCATTATTATTTCTTATTTCTACGTGACTTTACCGAAAAAAACAAAGAGTAATTCCTGCAGTCACGAAAGCACTAAATCACATTACAACTAATTACTAATCTACAACTTATTACTAATCATAACCATTGACTGATTACCAATCGATTATATAATTACAATACCCCCCCCCCTCTCCGCCTCAAATCACTGCACCTGAATGAGTTAAATGATGACGTCACCCTGCTGCTCTATTTAAGACCGGGAGCAAGTGAGGGCTTTACCATTCTGTCGAATTGCCCGATGATGATGGATATAATTACCAGCGAAACGGCGTACTCAAATTTTAAATGATGTTGATTCACTCTTCAACACACGGATGGGCTAAAGTAGTGAACTATTTGTCCTTTGTAAACGTGACACATTTTTTTACTGTTTGGCAGTGTCGGGTGGTGGAGGGTTACGACACATTTATAAATAACGCGATCTAACCCAAAAACCTTTATTATGAAATGATATGCTGATTGCAAATGCAGAGGGAAAAACCGGAGGACCCGGAGAAAAATCCACGCGACCATGGGAAGAGGGATAGAACACGCAAACTCCAAACATACATCAGGCGACAGGGTCAGGATCGAACCACGACCTCCTGTATACCAGGCGAGGTAATTAACATCTCCTAGCCACCGTGGCGCCCCATCATACCGACTGCTCACAAAAGTAAGTGAGCCTCTTGGGCAGGACAAGTCGCTGGACAGGAGCATGGCCGATGAGGCAAGATCAATTACCGTGTTTAGAGGTCAGAGTCGTGATCAAACCCACGACTTCCGATATACCATCTCACTACCGTGGTGCCGTCAACGCCCACCCTATGGATAGACTTTACCCTCGACATAGGAATGTGGAATTTCCATCGCTGATTTCGGACGGGTAAACGAAGGAAAGAACTTCTTGGCAATCGTTTGATATGAAAGGCACTTTAAAAAAATGTATTCCAAAAGCAGAATTGATATGCTCATTCTTGAGAAGAGAAGCAGTCTTCACTTCGCTCAAAGATGAACAGTAAATTCAAGAGGGGGCCGGTGGCAGTGGAGCGAATACCTGAGCCCAGGCAGACGACCCCTCCTAAATGTTTATCGACGGAATATTCTGCCCATGAAAAATCTGTTCCCTTCAATCAAACGTGTTTCCAGACAACACGCCATCCCAGTCACCCCGTAAAACATTCTTCGGCATCAAGCAGAGCGACGAAGCAGCTTAGAATGCAGAGCCCGCTGCTGTCAATCAGCAGCCCTGAGCAATCTCGTCAGACCTCGGAATCCTGGACAGCCCTGGGACTGGACGGGGAACCGGTGCAGGCACACCACGAGGTCGCTGCAGGCGGCTGCTGCTTCCTCTGCTGTTGCTGGCTGCTGCTGCTGCTGGAAGATTGCTGCTGTCTGGCTGCTTGCTACTGGCTGCTGGTTTCTGCCTGCTGCTGCTGCCTGCTGTCTGCTGATTGCTGCTGCCTGCTGGTTGCTGCTGCTTGCGGCTGGCTGGCTGCTGGCTTCTGCCTGATGCCTGTTGCCTGCTGGCTGCCGCAGGGCAACGTCGTGGACAGCGAATTCCCCGATGATGCTGGATGTAATTACCAGCGAAACGTCGTACTCAAATTTTAAATGTTGTGGATTCACTCTTCAACACACCGGTGGGCTAAAGTAGTGAATTATTTGTCCTTTGTAAACGTGACACATTTTTTTTACTTTTGATTTAAAGCTTTCGTGACTGCAGTAATTCATATTCTTAGCTCTTTCGGTAAAGTCACGCTGAAGGGAAACAATAAAATAATAAAAAATATATAAAATGATGAACGTTTGCGTTATGGTCGAAACGTCGTGAGAATTTTTATTGTTTTATATATATTTTATTGTTTTATTGTTTCCCTTCAGCGTGACTTTACCCAAAGAGCTAAGAATATACATTTTTTTACTGTTTGGCCGTGTCGGGTGGTGGAGGGTTACGACACATTTATAAATAACGCGATCTAACCCAAAAACCTTTATTATGAATAATATTGGTCGCGAAAGCCTACGTGTTAAACTGAGCATATCGTTTCTCGAGTATTTGACCGCTATAAATGTCCGCACAATAAGCCACTTCGTTGGGCTATCATTTGTGGTAGCCAGGTAGCTTCGGAAAAAGAGCTGTACAGCAGCTCAATGGGGCCTTATCTGGTAAAATAAAAAAAGAGTTTGAATATGGCTTTAATAGAGAACAGACTCCGGGATTCATTGACCACGGCGGTGCCCATCGCACTCGCAGAATCGTGAATGGTCTCGGTGAGGATGGAAAACAAATGGTGGTGTTTCGTCGAAATGTGGAATTTCTATTCCTCTACACAATGCGTATTCATCAGCATCATCAGCATCAACCATGGCCTATCAGCTGTTAGATGAATGTATGACCCCCCCACCCCCACCAAAGCATCGCCATCCCTCGCGGCCCCGGGACGCAGCGATCGTATTTGTACGTCTCTCGCGTGCAGCGAGAGCGCAAGGCGCCGGGGACATTTTGACTTAGTGCGCGAAGGAGCTTGCACCGTACGGGTAGATACGCACATTCATTAATTCATCACCCGCCTTAGATATGTGCCCCGGAGTAAATTATAGCGCACGAGGCAGTGGAGATGATTTCCTATCAAAGTGACTCAGCGGCGGGGGTGTGGGAGGAGAGGAGTGGGGATGCGAGGGAGCGGCGACGCATCATAGCCGGAGAGGGCATCATCATCACCATCAGACGCACAGGAGTGCGCGTCCTCTCGCCGTGTTGTGGTGACAGCCAAAACAAGGGGAAAAGATTTACGCACGCACACCACGCGCGCACACACACACACACGCGCATACACACACGCGCGCGCACGTATGACAAAGACAAAGACCCCCCTGTATATCCTTCGTAGACTATTGGGGCAAGTGCTGTTAGCGAGCACCTATGAAGGCCGGAAACGGCACACGAGGAGGTGGGTGGCCAGCACCACGCCCTAGTTTACGCATCACCCGCCATTCGCCACTAAGTGACGGTGACGTCACCACGGCCACCTGTGCCAGGCTAGGTGCACTCTGAGGCTACTACGTGAAGTGTCGAAGGCTCGCTGCTGATAGGAGGTCTCGGGACAGACCCAGCAGGTGCCACGGGTTGGCTGACTGAGATGACCGGTAGATGCACCACCAGCTGTACAAAGACAAAGATCCCCCGTATAGCCTTAACAGACTGTAGGGGCAAGTGCTGTTAGCGAGCACCTATGAAGGCCGGATCGGTACACAAGGAGGTGGGTGGCCAGCACCACGCCCGACCGCCTTTGTCTCCCTAGTGGCAATGTTTACACACCGCACCAGGTACTCATTTGAGGCTGAGTCGACCTCGGGGAGGCTCGGGACCGGTTCAGATAATCGTCACTGGTGTTGGCCGTGAGCGGGAATCGAACCCGAGTCGCCAGGTTCATAGCGCAGCGCGCTAACCGCTACACTATCGCACACACAGACACACACGTACACAGACACACACGTACACAGACACACACACAGACACACACACACACAGACACACACACAGACACAGACACACACACAGAGACACACACAGACACAGACACACGCGCGCGCGCCTTCTCTGCTCGCCCACCGTCACCAACTTCCAAAAGCGGGGGGGGGGGGGGGGCGAAACGAGAGGCGCGCGCGGGATGCTGAGAGAGGGCGGCCCGGGGGGCTCCTTTTCGCGGGGAGAGATTTCGTTTCCGATTAAATGCGCCGTGCCCGGGGTGCCGTCGCGACCGCAGCCCAAGTCCGAGTCCACCGCGCGCTGCGCTTGAAGCTCCTTTTGTTGATCAAATCGCCGCCAACGCGCGCCGTCTCGTAGCGAGAGGCGAGGGTTTACCGACGATACAGCGCCTCCTCCTCGCCCCCTCCTCCTACCCCCTCCTCCTCCCCCTCCCCCCTCCTTCTCCTCCCTCCTCCTACCCCATCCTCCTCGCCCCCTCCTCATCGCCCCCTCCCCCCCGCCCCCTCCCCCCTCCTTCTCCTCCCTCCTCCTACCCCCTCCTCCTGCCCCCTCCTCTTCCCTCCTCTCCACTCCTCCTCCTACCCCCCTCCTCTTCCCCCCTCCTCCTCCCCTCCCACCTCGGCTCGATGCGTGGATCGTGACTCGTAATGAAGGCACCGGGCCGCGCCGCAGAGAGAGAGAGGTCCACCGCGCGTCCTTTCATCTCAAGAAGTCACCGCATTCTGAGCAACAGATGGCTCATCAGCCGCGGATTCGAACAACAACAACAACAAGAAAGATCATATTCATACTAAACGCGCGCGTATATATGCTTTCAAATGCCGCATTGCAAAGAAACCTCCCCAGGTGCATTGTTAGCGACTCGAGCTTGAATGCTGAACATTCCTCTTTATTTTCTTTTGTTTCATCGAGAGGACTTATTAGGCCACGCGTGAAAGGAAATCGGTAGCCGATGGCAGCCTCTTCGTGTTGCAGTCATGACACGCTCAGCCGTGTCGTCATTGCTGCTGCTGTTGTTGTGGTTGTGTCGTTTCGAGTCGTACCCACTGGAGCAATCGTTCTGGCCACCTTCCTCTCCTCCGTGCCAAATCTATGCGAGGAGCTTCTGGCTTTCTGTGGCGTAAGAAGACCTTGCAACAAAAACCTTGAACCCTACGTATGCTGCTCGACTGTTAAATGCCACATCCTCTACGTACCTGGGTAGGGTGTTTGGCCTGATCCTCCGTGTAAATGCTAGTGCGCACATACGGACACCTCATTAAGTAATGGAGAAAAAAAACAACAAAAAATTGGGCTTTCTTTTACCGAAATTAATCGTGTGACTCGTTAACCGCTCGCATACCAACTTGCAGTGTCCTCCGCCCGCTCGCTCGCCAATTAATTATCGATGGCGGTGACGCACGGGGCTTTAATTTTGTTTGGAGATTTGTGGAGGGGGCGGGGTGGGGTCAGAAAATGTTCCATACCAAATGAAGTCGCGATGATGCGGTTCATGGAGTGAGTTCATTTTTTACAAAGTCACTCCAAACGCGCGTCGCTCGCCTCTGTGTTCCATCGTTTCAAACTTCGCCCGCCTTCAATTACTGCCCTAGGTACCCACACCCCTGCCGTATCTTTCAAACTAAATTATATCTTTTTTTTTATTTTACCAGGCAAGGCCCACTGAGCTATGTAGCTCTTTTTCAGAAATCACCTGGCCACAAATGATAGCTCAACGAAGTTGGCTTATCATGTGTACATTTACAGCAGCCAAAAACTCTAAACGCGTGATGCTGATTCTAAATATGGAGGGGAAAACACGGAGCATCCGGAGAAAAATCCACACGACCACGGGGAGAACTTGCAAGCTCCAAATATGCAGGCGTGAGGATCGGGATAGAACCCACGATATCCTGTACATTAGGCGAGGTAGTTAACATCTCGGAAGCGTGGTGCCCTCTCAAGCGATTACAAATAAATTAGCCACCAATCCAAACTGGTTTGAATTCAATTCACGCGACACGTGCCAAGAGTAACTATCTCTGTTTAACACGTAGTAGAGGATTTGTTTTGTTAGATCGCGTAAATATATAAATGTGTCGTTAAAACCCGCCACCACCCGACACAGCCAACTAGTAAGGGTTGTCACGTAAACAGAACGTGGCCAATTCGTCACTAGTACAGCACACCGATGTGTTGGAGAGCCAAGCCACATCATTTACAATCTATCTCGTTCATTATTCATCTTTACCCAGGGAACACTGAGCCTCAAGCCTTTCTTTGAGGAGGATCCTGCCACCGTCAACCGTGGCAGGGAATCGAACTCAGGTGGCCCGAGTTACAAAAAAACCCCAACGTGCTGTCGCACGTCTCATATTTTCTTTGGTAACTTTAGCGACGTTTGCTGTACTGTACCGTGGCGATCTCGTGTGCTCACCATTAGAATGTGGAATTTCCAATAGTGGCTCAGGCTCGAGGCACTAAGATAAAAAAAAATGTTTTTGCTGCCGTTGGAGTTTGTGCGAACGTCAACACGGAGCTCTTCGAGCCTTGCCACGAATCGTCGTCGTTATTTTACTTTCACCTGGAAATTATTGTCAGGTGTAATCTGTACGAATGGCCGAACAAAACAATGAAAGTGTGAACCCCCCCCCTGAGGCCACCGAAGATGGATATCTGTGAGTTGATAGAAATGTCAGGGTGTGTGAGGAGCTGGGGAAGAGTTGTGGATGGGCTGTGGGACATGACCGTGTTAGGTTGAAATGAAATTGTCGGAATTCAAACAACGCGACAGGCAGTCTCTTTTGAAAGTCTCAGCAAAAATGTGGACTCCCATCCCGCTCACCCATCAACACCAGTGACGATTATCTGAACCGATGCTGCGCCTCCCCTAGGTCGACTCAGCTTCAAATGAGTACCTTGTGTGGTGTGTAAACATCGCCACTGGGGAGACAAAGGCGGCCTGGCGTGGTGCTGGCTACCCACCCCCTCCTGTGCTGTGCCGGCCTTCATAGGTGCTCGCTAACAGCACTTGCCCCTACAGTCTGTTACAGGCTAAACGGGGGATCTTTGTCTTGTATGTATATTGAACTTCTTTCGCACCGTACGTATCAAAACGTGCTAATGGAAGATGCGGGTGAAGGACAACAAACTAAACACAGTACTAAAGAAATTAGTTGTCAATGCCATAACGGCCGTCAATTTCATACGTAGGCTATCGCGACCAATACGACGGCAAATCGCCTGATGAAGCCCGTCGCAATCACCAGCGAAACGTCGTACTCAATCGCTATCACACTGATTTGCTGAAGTAATAGCTAACGTGCACGTAGGGTTCACGTAACAAACCTTACTGATTGACTGTGCCGAGTGGTGGTGGGTTACGACGCATCGATGTTTACCCCCCATGTAAAACGCTCATTCATTGTCCGAAAGCATCTTGATGTTATAGAGCACCGTGAAAGCTTGGGCAATTGTTGTTAGCGACTGCTCATCACCACGTGGCTGCTGCTGCTGCTGGTGCTGCTTTACCACTCGTCTATCGTTCATCGCGCATCTGAGTCGTCCTCTCCCTCTCTCTGCGAGGAGCGGATATTGTGCGGAGGCGGCGGCGGCGGCGGCAGCGGAGCGGCGTTACAATTTGTGAGAGAGAGAACGCCGGCCGTGAGATGGTCCCACTCCTTCAACCACACACACACACACAAAGTGCTTGACACAAATGGACCACGCCGCCTCGCTGATCTCGCCGAGGAGAAATCAACCATCACGTGAACTCCGCTCAACTTCGCAGCAGCAGCAGCTTCTGGCTCAGACATCGAAGAAAGACGGCGGCCACCGCATCGCTTTCAGATGCGCTTCTGCGGCCGTCTGGAACGCTCTTCCTTTCCGATATTAGGAATCAGCCCAGAACTACACGGGAGGATCTTGTCAATGATCTCAAGGCAGCTGGGACCATAGTCACCAAGAAAACAATTGGTAACACACTACGCCATGAAGGACTGAAATCCTGCAGCGCCCGCAAGATCTCCCTGCTCAAGAAAGCACATATGCATGCCCTTCTGAAATTTGCCAATGAACATCTGAATGATTGAGGGAACAACTGGGTAAAAGTGTTGTGGTCAGATGATACCAAAATGGAGCTCTTTGGCATCAACTCAACTCGCCGTGTTTGGAGGAGGAGGAGGAATGCTGCCTTTGACCCCAAGAAAACCATCCCCACCGTCAAACATGGAGGTGGAAACATTATGCTTTGGGGGTGTTTTTCTGCTAAGGGAACAGGACAACTTCACCGCATCAAAGGGACGATGGACGGGGCCATGTACCGTCAAATCTTGGATGAGAACCTCCTTCCCTCAGCCAGGGCATTGAAAATGGTTCGTGGATGGGTATTCCAGCATGACAATGACCCAAAACACACGGCCAAGGCAACAAAGGAGTGGCTCAAGAAGAAGCACATTAAGGTCCTGGAGTGGCCTAGCCAGTCTCCAGACCTTAATCCCATAGAAAATCTGTGAAGGGAGCTGAAGGTTCGAGTTGCCAAACGTCAGCCTCGAAACCTTAATGACTTGGAGAAGATCTGCAAAGAGGAGTGGGACAAAATCCCTCCTGAGATGTGTGCAAACCTGGTGGCCAACTACAAGAAACGTCTGACCTCTGTGATTGCCAACAAGGGTTTTGCCACCAAGTACTAAGTCATGTTTTGCAGAGGGGTCAAATACTTTTTTCCCTCATTAAAATGCAAATCAATGTATAACATTTTTGAAATGCGTTTTTCTGGATTTTTTTGTTGTTATTCTGTCTCTCACTGTTCAAATAAACCTACCATTAAAATTATAGACTGATAATTTCTTCATCAGTGGGCAAACGTACAAAATCAGCAGGGGATCAAATACTTTTTCCCTCACTGTGCACACACACATGCACGCGCGTGCAACTAAACTTTTTTCCGCTGGGAACATCGGCGGAACGCGGCGTCCGCGTTGTTAGCGGTGCCAACAAATCTCGAGCGACGGCGATTGAGATTTGAAAACGGCCACTCGTGTCCGTTCCCCAAAAATAAAAATGATATCTAAAAAAAAAAATCGCTCGCACGTTCAGCGCAGCGCTGGCGGAAATGTTCCGGTTGGGGGGGGGGGCAGAGAATTTGGAGCAATTTCCCGTGTTGCCCGCGATTGAGCCGTCATGTTGTTGGGCAAGGTAGCGCCATCGACCCCGTGCGTTAGCACGCACGACCCCCATGCAGCCGGGCCTCTCCGCGCATCCCACGGAACAGGCATTTGAGACGAGGCGTGTCACTCACCTCTCTCGCTAAAGCAAAAAAGACTACGGGAGGGCGGAGACGCGAGAGAAATCGGGTAATCGTCGGCCCCCGGTTTAGAGGAGAGGAGATGGAGGAATCGCCACCCCCGCCTGATTGTGCCATCGGGCGTAAGGGGGGGGGGGGCGGGGCGGGGGGGCCAGATGGAGGGCGGTGGGGGGTCAGCAAGCGTGCGCTCGGCTCAAGCCGCTCATTACCGTTGGGTCACGGTGTCACCGTGACAGGAGAGGCCACAAGGCCACAAGCGGCGCTGCCTCCTTGTCAATCGCTCGCTCATCTATCGCCCACCGTGCCTGCCGACTAAACGCAGGCAGTGATTTATTTTTAAATGCACTTGATCTTTACCCCTCCCCCCGCCGCTCAGCCCAGCCCAGCCCAGCCCCCCGCCCCCCTCATCCCACCACCACCAACCCCCCCCCCAAGTTTTTTATTCCCTCCCTACTTGGTAGATTGCCTCCGTTGCTTTCTGATTCAATCATCTTTAAAGTGACCCGCTAAATGCCTGCCGCGAGTGTTCATGCCGATAAATGCGAACGCATGGTGCGGCGTGAATACAATCGCCCAGACCACGAAGACACAAATCCCCGACGCAAGCCTTTAAACTATTTTTCGTTTGCTATTTTATTTTATTTTAACAGGTGTAAAGCCCACTGAGCTACATACCTCTTTTTTCAGAAGCATCTGCCGGTCATCTCAGTTAATCAACCCAAAGAAGGCTCTATAGCCCTATTGTTTTTCAAAAGCGACCTAGCTATCACGAATGGTAGCTCAGCGAAGTTGGCACGTGCAAATGTATAGCAGCCAAATACTCTGAAGGCGTGATGTTCATTCTAAAAATGGGGAGGGAAAAAAACCGGAGGGCCGGAAGAAAAGATTCGTGCGACCGTGGGAAGAGAGACGCCGCAAGTTTCCAAATATACAGCAGCAGCAGCAGCAGTCGCCACAGTCGGGATCGAACCCACGACCTCCTGTATACCAGGCGAAGTGGTTAACATCTCCTAGCCACTGTGGGGCCCTCCCGAACATCTCGCAACTGGTTGTTGGGGCCAGGCTTATTGGCGAGTCCTTCTTAAGGCCATCATGGCACACGACGGGGTGACACAGAGGCAAATATCCCCCATATAGCCTTTAATAGGCTGTCGAGGAAAGTGCTTTTAGCGAGCACCTTTAACGGCCGGGATGGTGCACGAGGGAAGGGGGTGGTGTGGTCAACGCCACGCCCGGCCGCCTTTGTCTCCCCATTGCGGATGTTTATACATCGCACCAGGTACTCATTTGAGGCTGAGCCGACCTAGAAGAAGCCCAGGACCGGTTCAAATAATCGTAAATGTTGAACGGTTCGAATCCCGTAGGCCGCCCTGGTCACAACTGCACGAGTATTTACCGCAAAAAAACAGTTGACGTGAGGAATCGACATGTACGTCAGTTGGAACGAGTAGGCCCATTGTGTGCCGGTGTCGGCGTCCAAATTTTCTATAGAGTACTGTATGAAAAAAGTGCCTGCAAATCACTCGATTGTGGTGCCATTCAGCAGCATCGCCCGCTGCTGAGGAACCACTGCAGACTCTGTGACTGTGAATCGCAGCAGCAGCGCCGTCCATCACCAGCGTCCCTGTGACATCAGATTTCGACTGGTCATCTGTGGAAAAGAGCTTCATAGCTCATCGGATTTCTCTCGGATAAATATAGATTCTGAGATTGGCCTAAATGCCAAATTATTATTATTATATGAGCGTCACCAGGGCGACCCTCGTGTCTTCTGGTAGCCCCCGAGATAACAGTGGGATATTCCATGTGCTCATGGCGGGACCAAGCTACTCCAGCAAGGACGGGCCACGGGGAGGGGGCAAGTCCACGGTGGTCCAGATGTATTGTCACCCCCCCCCCCCCCCCCATTGAATTCTCTAAAACTTAATATTTTTTACCAAGGATTTATTAAAAAACAATGATTATGCAAATATAAAAATAAAATGAATGTGCAAATGGGAAAACATTTTCGGGGTTAATTAATTTAGGGGTCAATTAATCGGAGCAATTAATCGCTCCGATGACAACCACTGCTGCCTCGCCACAATTCGGTACTTGTTTTACCGACCCTGTATTTATGATTGGTTGAGATTAACTCCGACCCTTTGAACTTAAAAGCCAAATATGCAAAGTCAGCATCGCGGCAGTTGCTCATCTCCTGTTCATAGCCCTGAGCCAGTGGTGGACATTCCACATTCCTATGGCAGGGTGGGGAATGCGGTGGGGGTGATTCTCTACAAAGGGAGGACCACTGTTGACTACCCCCTAAAGTAGACGCTATTTTATCGACCCCGGAGGGCTGATGGATCAAGTGATTCCCCCGATAAGGATTTGAATCGGCGACTCTCCGATTGCGAGCGCCCGCTCAACCCGCTACGTTGCTGGTGGACGACTGAGGAACACGGCCCAGTGAAACAAGGGGTGGTCCAGATGTCTTGTGACCACCCACATGCTCCCCCCCCCCCAATTAATTGACATCAGAACAGACCGTAAAACATATATACGACGCAATGCCCCGAGCCACAAATACGAAGGAGACATCATCGCAGCGAATAGACTCCGCTGCTCATGAACGCGGTATTTATCTGGGCTTCACCACCTGAATGTGAAATTGTAGTCGTTTATTTTCTCTCCACGTGACTTTACCGAAAGAACCATTGAGTAATTCCTGCAGTCACGAAAGCTTCGAATTTAGTTTGTAGTCGTTGCACCGCATCAACATCAGCAGCCATACGAGAGAAATTGACACCTAACATCTTTTTTTTTTACATTTGCACATTCGTTTCTGTATTAAATCAACCTTCTTTAAACGAATATGTATTACGTTCTTTTATAGAATGAAAAAGGGGAGGAGTGGGGGGGGGGGGGGTGAAATGGTCACAAGACATCTGGACCACCCCCTTGTACATTGCACGCACGACGTTTCACGCGGGCGTTGGGGCCGTTTGGACGACGCAGCACGGCTGCGTCGTGGGGCTCGCCGCGTCCACGATCGGGGAGGGATTTGCGTCATCGCGATGCATTTAGCAGCCGGGTTTAACAACGCGTGGGTACAAATCTCACGGCTGTCGGGGGAGGGGGGGGGGCCCTGTGTGTGCGTGTATCTTTGAATCGGTCCTGGGCTTCTCTTAGGTCGACTCAGCCTGAAAATGAGTATTGTACCTGGTGCGATGTGTAAACATCGCCGCTCGGGTGACAAAGGCGGCCGGGCGAAACGCTGGCCACCCACCCCCCTCGTGTGCCGTGCCGGCCTTCATAGGCGCTACTCGCGAACAGCACTTGCCCCAACAGTCTGTTACAGGCTACACGGGGGATCTCTGTCTTTGTTTATAGCGTTCGTGCGGCAGCGTTGGGTCTGTCTGGAGAGAGCGGTGGTGGGGTTGGAAAGTGCTGGAGAACCGATGGCTTGGCGAGTCACGAAGCGCACCTGAAGCCAAGTGGATGTGCCACGGGGCTCGCTTTTTTCCCAGCGGTGCCAGAATCAGCCTCCGTGGAGAGGATTCGTGGAAGGCTGTTACATGGGGAGGGAGCTACTTCTGTCTCATCTCCGGGAATAAGCGGAAGAGGCGTGCAAGAGTCGTGGCTGCGCACAACAACGCGAAGAACATGGGAAGGCTAAAACACACACCAAAGATTTGTTTATTTCATCACGTTCGCTGAGCTCCGGCCCAAACGGCCAACCAAATACTGTACGCTACAAACAGCACTATTGAACGTGAAACGAATTTATTTATTTGTAACAGATAAGGCCCACTTCTGCTATGTAGGTCTTTTTCAGAAGCCATTTGGCCAGTGGCTTATCATCACGTGGACATTTATAGCAGCCAAATACTCTAAACGCGTGTTGATTATAAATGTGGAGATAAAACTCCACGCGACCACGGGGAGAGAGAAAACACGCACATTCCAAATATACATCAGGTGGTAGGGTCCAGATCGAACCCACGACCTCCTGTGTACCAGGCGAGGCAGTTAACATCTCCTAGCCACCGTGATGATGATGAGAGAGAGAGAGACACGCAAACTCCAAATATACATCAGGTGGCATGGTCCGGATCGAACCCACGACCTTCTGTGCACCGGGCGAGGCAGTTAACATCTCCTAGCCACCGTGATGATGATGAGAGAGATACACGCAAACTCCCAATATACATTAGGTGGCAGGGTCCGGATTGAACCCACGACCTGTGTACCAGGCGAGGCAGTTAACATCTCCTAGCCACCGCAATGATGATGAGAGAGAGAGAGACACGCAAACTCCCAATATACATCAGGTGGCAGGGTCCGGATCGAACCCACGACCTTCTGTATACCAGGCGAGAAAGTTAACATCGCACCACCGGGGCGTCCCAATAATTTGGCGACGATTAATCGATCAATGAAACATCCAGGTGTAATAGATAATAATTATAGATAATACGTGTCTTGATTTTACGTTGGGAAAATAATCCCAGAGCCCAAGCTGCCAGGCAGATGGGATAACGGGGAGGGCGAGCGCTACCCAGGACATCTGTGTCCTATCTGATATAGATTTATACAGCGCCTCAATCTTCGCGGCTTTACGTATAATTATGCAATTATAAAATTGTACGTAAAGATGATGGCGGTTGAGATAAGGTGCAGTTGTGGTGACAGTACGTGCGTTGAACTTCTTTCGCACCGTACGTCGTCAACCGTGCTAATCGGAGGTGCGAGGGAAGGACAACAAACGAACACACACAAAAAGCAGTTCTAAAGAAATGAGTTATCAGTCTAGATGACGCTCTAAAAGTGGCTTTCCTAATACCGGAAGGCAGAGCGTTCCAGACGGCCGCGGAAGCGCATCTGAAAGCGCCGCGCGATGCGGTGACCACCGCCTTTGTTCGATGGCCGAGCCAGAAGCCGCCGCTGCTGCTGCTGCTACTTGCGAGGGTGACAGCCGAAGTTCACGTGATGGAGGAGGACAGCTTGGAGGACAGGCGCGAGTGGTTAATGGAGGGGGGGTTGGGGGGGGTTGGGTTAGACCGGCTCGGGGCAGGATTGTCAGCCATCGGCACTCGACGTATAGCCATACACAAAAAAATTGCACCTAGCCTGGCACAGTTGCCATGGTGACGTCGTTGTCAGCTGATATTTCCAGTTCGGCTTTGCTGGAAAAAGGGAAATCTCAAGTATTTTTTTCTTTCTCTCTCTCTCACGATTTTGCCAAAGGCTCGCCGACAAAGAGAAGTGATCACCACAATCGTCGTTCTCCGCTCTACCGCCTTCCTGGGGGGGGGGGGGCGAGCCGCTCTGCCCCCCCACCAACTCCCATCCCCACCATCACGGGGCTCTCCGCTGTTACAAATGAAACGATTCTAATCTCCGCCGTTTATAAACACATCGTTCCTATCTCCCCGGCAGCCGTATCTGGATCGGTGTCTGCCCACCCACCTCCCCCCTTGCCCGAGGACACGCGTGCTGCGGGTGTCTCGTTGTTGCGCCCGACAGCCGATACGGGGGTTCGTTTCCTTTCATGGCAGAGCGCCTCTGTAGCGCCATCCACGGCCAGGAGGCGCGGCCCTCGCAAACGTCCAGCTCACGGTCCCCGCCTTGGCGGAAGGGCCTCCACCCGCTGGCGGAGGGAGCTCTACCGGAGAGTCCCCCTCTGTAGTTTGGCTTACTCTTCCACGCTGGTCAGACGTCTTGGAAGAGAGGTGGCAGGCAGTACCCACAATTCCGCTCCACCAGCAGCAGCAGTAGCAGCAGCACGCGATCGGCAGGTGACCAGCTGTTCGTAGACGAACTGCGGTGCACCCAGTTATACTGCTGGAGGACGGGCGGGGTGATTTCAGAAACGTTCCCCGTTGTTTTTTTTACTGTTGCGCCGGGAATGTGGAATCTTAGTCGGCGACCTCTGGGTGGAAAATCCGCTGCGATGCGAACCACACACTCAGCCATCAACAGTGGCAACAGCAGCGGCGGCGGCGGCGGCAGCGGCAGATTTCCCAAACGTAACGCGGAATGAGAGGAAATGATATAAATTAATGTCGGGAGGATCTCATTAATGCATGCATCATTCATTAATGGAAGCAAAAATCGCTGTGTCGGAGTTAAACACGAGTCGCCTCACTGGGGTGAGTTGGGTGTTGGGAACATTTATCATGAAAGGACATTGCGCGGGCTCATCTCTCTCTCTCTCTATTTCTCACCGAGTGTCTGTTATTGTTCCTCTCTCTCTCTCTCTACGCATAACAAAACCATCGTCGGTGATTGCCGCTAATAACAATTATCGACCCGTTAAACGCGTGACTCGCTTAACCTCTAAGCGCAGGCTTTTTAAGCGACGTCAGTAGCAGCAAAGGGGTCGTGATAACGGAGCAGGCTCTCCGCTACGCTGGTGTTTCTCGACTTTCGCCCTCCTGTCCGTTATTTATTTCCGTATTGTTTTGTTGCGGTGGCTTACTGACAACGTCCCGTGCCCCTACTGGACATCTGTGGGACAAAGAGCTTCATAGCTCATCGGATTCCTCCTCCGGTCCAAGTAAAAATGTCCAATACTCTTTGGTTCTATTCGGTAAAGTCACGTAGGTAAAAAATGAAATAACAAAAAATCACGACGTTTCGGCCACAACACAAGTGGCTTTCATCAGGTGAAGGGACCGGACTGTCTAGAGGACAGCGCTGGAGTGAACACAGCCAAGCTCAGACCGCGAACTTTAAGCTGTGTGAGAGGAAACAGAGCGCCTTGACAAAGGAATTAGCATAAAAAATTTGCATTTAATTGGCGGACTTAGCATGATGAACGGTGTAGAGGTGGTGAACATGTGCAGACCGGCGAGGGGGGGAGGGGGAGTTTACCTATTGATGGTGTGAAAAGGGAATTTAAGCAGCTGCGAAAGTTTGGGATACCACTACTTGAAAAAATATACTGTACCATTGAAAATTAGTTTAATGTTTGGTTTGATTCAGAACATCTTTACCAATGGTTGCTTAATTTGAAACCATCCTCTCGGTTGAAATTGTGTCTGTGTTTGTAAATCTGAATTGCCTCGTGAACAAATCTCTGATAAAAACACCGTGGGTTTGCAAAGAACCTTGGTATCGGAGAAAATTATATCGTGATCACCCACAGTGTTGTAACAGTGATCAGCTACGGCACAAGAATTCGTTCTGCCGTGTTTCAAATCTGATTTGTGCTCGCGAATTCGGTCAGAGACATGTCGCTTCGTCTCCCCGATATAGCAGTCACCAAAAAAAATGTTCAAGTTTAATTGCTGTTAGGGTTCTCGCAGACGCGAGATTTTTCAACTCTCCACGGCTTCGTTATGCACCCTAAACCGCATCCACTGCACAAACCATGGCAGTAGAAGCGGGCACCTGATGCACAAATGGAAAAACAATTTAAAAAAACCCCACTCCAGTGGTGATGCGACTGCGGTAATCAAGAACAGAGACCGTACAACGCTTAACGACACAATGCCTCGATCCACAAGCACGAAGGAGACATCGGAGCGATACACCCCACTGTACCTGACGAGGTCATTGTCTGGTACGCCCCACCTGAATGTGACAATTGTAGCTGTCGGTCTGCGTCGACATCAGCAGCCGCACGACAGAAACGAAACGGTGCAGGACTCTGCCGGGGTTACATTTCTCGTGGCATGCATTTTCTGGAGCTATATATATACTTATAAACTCAACACATTCGTCAATAACACTGCATTATAAAATAATAGGCAACGTTTCGGGCAATAGTCCATCTGCACAGCATGTAGAAAGACCAGAGTGGCAGTGTTAGCATTCACGTGTTTAGGTTGTTGTTGTTTTTGTTGTTGTTGTTTGTGTACCTGTGGTCACGCACCACTAGCAACAGCAGCAGCACCACTAGCACACGCGTCCCACCACCGGCAATAAGATTCGAGAAAAGAGCGACTGATCGACTCGTTTTTTTTTCTTTCTACTGACGACCACGACGACGACGACATCGTTATTATAACGACGCAAAAGAACCGTGGCGATGATTGAGGACCTCGAGGGAGAAGGAGGAGAGATGTGTGCCTCAGGGTACATCTGAGCAAATCTGAATGTTTGTTTATCTCGGAGAAATCTGATGAGCTGCGAAGCTCTTTTCCAGAGATGTCTGTGTGCGGTGATTCACCAACCCTCGAGGCTGCTGTTGCCTCCGCCACAGTGCTGGGCTACAGGCAGCAGTTACTTGCAGCGTAGCCAACACTGCCAACACCAAAGACAACAAATAGATCCCCCCGTATAACCTTAACAGACTGTAGGGGCAAGTGCTGTTAGCGAGCACCTATGAAGGCCGGAACGGTACACGCTGTACATCCGATTAGCGCGGTTGGCTACGCGAAAATTGGTTCTTCTGTACGTACGTACGTACGTGCATGCATCACCTTGCCACTACGTGCGGATGGGATACACGGACGACGGAAACAAAACTGCTGAACAGTTCGCGCAAAGAAGGCGGGGGCCGAGGCGTTCGCTGGGAATGAAGATCGAGAGGCAGGAGGAGGAGCGCATAGATGGGAGAACAATCGCTAATTGGAGACGCGTCGCTGGAAGGGACAATCGGAGACGGGTGGGGTTGGTGGTAAAGCAGACAGGGTCGCTCCATGTTTGGCTGTCTGCCACACTTTAATTTTTTTTAACTAAATGATGTTTTGACTTTACCAGGTAAGGCCCGCTGAGCCATGTAGCTTTTTTTCAGAAGCGATCTGGCCACTAATGGTAGCTCAACGAAGTTGCCTTAGGGGCCGTCCATAAATGACGTCACGAGATTTTAGACGATTTTTTGACCCCCCCCTCCCCCCCCTCCTCGTCACACGGCGTCACAAAAAGTCAGACCCCCCCTCAAATATGACGTCACAAAGCTCTGCCCCAACCCCCCCCCCCCCCCCCAAAACCATATTTCCATTTTGAAAATAAAACATGCTTCAAATCACTTTAAACTATTGTCATTGTAGTGCGTATTTAATGTGGCGCTGCACTCTGATGTTGTAGGAGAAAACATTTATTAAAAAGGAGGCGTTGGAAAGCTGAAATTTAGCATAAAATTAACTTGAAAATATTCACCGTCTAACTAAATCTGCAGATGTTCAGAATATATTGAAATTCTCTTTTAATTATAAAATATTAAAGGTAATTATAACTATACAAAAAAATGCTTGAAACTTCGTAGCAGAACGAAGCAAAATGGAGAGTACAATTATAATAATCACATATTCATTCCACAGAATGAAAAGCCCTGGTAGACTCATTAAAATAAAAATGTTTAATAACAATCATTATCTTTTTTTTACAAAATGTATGCTTCTCCATTCTCCCATGGAGAAGCAAAATGCTCCTTCATGGAATAAATAAAAGGTGACCTTAGTAAATTTAAATAATAAAATAGTTAAAAATGAACATGTATAAAAATTAGTGTTTTCTAACAATTATATTGTTTATATTTATTTATAGTTGCGCATTTTGAGTTGACGTCACATTTCTCAACCCTCCCCCCTCCCCCCCTCGTCACACATCGTCACAAATGTCTGACCCCCCTCCCCCCGAGGTGTGTGACGTCATTTCTGGACGGCCCCTTATTATCACGTGGAAAAGTATAGCAGCCAAATACTCTAAACGCGTGAAAAGACCAGGATAAAAATGCACAGGACCACGGGGAAAGAGAGAGAACATGCAGACTCTAAATATACAGCAGCAGCAGGCGTCAGGGTTGGGATCAAACCCACAACCTCCTGTGTACCAGGCGAGGGAGTTAACATCTCCTAGCCACCGTGATGATGATAATGAGAAAGAGAGAGACAATAATAATAATATTCTCACGACGTTTTGGGCCACAACACAAGCGGCCTTCATCAGGTGAAGGGACGAGACTGTCTGGAGGACAGCGCTGTCCTACCAGACAGTCTCGTCCCTTCACCCGATGAAGGCCGCTTGTGTTGTGGCCAAAACGTCGTGATAATATTATTGTGTTATTATATTTTATCAATTTATTATTTTATTCTCATTCTACGTGGCTTTACCGAAAGAACCAAAGAAGATGAATCCTTGCAGTCACGAAAGCTTTAAATCGAAATTTAAAAGTATTTATTTAACAATCCATCATTGGCATTGCCCTCTGTGAGTGCGTCCTTTCAGCAGCATTGTCTAAGGACAAGCAAAGCTGGGGACACTGGCTGTGGTAACCGCTCCAGAGTTTGCTTTTGCCCTGAAACAACGCTGCTGAAATGATGTACTCACAGAAGGCCGTGTGGCTGACGGGTCGCGTAAGAAAAAGATGTACGTTTAGATACGTGGATAGATATTTTATGTTGCGGAGGCGGCTTGTGTTACGTTTCTGAACAGTCAGTGTGTTGTGTCTCACGTGTATGTGTTTGTGTAATCGATTTCATTCGGTTAAGAAGTCTGCAAAGCTATGTAAGTAATCGAATTAAAGTAAACACTACGTACTTGCTGTCAGCCATTGGCGCTCATGAGCTCGTGGTGCGAATTCCACATTACTATGCCGGGAGCAGTAAACTCATGTCGGCTGTCCCAAAAATATGGCCCGGGATATTAGCATCTGTGAAAAAGAGCTTCATAGGCCCACCGGGATTCCTTCTCCAGTCTAAATCAAGATTCCAATCGTGGAAAATGCATCCAGCAACATGTTGAAGCTTCTGCTGAAGACGAATGCACCAAGGGAATGTTGTTAACTCGGAGAGAACTACAGGGTGGGCCGGATGTCTCGTGTACCCGCATTTAATTCTCTACAACACAATATTGTGTGTGTGTGTTTTTTTTTTAAGTAAGGTTTATTGAAAACAGAAATGAAAATGAAAATATTTTTTCGGGGGTAAATTGATTGGGGGTCACAAGACATCTAGAGCAACCTGAACAGTGAACACGAAAATATAGACACCACTTATGGGGTTTTTTGTTGTTGCCGTTTTGACTTTTAAACAAATCCTGCGTTTGGTTAAACGAAATCCCAAAAGTAGCTCTCACACTAATCCTCACGCTAATCCAATACCTTCAGCCTAACCTCCGAGTCAGATCTTGATTTGAAGCTTTCGTGACTGCAGGAATGAAATACCACGATGTAATTCTGACTCACAGTCAGAATGACATGGTGGTATTTGTCCTGGCTTTAGCCACTGAAAATCCATTCTCTACATTCGTCTGGCATCGACGCCCACCCGTGCCCCTATTACCCACGCTTGTGCCGAACTGTGGGCACGTTTCAGAGTTGACACAGTGGGGGGAGGAGGGGGCACAGGCGATGCATCTGGCGGTCATCTCAGTTAATCAACCCATGGTACCAGCAGGGTCTGTCCCGTAACCATACTTAATCTACGTTTTTTTTTATTTCAGCAGGTAATGGCCCATTGAGCTGCTATATAGCCCTATTTTTTTTTTTCAAAAGCGACCTAGCTATCACTAATGATAGCTCAACGAAGTTGGATTATAATGTGGAAATGTATAGCAGACAAATAATCTAAATGCGTGATGTTGATTCTAAATGTGGAGGGAAAGACTGGAGGACCCGGAGAAAAATCCACGCGACCACGGGGAGAGAGAGAGAGAGACACAAACTCTTTGGTTCTTTCGGTAAAGTCACGTAGGTGAAAACAAGTAAATTAAATCACGACGTTTCGATTGCAACACAAGAAATCATCAAGTGTGAAAACCACGGCAAGAATGTTTTTTTTTAACTACGTGACTTTACCGGAAGAACCAAAGAGTATGGATCCTTGCAGTCACGAAAACTTCAAATCTAGAGAGAGACACGCAAACTCAACATATTATACAGCAGGTTTCAGGGTCGGGATCGAACCGATGAACATCCTATACACCAGGCAAGGTAGACAACATCTCGCCACCGTGACCTCCTGCCAGCTGCCAGCCATTCTTTTGTTCAAAAGAAGAGCCACACAAACATACACACACACATACACACACATACACACAAATCCCCCATATAGCCTTAACAGACTGTAGGGGCAAGCGTTGTTAGCAAGCACCTATGAAGGCCGGAACGGTACACGAGGGGGTGGGTGGCCAGCACCACGCCCGACCGCCTTTGTATCCCTAGTGGCAATGTTTACACACCGCACCAGGTACTCATTTGAGGCTGAGTCGACCTAGTGGAGGCCCGGGACCGGTTCAGATAATCGTCACTGGTGTTGGCCGTGAGCGGGAATCGAACTCGTGTCGCCTGGTTCATAGCGCAGCGCGCTATCGCTCCCCCCTCACATACATGTGTGTGTATGTGTGTGTATGTGTGTGTATGTGTGTTGTGGGGAGCGATAGTGTAGCGGTTAGCGCGCTGCGCTATGAAGCTGGCGACACGGGTTCCCGCTCACGGCCAACACCAATGACGATTATCTGAACCGGTCCCGGGCCTCCCCTAGGTCGACTCAGCCTCAAATGAGTACCTGGTGCGGTATGTAAACATCGCCACTGGGGAGACAAAGGCGGCCGGGCGTGGTGTTATCCACCCACCCCCTCGTGTGCTGCGTCCATAGCACTTGCCCCAACAGTCTGCTAAGGCTATATGGGCGATCTTTATCTCTGCTTGTACCCTGGGTTTAACCACGCTGGATTGTGTGAGGAGCTCACAAATCCTTGAAAGATCTGGACACATTCCCATCAGTGGGCAGCTTCTGTTTGGCCGCATAGAGGGGCTAGACGGGCACGACATGGGCTGGAGAAAAGATGGGCTGATGCGGTGCGCGAGGATGTGGAGCTGCCTGGTACCAGGGGTGTAAAGATCGTCCTGTATGGAGGAAGGGCAATTGGAGGCAGTCGCCCTCCAGTAACAACGGACGGCAGAGGAGCGACGCTCACAACAACGAGGGGAGCGCCGGGGGGGTTAAAATAAAGCAAGTTGGCACAGTAGGGGGTACAGCTGGTGCAGCTACCAGTCATCTCAGTCAGCCAATCGATGTCGCCTGGGTCTGTCCCGACACCTCCTGGTCAGCGAGCCTTAGACACTTCGCGTGGCCTCAAAGTGCACCTGGCCTGGCACAGGCGCCGCGGTGACGTCACTGCCACTTAGTGGGTCGCCGGGTTCGATTAAAAAGACGGTGGTCACTGCATCGCACACTTTCAGATGAGCTTTTTCCTGCCTTCCGATATTAGTAAATATAAATCTCGATTGGAAACTCGTTTCTTGACAACTGCTTTGTGTTTAGTTTGTTGTCCATCGACCAGACCTCCGATTAGCACGGTTGGCTGCCTACGGTGCTAAAGAAGTTCAACATGCATACATATTCGGGAACATAGATACATCTTCTTTGGTTCTTTCGGTAAAGTCACGTGGAATGAGAATAAAATAATAAATTGATAAAATAAAATAACACAATAAAATTCTCACGACGTTTTGGGCCACAACACAAGCGGCCTTCATCAGGTGAAGGGACGAGACTGTCTGGAGGACAGCGCTGGAGCGAAAAAGCCACGCTCAGATGGGTTGATCTCTTCAGGTCTCTCACCTTTCTGAAGAGATGACGCGACTCTAAGCTCGTCCCTTCACCTGATGAAGGCCGCTTGTGTTGTGGCCGAAACGTCGTGAGAATTTTATTGTGATATTTTATTTTATCAATTTATTATTTTATTCTCATTCTACGTGACTTTACCGAAAGAACCAAAGAAGATGAATCCTTGCAGTCACGAAAGCTTTAAACCGAAACATAGATACATATTCGGGCGCTACTCTAGACCGGTTTCTCTGCTACGGATAAAGAGTTTGTGAATGTTGTGTTTGTGTATACTGAGTTCATGAATGTTGTGCTTGTGAATGCCGAGTTTCTGTATGTCGAATTTGTGCACGCTGTGTTTGCGTACATCGCGTGACTGTGTACGTATGTCGAGTATGTTTACAATGTACTTGCGTGTAATGTTTTACGAAGGTTCAGCAGGGCAGTGGGTCAATAATTAAATGAACGAATGAATAACGTAGCGGTGCAGTTGAGTGAGTAATTACACGAGAGCTTTAAGAATGTACACGTTAATTAATAAGTGATGGATTTTGTTCAAACGCCCACTCTGACCCAGACTGGGCAAGAGGCAGTAAGTTGTGCTGTTGTTGTTTGTACCGAATGGCGCGATGTTTTTCCTTGTGCGCCTCTCATCGCTTTGAGTTCTTTGATAGCCTTGCCCAGTGCAATGCACTCCCCCACCAACCCACCCACCCCTCACTCTCCTTAATTCTCCCTCTCCATCACCTTTCCCTCTTTAACTTTACGTGCGACAAGACAATACAGATCCACCCGCCCCACCCCTCCTCTATAGAGAAGTGCTCTTAGCGAATAGCAGCACCTATGAAGGCCGGCACGACACGCGAGCGGGGTGGGTGGCCAGCACGACACCCGGCCGCCTTTGTCTCCACAGCCCGCTACGCGCACAGCCATTCCTATGCTGCACTCTCTCACGAAGACAAAGATCCCCCGTATAGCCTTAACATGCCGTAAGGACAAGTACTGTTAGCGAGCAACTATGAATGCTGGTGGTGAGTGGCGAGCGCCACGCCACTCCCTAGTGGCGATGTTTACACACCAGGTACTCATTTGAGGCTGAGTCGACCTAGGGAAGGCCCAGGACGAGTTCAGATATTCGTCACTGGTGTTGGCCGTGAACGGGAATCGAACTCGGGCAGCCGGGTTCGTAGCGCAGCGCGCTAACCGCTGCGCCACCGCTCATACGCACGCACAGACCGAAATGTATTGTGGCCTCCACCAATCAAACACTCATCCCTGTACACACAAACAAACTCATTCCGACGGGCGGGCGACGCAGAAGTGGAACTCGCTGCTACAGCAAATGTGCGGCTGCGTGTCTGTGTGTTTGTGTGTGACTCGGTGCTCGCTAACAGCACTTGCCCCAACAGTCTATTAAGGCCATACGGGGGATCTTTGTGTGTTGTGTCTGACTGGTCACAGTAAGGAGGAGGGGGGGGGGGTCGGCGGTGCAGTGGTTAGCGCACTGCTCTACGAATCTCGTGACCTAGGTTCGACTCCCTGTCACGGGCCACCATCGAGCGTCGAGCGATATCAGAACTGCTCCGTGAGCCACGCGCCTCTTTTCCCCTGACCGGCGAGGTGAAGTATGGCCAAAGAACTCCCCGTGCCTGACACAACAATAGAGTGGCCTTCGTCACTGTCCCCCCAGGTCAACTCAACATCAAACGAGTGAATCGGCATGGTGGAGAGCAACGGTGGTTCTTGACACACCACTAACCTCCTTTTATTCTGCCTTGCAAGCCTCAGCAGGTGCTCGCTAATAGCACTTGCCCCGACAGTCTGTTAAAGCTATCCGGGTGATCTTTGTATGGTTATTTTCTCGCCCTCGGAAAATTGAGAGTTTTGATTCCTGTTCAGGTTCAACTCGGAGCATCATCTCGTCGGGGGTCAGTAACCTGACTACCACTTTGCGGCAAGTAGGCATCGGTCGTTGAGCCTATCTTACGAATAGACTTCCCCCGCCACAGGAATGTGGAATTCACACGAGTGTTTTCGATTGGAAATTGAGAATAGCTGCGATCTTCATCGTGGCAAAAATTGGAAGGACTCAAAGGAATGTACACTCTACTAAACTATTTTATTATGTACCAAGTGGAGCCCACTAAGCTGTTAGCTCTTTCTCAGAGGCGACCTGACCACCACGTTATAAGAGCTCATTGAAGTTGATAATACCATCACACGTGGTTGATAAATTCTAGTAGCAGCCAAATCATCGAAGCGCGTGTTGAATCTAAATGTGGACGAGGAGGAGGAGGAGGAGGGGGAAAGAGCGGAGGAATCCGGAGAACAATCCACGCAACCATCACATGGAAAGAGAGAACACGCGGACTTCCAAATACACAGCAGGCGTCGTGATGGTCTGGGATCGAACCCATGTCATCCTGTTTACCAGCCGTGGGAGATAACATCTCCTCGCCACCGTGGCGCCTCTGAATCAATGAACAAATGAAGGATTGATTGATTGGCCGCGCGATCAACTGCACCGCAGATGGTAGCGGCTCCAGGTTTTTGCAACAACAAAACCACAACAACATCGACACTGACGACACGAAGGAAAGAGTCTGCAACTCTGCTCCGTGCCTCTGCAAGTCACGATAATTAAACAAACCTGGTTTACATCAATGTAATTATCACCGTGTGCAGTGCAGAAAGTGGCGCGTATGTCGTGCGTGTTTGTTTAACTTCTTTCGCACCGTGCTTAGCCAACCGTGCGAATGTCAAAGAGACCTTGTGAAAATGTACAATTGTCAATTCGTTCGTTTAGTTCTTTTCATTTGTTACACGGATGATGTCGCCGCTGTTGTTTAGCCAGTTTCCCGGCTATTTTCCACGGGAGATCCGTGGCACCGTGAACACAGCAGCAGCAGCAGCAGCAAAACAGAGGCAATAAAAAACACATCATCAACATTGCAGAGAACGACTACAGCGTCCTGAAGGGCCCCCTCCTTCAAATCACCTTCAAAATCGCCTGCCTCTGTTCACACCGCCGACAGCACCGGCTGCCCTCCATTGCCTCTCGGACTTCCCGACTCCCTTGCTCCCAAAGACACCACCACCACCAGAACTCTCCGCAGCTCTGCCCAGGAGTTACTCTCGACGCCTCGAGAGAGAGAGAGAGTCAGGGCCACGACCGTCGGGCGTCGTTTCTGGGTCGTCCACCCCCCCTTCCCTTCCACATTCGCAGCGCTTGACTCTCTCCTCTACCTTGAAGCGCCTTCTCTAAACAACATCTTTTTCTAAAATTTAACTTTCACGAAGCTGATGTCTGAGCCGGGCACCGCGCCTCAGGGTCGCTGCCTTGGGGCAAGTGCAAATTGTGCGCGTTACAAATTAGTATTGGTATTAATATGTATAATTCAACAAGTAACAGCGGCGGGGGTGGTGGGGGGACATTTAATGTAACATGAGAGAGCAGGAGGCGTCAGGAAAAGTTAGGCACAGTTGCAAGCCGTTGCGTTTGAGTCTAGTTTTCCAGTTTTCAGTTTCACTTATTTTGGTATAGCCCTGTGAGCCATTCGGCTCTTGAATCGGGTGCAACCGCAACAAACAAAAAACAAAAACACGAACAAGAAAAACATCTTAAAGTGACTATGTGACTGTGCAAACAGAAAATCCAGGAAAAAACAGCAAAATATTCCAGACAAAGCACCATACACCAACGCTGTGTGCAAAAATCCCAGTGGGATGCAAGTCAAACAACAACAACAACCATAAGACAACTAAGATTAAGGCCATCAGTCTAACTCCGTACTACAACAAACAAACATGGCCAAACCAAAAAACTTTTCGACATCACCAAAATAAAAGCCATAAAAGCAATGTAACAGTGATCGTAGGAACTGTGACCAAATTTTCATAATAAACGACATAAACAACATGTAACACCAAACCCTAGAGCCATAGCTAGCTGCATGAGTCACTCCACAACAACAGGAGCATCAGTCGGAGTTTCAAGTTTTTCAATGCACCTTTAAGATCAGCACGCTAAATCAAAATACAGATAATACTTTGCAGCGGTCATCCAGAGCGAAACATTTTATTTTAGGCCACTGAATATCAGTGGCAGCTAGGGGTGTACAACTTCTCTAGAGCAGTTTTGAGTGAAGATCTCATAGGTAGTGATTCAAGTTGCAGTTTATTGGCAATAGCATTCCAGACCCTGGGAGCATCAATAGCAAAGGCCCTTCCTCTAGTTTTTGTACGGCAATAGGGAATGTGAAGCTGATAAATGAGCGAAGACTTGAGGTCAAATTTGTTCTTTGAAACAGGAAGGAGATTCAGCAGGTAGTCTGCGGATTTTTTTGTAAGTACATCGTGAATAAATAAGATCTGGTATACAAGCCGTCGAGCATTAAGAGATGTTAAGTTTGACCCAATGTAGAGATCACAGTGGTGAGTCCTATATGGGCAGTTCAATGCAAACCTTAAGGCCGAGTGATAGATGGAATCAAGCTTCTTCAGTACAGTACTTAGGGCTGATTTATACACGATGTCACAGTAGTCAAGTAGAGGCAGTATGGTAGCTCTTATCAATTCCAAACGGAATATAGGGGGGGAAGCAGTGCTTGTGTCGATACCGAAAACGAATTTTTATTTTTGTCTTTTTACCAATATAATCAATGTGATCTTCAAAATTGAACATACCAGTATAGACAGAGTGAACAAATACGAGGTACAAGTCAGCAGAGATACTTTATACAGGGACACCAAGAGGCAAGGAGAGGAAAGACAGACAGAGAAGCAAGGAGAAATAAAAAAAGGGCCGGAGGGATGAACATAGGCACTCTGTCTATGCTGGTATGTTCAATCGAGAAGTTGAACACGAAATTTAACACTCTTCTGAAATTCCTGGTCCACCAGGTAAGTGTCTAACTGTGTTGTTGGCCTGACTGGTTGTGCTTCACATAATGTTTCTTAGGTCTGTTGAATTCTCGTCTCTCATCTTCTTGTTTTATTTTCCTCCGTCATTTGTTTTTTTTTTACACCTGATGAAGATCGCTTGTGTTGCGATCGAAACGTCGTGACTGATTTATTTTAATATTATTTTATGGTATTTCTACATACGTGACTTTACCGAAAAAAACCAATGAGTACCCCTAGATGCTCACAGATTAACGAATCTTACTGATCTAAACCATAACGCAACACAATATTTGGTGGCATTGCGATGGGGCCAAGCGCGAACAACAATGAACTCACATTATTCAATAACATTAAAATGAAAACAAAACACGTATATAATAGGCGACGTTTCGGGCAATGGGCTTCATGAAGAAGACCCGTCTTCACGCGCGCTCACAATCCTAATCCGTGCACTTCGTGAGTAATCGCAATTACCCGACGCTTTAGATGTTTGGTACGTTTTCGTTTGAATGCAGTGGCACGATGTTTCCGAATGTGGGTCAACGCAACCATTATACAGGCAACGATTGAAATGTCTGAAGCTTTGGCAAACAAAAGAATACACGCATGCACTCACAACCACCAATGTGTCCGTTACCTGCAGAACGTAAGTCATAATCAAAAGCAAATGTATTTTGGCTGGAACGAGATGCAATCTGGATCTATGATGATTACATTGCCTTGCACGATTGCTTTATTTTGCCATTCATGACGAGAGAAACACCCCCCCCCCCCCCCCTCAGCTCTGAGATTTCAATGCTCCTGAAATTGCTGTGAACTAGAAAACCTGGCGGGACTCCGCTGTTGTAGTACAGATAGTCACAGGTGGTGACATTTCTCACATCTCCTCGTCAAAAGCACGCATACAGAGGCGCTACGGTGTCGAGATGTTAACTATCTCGCCTAGTATACAGCAGGTTATTGGTTCGATCCCGACCCTGACGCCTGCTGTATATTTGAGTTTGCGTGTCTTTCTCCCCTTGGTGGTCGCGTGGATTGTTATCCGGGTCCTCAGGTTTTTACCCTCCACCTTTAGAATCAACATCACGCGTTTAGAGTCAGTGGCTGCTGTACAATTTAACGTGACGATGGGCCACTTCGTTGAGCTCTCATTTGCGATAGCCAGGTCACCTCTGAAAAAAAACTATCTATACAACTCAGTGGGCTTCACCTGATAAAATAAATAAAACGTAAATAGTAAATTAAACTACCTTAGGCACAAACAACTGCAATATACACACAGCAGGTAGGCTGGCGTTGTCTCTGAAAGCCCCACGGTTATTTTACCTAGGTTAGTAGAACCTCGCGGGGCTACCTGCGACCGTGAACGAAAGTCATCCATCACCTAACAAATTTTACTCCCCGTTGTTGTCGAGGTTTTGTTGTTGTTGTTTTTGGCAGCCAATTTGGGATGCAGTCTGCACTTCTATAACGCGCTGGTAGTTGTGTTCCTGAAGAACACCGCGTAATGGAAACATCGCGTTATAATAAATAATATTGGGGGTAAAGCACAGTCGGCGATAACACGTGAAATGCGTAGGCAGACCGAACGAAAACCGAGGAGCGTGGGTAGCATCTAGAAGCATCCAGCAGCATCCCGCCGTGTGTGATGATGCTACGCCGAGGCAGCTGTTACAACCGCCTTATCGTCCTACTCACGCTGCGACGTCGTTCCATTCACTCGATCGCGTTATATCCACTTCGCATCCGCGTTCTAAATAATAATAAAAAAGTGTTCCCTGATTACATTGATCGCGTTTTATATATATACACATACACATCCAATTCGCGTTATGATAAAGCACCCGCTATAGGAGAACGGGCCGCACTTTGAAGATGACGGGCAAGTCTTCTCCGAGCTACGCGGGCGCGTGCACGTGCGTGCGTGCACGTGCGTGCGCGAACAGGAGAGCCGATTGTGCCGTCGCTCAGAGCCTCGGCAGACCCCGAAGGTCACCTCGAGTGGAACCCGGCGCGCCGCGCCCCCCCCCCCCCCCCCTGACGTTTCGTGGGCCAAGTGATACATTGACGGGCAAATTACATCTCGCGAGCAACAACAACAACAACAACAAAAAATAAATTTGGTGGGTTTTTATCTGGCGGCGAGACTCCGGGGATGGAGCACGTGCGGCGATTTCGCAGATAATTAAAAAATGTAAAGTTTCACGCTGAATTCCATTTCAATATGCATTAATGTGTGGCCATGCTCTCCGGATGTAAATTATATCGTATTGGCAATTATCCCTCGCTGTGCTCATTTTAAGCGCACAGTTGCGAATTATGCAGATTCTTATAATTCGTGACGCAAACATAATAATGCTGGTAGGGAGTGGTGGCGCAGTGGTTAGCGCATTGTGCTCTAAGGCCGGCACCTGAGTTTGATACCTGGCCACGGCTAACGTCATTGGCCAGCGATGTCTGAGCCGGTCCAGGTCCCCACACGCCCCTACAGGAGCCCACACTGGCCAGCGTCTGGTATGCAGGAGGATCATGGGTTCGATCCCGACCCTGACGCCTGTTGTACATTTGTAGTTTGCGTGTCTCTCTCCCTCCCCGTTGGTGGTCGCGTGGATTTTTCTCTGGGCTCCTCCGGTTTTCACCGCCACGTTTAGGATCGACATCACGCGTTCTGCGTTACATTTCCCCGTGACGATAAAGCCCACTTCGTTGAGCTATCGCCTGTGACAGCCAGGTCAGTGGGCTTTGCCTGGTAAAATAGAACAACAAGAGAATGAAGGGCGTGATGGCGAACTTGTGGTGATCGCGGCGTCGATGATGCCGCCCCCTCCTGGACATCTGTGACAAAATAGCTTCATAGCTCATCGGATTTTCCCTCCACTAAAAAAAAAAGTGAAGGTTCTGATGCGCCGTCTGCAGCTCTTCCAGAGGCATAAGGCGTCGTGTCACACGGCCACGCGGGATCAATCGAACGGGACGCCGATTTCAAAAGGACCCCTCCTCTCAACCTTGAACAGTTACCAATCCCAATCCCTCCGCCATTCGTCACGAAAGTGGCGATGACGTCACCACCACGGCGACCTGTCCGAGGCTCTGTGCACTTTGAGGCTACCGCGTGAAGTGTCCGAAGGGCTCGCTGCCGACAGGAGGAGGAGGTCACGGGACACAGAACCAGCAGGTGCCACGGGTTGACTCACCGAGACCACTGGCAGACGCATACCAGCTGTGCCAACTCGCTGCATTTTATCCGCCCGCAGCTCCGCTCGTTGTTGTTGTGAGCGTCGCTCATCTGCCCTCCGTCCCCTGCTGGAGGGCGACTGCCTTCCAGCTGAGTCAAAGGTCACCGCTGACAAACGCCGCCGCTTCGTGACGCGCGAAGGCGCGCCACTTCGCGTGGCTGCGCGCCACATGCAAGGTGAACCCGATGGGTTGACAGACGCTCCGTGGATGAACACGCACGCCTCCGAGAGGGGAGGCGCGGAAAGAGAATCGATCGTTAGGCGAGAGGAAATCGAGCACCACCACCCCATCCTCCCTCCCCCTCCTCCTCGTCCTCGTCCGCGGCGCAGGAGGAGGAGGAGGAGAAGGAGAAGAGCTCGGGTGGATTTAAACAGAAGGACCGAGTCGCGGGCACGGTCAGGGAGATTGATGTTGCATCAGGGAGTGGGAGCAGCAAAGTAGACTGGACCCCCCCCCCCTTCCCCCGCCTTGCGCGCCCCCCTCCACCCATCCCCAAAAGGCACCGCCAACCCCATCATGTGGTCATTGATACAGCACTGGAACAGAAGGCAAGACTTATTTGGTTAATTAAATTCCATTTAATTTCACTTTGAAAGATTTTCCTTCCGTGGAATTTGTTTGCGGTCCGCGGTGTTCGCTTCACCGCGAGGGAGGGAGCACGCGCGTGCATGCGAGCGCGTGGGTGAGTGAGTGGATGGGTGAGTGAGTGAGTGGGTGAGTGAGTGGGTGAGTGAGTGAGTGAGTGGATGGGTGAGTGAGTGAGTGGGTGGGTGAGTGAGTGGGTGAGTGAGTGGGTGAGTGAGTGAGTGGGTGAGTGAGTGAGTGGATGGGTGAGTGAGTGAGTGGGTGAGTGAGTGGGTGAGTGAGTGGGTGAGTGAGTGAGTGAGTGGGTGAGTGGGTGAGTGAGTGGGTGAGTGAGTGAGTGAGAAGGTGAATGGGTGAGTGAGTGCGTGAGTGGGTGAGTGAGAGGGTGAGTGGGAGTGAGTGGGTGAGTGAGTGAGTGAGTGAATGGGTGAGTGGGTGAGTGAGTGGGTGAGTGAGTGGGTGAGTGAGTGGGTGAGTGAATGGGTGAGTGGGTGAGTGAATGGATGAGTGGGTGGATGAGTGGGTGAGTGAGTGCTGAGTGAATGGGTTGGTGAGTGAGTGAATGAGTGGGTGAATGAGTGAGTGAGTGGATCGGTGAGTGGGTGAGTGCTGAGTGAGTGAGACGGCGATTGGGTGAGTGGGTGAGTGAGAGGGTGTGTGAGTGCGTGAGTGGGTGAGTAGGTGAGTGAGTGAGTGAGAAGGTGAGTGAGTGGGTGAGTGAGTGCGTGAGTGGGTGAGAGTGTGAGTGAGTGGGTGAGTGAGTGAGAAGGTGAGTGGGTGAGTGAATGCGTGAGTGGGTGAGTGATAGGTTGAGTGGGAGTGAGTGAACGAGTGAGTGCGTGAGTGGGTGAGTGGGTGAATGAGTGGGTGGGTGAGTGGGGGAATGGGTGAGTGAGTGGGTGAGTGAGTGAGAAGGTGAGTGGGTGAGTGGGTGTGTGAGTCAGTGGATGAGTGAGTGGGAAGGTGAGTGGGTGAGTGAGTGAGTGGGTGAGTGAGAAGGTGAGTGGGTGACTGAGTGGGTGAGTGGGTGTGTGAGTGAGTGGGTGAGTGAAAAGGTGAGTGGGTGAGTGAGTGGGTGAGTGGGTGAATGAGTGGGTGAGTGAGTGGGGGAATGGGTGAGTGAGTGGGTGAGTGAGTGAGAAGGTGAGTGGGTGAGTGGGTGTGTGAGTCAGTGGGTGAGTGAGTGAGAAGGTGAGTGGGTGAGTGAGTGAGTAGGTGAGTGAGAAGGTGAGTGGGTGACTGAGTGGGTGAGTGGGTGTGTGAGTGAGTGAGTGGGTGAGTGAGTGAGTGAGAAGGTGAGTGGGTGAGTGGGTGTGTGAGTCAGTGGGTGAGTGAGTGAGTGAGAAGGTGAGTGGGTGAGTGAGTGAGTGGGTGAGTGAGAAGGTGAGTGGGTGAGTGAGTGGGTGTGTGAGTGAGTGAGTGGGTGTGTGAGTGAGTGAGTGGGTGAGTGAGTGAGAAGGTGAGTGGGTGGGTGAGTGGGTGTGTGAGTGAGTGAGTGGGTGAGTGAGTGAGAAGGTGAGTGGGTGAGTGAGTGAGTGGAACTCTGGGGATTTGTTTTGTCAATGAGTAAAACAGCGGTGTGATACGGGGACACGGAGCGGCTGTCATGGAAGCAGGTGGAAGCAGTTGGGTGCAGGTGGGTGCAGGTGGGTGCAGGTGGGTGCAGGTGGGTTCAGGTGGGTGCAGGTGGGTGCAGGTGGGTTCAGGTTGAAGCAGGTGGGTTCAGGTGGAAGCAGGTGTAAGCAGGTGGGTGCAGGTGGGTGCAGGTGGAAGCAGGTGGAAGCAGGTGGAAGCAGGTGTGTACAGGTGTGTGCAGGTGGAAGTGAGTGGTCTCCATGTGCGGGGGCTACAGGACCACTGACGGTACAATTTGTATTCCTGCAACGTCCGGATGCAAGAACAGCTCGGGACCGCTGCTCAGGACAGTGCGGCATTGGGCGTCTCGAGGAATGGGCGACTTACTGCTTCGTATTTACAACGAGAAACGGTCCTAGGCAGAGGGAGAGAGGATAGGCGCTGGTGCCTGGATGTCAACGGGGAAGGGCATAGCGGAACCGCGGCAGGCCAGCAGTGGAGAAGGCAAAGCCCCATTGGGTGAAGTTTGACTGGCAGCTTTGGCGGACCGCCTCGGTTGCCGGAGCTGAGAGTACACAGCAGGGACGTGCGGTCAGGGGAGGCAGAGGAGGCAGGAGCCTCACCTGTCATACTCCAATGGAAATAGCTGTTACGAAAAGTAACGGAAAAAAAACCAGAATAATCAAATTAAATATACGTTAAAATTTTCCCAATTGATCTGTGTATATGAATGTCATTTCTGTACGATTCCAATCATTTTTAGAGTCAACATCGCCAAATTTGCGGAGCTCCGCTGCAAATACAGGAAGAGACGAGAGGTGAGGCAGCGACGAGCTCAGCCTCACCTCTGATTGCGCAACCCCGCGCGGGCAATAAGCGCGTGCCTGTTACCATCTCAATATGTCACCAATGTAATGTTTGTAGACCCCTTCATTTCATGTCCTCGTCTTCCATACTCCAGGTAACTTATTTCACGTATGTGTATAAAGATATTTAGGCTCGCAGGTCTCGTCGTGAAACTGCAATGAAAAAGCACCAGGGGAGGCAGCTATCACATCTGCCTCACTGAGGGGGACGTGTCTAACACGCCCCTATCAATGAGGGCACGCCCCCTCAGTGAGGCCATGCCCCCCTCAGAGAGGCCACGCCTCCCTCAGTGAGGCCACGCCCCTCTCTCTGAGGCCACGCCCCCCTTAGTGTGTGAATCTGGCTCTGACAGTAGCCATTGACCTCAACGCACGTCACTGGTGAACACGCATGTTGAACTTCTTACGCACTGCACGCAGTCAACCGCGCGAATCGGGGCGTGCGAGTGGCTAAGTGAGCGAGTGAGTGAGTGAGTAAGTGAGTGAGTGGGTGAGTGAGTGGGTGAGTGAGTGGGTGAGTGAGTAGGTGAGTGAGTGGGTGAGTGGGTGAGTGAGTGGGTGAGTGAGTGGGTGAGTGAGTGGGTGAGTGGGTGAGTGAGTGAGTGGGTGAGTGAGTGGGTGAGTGGGTGAGTGAGTGGGTGGGTGAGTGGGTGGGTGAGTGAGTGAGTGAGTGGGTAAGTGAGTGAGTGGGTGAGTGAGTGGGTGAGTGAGTGAGCGAGTGAGTGAGTGAGTAAGTGAGTGAGTGGGTGAGTGAGTGGGTGAGTGAGTGGGTGAGTGAGTAGGTGAGTGAGTGGGTGAGTGGGTGAGTGAGTGAGTGGGTGAGTGAGTGGGTGAGTGAGTGGGTGAGTGGGTGAGTGAGTGAGTGGGTGAGTGAGTGGGTGAGTGGGTGAGTGAGTGGGTGGGTGAGTGGGTGGGTGAGTGAGTGAGTGGGTAAGTGAGTGAGTGGGTGAGTGCGTGGGTGAGTGGGTGAGTGAGTGGGTGAGTGAGTGAGTGGGTGAGTGAGTGGGTGAGTGAGTGGGTGAGTGGGTGAGTGGGTGAGTGAGTGGGTGAGTGGGTGAGTGAGTGGGTGGATGAGTGAGTGAGTGAGTGGGTGAGTGAGTGGGTGAGTGAGTGAGTGGGTGAGTGAGTGAGTAGGTGAGTGAGTGGGTGAGTGGGTGAGTGAGTGAGTGGGTGAGTGAGTGGGTGAGTGAGTGGGTGAGTGGGTGAGTGAGTGGGTGAGTGGGTGAGTGGGTGGGTGAGTGGGTGGGTGAGTGAGTGAGTGGGTAAGTGAGTGAGTGTGTGAGTGCGTGGGTGAGTGGGTGAGTGGGTGAGTGAGTGAGTGGGTGAGTGAGTGGGTGAGTGGGTGAGTGGGTGAGTGAGTGGGTGAGTGGGTGAGTGAGTGGGTGGATGATTGAGTGAGTGGGTGAGTGAGTGGGTGAGTGAGTGAGTGGGTGGGTGAGTGAGTCAGTGGGTGAGTGAGTGGGTGAGAGGGTGAGTAAGTGGGTGGGTGAGTGGGTGAGTGAGTGGGTGAGTGAGTGGGTGAGTGGGTGAGTAAGTGAGTGAGCGAGTGGGTAAGTGAGCGAGTGAGTGAGTGGGTGGGTGAGTGAGTGCGTCGGTGAGTGAGTGGGTGAGTGATTGAGTGGCTAAGTGAGCGAGTGGGTAAGTGAGCGAGTGAGTGAGTGGGTGGGTGAGTGGGTGAGTGAGCGGCTAAGTGAGCGAGTGAGTGCGTGGGCGAGTGAGTGAGTGCGTGGGTGAGTGAGTGAGTGGGTGAGTGAGTGGGTGAGTGAGTAAGTGAGTGGGTGAGTGAGTGGGTGAGTGAGTGAGTGAGTGGGTGAGTGAGTGAGTGGGTGGGTGAGTGAGTGAGTGATTGAGTGGCTAAGTGAGCGAGTGAGTGCGTGGGTGAGTGAGTGGGTGAATGAGTGGGTGAGTGAGTGAGTGGGTGAGTGAGTGAGTGCGTGGGTGAGTGAGTGGGTGAGTGGGTGAATCAGTGGATGAGTGAGTGAGTGAGTTGGTGAGTGAGTGAGTGGGCAAGTGAGCGAGTGAGTGGGTGAGTAAGTGGCTAAGTGAGCGAGTGAGTGCGTGAGTGAGTAAGTGGGTGAGTGAGTGAATGGGTGAGTGAGTGAGTCGGTGAGCGAGTGGGTAAGTGAGCGAGTGAGTGCGTGGGCGAGTGAGTGAGTGAGTGGGTGAGTGAGTGGGTGAGTGCGTGAGTGGTTAACTGAGCGAGTGAGTGGGTGAGTGAGTGAGTGGCTAAGTGAGCGAGCAAGTGGATGAGTGAGTGGCTAAGTAAGCGAGTGAGTGGGTGAGTGAGTGTCTACGTGAGCGAGTAAGTTGGTGAGTGAGTGGCTAAGTGAGCGAGTGAGTGGGTGAGTGAGTGAGTGGCTAAGTGAGCGAGTGAGTTGGTGAGTGAGTGAGTGACTAAGTGAGCGAGTGAGTGAGTGGGTGGGTGAGTGAGTGGCTAAGTGAATGGGTGAGTGAGTGAGTGGGTTGGTGAGTGGGTGAGTTAGTGAGTGAGTGAGTGGGTGAGTGCGCGGGTGAGTTAGTGGGTGAGTGAGTGGGTGAGTGAGTGAGTGAGTGGGTGAGTGTGAGTGGGTGAGTGGCTAAGTGAGCGAGTGAGTGGGTGAGTGAGTGAGTGGCTAAGTGAGCGAGTGCGTGAGTGAGTGGGTGAGTGAGTGGGTGAGTGAGTGAGCGGGTGAGTGAGTGGGTGAGTGAGTGGGTGAGTGAGTGGCTAAGTGAATGGGTGAGTGAGTGAGTTAGTTGGTGAGTGGGTGAGTTAGTGAGTGAGTGAGTGGGTGAGTGCGCGGATGAGTTAGTGGGAGAGTGAGTGGGTGAGTGAGTGAGTGGGTGAGTGTGAGTGGGTGAGTGGCTAAGTGAGCGAGTGAGTGGGTGAGTGAGTGGCTAAGTGAGTGAGTGGGTGAGTGAGTGAGTGAGTGGGTGAGTGAGTGGCTAAGTGAGCGAGTGAGTGCGTGAGTGAGTGAGTGGCTAAGTGAGCGAGCAAGTGGGTGAGTAAGTGAGTGGCTAAGTGAGCGAGTGAGTGGGTGAGTGAGTGTCTAAGTGAGCGAGTAAGTGGGTGAGTGAGTGGCTAAGTGAGCGAGTGAGTGGGTGAGTGAGTGAGTGAGTGGCAAAGTGAGCGAGTGAGTGGGTGAATGAGTGAGTGACTAAGTGAGCGAGTGAGTGAGTGGGTGAGTGAGTGAGTGGCTAAGTGAATGGGTGAGTGAGTGAGTGAGTTGGTGAGTGGGTGAGTTAGTGAGTGAGTGGGTGAGTGCGCGGGTGAGTTAGTGGGTGAGTGAGTGGGTGAGTGAGTGGGTGAGTGAGTGAGTGAGTGTGTGAGTGTGAGTGGGTGAGTGGCTAAGTGAGCAAGTGAGTGGGTGAGTGAGTGGCTAAGTGAGCGAGTGGGTGAGTGGGTGAGTGAGTGGGTGAGTGAGTGAGCGGGTGAGTGAGTGGGTGAGTGAGTGAGTGGGTGAGTGAGTGGCTAAGTGAATCGGTGAGTGAGTGAGTTAGTTGGTGAGTGGGTGAGTTAGTGAGTGAGTGAGTGGGTGAGTGCGCAGATGAGTTAGTGGGTGAGTGAGTGGGTGAGTGAGTGAGTGGGTGAGTGTGAGTGGGTGAGTGGCTAAGTGAGCGAGTGAGTGCGTGGGTGAGTGAGTGGGTGAGTAGGTGAATGAGTGGGTGAGTGAGTTAGTGAGTGGGTGAGTGAGTGAGTGGTTAAGTGAGCGAGTGAGTGAGTAAGTGGGTGGGTGAGTGAGTGGGTGAGTGAGTGGGTGAGCGAGTGGGTAAATGAGCGAGTGAGTGAGTGGGTGGGTGAGTGGGTGAGTGAGTGAGTGGCTAAGTGAGCGAGTGAGTGCGTGGGCGAGTGAGTGAGTGCGTGGGTGAGTGACTGGGTGAGTGAGTGAGTGAGTGGGTGAGTGATTGAGTGGCTAAGTGAGCGAGTGAGTGCGTGGGTGAGTGAGTGGGTGAGTGGGTGAATGAGTGGGTGAGTGAGTGAGTGAGTGGGTGAGTGAGTGAGTGAGTGGGTAAGTGAGCGAGTGAGTGGGTGAGTGAGTGGCTAAGTGAGCGAGTGAGTGCGTGAGTGAGTAAGTGGGTGAGTGAGTAAATGGGTGAGTGAGTGAGTGGGTGAGCGAGTGGGTAAGTGAGCGAGTGAGTGCGTGGGCGAGTGAGTGAGTGAGTGGGTGAGTGAGTGGGTGAGTGAATGAGTGGGTAAGTGAGCGAGTGAGTGGCTGAGTGGGTGGGTGAGTGAGTGGGTGAGTGAGTGAGTGGGTGAGTGAGTGAGTGGGTAAGTGAGCGAGTGAGTGGGTGAGTGAGTGGCTAAGTGATCGAGCAAGTGGGTGAGTGAGTGAGTGGCTAAGTGAACGAGTGAGTGTATAAGTGAGCGAGTAAGTGGCTGAGTGAGTAGCTAAGTGAGCGAGTGAGTGGGTGTGTGAGTGAGTGGCTAAGTGAGCGAGTGAGTGGGTGAGTGAGTGAGTGACTAAGTGTGCGAGTGAGTGAGTGGGTGAGTGAGTGGCTAAGTGAATGGGTGAGTGAGTGAGTAAGTGAGTGGGTGAGTTAGTGAGTGAGTGAGTGGGTGAGTGCGCGGGTGAGTTAGTGGGTGAGTGAGTGGGTGAGTGAGTGAGTGGGTGAGTGTGAGTGGGTGAGTGGCTAAGTGAGCGAGTGAGTGGGTGAGTGAGTGGGTGAGTGAGTGGGTGAGTGAGTGAGTGGGTGAGTGAGTGGCTAAGTGAATGGGTGAGTGAGTGAGTGAGTTTGTGAGTGGGTGAGTTAGTGAGTGAGTGAGCGGGTGAGTGGGTGAGTGAGTGAGTGGGTGAGTGAGTGGCTAAGTGAATGGGTGAGTGAGTGAGTGAGTTGGTGAGTGGGTGATATAGTGAGTGAGTGAGTGGGTAAGTGAGTGGGTGAGTGAGTGGGTGAGTGAGTGAGTGGGTAAGTGAGCGAGCGAGCGAGTTAGTGGGTGAGTGAGTGAGTGGGTGGGTGATTGGGTGAGCGAGTGAGTGGGTGATCGAGTGAGTGAGTGGGTGAGTGGGTGAGTGAATTCCTGAGTGAGTGAGTGGGTGAGTGAGTGAGTGGGTGAGTGGGTGAGTGAGTGAGTGAGTGGGTGAGTGAGTATATGAGTGAGTGTGTGAGTGAGGGTATGAGTGAGTGAGTGTATAAGTGAGTGTGTGAGTGAGTGTGTGAGTGAGTGGGTGAGTGAGTGAGCGGGTGAGTGTGTGGGTGATTGAGTGAGTGGGTGAGTGACTGAGTGAATGTGTGGACGAGTGAGTGAGTGAGTGGGTGAGTGAGTGGGTGAGTGAGTGAGTGAGTGGGTGAGTGAGTGAGTGGCTAAGTGAGCGAGTGAGTGAGTGAGTGGGTGAGTGAGTGAGTGAGTGTGTGAGTGAGTGAGTGGGTGAGTGAGTGAGTGGCTAAGTGAGCGAGTGAGTGTGTGAGTGAGTGGCTAAGTGAGCGAGCAAGTGGGTGAGTGAGTGAGTGGCTAAGTGAGCGAGTGAGTGTGTGAGTGAGTGGCTAAGTGAGCGAGCAAGTGGGTGAGTGAGTGAGTGGCTAAGTGAGCGTGTAAGTGGGTGAGTGAGTGGCTAAGTGAGCGAGTGAGTGGCTAAGTGAGCGAGTGAGTGGGTGAGTGAGTGAGTGACTAAGTGAGCGAGTGAGTTAGTGGGTGAGTGAGTGAGTGGGCGAGCGAGTGAGTGAGTTGGTGAGTGGGTGAGTTATTGAGTGACTGAGTGGGTGAGTGCGCGGGTGAGTTAGTGGGTGAGTGATTGGGGGAGTGAGTAAGTGGGTGAGTGTGAGTGGGTGTGAGGCTAAGTGAGCGAGTGAGTGGGTGAGTGAGTGAGTCGGTGAGTGAGTGAGTGCGTAAGTGAGCGAGCGAGCGAGTGAGTGGGTGAGTGAGTTAGTGGGTGAGCGAGTGAGTGGGTGAGCGAGTGAGTGAGTGGGTGAGTGGGTGAGTGAATGGCTGAGTGAGTGAGTAGGTGAGTGAGTGAGTGGGTGAGTGGGTGAGTGAGTGGGTGAGTGAGTGATTGCGTAATTGAGCGAGCGAGTTAGTGGGTGAGTGAGTGAGTGGCTAAGTGAGCGAGTGAGTGGGTGAGTGAGTGGGTAAGTGAGCGAGTGAGTGGGTGAGTGAGTGGGTGAGTGAGTGAGTGAGTGGGTGAGTGAGTGAGTGAGTGGGTGAGTGAGTGGGTGGGTGATTGGGTGAGTGAGTGGGTGAGCGAGTGAGTGGGAGAGTGAGTGAGTGAGTGGGTGAGTGAGTGAGTGAGTGGGTGAGTAGGTGAGTGAGTGAGTGGGTGAGTGAGTGTATTAGTGAGTGTGTCAATGAGGTTATGAGTGAGTGAATGAGCGAGTGTGTGAGTGACTGAGTGAGTGGGTGAGTGAGTGAGTGGGCGAGTGAGTGGATAATTGAGTGAATGGGTGAGTGAGTGGGTGAGTGATTGAGCGGGTGAGTGAGTGGTGAGTGAGTGAGTGGGTGAGTGCGTGAGTGGGTGAGTGAGTGAGTGGGTAAGTGAGCGAGCGAGTTAGTCGGTGAGTGAGTGAGTGGCTAAGTGAGCGAGTGAGTGGGTGAGTGAGTGGGTGAGTGGGTGAGTGAGTGGGTGATTGGTTGAGTGGGTGAGTGAGTGGGTGAGCGAGTGAGTGAGTGGGTGAGTGGGTGAGTGAGTGGGTGAGTGAGTGAGTGTGTGGACGAGTGAGTGAGTGAGTGGGTGAGTGAGTGGGTGAGTGAGTGAGTGGGTAAGTGAGCGAGCGAGCGAGTTAGTGGGTGATTGAGTGGCTAAGTGAGCGAGTGAGTGGGTGAGTGAGTTAGTGGGTGAGCGAGTGAGTGGGTGAGCGAGTGAGTGAGTGGGTGAGTGGGTGAGTGAATGGGTGAGTGAGTGAGTGGGTGAGTGAGTGAGTGAGTGAGTGGGTGAGTGGGTGAGTGAGTGGGTGAGTGATTGATTGCGTAATTGAGCGAGCGAGTTAGTGGGTGAGTGAGTGAGTGGCTAAGTGAGCGAGTGAGTGGGTGAGTGAGTGGGTAAGTGAGCGTGTGAGTGGGTGAGTGAGTGGGTGAGTGAGTGAGTGGGTGAGTGAGTGAGTGGGTGATTGGGTGAGTGAGTGAGTGAGTGGGTGAGTGAGTGAGTGTATGAGTGAGTGTGTGAGTGAGGGTATGAGTGAGTGAGTGTATGAGTGAGTGTGTGAGTGAGTGGGTGAGTGAGTGGGTGAGTGAGTGAGCGGGTGAGTGTGTGGGTGATTGAGTGAGTGGGTGAGTGACTGAGTGAGTGTGTGGACGAGTGAGTGAGTGAGTGAGTGGGTGAGTGAGTGGGTGAGTGAGTGAGTGGGTGAGTGAGTGAGTGTGTGGACGAGTGAGTGAGTGAGTGGGTGAGTGAGTGGGTGAGTGAGTGAGTGGCTAAGTGAGCGAGTGAGTGAGTGAGTGGGTGAGTGAGTGAGTGAGTGTGTGAGTGAGTGAGTGGGTGAGTGAGTGAGTGGCTAAGTGAGCGAGTGAGTGTGTGAGTGAGTGAGTGGCTAAGTGAGCGAGTGAGTGAGTGGGTGAGTGAGTGAGTGAGTGTGTGAGTGAGTGAGTGGGTGAGTGAGTGAGTGGCTAAGTGAGCGAGAAAGTGGGTGAGTGAGTGAGTGAGTGGCTAAGTGAGCGAGTAAGTGGGTGAGTGAGTGGCTAAGTGAGCGAGTGAGTGGCTAAGTGAGCGAGTGAGTGGGTGAGTGAGTGAGTGACTAAGTGAGCGAGTGAGTGAGTGGGTGAGTGAGTGAGTGGGCGAGCGAGTGAGTGAGTTGGTGAGTGGGTGAGTTAGTGAGTGACTGAGTGGGTGAGTGCGCGGGTGAGTTAGTGGGTGAGTGATTGGGGGAGTGAGTAAGTGGGTGAGTGTGAGTGGGTGTGTGGCTAAGTGAGCGAGTGAGTGGGTGAGTGAGTGAGTGGGTGAGCGAGTGAGTGGGTGAGCGAGTGAGTGAGTGGGTGAGTCGGTGAGTGAATGGCTGAGTGAGTGAGTGGGTGAGTGAGTGAGTGAGTGGGTGAGTGGGTGAGTGAGTGGGTGAGTGAGTGATTGCGTAATTGAGCGAGCGAGTTAGTGGGTGAGTGAGTGAGTGGCTAAGTGAGCGAGTGAGTGGGTGAGTGAGTGGGTAAGTGAGCGAGTGAGTGGGTGAGTGAGTGGGTGAGTGAGTGAGTGAGTGGGTGAGTGAGTGAGTGGGTGAGTGAGTGGGTGGGTGGGTGATTGGGTGAGTGAGTGGGTGAGCGAGTGAGTGGGTGAGTGAGTGGGTAAGTGAGTGAGTGGGTTAGTGAGTGTATGAGTGAGTGTGTCAATGAGGTTATGAGTGAGTGAATGAGCGAGTGTGTGAGTGAGTGAGTGAGTGGGTGAGTGAGTGAGTGGGCGAGTGAGTGGATAATTGAGTGAATGGGTGAGTGAGTGGGTGAGTGATTGAGCGGGTGAGTGAGTGGTGAGTAATTGAGTGGGTGAGTGAGTGAGTGGGTGAGTGAGTGAGTGGGTAAGTGAGCGAGCGAGTTAGTCGGTGAGTGAGTGAGTGGCTAAGTGAGCGAGTGAGTGGGTGAGTGAGTGGGTGAGTGAGTGGGTGAGTGAGTGGGTGATTGGGTGACTGGGTGAGTGAGTGGGTGAGCGAGTGAGTGAGTGGGTGAGTGGGTGAGTGAGTGGGTGAGTGAGTGAGTGTGTGGACGAGTGAGTGAGTGAGTGGGTGAGTGAGTGAGTGGTTAAGTGAGTGAGCGAGCGAGTTAGTGGGTGAGTGAGTGGCTAAGTGAGCGAGTGAGTGGGTGAGTGAGTTAGTGGGTGAGCGAGTGAGTGGGTGAGCGAGTGAGTGAGTGGGTGAGTGGGTGAGTGAATGGCTGAGTGAGTGAGTGGGTGAGTGAGTTAGTGAGTGGGTGAGTGGGTGAGTGAGTGGGTGAGTGAGTGATTGCGTAATTGAGCGAGCGAGTTAGTGGGTGAGTGAGTGAGTGGCTAAGTGAGCGAGTGAGTGGGTGAGTGAGTGGGTAAGTGAGCGAGTGAGTGGGTGAGTGAGTGGGTGAGTGAGTGGGTGGGTGAGTGGGTGGGTGAGTGAGTGAGTGAGTGGGTGAGTGAGTGGGTGGGTGGGTGAGTGGGTGAGTGAGTGGGTAAGTGAGCGAGTGAGTGGGTGAGTGAGTGGGTGAGTGAGTGAGTGGGTGAGTGAGTGAGTGAGTGGGTGAGTTTGTGAGTGAGTGAGTGGGTGAGTGAGTGTATGAGTGAGTGTGTCAATGAGGTTATAAGTGAGTGAATGAGCGAGTGTGTGAGTGAGTGAGTGGGTGAGTGAGTGAGTGGGCGAGTGAGTGGATAATTGAGTGAATGGGTGAGTGAGTGGGTGAGTGATTGAGCGGTTGAGTGAATGAGTGGCTGAGTAGGTGAGTGAGTGCGTGAGTGGGTGAGTGAGTGGGTGAGCGGGTGAGTGAGTGAGTGAGTGGGTGAGTGAGTGTATGAGTGATTGTGTGAGTGAGGGTATGAGTGAGTGAGTGTGTGAGTGAGGGTATGAGTGAGTGTATGAGTGAGTGTGTGAGTGAGCGAGTGAGTGAGTGAGTGGGTGAGTGAGTGAGTGCGTGGGTGAGTGAGTGGGTGAGTGGGTGAATAGGTGAGTGAGTGGGTGAGTGAGTGAGTGATTGAGTGGGTGAGTGAGTGAGTGAGTGGGTGAGTGAGTGAGTGGGTGAGTGAGTGAGTGGGTGAGCGGGTGGGTGAGTGAGTAAGTTAATGAGTGGGTGAGTGAGTGAGTGAGTGGTTGAGTAGGTGAGTGAATGAGTTAATGGGTGAGTGAGTGAGTGGGTGAGTAGGTGAGTGAGTGGGTGAGTGGGTGAGTAGGTGAGTGAGTGAGTGGGTGAGTGGGTGAGTAGGTGAGTGAGTGAGTGCGTGGGAGTGGAGCGAGAAGGGATGGGGAGTGGTCGGCAAGGGACCGAGACCGTCAAGCATCTGGTAGGGCTGCGAGAGTGATTTTGAAATCGGTCTGGGATTTGTATTGGGAGCCTGCGGAGCGATCAGAGAATTTGGGTGACGTGGTCCCGTTGGGGGTCACCGCTGTATTTCACTCTCGGGCGACAGGTGGCCTTAAGTTGAAAATTCCCGAGGAATGCGCTCGGGATGATGCTCACACTCACTTCTTCGGATATCTCAGGCTCCCGGAAAAGTTGCCTGCACGTGGAGCGAAACGTCGGACATCACGCCGAGCGACCGCGAAAAACCACGGAACAGGGCGCGTTTGGAATGGAAGGCTTATTCATTTGGCAAAAATAAAAAAATAAATACATTACGGTGGCTGGTTACGTAAACTATCCTTGCTGGAATATTCCGTTGGTTGAGTGGGGTTTGGGTGCGTACGGCTTCGGAATACAAAGCGTCTCTGAAGACGCTGCACAAAGCAACCCCGTGAACATTAGACAAACACACACTCACAAAACGGAGCGATACTGCATGGCAAAAGCGTTGCCGTTGATACGAACGGAGAGAATGAACGGCGCGCGCATTGAAGCATTTTAATCCTATTCCTGGTCCTTTCGGTAAAGTCACCACCACGTAGAAAGGGAAACAATAAAATAATAAAAATATGAAACAATAAAATTCTCACGACGTTTCGACTGCAACACAAGCAATCATCATCAGGTGTGAAAACCACAGCAAGAACATTTGGATAAAGTGGCGTGTTTTGTTTTTTATAACGTAAACAAAAAAAAACGCCACTTTTTTTCAAAAAACCAAGAATTATGAATCCCTGCAAGTCACGAAAGCTTCAAATTAAAATTTATTTTAATCCTAACGGCCCCTGCGAGTCACGGGATTCTCAACAATTTCGAAACCTTTCGAAAGCCCTCACCGAGTCTCAAGACCGGACACAAACGTCGGTTGTTCAAAGCAACAGTGGCACCACGGACGAGGTCAAAAGACCCCTTCCAGGGTTCTCCTAGCTTCAACGCATGCTGCGCTCGATGATGTCCGTCTGGAAAAGTCAGGATGGCTGATGGAGGAACAAAAAATATTCGCATTTCGTACGCGGAGACGCAGAACGAGGCGCTTGCTCGTAATCCGAGTGTCGAGCGTTCCGCAGATGCTTCCTGCTACTTTGGAATGCGTGACCAGCCCCCTTGCCGTTGAGGGGGTTCTGTCAACGCGCAGCCAGTAGCTGCGAAGCGTCAACGCCGCGTGGCTGGGCGGCAGAGCGAGTGGACTCGCGCACGCTCGGGAGGGTCGAGAGTTCACCTCCCGGTTGGGGTTGACTCAGCCCGTCATCTGACTCCGGGCGATAATATGAATGCCACTTCGGATGTGTACGAATGCGCCCTCAGAGAGGGCTTTGACGAGTATCGATGTTGCTAATTCGTGCCTCCGTTTAATCTCAGACGCCAGTCGCCGCACTCCACGAAACAACTTAATGAGTTCACGAAATGAAAAAAGCAGGTTGAAGAAGTAGGAACTTTATCCTCCGTTTATACCGAAAGATTTAATTTCATCAACATTATAATCTGAAGGAAATATGTTTCTTCCGTTACTCCTGATTTTAGATTGCAAACATTTCCCGTGTGGTGTTCGTTTGTGCTTAAGGTATTTGTATGTAATAATAAGAATAATATTAATAGCCTGGTTGAGGGCCATTAATGAGATTTTTGATTAATCTTAATTCCTCTTTTTCTTAGTATATATGTTTTTTGTCTCTTAATTGCGATATCTAAATATGTTATTGGGATCAATATGTTATTGAACACGTGGGCTCGGTTTTTCCCAATCCTGGTCCAGGTGACTCAAAAAACTTAATAAATTCAAATTTAAAAAGTTGGTTGTCCTCCGGAAACATTCGCCCCAGCCATGGGAATGTGGAATTAACCACCACGGGCTCAGGGCTCAGTGAGTAGGAATCACTTTGACTCAACTCTGTTTGAGCAATGTTGCATCTAATTGATCCGCTCCTCTAACTTTAAGGTGGTTTTAATTCGATGTAAAATTTTGCTTGCAATTTATTATCAGCTTTAAAAAAAGATGTTACCTTCAAAATCGTCTCCAAATGTAATTGATCTAATTTCACAATTATCACCAGTTTGCACGGTTGGCCTATGCCATCTCCTACTCTGTGGGTCAGTCAACATATTTTTGCTGCCTTTGCTATTCTGAAGAAGAGCCATTGCCTGGCACAACGTCACCGTTGTGTTATTTAGTTCTCAGCTATGATGCAGCGCTGTGATAAGACACGCACTGATGATACGTGCATAAAATCCTGCGCGCCTGAATTGATTGTGTGCATGTCATGCAAATGGCATGCAGATGATTGCAGGCCAGTCCTGCTTACACCGAGTACATATATATATTAAAATCAAAGCACCACCGTGGTGAGATTTTGACTCACTCGCCTGGTATGCGGGAGGTCGTGGGTTCGATCCCGATCCCGACCCTGACGCCTGCTGCTATATATTTGGATGTTTGTGTGTTCTCCCAGTGGTCGCGCGGACGTTCCCTCCACAATTGAGAAACATGCGTCTAGAGTGATTGTCTGCTATACATTGTCACGCGTTAAGCCGCTTCGTTGCGCTGTTATTTGTGGCCAGGTCGCTTCTGAAAAAAATACCTGTATAGCTCAGTGGGCCTTACCTGGTGAATACACAAATAGTAAATAGGACAATATATATATACAGTAGATATCAAATGCACTCGCACGGCTTAGAAAGTCAAACACGGCAAACAACAACAAACAAACAAAAAACACTGAGGTCGCAGTTTCATCAAAATGTCGCCTTCAACGGCCTCGGCCTGTGGATGCCCTGGGAAGGTCCTCTCAGGAGGAGCAGCCACTCAACGCACGAGGCGATGCACAGGGACAGCTGCCACTGGGGCGGGGTGGTCGAGGTAGGGTCCCCTGGGCGGCTCAACTCCCGCGGAGGTAGAGGATAGGTTGATATAATACGTGATGGCAGGTGCTTTGATTTTTCCCCAGGCAATTTAAGCAAAGCGCCATTATAAAAGGCGAACCCCCTAGACGTCGTCGTCCACCCCCCCCCCCAATTTTTTTTTTTATTCTGAAGTCGAATCGTGGCCTTCAAATCGTGACCTTCAAATCGTGACCTTCAAATCGTGACCTTCAAATCGTGACCTTCAAATCGTGACCTTCAAATCGTGGCCTTCAAATCGTGGCAATGCACGCACCAGCCCGTCAGCGTGCGAGTCGTTCCGGGCGAGGTGTTTCAATCGGAACCTCCCAGGAGGGGCACCTTGGGAGGTTCGTGAGCAGCCGTGGCACGAAAGTGATCTGACGCTTTGACCGAGAGGGACTCATTTCATCACTTAAGCACCAACGGAGACGGTTAAGCGGAGAAATTAAATTTAATCGGAAGTGCCTCTTCGCGGTTAGCCGTGATTGACAGTCTCTATGCATGGCTGGGGAGTTGCTAATCTTCTCTTTCGCTGTCTGTCTGTTCATATTAGCGACGCGGAGTGTTCATTCCCGTGCCCATTTATTTATCCGAGCACCCACTGGGAATGATTTTCTGGCGGACGTGCACTCCAGATGTATTTAAATTTTGTGTATATTTTAATCTATACGCCATTTCTTTTTTTGCAATTTAGACTTGAGAGATCACCGCCTGATATTCTTACTATAATTGTTTCTTTTTTTATGAGGCAAAAGAGATGCAGGTCAGATCTTCGCAGCGTTGATTCAGCAGCAGCATCATCATTGTCGTCACCCCCATTATCATCATCATCGCCTTCATTAGCTGTCATCATTGCCATCAAAATTATCATTATCCTCACCACCACCACAACGATCATTACCACTAACGCTACCACCACCACCATGATCATCACCGCCATTTTCTCTGTAATTTATTATCAACAACGTTATCATCACCATCAACACTACCAGCATCATCATTACCATTATCTACGTCGTTGTCAACATCACCACCACCACCACCGCAACGATCATTACCACCAACGCTACCACCACCATGATCATCACCGCCATTTTATCTGTAATTTATTATCATCAACATTATCATCACCATCAACACTACCAGCATCATCATTACCATTATCTACGTCGTTGTCAACATCACCACCACCACCACCGTCGCGATGAACCCTTGGAGTTGCGCCAGGCAGTCGGTGAGGACACCGTGAGGCCCTCTGCCGAGACGATAGCTTACAGAGGCGCGTTCGCGACGCGTCGGACTAATCCGCAGTAAACACAACACAGATCAGCCCCCTTGAAACCAGCGCAGCCGGCGTTAATTCGGATGATGTACGACCAAATATGACTGTGTGGGTAAGGGAGCGGTAGTGTAGCGTTTAGCGCACCGTGCTGCGAATCCGGCGACCCGAGTTCGATTCCCGCTCACGGCCAACACTGAGTGACGATTATCTGAACCAGTTCTGAGCCTTGCCTTGGTTGACTCAGCCTCAAATGAGTAACTGGTGCGGTGTGAAAACATCGCCACTGGGGAGACAAAGGCGGCCGGGCTTGGTGTTGGCCACCCACCCCGTCGTGTGCCGTGCCGGCCTTCATAGGTGCATAGATTGGTACATCAGCCAGTCATCTTATTCAGTCAATCCATGGCACCTGACCTCCGTGACCTCCTGCCATCGGAAAGCCTTGCACAGTTTACGTGGCCTCAAAGTGCACCTAGCCTGGCACAAGCGGCGTGGTGACGTCACCGCCACTTGTTGGCGAACGGCGGTTGTAGTTGTTGTTGTTGTTGTAAGACTGCAAAGTCATTACGACGGGAGTTGCTGAACGCTCCCACGGTCATCTTTGGGTGTGTGCCGCAATAGATAAGTCAATTCACTCCTACGTACCCCCTGCCCCACTACATCCCCCGCGATACTTCATCACGCCCCTCAATGCGGGGTTGGCGACGCCCCATGGTGTCATTCCTCACCTGTTAATACCACAGATTGACAGGTGTGCCGCTATACCACAGATTGACAGGTGTGTCGCCATACCACAGATTGACAGGTGTGTCGCCATACCACGGTTTGACAAGTGTGCCATACCACAGATTGACAGGTGCGGCATACCACTGATTGACAGGTGCGGCTTGACAGGTGCGCCATACCACTGATTGACAGGTGTCCCGCCATACCACTGATTGACAGGTGCGCCATACCACAGATTGACAGGTGTGTCGCCATACCACAGATTGACAGGTGTGTCGCCATACCACGGTTTGACAAGTGTGCCATACCACAGATTGACAGGTGCGGCATACCACTGATTGACAGGTGCGGCTTGACAGGTGCGCCATACCACTGATTGACAGGTGTCCCGCCATACCACTGATTGACAGGTGCGCCATACCACAGATTGACAGGTGTGTCGCCATACCACAGATTGACAGGTGTGTCGCCATACCACGTTTCATTTGAACTCCGTTCCCTGACCTTTGGCCGCGTGTTTTTTTTTTTTGCGACGAAGTCCGTCGGTCTCGATTTGTGCAACGTGTGAGCGTGCGAGCTCATGAGCCGTACGAAGTGAACAGCTGACGAACCAATTACAAGCTAAACCCTGCAATCAAATAAATAAAACGGAGCGGACAGGATTTCTTTTTTCAAGTTCTCCCTTTGCACAAGACTTTCATGAATTCAGTCAAGCGCCAATTACACTTTCAATTATTCGGTTATCAGTTGAGTCAGAATGTGCAGCGACAGTGGACAGAATATATCTAAATTCACATTGATGACGATACATTATTCCTTTTTTTAGAAATTGCCTTTCTGCATGGTACTCGAGGTTCTGTACATCACAAACAATATCAAAGGCCAGCGGGGGGGGAAAAACTAAAAAGTACAGAGGCTAATTCAGAGAACCGAAAACGAGACAAAATTAGAGCTCTGGCATTATATTTATACTGTAGCTGTTTGATATCTTATACGGTTGTTAAGCTGTCAACAATAAACTTTATAGGCAGTAGACAAATATGCTAAATTATTGTCAATATATTTACACACGCGCATAATAATTCAACGTGTGTGCTAATTGCATTGTCATTATGTCATCTATTGCCTCTAATAAAGCGCACGGTATATGTCTACCGGCTATGTAGTGTATTCATAATGAAGGTTTTTTTGGTTATATCGCGATCTAACCCAAAAAAAAAACTTTATTATGAATGATATTGGTCGCGAAAGCCTACGTGTTATGTAATATATTAGTGATTACTCTTTGTTTTTTTCGGTAAAGTCACGTATAAATAAGAAATAATAAAATAACATAATAGCGTACGACGTTTCGGTTGCAACACAAGCAGCCATCATCAGGTACAGAAGAGCTAAATTTACGAGAGAGGGGAAACACATAACCTCAGATGTATATACAGACACCCAAGTTGGGGGGAACTAACACAGATACAACAGGGGACACAGAGAGAGAATCACACCAAACAAACAGGGTTTAGCAAAATTTTGGAAACCATATAAAGCAACACAGACGGTCGGTCAAAACACAATTAACGCATAGTCCGGTTGATCACGCTATTTCAAAGATTGATAAATTGCAAGTTAAGTATGAAACTCAAAATACAGACCGCACACACACACAGACACACAAGGGATCAAACATTTTGCTACAAAATCGTGCCATGAGGAGGCGTGTCGAGGCTGTTGGGTTTAAACTCCGCAGGCTGGCTCGGCATCACGAAGAGCGCTGGGCATGGTGGGGGCTGGGGGGTTAGGGGCCGGAGGGCAGCGTGACAGAGAGCGTGCGGACTAGGAAGAGGCACCGCCACTACCGGCCATTGGACAATGAAGCCTTCGGTAATGGCCCCAAGGTGGCTGGGAGATGTTAACTCCCTCGCCTGGTGTACAGGAAGCCGTGGGTTCGATTCCCGACCGTGACGCCTGCTGCTGCTGCTGTATATTTGGAGTTCGCGGTGTCCCTCTCTCTCTCCGGGTCCTCTGGTTCCCCCACCCCCACCCCAAACATTTAAAATAATCAACATCACGCGTTTTGAGTATTTGGCTCCTATAAATGTACAGATGATGATGATGATGATAAGCCACTTGCGTTGAGCTATCATTTGTGATATCCAGGTCGCTTCTGAAAAAGAGCTGAATATCTCAGTGGACTTTACTTGGTTAAATAAAAATTAAAGTTTGTTCTAGTGAATTCTCCCTGTTTAACTGTAGAACATGAGCATGCAGCCACGTCTTGTCAACCGGCAAAGCACGAGGTCAAAGACGAAAGAGCCAGGGCACAATATACAATCTGATGGAATGTCAAAATGTGAGCGCTATCCGCATTGGCAATGGCATGTAACTCCATACCGCTGAAGGGTCCCAGCGAGTGACGCCGTGGTGGAGGACAAACAGCAGCGGCGACGTACACCCAGCCCGGCCCGGCCCGAGGATGCCCGAAACCATGACAGGGCCAGCATGAGAAACGGCTGGGCCAAGTGTCACGGGGGGGGGGGGGGGGGGGGGGGGAGGTGTGGGGGTGTCTCCTGGGCCTGTCAAATGTTGACCTCTAAGCCACACAAGTGTCACGCTGGTCACCTCAACAGTGGACTACAAAGGCGGACGGTGCGTCAAAGCGCTGCCAACTCGCGTCAAGGAGTGCGTGGACGCACGGTGCGCGAGATGCAGCGGCAGCGGCAGCAAAAGTCGCGAGCTGGAAAATCTGTTTGTGACCTCGACCGGGAGAAGTCTCCGTACCCTAACGTGAAACCTGAAAAACTCGACCCAAGGGGCTCTAGAGGCCCATGTTCAAGGCCGATTGGTGCGAGCTATTGGGTTATATGCTTTTGTAAACCACACGCTCCAGGATTTTCGAAAGGAGATGTAAGAATTGAGATTTGCTGAGAGGTTGCTCAAAATGCTGGGAACTGGATTTGTGATGTTGCTGTTGTTACCAAATAAATATTTTTGTATATATGTACGCATTTTTTTAAAGGGGAGAAATGAGAGCAATGTTTGATACCCAGCCCATAGCACTGGTGAGGAGTTATCATCATCACATTTTGTACCCAGCCCGTGACTACATGATATAAGCGTTGCAATGATTCTCGCCTAAAAGACGTCAAGAGGCTAATAACATATTTCCACAATTAAATGTTCGCCGTCAACGCGTGGGTAATTGTGTACACTCAAGCGCCGGGCCAAATAATAATTCACGTTACATTATCGTGAAAATGTACATGTTTTATGTTTCCTCCTTCATCAAATGTTTATTTCCGAAAAATAATTTAACGTGACATGTCGTTTACGATGATTTCTTCCCCCCAGTAATAATAATAATATATTTCTAAAGCTAAGCTGTGCAGTGACGCATGCGATGCGCTGGGCCTGTATTAGCACAAAAAGTGGTGGGGGTCACCCTTCAAATCCTGGATTTTGGAGGCAGGGTTTGGTGACTCACGCGAACCGATCACCGTGTGTGTACAGAGACACCCACCCAGAGGGATACAGGGGTGGCATTTAGATGGCAGTACAGCAAGTCAGGGATACTACAAAACTACTGTCGACTATTTTTTTTTATTCAGCAGGTAAGGCCCACTATTTTAGAAAGGCCACCTGACTATCACAAACGATAGCTCAACAAATACTCTAAACGCGTGACGTTGATTCTAAATGTGGAGGGAAAACCCGGAGGACCCGGAGAAAAATCCGCGCGACCACGGCGAGAGAGACACCGCAAACTCGAAATATACAGCAGCAGCAGGCGTCAGGGTAGAGATCGAACCCACGACCTCCCGTATACCAGGCGAGGTAGTTAACATCTCGCCACCGTGGCACACAAGGAAGGGTCTGGGGTTTGATTCAGTGAGTTGGGTTTTTCACTCTGTCGAGTTCCTTCGCAAGTTTCCATCTCTTCCCCCGTGGTCGACACGGGCTCCTTCCGGGCTCTCTCGGTTTCCTCCTAAAGCTAAAATAAAACACGCAGTGTCTCGTTTAACACGCAGCAGTAGCGAGCTTTCGCGACCAATATTATCCATTATAGAGGTGGTGGGGGGGGGGGGGTGGATTACATCACACAAATGTAAATGCGTCGTTAAACCCGCCACCACCCGACAGAGCCCATTAGCGAAGTCTGTCACGTAAACAAAACGTGGCAACACGTGACGAGTACAGCGCACCTGTGTGTTGTAGAGCGAACCCACGACACTTACAATTCGAGTAGGGTCTTAAGTAGTAGTGTGACGCAGTGTCCAGCTGGGAATTGTTCCAAACGTCCCATTGCTGAGACAATTGCCTGCAAATCGTCCGAACGGTTCTATTGTATCTCCCGGCGCGGCAGCTGCAACGCCCAGCAGTATACAGTGGCAGGTTGAGCTCGATGGGGTAAAGTGTGGGTGCTCCCACCTCTTCAAAGACGTGGAGGAGTAGCCCACCACTCTCGCGAGTGGTGGTCCTTCCCCCAGCACGGAGCGTGAGCGGGCTGTTGCAGGGGCTGCGCCTTTACCTCCCGACGGCAGCTCGTCTTGCCGGGTTGCTTGCGTGAATTATCGTTTTTTGGTTGTGTTGTGTTGAGTGCAATGCATCGACAAACTTTGATGAAAGAAATCCGACAAGGATCCCTTCAAGGCACCTCAATAAATTACAGTCTCTTCACGTATAGCCACAAGCTGCGTCATTAATAATCTTCGTTACTCAGAGATGGATTCCTCCTCCCCCCACACCTAACCTCTGCCACACTTATGAAATACTTAACGGATCACTTGTAAAATAAATATATCATCAGGGAGAACGCTGCTGAAAAAAAAAGACTTAAAAAATCTCAAGGTTGGTACAAGCCGTTCGCTGCGGGAAGAATGATTGGCGTTGGTACAGGTGAACATAGTTTCATTTCATAGTTTCATTTATTTTGGTATAGCCCTGTGAGCCATTCGGCTCTTGAATCGGGTGCAACCGCAAAACAAACACACAAAAAAACTAAAAAAAATTGAACAAGAAAACATCTTAAAGTGACTTTGTGCATGTGCAAACAGAAAATCCAGGAGAAAAAAAAAACACATCAAAATATTCCTGAAATAGCACCGTACACCAACGCTGTGTGCAAAAACCCATCGTTGTGCGCACAGGAGACGGTGTCTGGCATCAGTCAACCACTGCCCTTAGGGTGGTCTTCCAATCTCCATCTTCACGGCGAGGCGACAGTCTTTCCTGCTGGCGCGACACGCGGCACGGCAGAGCAGCCGTTGACGCTTCGCGCTTGCACAAACGTTGAGGTGCGATTTCACGAGCTGTAACACAGAGGCCACGTTCACCGTCTGCTCGGGACAAAGCGAGGCGGCCACTTCAGGGAAGACGGCCGCACCAGCTGACGGCGCTCGTCTGTAGTACGGTGGGGGGATGGAGGAGGAGGGGAGGAGAGGGGGCAGGATGGTGGGGGGTATCCGGGAGTTGGAGCTGGAGGAGAAGGTGACGTGGGTGGAAGATTGCGGGAGTGAGTATGTTATGTTTGTATGTTGAACTCCTGTCGCACCGTACGTAGCCAGCCGTGCTAATCGGTGCGGGAGAAAGGAGAGCAAGCTAAACACAACAGCAAGCAGTTGGTAAAGAAATGAGTTTTCAATCGGATGATTCTAAAGTGCGTCAGCTCCCAGTGGCTTCCTGATATCGGAAGGAAGAGCGTTCCAGACGGGCGCGGACGGGCGCAGAAGCGCATCCGATAGTGCCGCGCGATGCGGTGACCGCCGCCTTGGTTTGATGTCTGAGCCACAGCAACACGTCCCTGGCTTCTGTTCCTGTCTGGGGCGCATCCCTGGGTGGAGTTTGTACTGAGCTCCCCCCCCCCTCCACGTACAATGTAACTGGTAATGAATAAAACATCTCAATACCCAAAAGATCGCTCCATTGGCACCACACGCAGCAATGTCGCCCGCTTCTGCGAGACGCGTTCTAGGATCTTCCTGCAAAAAATAGAAGACTTTTTCCTGGGTTGACAAGCAGCATGATAATAATAACAACACGTAGTAGGCTTTCGCGACCAATATCATCCTTAATAGAGGTGTTTTGGGATTACCGTTGGTAGGGATATTTTAATAAACACAATAGACAGGAAGGACAAGTTCAAGGGGCTCGCATAACGCACAGGCATCATGTACATTGTGCAAGAGCGCAGCTGCGTGGTCACCACATCAACTACGCCTCTACATAAGGGTCGAAACAGGTGGACTTCTCCACAAATGTGGCTGTCGCCTGATGAAGCTAGTGGTAATTACTGGCGAAACGTCGTACTCGGATTGTAAATGTTGTGGCTTGGCTCTCCAACACACCGGTGTGCTGCACTAGTGACGAATTGGCTACGTTCTGTTTACGTGACAACCCTTACTAGTTGGCTGTGTCGGGTGGTGGCGGGTTTTAACGACACATTTATATATTTACGCCACCTAACCCAAAAAGCCTCTATTATGGAGAATAATAATAATCCTACTAGTCATAACATCCTGGCCGTCATGCACCGCAACAGGCGGCAACACGAACAGCCGCAGAGGTGGCAGGCAGTATCCGGTGGGAAATGAACTTCTGATTCTGGTGCGGATGTGCCGTGGATGTCCCACTGTGGAGGGCCACACGGCGCTAACGCCACGTGCCCACTCCCAGCGTTCGCCTGCGGCATCTCCACCAATTCCCCAGCCTACTGCGAGCCGGTTGTACGTTTGTCTGCGTGATTTGTTCACCTTTCCTCGACTGTGCACTCGTCTGTTTGTATTGTATTGTTGTTGTAACATTACGTGGGGAAAAAAGAGCTTCATGGCGCATCGGATTCCTCCAGTTTAAAGACATAGTCTGTTTCTCACTCCGAGTCTCGTCGCCAACGAGGCGACACCGGCTGAAGGCGTCCACCCGCGTGAGCCTCCTCCCTGGCCAGCCTCACGTGGCCGACTGAGGCAGCCGGCACAAACAAAATCCCCCGGTAGGGGCAAGAAGCCCGCAGGCTGCCCGTCTCGCTCGCCAGCAACGCGACCGACAGCCGCTCCCACACACCCCCCTCTCTCTCTCACTCTCTCCTTTTGTGACAATCAGCGGAAACAAGAAGATGCTCGGTGTAGTCGGCACTTTGCTTCGCTCATCATTTCGTTTTTTTTTGTTAATGCTTTGCTTTATGTAACCCCCCCCCTCCCCTTTTTTAAATGAAAGATTTAACAAAAGATTTCTCGCTCTGCTCTCCTTACCCCTTCCCTCTCTCTCTACCCCCTCTCTGCCCCACCCCCCCCTCTCTCTACCCCCTCTCTTCCTACTCCATGTCGCTCTCTCTCTGTCTCGGTCTCTTCTGTTGTAACTACCACAAGTGCTGCATCTGTACGCAGCCCTTCTCGCAGTCCATCGGCCTCCGATGCTCTCACTCCCTCCCCCCTCTCACTCCCTCCCCCTCTCACTCCCTCCCCCTCTCACTCCCTCCCCCCTCTCACTCCCTCCCCCCCTCTCACTCCCCCCCCTCTCACTCCCCCCCCTCTCACTCCCTCCTCCCCCCTCTCTCACTCCTCCCCTCTCTCCCCCCTCTCTCTCTCTCCCCCCCCCTCTCTCACTCCTTCCCCCCTCTCTCTCTCCCCCCCTCTCTCCCCCCCTCTCTCACTCCCCCCCTCTCTCACTCCCCCCCCCTCTCTCACTCCCCCCCCCTCTCACTCCTCCCCCCTCTCTCTCTCCCCCCTCTCTCCCCCCCTCTCTCTCACTCCCCCCCCTCTCTCACTCCTCCCCCCTCTCACTCCTCCCCCCCTCTCTCCCCCCCTCTCTCTCACTCCCCCCCCCCTCTCTCACTCCCCCCCTCTCTCTCACTCCCCCCCCCCGCTCTCACTCCCTCCCCCCCCCTCTCTCACTCCCCCCCCTCTCACTCCTCCCCCCTCTCTCCCCCTTCTCACTCCCTCCTCCCCTCTCTCCCACTCCCCTCCCTCTCACTCCCCCCCCTCTCTCTCACTCCCCCCCCCCCTCTCTCACTCCTTCCCCTCCCCCCTTTGGTGTCGCGCGCGGCCGCCGTTCGTCCCCCGGTAAATAAAAAACACCGGTGGGACGCCTCGCTCGCGGTGGCTAGGAGATGTTAACTACCTCGCCTGGTATGCAGGAAGTCGGCGGGTCGATCACCACCCTGACGCCTGCTGCTGCTGCTGTGTATTTAGAGCCGACGTGGTTCTCTTTCTTTCCCCGTGGTCGCGTGGATTTGTTTCTTCCCTCCGCATTCAGAATCAGCATCACGCGTTTAGATGATTTAGATGATTTGGCTGCTATGAATTTCCACGTGATGACACGCCACTCGTTCAGCTATAATTTGTGGCCACGTCGCTTTTGGAAAATTTTCGTTACATTTTATTTTTCATTTTGTGATTCGTTTACCTTTCCTATACGTTGCACTCCTAATGGGGTGTCTCGTATTGTTTGTTGTTGTCTCTGGTGTGGACCAATTAGTTTCAAAAACAAAAATGCACGTACTATAAGATAATGTTTTGTTGTTGTTGTTGTTTACATGTTCATCACGAGTATTTGTGGTTAATGCAGACATGATACCTTATAAAAGGTTTTGGTGTTTTACCATCTTAACACAACTGTTATATTGCCAGAAATGGTGACACCTATTCTGAAAGGTTGATACTAGCAAGGGAGGTCTCATGATGTAGTAGTCTGTTGTTGTGACGTTCTGACTGGCACGTGCTCCCCCCGTACCCCCGCCCCCTACTGCCCCCCCAGCCCCCCCCCCCCACCCTGCGCTCTTCGTGGTGCCGAGCCAGCGGACGGAGTTTAAACCCCAGGAAACACAATTAGCGTACATGATTCATAATTATTACGTGACATTTGTGAAGAATAACGGTTACAGCTCGTCGGATTCCTCCAGGATAAATACTTATTCTGATTCTGATCTTGAGCGAATATTCTATCTTTGACGTGGCGTGGGGGTTCACACGTGGACCCCCCCCCCCGACACACACTCCGAGAGATTATTAGCACGGTTGACTACGTACGATGCACAAGAAGTTCATAATACAGAGACAAAAAGACAAAGATCCCCCGTGTAGCCTTAACAGACTGCTGGGGCAAGTGCTGTCAGCGAGCGCCGATGAACGCCCGGCACGGCACACGGGGGGGGGGGGGTGGCCAGCACCACGCCCGGCCGCCTTTGTCTCCCCAGTGGCGATGTTTACACATCGCACCAGGTACTCATTTGAGGCTGAGTCGATCTAGGGGAGGCCCCACGACCGGTTCAGATCATCGTCACTGGTGTTGGCCGTGAGCGGGAATCGAATCCGAGTCGCCATGTTCGTAGCGTAGTGCGCTAACCACTACACTACCCGCCCCACATAATAATACACACAGACAGACCAGTGACGTGCGGTGAGGTCAATGGCTGGGGAGGCACTGGCTAGTGTCAGAGCCAGATTCACACACTGAGGGGGGCGTGGCCTCACGGAGGGGGGCGCGGCCTCACTGAAGGGGGCGTGTCCTCATTGATGGGGGCGTGTTAGACGCGTCCCCCTCAGTGAGGCAGATGTGATAGCTGCCTCCCCTGGTGCTTTTTCATTGCAGTTTCATGACGAGACCAGCGAGCCTAAATATCTTTATACACATACGTGAAATAAGTTACCTGGAGTATGGAAGACGAGGACATGAAATGATGGGGTCTACAAACATTACATTGGTGACATATTGAGATGGTAACAGGCACGCGCTTATTGCCCGCGCGGGGTTGCGCAATCAGAGGTGAGGCTGAGCTCGTCGCTGCCTCACCTCTCGTCTCTTCCTGTATTTGCAGCGGAGCTCCGCAAATTTGACGATTTTGACTCTAAAATTGATTGGAATCGTACAGAAAATACATTCATAACACAGATTAGTGGGAAAATCTTAATTTTTATTTTATTTGATTATTCATTGTTTTTACTTTTCGTAACAGCTATTTTCATTGGAGCATGACAGGTGAAGCTCTGCCTCCCCTGCCCCCCCTAATCGCACAACCCTGATACAAAGCAAAGATCCCCCCGTGTAGCCTTAACAGACTGTAGGGGCAAGTGCTGTTAGCGAGCACCTATGAAGGCCGGAACGGTACAAGAGCGGGTGGGTGGCCAGCACCACGCCCGACCGCCTTTGTCTCCCCAGTGGCGATGTTTACACACCGCACCAGGTACTCATTTGAGGGCTGAGTCGACCTAAGGGAGGCCCGTATCGTTCTCGCGGTCCCTCCGCTCGCCGTCCTTTCTTGCTGTGCTTCACTCGCAGCCTGCGGTTGTCTGGACGTCATCCCGTCACCTTGCACGATCGATGCCGTACGGCGTCTAAAACGAAACTGTTCGCCGTGGAGGTGAAGGCCGTGCTGGTGGTGGTCGCGCAGCGGCTTAACGCACACGCTCTTGGCTTGCGATTACGTTCAATGCAAATGCGCTTCCGGCCGCGCGGCGTTAATTCCTCCCATCAAGGTGCTTCTACAACTGTTAGAGATATATTTTGACACTCGATGAGAGAGAATCATTCCCGTGGCATTAGCGTGATTTTTGTCGGGGGGGGAGGGGAGGGGGGGGAGTTATTTTTTTCCATCTTAGCAGTTAGTCGACCTCGCAGTGTCACGAAACGTGCAGGTAACTCCCGCCTCTGTCTGGCAGTCAGTGTGGAGGGAGTCATCCAATGGCGTCGAGGCCCTCCCGCCAGCGGTGAGCAGAGAAATTGCTGGGGCTGCGCCTTTACACTTCTTTGACGCTTTGCACCTGACCGCTTGAACTTTGGTGCGCGCAATTTTGTACGGAGACGGGAGATATTTACGAAACGTGTTGCACCTTTGCTTTAAGTGCCACGCCGGGCGATCGAACCGAACCGACGACCGTCGATAAACGCTTCATGCCCTTCGTCGAGTGTTTCGTCTGGCCACTCAGACGTTGATGCGTGATCGCTATGCAACTGCAGTGACGTGGAATGAGTCACTGGAGCGCGTGCCGCTGGGAGATTGGTAGACAATAGAAGTAGGGGTAGCATCAGCCCCGTTCTAGCAGCTGCACCCGTGGGGGGGGGGGGATCCAGAGGGGTGAAGGGCCGAGGGCGGAGCCTGGCCACGCTGGGCAGCTAACAAGGCGATTCGCTTCGAGGACCACCGAGATGTGCGGAGGACCGCCGCCTAGTGTGGAAATATAAGCAACTGAAATTTGACCTCAAAAGTAGTTCTGTAACGTCGCCTTCCGCGGCCCCTTTCTCTAACACGAGGTGACGCTGCCACTGTCCGGGTTGTCCGCTGGTGTGCTGAACGTCTCTCGGCTGTTCCCGATGTTCGACGTCCCACGCTTTGCTTGGCGGTGGCGCATTCTCCGCTTGATGCAGAGGTTCGCGGTTCGAATCCCAGCGGCCGCGCGGGTTATCACTGCGCTCGTGTGACGATCGTGGTACTACTGCCGCTTTACGCCGTCTGCGTCAGGGTGGTGATCGAACCCACGATCTCCTGCATACCAGGCGAGGTTGTTAATATCTTGCCACCGCGACGCCCCAATTAAAACAAAATTACCCGCGATTTAATCAGTTGGGGTGATACAAAGTAATCATCGCCTCCCTGCTGGCAGACTGATGCCTCAGGTCGCTTTTGCAAATGAGACTCGACTTGCTCCAGCAGCAGACGATAACTCTTATGTCATCGAGGTAGTACACGAGTTGTCATATTCAGTTCCTGAAGAAGCTCCCAAAACATAAACTAAAATGAAAATAAACCATTGTTTATTTTACCAGGTCAGGCCCACTAAGCTATTTAGATTTTTTTCAGAAGCGACCTGGCTATGACAAATTTATACCTCAACGAAGTGCCTATCACGTGGTCATTTATAGAAGCCAAATACTCTGAACGCACGTTCATTCATGGCGCGAAACGTCGGACATCGTGGCGAGAAAAACGCGGTAACAACACCGAAAACTCGTCGGAAGAGCCAGGGCGATACTGCTCCACTCCGAACGAAAATATATCTGAGGCCCTCAGATTCACAGCCTGAGATTCACAGCCTGAGATTCACAGCCTGAGATTCACAGCCTGAGATTCACATCGTGAGATTCACAGCCTGAGATTCACAGCCTGAGATTCACAGCCTGAGATTTACAGCCTGAGATTCACAGCCTGAGATTTACAGCGTGAGATTCACAGCCTGAGATTCACAGCCTGAGATTCACAGCGTGAGATTCACAGCCTGAGATTCACAGCGTGAGATTCACAGCCTGAGATTCACAGCATGAGATTCACAGCCTGAGATTCACAGCGTGAGATTCACAGCCTGAGATTTACAGCCTGAGATTCACAGCCTGAGATTTACAGCCTGAGATTCACAGCCTGTGATTTACAGCCTGAGATTCACAGCGCGAGATTCACAGCCTGAGATTCACAGCCTGATATTTACAGCCTGAGATTCACAGCCTGAGATTCATAGCCTGAGATTCACAGCGTGAGATTCACAGCCTGAGATTCACAGCCTGAGATTCACAGCCTGAGATTCACAGCGTGAGATTCACACCGTGAGATTCACTGCCTGAGATTCGCAGCGTGAGATTCACAGCCTGAGATTCACAGCGTGAGATTCACAGCCTGAGATTCACAGCCTGAGATTCACAGCGTGAGATTCACAGCCTGAGATTCACAGCCTGAGATTCACAGCGTGAGATTCACAGCCTGAGATTCACAGCGTGAGATTCACAGCCTGAGATTCACAGCCTGAGCTGAGTGGCTCAGCCATGCCTCGGCTCGGGCTCTGCTGATTGGAATCCGGAGCACGGTTGCGAGATAAGCGTGGCTTTGACGCGGCTCTACCAGTTGGGGGGGCAAGGGGGTGCCTTCCCCACCCCCTCCCTGTTGGTCAAAGCTACGAGTTGGAGGCGCACGCCTTGACAACCACCGTGAGATCAGCTTTCAACAGTCCTGGGAACCCCACCAGACAGATTGTCGCACACCCCCTGAGCTGGTGATGCAGTCACTGCGCTACCGCGGTTCACTTAAACCAGAGCCACGCAGGAGCCAAGCCTTGACTCAGAATAGCGGCCCCAGTGCCTCGCGACACAACGCCGATAGCATCACTGCAATGCAATTGACGTAATAACAATAACGATAATATATACGTGAAAGCTGTACATTATCTCTGTTGTGAATGCACCGTGAGCAAGCAACACGTGACAATGCGTGCGTGGATATTCCGCGTTTTATTTATTTAACCCGTGCGTTGTTGCAAATAATTTTGCAATTTAGCTTGCGGGTAAATGTTCGAATCGGTTGTGAATTGTCCGCTGACGCAACGTTGCACATTGCCCGACTCCCGACCAGGGGACTGGGTCGTGCGGCCTGCAATCAGCGCAGACTCGCAGGAAAGCCGAGCGCGGTCGTGGTAAAAAAATTTCGCCAGCAGAAAATGTCCCGGCACAAATGACCACTAAGCCCGCATGAAGACAAAAAGTTGGTAGCCTGAGCCGACTTTTGGGGGGGCAAGTGCTGTTAGCGAGCAGCACCTACGAAGGCCGGAACGGAAACAAACGAGGGGGGGCGGGTGGGTGACCAGCACCACGCCCGGTCGTCTTTGTCTCCCTCTTGGCGATGTGTACTAAACGCTGCGCCAGGTACTCATTTGAGGCTGAGTCGACCTAGGGGAGGCTTATAACCGGTTCCCGTGAGCGGGAATCGAACTCGGATCGCGGGGTTCGTAGGTCAGCAGGCTAACCGCTACACTACCGTTTCCCACACACGCACGAATACAAAAATACTCCCCCCCCACCCTGCATAGCCTTAATCGACCTTTGGGTGCCAGTGCTGTTAGCGAGTATCACCTATAAAGGCCGGCACAGCACACGAGCGGGTGGGTGACCAGCCCCCGAATAGCCTTAACCGGTCCACCTACCCAACTATCGATTCCCTACCTCTTGTGACGTTGATAAGGAAGGGAGGGGAGCCGCCTTGGTCGAATTGGTGAGCACACTGGGTTTATCTTCTTTGGTTCTTTCGGTAAAGTCACGTAGAATGAGAATAAAATAATAAATTGATAAAATAAAATAACACAATAATATTCTCACGACGTTTCGGCCACAACACAATACCGAAAGAACCAAAGAAGATGAATCATTGCAGTCACGAAAGCTTTAAATCGAAATTTAACCACACTGGGTTTGTAGTGGCCGCCGAATCAGTTCGATCTCCGAGCGCGGCAGTTGGATCGATCGCTTCACCACCCACAGCCCGCCCGCCCGCCTGCCCGCCCGGCCATCATCTCTGTCCACCCAGCAGTGACGAGGAGGTCCACTGCAGTCAGTCCATTGGCACGTGGCGTGGTGTAAAGCGTGGTAGGTAGACGCTGGGACGCCGCTGTGGCGAGATGTTAACTCCCTCGCCTGGTACACAGGAGGTCGTGGGCTAGCGAACCCGACCCCCGACGCCTGCTGCTGCATATTTGGAGTTTGCGGTGTCTCTCTTTCTCCAGGTGCTCCTGGGGTTTTTTCCCTCCATATTTAGAATGCCCGTGCCTTTCAGAGCAGTTGGCCGCTCCTGTAAATTTCCACGTGATAAGCCACTTCGTTTGGCTATCATTTGTGTTGCCAGGTCGCTTCTGAAAAACAGCTCTCTGGATCCGCCTCGAGTTCGGGCGCGCGAACCTTCGACCGGCAGTGGAGCGAGGGCGAGACATTAGAAGGGCTGGCTGCACAGTTGATCGTTACCTGCTGAACGGAGATGATTTGCGCTCGGCATTTGTTGTCCGATTCCCTTTGGGCTCCTTCCCCAGGGTGACGTCAGGGCAGCTAGGGGGTGGTGGTCGAGATTCAATGCCGACGTTCAGGCCATGCTGTACGTCTTCGTGTGTGTGTGTATGTATATGTTTTTATAGCCGACACATTTCAGGAATGTGTTCCAAACAGAATGAAACCGTTAGAGAGAATTGTCCCGGCGAGGTGCGTTTCGCCGAGTTATTAGACACGAGGGGAGGGGGGGGGTGGTGGTGCTTTGGTGATGTGGAAGTGAATTTAGTGTTGCCTCTGTCGGCAACAATAGCAGCAAACAAATATACAACATACACACACACACGTGTGTGTGTATGTTGTATACACATGCGTGTGTGTATGTTGTATACACATGTGTGTGTGTTATGTGTTTGTGCGTGTCCCGACGGTGGTGCAGCGGTTAGCGCGCTGCGCTACGAACCCGGCGACCCAAGTTCGATTCCCGCTCACGGGCAGCACCAGTGACGATTATCTGAACCAGTTATGGTCCTCCCCTAGGTCGACTCAGCCTCAAATGAGTACGTGGTGCGGTGTGTAAAAACACACCGCCACTGGGTAGACAAAGGCGGCCGGGCGTGGTGCGCTGGCCACTCAGTTCAGGTGCTTGCTAACAGCACTTGCCCCAACAGTCTTTCAGGGCTATACGGGGGAGAGGTTTGTCTTTATCCCCACAACCCCCACCCCCTTGGAATAATCGTTTAACAGCCTCTTGGGGAAAGTTCTATAAGCGGGCAGATATGAAGGCCGGCACGGCAGCACACGAGGGGGTTAGGTGGCCAGCATCACGCCCGACCACCTTTGTCTCCCCCGTGAGCTCTTCTTCACACACACACCAGGCCTGGTACTCAGGTAAGGCTGAATCCACCTAAAAGAAGCGAGTCCAAGATCGGTTCAGATAATCGTCACTGATGTTGGCCGTGGTCGGGAATTGAACTCAGAACGCCGATTTGTTAGTAAATTGATTGGCAATAAATGCTCACACACACAAAGATAAAGACCCCCCCCCCGTATAGACCTAAGCGTTGCATCACCCTGCAGACAAGGTTGTTATTGCAGGGATGGTGCATTCCCCAATGTCTACTGCAATAACCGGTATGCCGATTTCAAAACAGTTCATTAGGAAACAATTACAATGCCATTCTTTATCAGGCCCCACGGTGTATCCATGGTGCATAGTGCAGTCTCACACTCTTACCCACTCCTATGCAGTAGGGCCATTGCCCAAAACGTCGCCTGCTATATATTGTTTACTTTTTAAGGTGGCGCAGTGTTATTGACGATATTGAGACCGCCGTTGTTGTCGTTGTTGTTGTTGTTGGTCGTGCAGCAGCAGCAGCATCGCCACCACCACCACCAAAACACAATGCGGTTACATCGGAGGAACGGGGGAAGTAATTCCACGCAATTCCACGAACAGCAGCAGGAGCAGGAGCAGCATCGCCGCACCCAGCAACACGAGCGAGTGGAATTGCCCCCATCCCACCCTATCCACATGGCATCGAACTCCACCCTCCCCACCACCACCACCACCGCCGCCGCCACCGTCAACTCCCCAGCGGACACGGGTCCTCCGAGAGGCCGCGCATCGCCTCGCGACGCACCTTTTAGTCGCCGTGCACGACAGGAAGCGTCCTCAGACAACCCCGGGGCGCTCATATTTATTGAGTAGCAGTTAGTTAGAGTCCCCTCCTCATCCTCCTCCACCGCGCAATACGCCGAGGAGGTGGAGTAGGCCAATTATTCGTGTGTTGTTCGCATGCTCATTAACCTTTAGCATAATGGATGTCCATGAATCACCTCTGTAAACATTCACGGAGCGTTCACCTCCACGTTCCTGCACGGTCACTTAACAGGTAGATGGCTGGGGGAGGGGGACCCATTTTATCTTTAACCGCGCGCGCGGGGTAAGTGCACCTCTGCCAGAATGTGTTGCCAGAATGCGCGCATCTGTTTATCTATTTATGCACCCCCGCCCTGCCACTACAACCGCCTCGGCTATTTATTTCAATTATTACACGATGTTTATTTTACCATGTTATTATTATTTTTTTTTAACCGGGTAATGCACACTGAGCTACAGAGTAGCTCTTCTTCAAAAGCGACCTGGCTCTCACAAATGATAGCACAACGAGGTGGTGTGTCGTCACGCGCAAATGCACAGCGGCCAAACACTCTGAACGCCTCGACGGTTGAGTACATGCAATTGCCAAATCTACAGCAGCAGCAGCAGGCGTCAGGGTGGTGATCGAACGGCCGACTTCCTGCATACCAGGCGAGGTAGTTAACATCTCCCAGCCACCGCGAGCGAGGCGTCCCACCGGTGTTTTTATTTACCGGGGGACGAACGGCGGTCGCGCGCGGCAGCAAAAGGGGCGACACACGCACCACGTCGTGTGTCGCGGCGCGCATTCCCCACGAGAGAGAGAGAGAGGGGGAGGGAGAGTTGGGGAGGGAGAGAGAGGGGGTGGGTGAGAGAGAGGGGGAGGGAGAGGGGAGGGTGAGAGAGAGGGGGAGGGAGTGAAACAAAATTACATATAAAACAGGGGGAACATAGACATAGAGTAGGGAGAAAGGGGGTAGAGAGAGGGGGGTAGAGAGAGGGGGTAGAGAGAGAAGGGGTAAGAAGGAGGAAAAAAGAGCGTGAAATCTTTCGCTTAAAAAGGGGAGGGGGGCACTTAAAGCAAAGAATTGATCAAAAACAAAAAAACAACGAAATGATGAGCGAAGCAAAGTGCCGACGACACCGAGCATCTTCTTGTTTCCGCTGATTGTCACAAAAGGAGAGAGTGAGAGAGGGGGGGTGTGGGAGCGGCTGCCGGTCGCGTTGCTGGCGAGCGAGACGGGGCAGCCTGCGGGCTTCTTGCCCCTACCGGGGGATTTTGTTTGTGCCGGCTGCCTCAGTCGGCCACGTGAGGCTGGCCAGGGAGGAAGCTCACGCGGGTGGACGCCTTCAGCCGGTGTCGCCTCGTTGGCGACGAGACTCGGAGTGAGAAACAGACTATGTCTTTATACGGGAGGAATCCGATGAGCTAGGAAGCTCTTTTTTTCCACGTAATGTTACAACAACAATACAATACAAACAGACGAGTGCACAGTCGAGGAAAGGTGAACAAATCACGCAGACAAACGTACAACCGGCTCGCAGTAGGCTGGGGAATTGGTGGAGATGTCGCAGGCGAACGCTGGGAGTGGGCACGTGGCGTTAGCGCCGTGTGGCTCTCCACGGTGGGACATCCACGGCACATCCGCACCAGAATCAGAAGTTCATTTCCCACCGAGCAAAGTCCCATTATTGAGATCAGAAGCTCGTTTTGAAGGGCGCGACTCGGCCGGCAGACAACATCAAAGCATTCCAGAATAAAGTAAAAAAAAAATGCCCCCCACATATTTAATGAATAGCGAGTATGTTGTAAAACTGCGATTCACACTTCAACTTCAGTGATTGTAATGATTCGCGAGTTTTAAATGAGGACAGGGAAGGCAAATTGGAGTCGCCAGGAGTCGACACGAGGGGTGGTTCAAAACGCTTTGGGCCAGCGGCCACATTCAATGCTTCGGATCCAAATCGTGTGCACAATCAGGGAGCTATTAATTCACAATCGGTAGCGCGTCGCGTATTTTTTGGGTGATTGTCTAATGGTAATAACAACAGCTCGGATCAATAACAGTGGCTAATATATGAACTGGTCCTGGGCTTCCTCTAGGGCCTAGGCCTACAGCAGTTCGATCTACCGCTGAATCAGGCTAACGAGCTTTAATACATTCAGCTTGGCTCAATGCAGCCTGGGTGTTAGTCGTTTTGTTAGCAATTCCTTTACTGTGTCACTGCATCCGTGTAAGAGTCACTGGGTGAAGAACTCCAAATACATCCGTCCACCGCTATCAGCCTTCGGGTTGGAGCGGTGGTGCAATAGTTAGCGCGGTGCACTACGAGCCCGGCCATCCGAATTCGATTCCCGCTCACGGCCAACACCAGTGACGATTATCCGAACCGGTCCTGGGCCTCCCCTAGGTCGACTCAGCCTCACGTGAGTACCTGGTGCGGTGTGTAGTAAACATCGGTATTGCGGAGACAAATGCAGCTGTCCGTGCTGTTGGCCACTCACCGCCTCGTGTGCGGTGCCGGCCTTCATTGGCACACGTGAACAGCGCATGCTCCAACGGTGTGTTAAAAAATAAAAAATAAAGGCTTTGGCAAGCGGTGGTGCAGCGGTCATCGCCAGTGTTTCATTTCGGCCCGAACGCTTTGTTCCTGGCAGTTATTTTGGCACGCCCCATCAGACCGCTTGGCTCCCGCTCATCTCGATTTGGTCAGCTAGGTTTCGACAACGGTGCAATTGCGTTGGAGTGCACCACGGTGGCAAGATTTAATCGACCTCGCCTGGTAAACAGGAGGTCCGTGGGCTCGATCCAGACCCTGACACCTGCTATGTATTTGAAAGTTTGCGTGTTTCTTTCCCTGTAGTAGTCGCCTGGATTTTTCTTCAGGTCCTCTGGTTTTTTCCCCCTCCATATTTAGGAACACGTGTTTAGAGTATTTGGCTGCTATAAATTTCCACGTGCTGATAAGTCACTTTGTTGAGTTATAATTTGTGGCCAGGTCGCTACTGAAAAAGAGTTATATAGCTCAGTGGACCTTACCTGGTTAAAAAAAAAGGTTTAGTTTAAGAAGTTTAAGTTCAGAGATGCGCGCCAAGGAGATTGAACTTGGGTTTGGTCAAAACAGGAGGTCGCCAATCTTTCGAAGAAGAATAAGACGACGTTTTTAAATTGCTTGTACACAAACGCAGCAGCGGGTATACAGCCGGTGAGAACAACACATTCTGACTTAAATAAACAAAATAGTGAATAGAATAAACTGTCTATATCGTCCCCCTCCCCCCCCCCCCCCCCGAGTTATTCTTTAACAATACAGTTTTTTACATTTTGTGGTCAGCAAGATATTCCATTGTGACCCATGCCTTGCTGCCCGCAACGGGGGAAGCCAAAGAGCCGCAAGGGGGCAGCCAAAGAGTCGCAAGGGGGCAGCCAAAGAGTCTCAAGGGGGCAGCCAAAGAGTCGCAAGGGGGCAGCCAAAGAGCCTCAAGGGGGCAGCCAAAGAGTCGCAAGGGGGCAGCCAAAGAGTCTCAAGGGGGCAGCCAAAGAGCCTCAAGGGGGCAGCCAAAGAGCCGCAAGGGGGCAGCCAAAGAGCCGCAAGGGGGCAGCCAAAGAGCCACAAGAGGGCAGCCAAAGAGCCGCAAGGGGGCAGCCAAAGAGCCTCAAGGGGGCAGCCAAAGAGTCTCAAGGGGGCAGCCAAAGAGCCGCAAGGGGGCAGCCAAAGAGCCTCAAGGGGGCAGCCAAAGAGTCTCAAGGGGGCAGCCAAAGAGCCTCAAGGGGGCAGCCAAAGAGCCTCAAGGGGGCAGCCAAAGAGCCGCATGCGGCTCCGGAGCCACCGGTTGCCGAGCCCTGGGCCATCGGGAGGGCGAGGAGGTGGTGCAGGGTCCCCCCCCCCCTCGCCCGAGGGCAACATCATTCTCACCTCATTGTACAATTTAAAATATTGTAACACAACACGCATCATAAACAAGACCGATCTCAGCTTTACGTGCATAGAATCAATGCTGCTGGGATTAGGCACTTACAGAAGGCCGTGGGGCCGTGGGTTTGTGTAATGTTTCTTTGTCTGATGTGGAGAGACGAGTATATGAAGGAGATGCCATTGTCCGATTGTATTCATATTTACAAGGAGACCTGCAGTCTGGACTCAAAGGGTTATTATGCTTGTTTTTACAAATCACATAGGGTAATTTTATTTTATTTCCACGTATGAATGCCATCTGTAAAGGAAGAAGCATATATTTTAATGATGATAATAGCAGCTCAAATATTAACTTAAAGAATGGATAATGTTTCAAAGCACGTGTTAAAATAAAATAAATAACCCCATGTGTCGCTACTTTTGAGCCACCCTTTGTATACACCTGCTCGTAGGATAATAGGGATGTAGGGCACAATGAAAGCGGATTGTTATGGATAGACATGCTTTGTACTCTAGTGGTCGTGCCTTACACCGGCAATTCCTACATCAAGCCAGCGGAGCAGCTTTTACAGGAAAATATCGAGTCAGAAACTAATCCTCAATTATTGTACCGTGCTATGCTACCGTCCCAATAACGCGTGCGGTGGTGAGTGGTGATTGAGCCAGTCCTGTGCTTTCCTCATTCCTTAAATGAGCGCCATCACCGGCGAGACAACGGTGGCCAGGACTGGCTTACTGGTGACAACCACCCCGTTGTGGTGCCTTGTTTCGACGTTTGTTGAACCTCTTTCACGCCGTACACGGCCAGCCGTGCCAATCGGAGGTGCGTTGGAAGGACAACAAACTAAACACGGAAAAAGCAGTTCCAAAGAAATTAGTTTTGGATGTAGATTATTTAAAAGTGCACCGCTCCAATGGCTTCCTAATATCGGAAGGAAGAGCGTTCCAGACGGCCGCAGAAGCGCATCTGAAAGCGCGCCATGGCCGAGCCAAAAGCCGCCGCTGCTGCGACGATGGGCGAAGTTCGCGTGGCGATGGTTGGTGCTCCTTGACTTAATTGGTGGTCACTGCCAGCACTTGTGCCACCTCTGTGCATGTCTTGCCATGCGTCGAGTGACCTGCCCCGTGACCTCCTGCCAGTGAGCCTTCGACACTTCACACGGCCTCGGCGAGCGCCTGGCCTGGCACTAGAGCCGAGGTGACATCGACGCCACTTAGTGGCGAATATCGACCGTTGTTGTTGTTGTTGTTGCGAACGTAACGAGCAGTGGTACGTCGAGTTTATCTCACTGTGCCCAGAATACTGGCAATTAAATGTTAATCTCTGCCACTGAATCAGCCCAAGACGTCCCCTAGGTGTGCTCAGCCTTAAATGAGTAGTACTGTGTCGTGTTTGCAGTGTTTTAACATCAGCACTCGGGAGACGAACGTGGCCGTGTCGGTTCTGTTCCATAATACGCTCTCATGTGTGGTGCCAACATTAATTTGTGCGGAGCCAACAGCTCTTACCGCTGTGCTTCGTAATGGCGGGGGGGTGTTTATTGTCGTGTCGTGTTGGCTATATATACCTTGAACTTCATTCGCAACTGTATCCTTGGGTTTTCTTGCACGGAAATATTTTTTTGAACCGTACATCCGTGTGTGTGTGTGTGTGGGTTTTTTTCTCTCTCTCCCAGTTCCCTCTTACAACGTATTTATGCATCTCAGTGGGCTCTTGTCTTTTTATAAAGTTCAAGTGAAAGGTTTGTGTGGGTTGCTAAATGAGTTTGGGGGGGGGGGGGAGTGCGAGAAGAGCGGTATGGACAGGGCTCTCATGGGTGGCTAAGTAAGCACGCGTGGGTGGAAGGAGCGAGCACCGGGAAGGAGATAAAGGCGCAGCCCTGCAATGCCTCGCTCACGCCACTGCTGGCGGAAAAGGTTCCTCGACAGAGAGCCTCTCTAAAGGGCGTATTTGGCCTACTCTTCCACACTGGCCACAGACATCTTGGAAGAGATGGGAGTACCCACAATTTATTCCACCGTTTACACCGCTGGGTGGATCGAGGTAGTGGGGCAAGGGTGCAAGAGGGTGACTTTAAGAACCTCGTTGCATTTTTTAAACCGCCGAACCAGGAGAGCGAATCGAATCTAAGCGAATCAACGGCCTCTGCGTAGCAAGTCCGAGTGTGCTAGCTATTACCCCACATCACCGTCCCTACAAGGAACAAAGTACAGGCGCCACGGTGGCTAGGAGATGTTGGCTACCTCGCCTGGTATACAGGAGGTCGTGGGTTCAATCGCGACCCTGACGATGCCTGTTGTATAGTTGGAGTCTGCGTGTTTTTCTCGCCGTGGTCGCGTGGATTTTTCTCCGGGTCCTCCAGTTTTTGTTCTCCCACATTTAGAATCAACGTCACGCGTTCAGAGTATTTGGCTGCTATAAATGTTCACTTGATAAGCCACCTCGCTGAGCTGTAATTTGTGGCCAGGTCGATTTTGAAAAATAGCTATATATATCAGTGTGTCTTATCTCGTGAAATAAAAAAAAACATTTAGTTAATTAGTTCACATACAACCCTTGGGGAAACTATTTTCGCTTTGCCGTGGGGGCGGAAATGGGCCCGCCTTTCTTTCCGTGTCAGGGCACCCTCACGTCCCATTATGTGTTCCATAGGCACACCGCGCCGTGCCAGTCCGAGACTTCCATTTTACGCATCGCGACCACGCCAGATTGGAGGTGGGATCAGGCCCTACCGGTGCGGGGCAGGAGCGCCGATTGGATCTCCGTCTTGGTGCACTGCATGGAAATGGCTGGTCAGAATCAGAATCTGTATTTATCCTGGAGAAATCCGATGAGTCATGAAGCTTTTTCTTTTCTTACAGATATTCAGGGTCACTCCAGCGCACTTACTTATGTGTGTGTGTGCGCGTGTGTGTGCCATAGCAAATTCTGCTCGCTTAGCTCGGCTGCGCTACAAACCCAGCCACCCGGGTTCGATTCCCGCTCAAGGTCAACACCAGTGATGGTTATCTGAACCGGTCTTGGGCCTCATATAGGTCGACTCAGCCTCAAATGAGCACTTGGTGCCATGTGTAAACATCGCCACGAGGAAGACAAAGGCGGTCGGGCGTGGTGCTGGCCACCCACCCCCGCATGTGAGCCATGCCGGCCTTCATAGATGCTACTCGCTCGCAGCACTTGCACCCAAAAGTAGGTTAAAGCGTCCTCTGATTTAACACTGTCTCAGACGAGGCTCTGAATAAAGCTGTCTCTGGTGTGGACCAATCCGTTTCAAAGACAGTGCATATAATACCACAGCATGATTTTCGTTTGCATGTTCACCGCAAGTACGTGTGGTTAATGTAGACATGATTCCTTGCAAACAGTTTCTGCTCGGTGTTTTAACATCTCAACACAACTGTTTCATTGCCAGAAAGGGCAAAAGCCTCTGCTTATAATTTTGCTTCTGGCAATGGAGGTCCCATGGCGTTGTCTGCGCGTGAGCTATGACATGGAAGGGCCGCGGTGCGTTGAGGCAAGCGAGCCTTGCCGCGTTCACGCACCGCGCCAGGCACTTTGTCGAACGGCTGAGTGGAGTTGGTCAGTTGCAGGGCTCGGCGACATTGCAAAGAAGAAGAAGAAGTAGGAGGAGGAGGATGAGAAGAGGAAGAGATACATTTTGGTTTAGTTTTTTGTCTTTGATCAAAATAGTCTAAGAGCCGCGTCACGCGCGGAGCTACTTGTACAGAAACACGGCAGCAGGTTTACAGCAGATGACAACAACAACAACACACATTCTGACTTAATAAACAAAATAGGTGATGGAATAAACTGCATCTATGTATTTTTATTTAAAGCTTTCGTGACTGCAGAGATTCATATTCTTGGTTCTATCGGTAAAGTCACGTAGAAGGGAAACAATAAAACAATAAAAACACAAGCAATCATCAAGTGTGTTTTTCATACCTGATGATGATTGCTTGTGTTGCGGTCGAAACGTGGTGAGAATTTTATTGTTTTATATTTTTATTGTTTTATTATTTCCATTCTACGTGACTTTACCGATAGAACCAAGAATATGAATATATGTAGTTTGTACTCGCCCCCTTATTTATCCTTTAACAATCCAGTTTGACTCTATATTTTGCTATCACCAAGACATTCCATAGTGACCCATCCCCTGTCATATACAGATTTTTTTATATAAAATATTTTTTCATTCTGCATCCTCCCTCACGTCACACATTGCAACATCCTGACATTGTGGACGGCATTACCAGTTTCATCGACGGTATCAGGCACACCGGACTCGTCGGAGCAGGCGGGAGGGGTGGGATTTCTTTGGGGGAAGGCTGGGGAGGTTGGCCAGGTCATTGCCGTTCTTTGCTCAGGTATTTAATACTCTTCTAAGGTTTACGAATGGACCCCATGCACGTGCTGTATTCTTCTTCTCTTGTCTCTGAGATTATAGCTCAGATGCTCCAGTGCTGAGATTGGGCCTCATGAATACATCCAGTGAGTATGCGAGGGTGTTTCGTGATTCACCCACGTACATTCTGTCTGCTGTATTGAAAGTCCTTAACAATGTTCTGTTCTCGAGTCATTTTCACTTCTCTAAAGCCTCACAGTGGAGTTTCCACACTTATTTTTTGCAGATGTTTTGTTAATCTTATTGAATAACCCCATTATATGTTCATAGAACTCAGCAATGGTCGGACATGATCAGAAGTCATGTTCGTAATGGTGTTATCACACCCGGCGGGCACCTCAGGCAGTTTCTCCTACCATCTATCTATATATAAATAGCTTATATACCCGGCGTTGCCCGGGTAAAAAAATATATTTCGAAACTACTCTTAAAAATCTAACAGCAGTGCGTACTGACTATGGTGGTACCTGCTATGATTACAGCAGTGCATGCCGACTGTGGTGGTACCTGCTATCACTACAGTAGTACATGTTGATTCTATAGCAGTATTTATCGACTCTATAGCACAAAGTGGTGAGGCCTAGTTCCGTGCAGAGCCTCCGGCCTCGCCTAGATTGTCCAGCCGGTCAAGGTGGCACCTTGGCAGGCTGGGGCTGGGCTGCAACCCCTGACTCCCCCCCCCCCCCCCCCAGCCATGATCTCCCCGGCCGCTCTGCAGTAATATCTACGGCCAATAGTGGTAGCATATAGCGACTACACGCATCGGGGTGGGGGAGATATCACACAGTGAAGCATTAACGTCAGCGTTTAGTGTATTTATAAAGCATTTTCTACGCTAAATAAAATGTCCCCCTCACTCCCACCGAAGACGTGCGACTTGGCATGGGCCGTCCCCCCCACCAAAGGCGCGTGAGTTGGTATGGTCGTGCACGTGCCATAAATAAATAAAATAAAGGTATAGCGCGAAAAAATCTCACTAAATCGTAAATTAAACTTATTAAAAGTTGACGGATGTGAAAAATGAATAGCGCTTGCTCACAGCGGGGCTTACAGCGTGGTAGCAGCCAAGCCCCAGCCTGCCAAGGTGCCACCTCGGCCGGCTGGACAATCTAGGCGAGGCCCGGAGGCTCTGCACGGGACTAGGCCCCACCACGACACTCTGTCAGATGAATACTTTGTGCTATAGAGTCGATAATACTGCTATAGAGTCAGCATGTGCTACTGTAGTGATAGCAGGTACCACCACAGTCAGTACACACCGCTGTTAGATTTTTAAGAGCAGTTTTGAAATATGTTTTTGGCCCGGGCAATGCCGGGTATGTAAGCTAGTGTTTACTACAATTTTGTTTACGTTAAATATAATTTCACATTTAAGTTTTGTTTTTAAAGGGCTGCCCGCAAGGGGGGCAGCCAAAGAAGTTGCTGACGCCTGATCCGGTGGATGCCCAGGTCAAATGTCGGACAAGGTTTTCAAACTTCGTTAACGACTGCGGAGTAGCAGCCAAGGACTGAAATGCGTCCGAGAGGACAAACACCAAGGAGGTGGATCTATGGAGGCTTGTGTGCAGGTGCCACGTTGGTGGCTTGTGGAAGCCTTCATCCGGCAGTGGATTGACCATGGCTGTATGTATGTTGAACTTCTTCCGCGCCGTAGGAAGCCAATCGTGCTAATTGGCTCTCGGAGTATGGGGGACCCACGGGGCGAGTGGTGCGAGGAAGGCTGATGTTGATGATGATCATGACGTTAATTGCCAGGAATAAAACCCAGTTGCCAGGATCACACCACAGTGCGATGTGATAATCACTGTCCCCCCCCCCCCCCCAGCCACCGTGTAGCCACGCAGAGTGTTGGCACGAGTGCCGCTAAACGTAGGAGTCCCAGTAGAAGTGAAGGTTGGCGTGGAGCGGGGTGGGCTTGTTTTAAATTGGGGGGGGAGGTGATGCACGGCCAGTGGGGGGGAGGGGGCGGTGGGCGGGAGATTGGGGGGCGGGGGATTGGGGGGCGGGGGATTGGGGGGCGGGGGGGGTGTCACCGCCGCAGGCTGCATCCAAGGGGACACGAGGCAGCGTAGCCAGCCCCGCAAGTTCAAAGCCCCGTCTCAGATTTAGGAAGTTTTTTTTTTAAAACCCATCCCGTCGGCTATGTTGTCTCTCCGATTGAGCAGCACAAGTTACGCGCTGTACAGTGGAATAGATATTAGTATGGCGGTGAGAAGTACACACCGTGCTTACATTTTATTGTAAGTTACACGTTTTATTCTAATTAAGTCAAACGGCTAAGACTTCCCTGTCCGTGGGGATTTGTGGTTGTAGGCGCTAAAGCCGCTGTTGAGTCATATCAGCGCCTACCACCTGCTATGCCAATGTATGTCACACAATTTATATTTATATTTATCTTACCAGGTAAAGCCCATTGAGCTACATCGTTCTTTTTTTCAGAAGCGACCTGGCCATAAATGACAGCTCAACGAAGTGGCTCATCGCGTGGACATTTATAGCAGCCAAACACTCTGAAACGCACGTCGTTTCTACACGTGGAGGGGAAAAACCGGAGGACCCAGAGAAAAATCCACGCGACCACGGAGAGAATAAATGCGAACTGCAAATATACAGCAGCAGGCACCAGGGTCAGGATGAAACCCACGCATTCCTGTATACCAGGCGAGGTAGTCAACACCTCCTAGCCACCACGGCACCCTAACCGTGGTCATGAGCGGAAAAATAGAGAACATAAAATGTCCCGTGCGGCAACGGAGCTTGGAGAGGTGCACACTAATGATTGCTTTGAGAGGCGGACTCCGTGGATGGGAGAACATTCGCAGGTTAATGCCATCGCTCAATGTATTGAGGACAATAAGCGGCTTGGACGAAACAGGTCAATGATAAACGATGGTTAACGACATTACTGCTTGGAACGAGTCTCAGAGGACGTGCAGCGGGGAGACGGAGCGATGATTTCATTTGGAGAAATGAGTTGGTTTGGCAGGCGCTCGGTGGATCGTTGCATCGCAGGATAGTGAGAGGTGGCTGCAGCTTGGGGGAGGCAGGCCTTCATCCAGCAGTGGATTGACCATAGCTGATGATGATGATTGATGATGAAGGCCGTACATGCTGAGCATGCACAAAGACGACGGCGCCGATGCGAACGGGCGGCAAGGTGCTGCCCTAACGATAGCCAAGGACCAGGCAAGACGGGTTGCAATTTCCATTTTTCGGCCGCGCACTTTCACAAGGCGGACTGCCCGCCACATTAGTCAACGTCGTACGCGGGAAGCATCGGGGATATCACGAGGAGGGATCGCCAGATTCGAGCATAAAAATAAAAACCTTTCGCTTGCCGTGGCGGCCAAGTCGCCTCGTAATGCCAAAGGGTAACGAGATTTTTTTTTTTAAAGTGAAATAGCCCGTAAAGGTCACGCAGCTGTTTGACCTCGAAATGGCGTTTCGCTCAGACTGCGCCACGATTACCTTCGGAAATCCTCGGTCGCGTGGCGCGCCACGGCGCTGATTCGCCCTTGCGCGCCACTTCACGTCCGACGTTAGACGACCGCGCAGCTGGTGAAGGTTGGGGGGGGTGGAGTGGCAATGCGGGGAGCAAGTTGTGCAGAAATGAACCCTCACGCTAGCAGCCGATGGCCTACAAAGTAGAAACTGAACAAAAACATTTTTTTTTATTTAACCAAGTAAGGCCCACTGAGTTCTTTAGGTCGTTTTTTTCAGACGCGATCTGGCCACAAATTGTAGCTCAACGAAGCGGGCTTATCATCGCGTGGAAATTTGAAGCAGCCAAATACTCTGAACACGTGATGTTGATTCTAAATGTGAGAGAACACAAACCAGAGGGCCCAGGGAAAATTCCACGCGACCACGGGGGAGAGAGAGAGAAACACCGCAAACTCCGAATATACAGAAGCAGCAGCAGCAGACGTCAAGGTCGGGATCGAGCCCACGACCTCCTGTACACCAGGCGAGGTAGTTAACATCTCATAGCCACCGCGGCGCCCCAGATGTCCATAAGGGGCGGGTCAGAACATCACTACTACAACAACCACCAATACAAACAATAAACTTGGGCAAGAGTAGAAGAACACGTGTAAGGGAGCATGTGGTCGAGGGGCGGGGTGGGATGACATCTGAAGGTGTGGGCTGCCAGAATCCGAGAACAGCCTCCGCTGTCGGCATCGCGACGGCAGGGGGGAGGGGGGAGGGGGGAGCTACCCCCCCCCCCCCCCCGTGCTACCGCAGCGGCTCCCCGCGCACGTGCTGTGGATTTGCGACTTCACGTCGATTTGGGTTTTTTTGGGCGAGGGTTGGTGGGGGTGGGGTGACAGTCGTCACCGTGAGTCGAACCACCAAGAGCACGAGGCAACGACCAGGAGCCCCCCCCCCCACACACCAACAGCACTTCACTGCCTCGACCCCCCCCGCCCCAAGCTGCGTACGTCCGCCGTGTGTGTCTGTGCGTGTCTCTGTGTGTGTGAGAGTGAGTGTGGGGAGCGGTAGCGTAGCAGTTAGTGCGCAGCGGGTACGAAACTGGCGACCCGGGTTCGATTCCCGCTCACGGACAACACCCAGTGACAATGGTCTGAAGCGGTCCCCCAGGTCGACTCAGCCTCAAATGAGTAGCTGGTGCGATGTGTAAACATCGCCACCGGGGAAACAAAGGCGGCCGGGCGTGGTAATGACCACCCGTCCCCTCGCGAACCATGCCGGCCTTCAAAGGTGTTGGCTAAAAGCACTTGCCCCAACGGTCTGTTAAAGTCCATACGGGCGGTTCTTTGTCTTGCCTGTGTGTGCGGAATGATAAGGGCGAGCTGGGCCCCATCGGTGCCCCGAATTCTGCCGAGTCGGACAGCCGCCAAATGTGTGGGGGGGGGGGGCAGGGGGGGCAGGGGGGGGCAGGGGTGGGGAGTTTGGGTGGGGGGGGGGACGCGCGCCGCCTTTGTCTCTCCGCCCATGCTCGCGATGCCGCGGTCGGATAATGGGGATCGCTTTTTGTTCATTCGCGATGGATTGTTTTATTATTTTGTCTTACGAGATTGCCATTAACGCGTCGACAAACATTAATTTCCTTTGTTTAGGCCCCTCTGTGTTTTAATATGACGGTGCTGATGGTGATTTTTATCGTAATAATGAGCATCATCATCGTCATAATGGAGTGGGTTCCTTGACAGGAGGGCGCGATCCGCCTGTGTGATTCGATGCTTACGGCGATCACTTACGGGAATTGCTCACGCGCCGCGCTAATCTCGACTGGTAGCCCCGTAGAGGGCGTGAACAACAACTCCATAGTTCTATGCCGGGGAGCAGCCTCTCCCAGCAGAGTGAAAACTCCGTTCGCTTGGCTGCAGCACCTACCAAGGTGGCGCTGTGCATTTTGACCAGGCCACTAAGAAGGGATGATGACCACCAGGATGCTTGCTGATGACAACTCCCGTTAGTAACCATGCAAGGAATTCCGAATTGAGGCTCAAGACTTTGTTTTAAAAAAAAAAAATTCACAAGGGTCCTGCTACGTCGAGGTGTACGTACGTGTAAAAAGAGATTCGTAGCTCGTCGGATTCCTCCAGGAAAAACACAGATTCTGATTATGCTTGGTCATGGCTTCCACGAAGGAGCGTTTGGCTTCACTGTGTGGGAGGAAACCTCGGGGAACACTCAACGGTGCACGAGGCGGCGGTGACGCTCACAGATTCAACTCCCCGTGCTGCCATCTCCTGTGCCACCTCGCAGCCCAAGGCTGCTGCTCCCAAGCGCCACGCTGGCTAGGAGATGTTAACTACCTCGCCTGGTACACAGAAGGTCGTGGGTTCGATCCGGACCCAGCCACCTGATGTATATTGGGAGTTTGCGTGTCTCTCTCTCATCATCATCATCATCACGGTGGCTAGGAGATGTTAACTGCCTCGCCCGGTACACAGAAGGTCGTGGGTTCGATCCGGACCCTGCCACCTGATGTATATTGGGAGTTTGCGTGTCTCTCTCTCTCATAATCATCATCATCACGGTGGCTAGGAGATGTTAACTGCCTCGCCTGGTACACAGAAGGCTGTAGGCTTGATGGTCATCACGATCTGGAGGATGGCACTGATTAGACAACAATATGACCCGACGACGACGATGATGATGATGATGATGAGATTCTGGGATTCTAATTCAGCACGGGCGACCGATTTCGACCCCTCCTTGTGGCGTGCGGGAACCTCCCCGAGTTTCCCGGGACCGGGGCTGGTGAGACGAATTATCGCGAACACCAAAGATCTGTTGTTAGCAAGTAGCAGAAAATATGGCCAGCATCACCCCTGGCTGCCTTTGTCTCCCTAGCGGCAATGTTTACACACGGCACCAGGTATTAATTTGAGGTTGAGTCGACCTAGGGGAGGCCCAGGATCCGTTTAGAGAATTGCCACCGGTATTGGTGGCCTTGGACGCGCTAACCGCCACGCTACCGCTAAGCCACACCACGTGCCCGCTGAGCACGTGCTGACAGCGGGCACGTGCTTCTCCTCCTGCTCCTCACGTGAAGGAGGCAAAATAAGATTTGGATTTTGCCCCCCCTCCTCATCCTCGCCCTACCACAAGGGCCCGGCCCTGGTCCGACAAGACAACCACCTGACTCGCTCACTCATTCTCCACGCATGCACCTGCAGCGTGTTGAACTCTTTCTTACCGTACGTGGCACAAAATGTGACACTTTGTTGGCCCCGGAATCCTCTCGCTTAAGCTCGCGGATAATTCAGACGACAAATTTGTTCAAAGATGAAAATGAACACCGCGCACGCACACATGCACACAAAGCCATTCGTCGCTGCTTGGAGTGTGAGGATCCGTCACCGCTGTGACGTCACGATGCGGTGAACTCGCAACGTTTGCGGTCGAGATGAGGGCTGCAGAGAGCGGCGGAGGGGCAGCCCCGATAGGGGAGTGGGGGGGGGCGTCATCTATTCCGGACGTCAGGTCCAAGGGGATCTCAGAAAGGATGAAGGGGAACTCGGAAAGAAACATATTCTGGCATTCTACTCCAAGCCAACTTTGAAAATCAATTATTTTACGCAGCAATTCTTCCTCTCCTACCCCACCAAGAGGGATTTGATGAAGTGCCATTATTTGAGGTCATGATTGATTCCACATGGGTTTATTTTTTTAATTGACGATCGGGTTGTTTGGGTGCGCCGTGATGTCACGCACGGTACGCCCACCAAATCGGTGATGTCCAAAGTTGTTCTGTGACGTCGTCTTCTTGGTGGCGTTCCCTGACAGGCGGGGCGACGCGCTGTTCACTGCGAGAGAGTTTCAAGTGTTAAGTTATCTGCCTCTCGTGACATGACGATAGCACAAATCGGATGTAGTTGACAAAAAACAAACACAGGCGACTGAGAACCACCTTCATCACCACCACCACCACCATGATCAGCCGTTGTCGTCGTCGGCAGTGCCTCGGGGTTCGAGGATTGCGTCCATCGAGTTTAGTGGTGGCTGAGTTTAGTGGCGGCCGAGTTTAGTGGCGGCCGAGTTTAGTGGGGACTGAGTTTAGTGGCGACTGAGTTTAGTGGCGACTGAGTTTAGTGGCGACTGAGTTTAGTGGCGGCCTAGTTTAGTGGCGGCTGAGTTTAGTGGCGGCTGAGTTGAGTGGCGGCTGAGTTTAGTGGCGGCCGAGTTTAGTGGCGGCCGAGTTTAGTGGCGACTGAGTTTAGTGGCGACTGAGTTTAGTGGCGACTGAGTTTAGTGGCGGCCTAGTTTAGTGGCGGCTGAGTTTAGTGGCGGCTGAGTTTAGTGGCGACTGAGTTTAGTGGCGACTGAGTTTAGCGGCGACTGAGTTTAGTGGCGGCTGAGTTTAGTGGCGACTGAGTTTAGTGGCGGCTGAGTTTAGTGGCGGCTGAGTTTAGTGGCGACTGAGTTTAGTGGCGGCTGAGTTTAGTGGCGGCTGAGTTTAGTGGCGGCTGAGTTTAGTGGCGACTGAGTTTAGTGGCGGCTGAGTTTAGTGGCGGCTGAGTTTAGTGGCGGCTGAGTTTAGTGGCGACTGAGTTTAGTGGCGGCTGAGTTTAGTGGCGGCTGAGTTTAGCGGCGACTGAGTTTAGTGGCGGCTGAGTTTAGTGGCGGCTGAGTTTAGTGGCGACTGAGTTTAGTGGTGGTTGAGTTTAGCGGCGACTGAGTTTAGCGGCAGCTGAGTTTAGTGGCGGCTGAGTTTAGTGGCGACTGAGTTTAGTGGCGGCTGAGTTTAGTGGCGACTGAGTTTAGTGGCGGCTGAGTTTAGTGGCGGCTGAGTTTAGTGGCGGCTGAGTTTAGTGGCGGCTGAGTTTAGTGGCGACTGAGTTTAGTGGCGGCTGAGTTTAGTGGTGACTGAGTTTAGTGGCGGCTGAGTTTAGTGGCGACTGAGTTTAGTGGCGACTGAGTTTAGTGGCGACTGAGTTTAGTGGCGGCTGAGTTTAGTGGCGACTGAGTTTAGTGGCGACTGAGTTTAGTGGCGGCTGAGTTTAGTGGCGACTGAGTTTAGTGGCGGCTGAGTTTAGTGGCGACTGAGTTTAGTGGCGACTGAGTTTAGTGGCGGCTGAGTTTAGTGGCGGCTGAGTTTAGCGGCGACTGAGTTTAGTGGCGGCTGAGTTTAGTGGCGGCCTAGTTTAGTGGCGGCTGAGTTTAGTGGCGGCTGAGTTTAGTGGCGGCCTAGTTTAGTGGTGGCTGAGTTTAGTGGCGACTGAGTTTAGTGGCGGCTGAGTTTAGTGGCGACTGAGTTTAGTGGCGGCTGAGTTTAGTGGCGGCTGAGTTTAGTGGCGGCCTAGTTTAGTGGCGGCTGAGTTTAGTGGCGGCTGAGTTTAGTGGCAGCTGAGTTTAGTGGCGACTGAGTTTAGCGGCGACTGAGTTTAGTGGCGGCTGAGTTTAGTGACGGCTGAGTTTAGTGGCGGCTGAGTTTAGTGGCAGCTGAGTTTAGTGGCGGCTGAATTTAGTGGCGGCTGAGTTTAGTGGCGGCTGAGTTTAGTGGTGACTGAGTTTAGCGGCGGCTGAGTTTAGCGGCGACTGAGTTTAATGGCGATTGAGTTTAGTGGCGACTGAGTTTAGTGGCGACTGAGTTTAGTGGCGGCTGAGTTTAGTGGTGACTGAGTTTAGTGGCGGCTGAGTTTAGCGGCGGCCTAGTTTAGTGGCGGCTGAGTTTAGTGGCGACTGAGTTTAGTGGCGGCTGAGTTTAGTGGTGACAGAGTTTAGTGGCGGCTGAGTTTAGTGGCGACTGAGTTTAGTGGCGACTGAGTTTAGTGGCGGCTCAGTTTAGTGGCGGCTCAGTTTAGCGGCGGCTGAGTTTAGTGGCAACTGAGTTTAGTGGCGGCTGAGTTTAGTGGCGACTGAGTTTAGTGGCGGCTGAGTTTAGTGGCGGCTGAGTTTAGTGGCGGCTGAGTTTAGTGGCGGCTGAGTTTAGTGGCGGCTGAGTTTAGTGGCGACTGAGTTTAGTGGTGGCTGAGTTTAGTGGCGGCTGAGTTTAGTGGCGGCTGAGTTTAGTGGCGGCTGAATTTAGTGGCGGCTGAGTTTAGTGGCGGCTGAGTTTAGTGGTGACTGAGTTTAGCGGCGGCTGAGTTTAGCGGCGACTGAGTTTAGTGGCGACTGAGTTTAGTGGCGACTGAGTTTAGTGGCGACTGAGTTTAGTGGCGGCTGAGTTTAGTGGTGACTGAGTTTAGTGGCGGCTGAGTTTAGCGGCGGCCTAGTTTAGTGGCGGCTGAGTTTAGTGGCGACTGAGTTTAGTGGCGGCTGAGTTTAGTGGCGACTGAGTTTAGTGGCGGCTGAGTTTAGTGGCGACTGAGTTTAGTGGCGACTGAGTTTAGTGGCGGCTCAGTTTAGTGGCGGCTCAGTTTAGCGGCGGCTGAGTTTAGTGGCAACTGAGTTTAGTGGCGGCTGAGTTTAGTGGCGACTGAGTTTAGTGGCGGCTGAGTTTAGTGGCGGCTGAGTTTAGTGGCGGCTGAGTTTAGTGGCGGCTGAGTTTAGTGGCGGCTGAGTTTAGTGGCGACTGAGTTTAGTGGCGGCTGAGTTTAGTGGCGGCTGAGTTTAGTGGCGGCTGAGTTTAGCGACGGCTGAGTTTAGTGGCGGCTGAGTTTAGTGGCGGCTGAGTTTAGTGGCGGCTGAGTTTAGTGGTAGCTGAGTTTAGTGGCGGCTGAGTTTAGTGGCGGCTGAGTTTAGCGGCGACTGAGTTTAGTGGCGGCTGAGTTTAGTGGCGGCCTAGTTTAGTGGCGGCTGAGTTTAGTGGCGGCTGAGTTTAGTGGCGGCCTAGTTTAGTGGCGGCTGAGTTTAGTGGCGACTGAGTTTAGTGGCGGCTGAGTTTAGTGGCGACTGAGTTTAGTGGCGGCTGAGTTTAGTGGCGGCTGAGTTTAGTGGCGGCCTAGTTTAGTGGCGGCTGAGTTTAGTGGCGGCTGAGTTTAGTGGCGGCTGAGTTTAGTGGCGACTGAGTTTAGCGGCGACTGAGTTTAGTGGCGGCTGAGTTTAGTGACGGCTGAGTTTAGTGGCGGCTGAGTTTAGTGGCGGCTGAGTTTAGTGGCGGCTGAATTTAGTGGCGGATGAGTTTAGTGGCGGCTGAGTTTAGTGGCGACTGAGTTTAGCGGCGGCTGAGTTTAGCGGCGACTGAGTTTAGTGGCGACTGAGTTTAGTGGCGACTGAGTTTAGTGGCGACTGAGTTTAGTGGCGGCTGAGTTTAGTGGTGACTGAGTTTAGTGGCGGCTGAGTTTAGCGGCGGCCTAGTTTAGTGGCGGCTGAGTTTAGTGGCGGCTGAGTTTAGTGGCGACTGAGTTTAGTGGTGGCTGAGTTTAGTGGCGGCTGAGTTTAGCGGCGGCTGAGTTTAGTGGCAGCTGAGTTTAGTGGTGGCTCAGTTTAGTGGCGGCTCAGTTTAGCGGCGGCTGAGTTTAGTGGCAACTGAGTTTAGTGGCGGCTGAGTTTAGTGGCGACTGAGTTTAGTGGCGGCTGAGTTTAGTGGCGGCTGAGTTTAGTGGCGGCTGAGTTTAGTGGCGGCTGAGTTTAGTGGCGGCTGAGTTTAGTGGCGACTGAATTTAGTGGCGGCTGAGTTTAGTGGCGGCTGAGTTTAGTGGCGGCTGAGTTTAGCGACGGCTGAGTTTAGTGGCGGCTGAGTTTAGTGGCGGCTGAGTTTAGTGGCGGCTGAGTTTAGTGGTGGCTGAGTTTAGTGGCGGCTGAGTTTAGTGGCGGCTGAGTTTAGTGGTGGCTGAGTTTAGTGGCGGCTGAGTTTAGCGACGGCTGAGTTTAGTGGCGGCTGAGTTTAGTGGCGACTGAGTTTAGTGGCGACTGAGTTTAGTGGCGGCTGAGTTTAGCGGCGGCTGAGTTTAGCGGTGGCTGAGTTTAGTGGCGACTGAGTTTAGTGGCGGCTTCTAAGGTGGCTGAGGAGTCCAATTCTGGATCTGCAGATTTTTGGCCATTGGGGGCATTGCAGTCCCAGATGGAAGTGAAAATCCGCCGTGCCGGGTTGGCTTAGGAGTTCCGCATGTCATGCTGGTGGGCATATCCCTCTACCTCGCGTGCCTTTATCCACCCACCGACTGTTTATCAGCCATTTTCAATCCACTGCTAAATGCCCCCCCCCCCCCACACACCATGCCCCATCAATTTCCTGGGAATAAATGGCAGGGATGGCAATCCAACTAAACAAATAGTTGGGATGCATTTCTGTGCTCGGCCCTATTAACCTGCCAACAGCTGTATTGTCAATCGCGGCTAATCGGTCAAATGGACTTCTTAATTTGCAATTACATCGGGCGGAAATCTTCACGCATTAAGCCCTCACTCCCTGGTCCATCGGCAGTTCAATCAAGCGCTGAATCAGGCTAATGAGCTTAAACACATTCACCTTTGCTCACTGCAGCCTGGGTGTTAGTCGTGTTATTATAATCAATCCTTTCCTCTGTCACTGCACCCGTGTAAGAGTAAATGGATGAAGACCTACAAAACATCCCTTCATCACTATTTGTCTTCAGGGTTTCGGCGGTGGTGCAGTAGTTAGCGCGGTGCACTTTGAACCCGGTCAACCGAATTCGATTCCCGCTCACGACCAGCACCGGTGACGATTATCTGAACCGATCCTGGGCCTCCCCTCGGTCGACTCAGCCTCAAATGAGTACCTGGTGCGGTGTGTAGTAAACATCGCCACTGGGGAGACAAAGGCGGCCGGGCGTGGTGTTGGCCACCCACCCCCTCGTGTGCCGTTCCAGCCTTCATAGCTGCTCGCTGACAGTTTGTTAGAGTCTATACGGGGGATTTTTGTATGTTGTTATGCAGTGTTGAGCGGATACGCGGTGTTGGTATTTTGGTGGTGGTGGTGGTGTTGGTGTTGACTGAATAGTTTCAACCGGAGCGACTAATCTTGGGGTGTTGTAGGTGGACAAGGGTAGCCCTTCTGCCAATCCACTGCTGGATGAGGACCTCATCACGCCGTGCGGGTCGTAATAATAATATTAATGTAATCTTCACTTTATAAAGGGCCTCTCATTCAAAAATATTTCAAAGCTCCGTAGACACGAAATGTTAAGAACAAAAAAACACACCAACATCGAATGGCATCATCATCGCCGGATCAATACTAATGACAACTACACTTCTATCAAATGCAGAACACATTTCTATAAAAGCCAGTAATAATAATACCACTGACAGTGCTGTGCAGGTAAAAACCCAAGCAGCCTGCAGGGACATCGACAAACACACAATGAGGTTATCATTCTGGATTCAAAAGTGCTTCTAAAGAAGTCTTACTTGCTGATGTAGGGAGAGATATCTGTGGTTCAGCAGTCGCCTCTGAACTATGAAACAATTTATTTTTTTGACCAGTCACAAGCTAATCACTCAGCTATTTCAATCCTAAATTCTCCTGTTTGATTTGTACTAGGTGCCTCTGTGGATGTGTAGGCTTTGACTTTAACATAGCTATTTCCATGACCAGTCACAAGCTAATCACTCAGTTATTTCAATGCTAAATTCTCCTGTTTGATTTGTACTAGGTGCCTCTATGGATGTGAACCAAACATTAAACTAATTTTCAATGGTACAGTATATTTTTTCAAGTAGTGGTATCCCAAACTTTCGCAGCAGCTTAAATTCCCTTTTCACACCATCAATATGTAAACTCCCCTCCCCCCCTCGCAGGTCTGCACATGCTCCCCCCCTGTACATCGTTCATCATGCTAAGTCCGCCAATTAAATGCTAATTTTTATGCTAATTCCTTTGTCAAGGCGCTCTGTTTCTTCTCACACAGCTTAAAGGTCGCGGTCTGAGCGTGGCTGTGTTCGCTCCAGCGCTGTCCTCGAGACAGTCTCGTCCCTTCACCTGATGAAGGCCACTTGTGTTGTGGCCGAAATATCGTGAGAATTTTATTGTGTTTTTTAATTATTAATTTATTATTTTATTCTCATTCTACGTGACTTTACCGAAAGAACCAAAGAAGATTAATTTATTTTTTACCAGGTAAGACCCCACTGAGCTATGTAGCTGTTTTTCAGAAACGACCTGACCACATACGATAGCTCAACGAAGTGGCTTATCATCATCACGTGGATTTTTACAGCAGGCAAATACTCTGAACGCGTGATGTCGATTCTTTATTTGGAGAAACGCAGATAAACATCCATGCGACCAAGGTGGTAGAGAGAGACACGCAATCTCCAAATATACAGCAGCAGGCGTTAGGGTCGGGATCGAACCCAGGACCTCCTGTATACCGGGCGAGGCAGTTAACATCTCGCCTCTGTGATGTCGGTATGCAACCAAAATAACAATCAGAGAGTTTTTGTTGTTCTAATTCGGTATACAGAAAAACTCAGCATATCAAGAGCCGCAATGCCACGTGGTGAATTCGAGACGGTGGTCCTCACTATATAACGTCACGAAGCAGTCTTTAAAGAGCCAAACGTGGCTCTGGAGCCACGGGTAGCCGACCCCTACGCTCGGCCATTCCAAGCCATATCGGTTCGTGACAGAATTAAAAATGTGATTCTACATTCCACCAGGAGCCATTGCAGAGATGAAAACAGAGGCGTAATCTGCTCACATCTTTTCCTTCTCGGGCAGTAGAGTTCTGCACATGCGACCGATTAGTATTGATAACAATCTTAGATAAGCGAAGACTTACACGAGTCGAGTCTGCAGAAGATGAAGGCGTGATATTCGATTCTCAGCATCAGCTACAGAAAGGCAACGGCGGTGAACGAGCAATGTGGCGAATGTTGACACAGGACGCCTTTACAGCGTTACGGATGCGCGCCTCAGACGACAGGATAGGATAAAAAAATGACTTCTCAGTGTCGAACTACGGCATTCTGGGTTTAATAGCAGTGCTGTCAATAAGTAGGCAGACATGGAGAGCAAATTAGCATAGCCTAAGTGTCGTCAGATTTCAAACGTCAAAATAATCCGCGTCGTCCATTTCTCAATATCATCTGAAGCCGCTTAAGAGTGCGGCAGGGCGGATACAGATCGTCCCATCCTTGGTTTCGTTCGGTCACAAATGAGGGTATCATCGGCGCCCCAGTTTTCCGTGACCTAAAATAATCGGAACCTTGTGGCAACGTTAATATGGTGAACACAACAGGCCCGGTGTAGAACTGAGCAGCGAGGAGCATCACGTGAAACCCTATTGCGGACCAGCAGCGTTCAATTTTTTGCGCAAACTGTGTTGTGTGACGGGCTAGAAATTATTGCAACCAAGAGGGAGCACCTCCAGTAACACCAATTAGACGTTATGGTCTCTTTGGACAGAATACAATGGGCAACAGCATTGAAAGTGACACTGATATTCAATAATGCAATGCTAGAGAAACATCCAGAGGAGGCATCAGCCATCAGAAGGTCATTAGCTCCTAAAGCAAGAGCTGTATCCGCGATATACATTGGGCTCAAACCCGACTGAATTTGATTGTTGTAATGATTTGGCGATAAATGATTGCGCAATGATCACGGCACGTTCAAGAACTTTAGCCCAAAATAAGGGGGGGGGGGCTTTATGACACAACACGGTCCGATAATTTATATAACTCTTTTGCTGATTTTTATAACCCTTTTGCTGATTTTTTTTAAAAGTGTTAAATGAACAGGACAGTTGACATGTTATCATGCAAAACAACCATAAACACATGAAAAGACCTAGGTTTACAATGTATGAGTAAAACTCTACTATGTGCATACATTGACGTAAAATGTCAAAAAATATATATCTTGGGAACAGTCGCCAATGAGTCGTTTTAATTGTCATTTTTTTTTAATTCAGCACATCAAAATCCACAATAAACAGCACATTTAATCTCTAAAGCGGACGACGTCTAAAACAATTGTAGACCGATGCAATTACTGAGAAGGGCTTGACGACGACAGGAGAGATTGGTGCCAGAAAGATGTGGCCGCCACGGTTCTAAACACAATGGGCCGCTACTCTGCCTCCTCTTGCTACTACCACGCCTCTCTCCGAATCAACAGTTAACGCTGAACCCGCTCGCTCCGTACCGAGATTCGGCGGTGAACGGGGACCACCCCCCACCCCCTGCCACTGAAACTTTCAGGCGTCTCGGAACGGGAAATGGGATGGTCTTGTAACTCTGACCAAGGTTACCCGGACCCCTGTCCCGCTCCCCCACCCCCCTCCCCCCCTGCTCCTCTGCCGCCACCACCCCCGGATAGATTGGGATCATCGGGGGCACGGGTTTGGATGACCCCGACATTCTGGAGGACCGGCAGGAGATCCACGTGGACACTCCTTATGGGCAGCTACGGGCGCTACAACAATAACAACAAACAACAACAACGGGGAGATATTAACGATTAAACTGTTTTTTTTATTTGACCAGGTAAGGCCCACTTGGCACTACAGATGACGAAATGTGCAGTGGACACCTACGGGGATGGTCTGTCAATGGATCGTGATGATGATGATGATGTGTTTCATTTTAGTAACCAGTTGAGATATTCACAATGAAGAGACCTCGAGAAGAAATCCACGGAATTTTGGTGATGGCATCTATTAGTGAGTTGGCAGGGACACGCGACGCAAGTGACCGTATCAAACTTCTTGTGTAAGTTTGATGGCGTCACACGTGCACAGCAACAGCACATCTGCTGGGTTTGAATCGAGGTTTCAGACATCCGTGAATAAATCGCCGATGGCTGAGCACGCAACTGCACACACATGAAGCTAAACGCATTTGAAAAAGTAAGGGTAGGTTTCACCCCTTCTGGCAATAAAACAGGTGTTAAAATGTTCGAACACCTAAACATAACCCTTTTGCAAGGAATCATGTCCGCGTTAACCACATGTACAAGCAAACACAGTCTGCGAATATATTCATTTATTTACAATCTTACAATTATTTCTTCACGGCAGATATTAAATCACCAAGCAGACCGCACCTAATGGGTTCGTACATTGTGCACTGTGAAATTAAAAGTATCTCCACTCTCAAACATTGCGTGCCATGAATATCGCATTAAACTAGTTGTTTGGTGATGCTGCGTTGGCAGTGGTGCATAAGGACAACGAGAGAAACCACTTAACACAGCCGTTAATGACACTGTTGCTTTAAATGGGAACATATTTGAAGTGCAATGAAGAGGGGGCCATTTGCTCGATGAGGAAGAGCCACTGCCTGTCACCTCGCCTCTTCAATGTGTGCTTTTTGCTTCATTTTAAGGCCACACAGAGCGTTATTGAGGAATGTGCCCAAGCAGTAAAATGTTGTACTGTCAGTCCTGAGCCAGCGAAGACGAATTCCACATTCCTACAACGGTAGGTTGGGGGACATGTACAAACCGAGTAGAGGGCCTCACTGCATGTAATAAACCCCCTTTTAATATATAAATGAATTATGTAAAAGGGATTGTTTCTTTCCCTCAGAAGAAGAAACCAAGATAATGTTTTGAATACTAAAAGAATAAAGGCATCCCGGCTGAAAAGGCATTTCAATTATTTTTCTTTTCGTTTATTGAAAACTCAAATAGAATTCCACGTATAAGTGGTCCATAGCATTGAAACTTTAATGACTTCGATTGCATTTTTCCACTGCCAAGTTCCGTGCAATGCAGTCCCCACAAAAGCGTTATAAAACGTAACGTGAACACATCCCGAGCCACTCCGCTCGCCAAGTCCCATGCCCTGGCCTGCCACGTAAAGCCTCGCTCGTTAATCACTGCCCGGTGAACCACGCCGCAGGAACATTCCGCTCATTTTTCACATTTTTCCTCCGCGGCTCCCCGTGCGTCATAATTAAGTCGGTGAAAAAATAAGCACGATTTTAATTATATTTTTTCTTTAACTTACCCAGTACCTCCACACTCCGCGCCCCCCACACACCCCCCCCCCCCCCAACCGCGAGCAAACGCGACTGAATGGAACTGATTTGACATCGAGATTAGTCGACTCTTAACCGAGCAAATAAAATGCGACTCTTTCTGCCACGGCCTACCGGTCCGTGATGAATGCCTCTGTGGCCACGTGCCAGTCGCAACGCCCTGATCGATGCCGTTATTACATCCCGCGTAGGATGTGCTAACTCTTCTCTTTCACTTCGCCCTAAAGAGGGAGACCGATGGTCGCATTAGCCGAGTTCATTTCCTTTTCACGAATATGCGCGCGTTTCGTTTGGGCATACTACTCGCTCGGGGGGGGGGGGGAAGAGTCGTGAGTAGCACCCACGTCCTGTCGGATACTCAGCCCTCTCTGCGCTCTGTCGCTCCGTTTGATACGGTCAAACGCACTCCGTTCGCGAGGTGCGGCGTAGGACGCTGACGTTTCAACTTAACGAATGCTCTCCGCGATTGAGGTTGTTTTGTTGTTGTTGTTGTTGTTGGGTTAGATCGCGTAAATATAAATGCGTCGTCAAACCCGCCACCACCCTACACGGCCAATTAGTAATGTTTGTCGCGTAAACAAAACATGCCAATTAGTTATTGGTTCAGCACACCGCGGTGTTGGAGAGTGAACCAGCGACATTTACAATTCGAGTTCGACACTTGGCCGGTAATTCCAACCATCCTCATCAGGCGACGGCATATCCTGTGGCGATGATGATGATGGGTGCACGCTGCGGCTATGGAGAGAGCCCCTTTCATCAATGTGATCGTGCACGGGAAGGAGAGCCAGCGCACGCTATGGACTGGCAAGGTATTGCGATGCTCTGCAGCCTCCTTCGTTTGAACAGGCGGCGAGACGCGAGTCTCAAGGCCCGCGCAGAAAGCCCTGGGGCAGCTTCGTTTGGAGCGGACCATAATTTAATACGGAGGGGTAATTATGGACCATTCCAAGTGTGAATTGTTTACTCCCACACGATGACGCAAAACAAAATGTATCTGCTTACAAAAATTGTTCTTCGAAACTAATTTGCGCGTGCCATTCTCGTTCGTCTTCGCATTTTGTTAAATCGAGCGACACGGGCTCACACGTTGTGCGGTAAACGAGGATGTGAAGCCCCTCGACATTTAGGCAAGTGCTCTGAAGCACAAAATTAAAGATTTAAGTTGCAAACTTAATGCAACAGCAACTGGAGCCGGGTATATCTGAGCAAGGTTGATCGAAATATGTGCGCGTGTGTGTTGCACGGCCACGGGTTCGAGAAGCCTTCATCCAGCAGTGGACAGATCGTGACCGACAATGACGACGGTATCAATCGAATGTGGTCGATGCACACATCTACCAATTTTCAAGAACAAACCCCCAAATGGCTTTTGTTTTTCAAAGGGCACTCTCTCGGTAGGGACATATCGAGAGATGCGTGGGTTATTACATCGCAATAAAGAATGAGATCGCGCGCTGTTCTCTTGACTGGCTTATTAAGACGAACCCTCGTTGTCTCCCCGTGTCGCGGTGCCCCAATGTGTCCCAAGATTTTGTTGTTTTTCCTCTCTCCTGTAGCCGCTTAGGAGGAGCGCTCGTTGTTTTTGCTCTCAGTCAGCGTGAGCGCTCGCAAAAATGTAAATCTATCGGAAGTCGCTGACAAATTTGGAGCCGCGATAATATCGGAAGGGCCCCCCCCACCACCCACCCCGCCGCCTCCCCCATTGTCGTACGAAGTAGGCGTTGGTTGTTATGGAAATAGAGGTCCATTACGCTGGGACACATACATCTGTGTGCTCACGTGCTAAGCGTGTGCCCGTATGCTTAGTTGGGTGGCTGTGATTAAATGCGGGGGTTATTTTTTTTGGCCTCGAAAAAAAAACCACAAGCACACACACACGCGCACACAAACGCAGACACACAACAACAACAATCGCCATTCGCCACTAAGTGGCGGTGACGTCACCACGACGCTTGTGCCAGGCTATGTGCACGTTGAGGCCACGTGAAGTGTCGAACGCCCGCTGGCAGGAGGTCACGGAGCAGACCCAGATGCCACGGGTCGACTGACTGAGACGACTGGCTGATGCACCACCTGTGCCCCCTACTGTGCCAACTTGCTGTGCTTTAGCCACCCGGCGCTCCGCTCGTTGTTGTGAGTGTCGCTCTTCCGCCATCCGTTGTTGTTGGAGGGCGACAGCCTCCAACTGCCCAGTAGCGTCCTTCACGAGCCTCCTCCACAGAGGCCGATCTTGACACCGCTGGTACCAGTCATCGGCAAGTCCACTCAGCTGCACATCCTTCTGTACCACATCGCTCCATCTCTTCTCTAGCCCGTGTCGCGCCCGTTTAGCCCCCTCTATCCGGCCGAACAAAAGCTGTTTAGGCATGCGGTGACTGGGCATGCGGGCTACATGACCCAGCCAACGCAGCCTTGCCTGCCGGAGGAGCTCACCGATGGGACTTTGCCCAGATCTTTCAACGATTTGTGAGCTCCTCACACAATCCAGCCTGGTTAAACCCAGGATGGATCGTAGGCAGGCCTGCCTAAATGTTTCCAATCGGCGAAGATGCTCCATTAGGGGGGTCCACGTTTCGCAAGCGTAGAGAAGGGAGGGAATGACCGTGGCCGAGAAGACTTGAAGATTCGTGCGGAGCGACAGACCAAGTAGCTTCCACACAGCGTTACGCAACCGATGAAAAGATAATGCCGCTCGGCTGATTCTGAGTGAGACCTCTGCTGTCAAATCGGAGCCGGTCATGAGCACACTGCCCAGGTATGGGAAACTCTACACTCTCTCCACAACTGCCCCATCACCGATTGGGATTTGTGGGGGTGGAGTGCCTGATGGTACAACATACCCAAACAGGTGCTTAGTTTTGGTGGGGCTGATAGTAAGGCCCCACCTCTTAGTGGCACGCTCCAGTTTCAGCAGCAGCGCCTCCAACTCCTCCTCTGAGTGAGTGGCAATCATCAGCATACATAACGTGGTTGACCAATAGGGAGCCATCCCTTGACTGCACCCGGGCATTGATCAGCCTCCCATTGTATCTGTACCAGATGGAAATTCCTCTGGTACAGCCATCAAAGGCTTCACGAACTACGTGGTCGAAAAATATATTAAATAATGTGGGAGCCAGAGGACATCCCTGTCGCACCCCAAGGTGAACAGGGAAGGCTCTGACTCCCAGCCACGTAGTTTTACCTGGGCCCGCTCACCATCATGAAAGTCCTTAATGATTGTGAGCAGAGGATCAGGGACTCCGAAAGCCCAGGCCTACTGATGGTATCATAGGCCTTGACCAGGTCAATAAAGCAGAGATGTAGGCCTTGTTGGAATTCCCTATACTTCTGCTGTAGCAAACGGACAGAAAATATGGCGTCTGTGCAGGACCGCCCCTTCCTGAAACCACATTGGGGCTCTGGAAGCCTCTCCTCAGCGTGCCTGGCATTTAAACAATCCTTGCCAGGACCTTTCCCGGCACACTGAGGAGTGAGATGCCCCTGTAGTTGTTACAGTCTGTGCGGTCCCCCTTCTTAAAGAGGGGGACCTCAACGGCATCCATCCAATCCTGCGGAACCCGTCCAGTGTTCCAGACTATTGTTATGATATCATGTACGGCAGTCTGTGCACAAACACCACCCTCCCTCAGCATTTCGCTTGGGAGATCATCTCTGCGCGGTGCCTTTCCTGGTCTCAGACTCTGCATCACCTTTAGTACTTCCTCAATAGATGGCATCTCAGCCAGCCACTCACAGGGGGTAACTTCTTCCTCCAATATTTGAGGCACCGCAGCCTCGGCAGGGTCATTCCCACTTTGTACCACGATGTTTTCCAGGCTGAGGGATTTCCCCTCTCCCAGGACCTGACAGAAATGTTCAGCAAATCTGCAAACCTGTTCCTGGGGGTCGGAGATTGGATCACCGTTTTTCCCCCCTAATGATGGTAATAGGTGTGGCGCTGCAGGTTACTTTTTGATGGAGTTAAATAGGGATTTGTGATCGCGGGCCATTGAGGCAGACTCCATCTCCTCAGCAACCCGCGACCACCACCCATCCTTGCAGTGCCTCACGGCTCTCCGAACCTCTGTGCGATGGCTGCGGTAAGCCTCCTCATTCTCTGACTTAGGATGCTGTAGACGATTAGAGTGGGCCTGTCGCTTTTTCTCAGCCATTCTGAACACCTCCTCTGTCAGCCAGGGTCTCTGGGGAGGTCTGTACCGCATACCCAAAGCAGCCATTGCAGCTGCCTGAGTTACAGTCCTAAACCTTGCCCATTTACCCTCGACATCTGGAGGAGTGGGGGACGATGCCAACCCCAGCTGCAAGCGATGCTGAAATTCTCGCTTCCAACTTTCATCAGCTAGTTGAGACCAGGCCACCTTAGGTTTGAATGGGGTCCTGGGTGTACACCCACCACCGGAGTGGAAGAATGGCAAGCGCATCTTACAGATGACAAGTCGATGGTTAGAGGGCAGATCAGCTCCACGGTAGGTCCTGGTGTCAAGGGCCCTCATCTGCTGTTCCGTCACTATGTAGTCCAGCAGATGTTCTTGCTTGAACCCGGCATGCATCCACGATGTTGTGTGGATGCGCCGATGCCGGAACAGCGTGTTGGTAATTACAAGCCCATGAGCTGCACAAAAATCAAGCAGCCTCCTACCGTTGTTATTGAGCTGATATGGCCCATGCCTTCCAATCACTCCAGACCAGGTGCCAGCATCATGACCAACTCGGGCATTGAAGTCACTCAACAAGATGACTCTATCCCGAGGGGCCACTTTAGCTAGCACCTGTGACAGCAGGTAATAGAAGGCATCTGACTCATTGGCCTTGCCTGCATCTCTCCACGGATGTTCGTCTTTGGTCGGGGCATACGTAACCACGACCACCACTCCTCGTCTCCGGACGATGGGAATGCGAGCCCCAAAAAAATCACACACACAGACACGTGGTTCTTCCAGGGCTTAAGCAATATTAGGAACTGAGTTTGTTTTAATTCGCTGCTAAATAAGGCTCAAGATTAAATGTTTATTGTAATTAGATGATCCGATTTCTCTCTATACCGCTGTAACGTTTGCTTTCCTGTTTTCAGTGAACACAAAAAAAAAACGTGAATTAACATTACTCACGTTAACCAATGCCGCCACTATCGGCGAATCTCCAGCAGATAGACTATTAGTGAAAAGATGGCATTAATTTCTAGCATTTATCCTCATAATGGTTATACGTGGGGAGGAGGCCCTTTGGGGACAATTAATTATTTCGAGACCAAGACAGATCTGATATTAATTGGTGAGAGCTTTTTTTAATTAACAAATTACACGCGTCTGATTTTGCGCGCGTGTGTGTGTGTGCGTGCGTGTGTATAATTTCACTGCACATTTATCCGGGATAATACCTGCAGCTCTAACGGCGTCGATCGATATTCACATTGCTCGCAGCCGCAGCGGCCCCGTAAATGAAGAGGCCCGCGCGGACCGCCCGAGGGATCATTCCGGGTCATGGCTCGCCGCCTCTGCCCGTGCGAGCGAGCCCCTTCCGCTAACGTCGTCACGTCACCTTCAGCCAGAACGTGTCGGCCCATTCCTCACCCCTAACTTACTTCCCCCCCCCCCCCCGGCCATGAAGCATTAATAAGGAGGCCGCTTCGCGTAGGCCCGCGAATGTGGCGTTATTTTAGCGCAACAAATTTCGCCGTGAAAAAATTCACGCCGGTGTCCGAATCTGCCGCCAGGGGAGGAAATTCCACCCGAGCGACGTCCGTCGAGAATCTGGAATCTGGCACGGACGAGTTTAGGCGTCGTCTCCCCTCTGTACGCCGGCTCGCGGGTCGCACCCATCTCCCTGGGTCGTGCGGAGGCGGCGGCGGGGTGGGAGGGGGGGGGGCATAGACGTACACAGTACAGTACAACGACGATGCATTTTGTTGCACTGACACCTCTGTTCCCTGCCTCGTAGCCACGCCGCAGCCTCGTCAGACCTGCTGTCGAGCGTCCTCCAGGTTCGTTTTGACGAGATGTGACGAGATCGCACGCGCTCCGGGTGATTTGGGTCGTGCGGCATAGAAGCCGCAGCCACTTTACGCTCAAGTGCGTCTCATCGGGGCAGAAAACACCACCACAATCACGGACCCCCGCCATTTGCTGACGCCCCTCCCCATTCCCATCCCCCCCCCCACACACTCCCCAATCTGCCACCTCCTTCCGTCAAGGGTTCATCGTTTCGGCTGGAGTGCCTCTCGCAGAGTGCGCGTCCCCCCGCGCGCCTGTTCTGTGCTGCCGGCGATGAGCGCGGCTCTTAGCTCACGGCGATGTCCCTCCTTGGGCCCCAAGGTCCGTCGGAGTGGCCACTCGGGGACTCCGAGGGTTCATTAAAGGGTTGAGTGTCATTTGGCCAGAGATCAAAGGGCTCGGCTCCGGGCGAAGTCCTTCCGCACACAAAGCAACGGGCACACGGAGGGGGGTGTGGGGGGAGAGAGACGGCGGCTTGCAGCCAATGTAGAGGAGCAGAGGGATTAGAGATGAAATTTGACAAATGTCTCAATTTTAATTCGATGGATTCCTGTGTGGAGCTTTGAATGCTGTCCCCCTCGTATGTGTTGGTTTTCTCCGGGTTCTTTGCTTTCCTCCCACACACAATGCAATTTAGAAAACAATTTGGTAACGATTCCAATGCAAGACGGCGGAGCATTTACCCAAAAACATTATTTGCCAACAATATCAACACGAAATTGCGTGCGGAAGAATCTAACCGAGTACTTGGGGAACTGTCAGCAATTTATCTCACGCAAAAACAATGTAATCATTTCAGTATCAATGACAGTGTCCACCGAGACAATGTCTTTATTTAATCCTGCTGATAAACAATTGGCATACGACAATGTAGGTACTCATTTCATTGTCCTCTGAGAGAGACGACAATGATGAGCTGACCTGGCACCGGATTCAAGATTTGAACTGACGGCCTGCTCACCGCGAGGAGAGCGACCTGGCCGCAGCTCACGGCCCTCACTCCCAAACTGGACCCGCGGGGCACGCAGCCTTCGCAGCTCCGATCAGCATAGTTGGCTACGTACGGTGCAAAAGAAGTTCAACATACATTCCAGCGGCATAGCTATCGAGTGCGCAGGCGGTGCAACTGCACCGGAGCCAACGGGCCGGAAGCCATGGAGGTGCCAGGCTGCGAGGAAGAGGGAGGGGAATTGAACAGCCCCCTACCCCCCCCCCCCCACCCATTTCATCCCCTGCGCCAGGACCCCCCAGTTCCACGCACAAGCACACAAGAGCCGCGTGTGATTGTCGCGAATTTCCCGACTTGTCGCGTCGCTCGTGCGCACAGCAGCGCGAGGCGTCCACAATCGGAGGTCGAAAACGTAAATGCCTCCTTCCTTCTCCATTCATCAACAACAACAAAAAATCCCACCTCAAATAGATTTTTTTGAACCAGCGCGGCTGGTATGCCATTCCTTATGCTAAAGCAGCCTTGGGGAAAACAAGATACATCTCTTTAATTCTAGAGGCGCGCGGTGTGGAGCGGAGAGTGAATATGGGGGTGGGGAGGAGGGAGGTAGCTACACATTGGCCCCGATAAGGACAGTATATTAATTTCAGGATATTCATTTCACACCGGAGTTCCGACTGGGTCATCGATCCCAAAAAAAGTAAAATAATTTTTGCACCCTGCACACCTTCGTCCAGTTAGGCCTGTCACGTGCCCGCTCGAGCCCACGAGCAGCGGCAAAACACGACGACAAATTCGGCGACAATAAAAATCTCAAGCCCCTTGGTTGAATTCCATGCTGCGAATCTGTCCACTGGCACACGTGGCCCCGGGGGGGGGGGGGGGGTCAGGGGTCAGGTGGTCACGCGATGTACCCCGTCACGCCTTGGCACAAAGCGCAGGGCAGAAGGTCACGCCGAGAGCGAGTGACACGGAGACCTCGGGCTGGCCCCGATGGAAGCGGCAAGCAGGAGCAGCATCAGAGATTTTAATCGGCACGTCGTTAATTGGAACATAATTACTCTCCCAGGTCATTACAGCGCGATGCAGAATTTCACGCACTGCTTCCCTTCTCAGATTACATCCGTCCCGGGCAATACGAGGCGATTTGGATTTATATAAACGTTCGATTGCGACCGTAGTTCCAGACGCTGGAGGGAGACGAGTGGGTCTGTTTACGCCTGCCGATAGAAGGTTGTAACAAATGAGAGTGATCCACTCAGAGTCCCTGTTGATTCAATGTCTGTGTTCGGACGACCGCAAATAAGAGGGGAGGCCAATACGCAGCCGTGAGAGGTTTTTTGTGTGTCATGATCACCAGAAAATGATGTGGCCAGTAAACTGCATTGAGAGTTAACTGTTACAACAATCAGAAAAACGGCGAGGCCTCTACACAACATTGAGGTTGTTTTGATGATTACCAAAACGATTGGGGCCATTACAGAGCACTGAGAGTCAGCTCGCTATTGTAGCGGTCACTCTGTTCACCAACACACGGAGACAGCTAAGGGCTCCAGTCCGTTTACTCCACCTCCGCCACACCCAGCTCCCTACAACATTCGCGACTTTCTCCTCCTGTCACTCTTCCTATGTCCCCTTTTATCCCCACGTTCCCTTCTTTCATTCCCTCCTCCTCCCCTCATCTCTGGCACATCATCCCCAGCCACCGATCCCACATCGTCACACCAGTCTGACCGTGTCACCTCATCTCCAGCCACCGATCCCACATCGTCACAACTGTCTGACCGTGTCACCTCATCTCCAGCCACCGATCCCACATCGTCACACCAGTCTGACCGTGCCACCTCATCTCCAGCCACCGATCCCACATCGTCACACCTGTCTGACCGTGCCACCTCATCTCCAGCCACCGATCCCACATCGTCACACCTGTCTGACCGTGTCACCTCATCCCCAGCCACCGATCCCACATCGTCACACCTGTCTGACCGTGCCACCTCATCTCCAGCCACCGATCCCACATCGTCACACCTGTCTGACCGTGTCACCTCATCCCCAGCCACCGATCCCACATCGTCACACCTGTCTGACCGTGTCACCTCATCCCCAGCCACCGATCCCACATCGTCACACCTGTCTGACCGTGTCACCTCATCTCCAGCCACCGATCCCACATCGTCACACCTGTCTGACCGTGTCACCTCATCTCCAGCCACCGATCCCACATCGTCACACCTGTCTGACCGTGTCACCTCATCTCCAGCCACCGATCCCACATCGTCACACCTGTCTGACCGTGTCACCTCATCCCCAGCCACCGATCCCACATCGTCACACCTGTCTGACCGTGTCACCTCATCTCCAGCCACCGATCCCACATCGTCACACCTGTCTGACCGTGTCACCTCATCTCCAGCCACCGATCCCACATCGTCACACCTGTCTGACCGTGTCACCTCATCCCCAGCCACCGATCCCACATCGTCACACCTGTCTGACCGTGCCACCTCATCTCCAGCCACCGATCCCACATCGTCACACTAGTCTGACCGTGCCACCTCATCTCCAGCCACCGATCCCACATCGTCACACCGCGGGGTTGCTCTCGATCAACTCGGTGGAGGAATTGACGTCAGCGCGTGCATGGGGTTAGGGAATGACGATGTTGTGGGGACTGTTACGGAGGAGCACCGTGAAACTATCATAGGGTGATGACCGCGAACAGGGTGAGGCTGATAGACAGCTTTCAATCTCCGTACCTCCGTTTAAAGACTTAGCAGGTCCGCTGCAAGGGCTACAGAGCTTACAAGGCAGCTCGCCGCCAATGCACGCAGCTGGCCTTGGAGTAACTCGATCTTGTGGTGGGCCTTGTGGCGTCTCCGTGCCGTGTGTGTGTGTGTTTGTATTGTGACGAGTTTCCTCATTTTTGTATTATTATTATTCCCACCCAGGCCACGATCAGGCACAATAACCGTCGCAGAAAGGTCCGTTCGTTGAGGATGTTTGGCTAAAATATAAAAAATATGTCTAGAGTCCGGTGCGTGGAAGGACATTTGAGCTCCCGGAGAAAACCCCTCACGTGCTTAAAACTACAAAAAAAATTCAGAAGCGACCTGGCCACAAATGATCGCTCAACGAGGGGACTTATCACGTGGTAATGTACAGCAGCCAACTGCTCTAAACGCGTGTTACGAAACGTGAAGGGAAAAAAGCGGAGGACCCGGTGAAAAAAACACGTGACCACGGGGAGGGAGACGTGCAAACTCTAAATATACAGCAGCAGGCGTCAGGGTCGGGTCGAACCCACGACCTCCTGCGTACCAGGCGAGGCTGTTAACATCTCGCCAGCGCGAATACAGTGGGATAACTCAACGAGCTCGTCATAAATGTAATGGTTGCAACTCCACTCGCAAATGTAATTAACCCTCGGTGCGTTCCCACTTGCTTCGAGGGCACAGGGCACAATGCAGCGTACCGAGTCGAATTCATCCACGTGTACCGGGGGGGGGGAACTCCGAAAGAGGCACGAAAATAAACACGCGGGCTCATGACCTGACCTCACAATCGCCCTCTTGTTTGTGAGCCTGGGAAACATATTCATCGTTTTAATTTGTTATTTTCCCTGTAATTCTTCCCCCGGCTATGCAGAAGGAGTTCAAGGAGGGAGATTGCTCAGTGTACAAGGGGAAGTTGATCTCAGTGGAGAGGTGCAAGGAGGGAGAAAGACCAAAAACGTGATTGCCCACAGGGAGAATGAGAGACAGAGAGAGAGAGAGATGATTGTGAACAAAGAGGACGAGAGGGGAGGGGGACATGCAAGGAACTGAGAGGCAAGATGAGGTGGGGCAAGTCCACGACGAGGTTTGAACACGAGCATCAGGTATTTGAAAAGACAGTGGTAGTACTTGGGGAGCCAGTGGAGTTGAAGGAGGAGAGGCCAATCACGCCGCATTTGTTTTTGTCATCTTGACAGAAACTCCATTTCCCACCTCCTCCTTCGTCTTCTTCAATATTTCCTGTTGGCTCTCCACGTGACCGAACCACACCCAGAGGCGTTTCTCTCTCTCTCTCTCATCTTCTCTGTGATTTCTACCACCTCGAGTCTTCCTCTGACTTCCTCATTCCTCACCCCCCGCTTGTCCTTCCTTGTTAAACCCAACATCCACCGCGACATCCTCGTCTCTGCGACTGCCATTGCTTGCTCCTCCCTCTTTCTTGTGCACCAGCACTCGGCCCCATACAACAGCACCGACCTCACCACCGTCTTGTTTCCCACATCCATCTGTGCTAAATATGCCCTGCCCCCGTTCAAGTCCGAGCTCAAGACTGTCCCCATCTCCTCTGTTTCTATCACCACCACCACCACCAGCGTCACCATGAATGTATGGTACGTTCAACTTCTTTTGCACCGTACGTAGCCAAGCGTGCGGGGGAAAGACAACAGACTAAACACAAACAGCAGTTATAATGAAATTAGTTTTAAATCTTGATGGTTTAAAAGTGCATAGCTTCCAGTGGCTTCCTAATATCGGAAGGAAGAGCGTTCCAGACGGTTGAAGAAGTGTATCTGAACGCAGACGATGCAGTGACGGTCATCATCATGATCAACACCATCATCATCACCACCATCATGATCACCACCACCATTATCAGCACCATTATCACCACCATCATTAACATCAGCATCATCATCACTACCATCATCATCACCATCACCACCATCATCACTATCACCACCATCATTACCATCACCAACATCATCACCAACATCATTACCAACATCATCACCACCACCACCACCACCATCATTACCATCACTACCATCAGCATCAGGCGCGCCCGCCAGAGCGGCCACCACGTCCCACCGCGCCCGAGGCGGAGGGAGAAGCCTCCAGCGATGCCTGGGGGCCGCGTCTCGACACCTCGTGGCGAATCCGCGAGGCCTTCGGACGGCCGAACGGACGATGCCGTGGTGGAGCCAGGCTGGTGGAGATTCGCTCCCCGCCTGTGACTCTCACCCTCTCTGCGTCTTGGGACGTGGTTTCATTTAGACGCCGCGTAACCCTATATGTTATCGTCTTTTTGGAATAGTATGCATTGCCTGCCAATCCTGATGTAATGCGATTCTTCTTCTCTTTCTGTGCCACGGTCACTGCAGAGCGGGCTGACACCATCAATCCGCCACGCTTGAGCACCCTGAATTCATCATCACGGGACAGAAAGCCAAATTCAAACTTGGTATCTCAGTCTGGCCATTACGAACCGCTTAATATCGCCGCAACCCCTCCCAAGTCTCCTGGGAGCCCGTGTGATTATTATATGTCATCACATCGCCGGGGAACCGGGCTCTCAGATTTTCTGAGCCAACAAAGAAACACAACAGCCTCGGAGAAAGGGGAAACTGAAATGATCGTCGCATGTCCGTCTTGCCTCCAGTCAATTTTCTGCGTGTTTACATTTATTTATGGTGTTATTGTGTTCTGTATATATCAAATTATTATTGTTAGCCTCACATCCGAAATGAAACCGTGCGTTGGGGTAAACATTCGAATTTTGTTGAGGGAAGAGATCAGCCTCGAAACGAGGTAGTCAGGCAGCCCCGTTTCTCTCACGGCCTCGTTTCATCGTTTGGGAAATTCTGTGTAAATGCCTTTGTGGCTTGTGGTTGCAGAAGGAGATATGGATAACAGGAGCAGCAGCAACGGCAGGGGTCATTGTCTATCCACTGTTGGATGATGGCCTCGCTGTGCCGTGGCCATTCTTCACTATCCATTCCACTCCTCCCTGCACATGAGCAGATTTCATTGCTCCATCTGCGTAGCGGTGGTCGTTCTTGGACGCGTTCTCGCCTTTGGCTGCCATTCCGTGAACAGTTTAAAATTATTTAGGATATTTTTTCAACCAGGTCAGGCCCACTGAGCTACATTGTAGCTTTTTTTCAGAAGCGACCTGGCTATCACAAATGGTAGCCCAACGAAGTGGCTTATCAAGTGGAAATGTCTAGCAGCCAACTTCTCTGAACGTGTGTTCATTCTCAATGTTCAGGGACAATCCGGAGGACCCGCAAAATAATCCTCGCGACTACCGGGTGAGAGAGAACATGCATACTCAAAATATACAGCAGCAGGCGTCAGGATCAGAATCGAACCCACGACCTCCTGTATACCAGGCGAGGGAGTTAACATCTTGCCCACCGCAGCGTCCATGTGGCACAGCATCCCATCTAGCGATGAAGACATGCGTGGGCAAATGCATGGTTGAAGGGGTCGCGTTCTGATGTAAAATTATAGATGATGGACGATTCTTTTTCTCGAAGGGTATTCGAGGTGGGAGCTCAGTTTCAGTTCAGTTTCTTTATTTTGGTATAGCCCTGTGAGCCATCCGACTCTTGAATCGGGTGCAACCACAACAAACAAAACAAAACAAAAACACGAACAAGAAAAACATCTTAAAGTGACTATGTGACTGTGCAAACAGAAAATCCATGGAAAAAAAGAGCAAAAATATTCCTGAAAAAAGCACCGTACACCAACGCTGTCTGCATTACTGTGGAGATCAGAGAGCAAGCACCCAAAGCTAAGCAGCTCGGGTAAAAAAAAAGTCCGTGGCATTTGAGCTCAAAGATCCGAGAGGATGTTGGGAATTTGTTTTTTTGTGGCGAGACAGGGGGTCGAGCAAACTCAGAGGTGCGGTGGAGAACCCGGAAGGGCGGCTGCTGTCGAATTTGAGCACAAATTGCAGAGCATCGCGCTGCATTGGGCGAAGCACGCAGGCCCAGACTGGCCATGGGGTAGGTGCCCGGTGGGCCGGTCCATTCCGAGGGCCGGTGGGCGGGTCTGTGTGGGGAAATTTCAAATGTGATCAGAGTAAAAACAAAATGTAATACAATGTTTTGTTCCCTCTATAACGTGTACGGTTCATTGCTTAGTTACGCTCTCAGTTGGCCTTACGTCCCCATAAACGGCAGCCCCCAAACATTCTTCCTCACTGGCCCCAATTTCGATTTATTTGGACGCAGCCCACTTGGGGCCAATGAGATCGCGCGACAACATCACGCCAATTGCATCAGGTCGCAACATCCAGCTACTCCGCGGACCACATTTGGGTCGCTGTGTTGACAAATGCATGGGGGACGATTTAGTTTTGTCCCTGTCCGTCGCTGAGACAGGCATCGGGCACCGGTTTCCACGAGTCCGGCCACTCGCGGTGGTGGTCCGGGAACAGTCATGGCAGATCGTGGAGGCCGGATCTCGATCGTGCATCGGCGGCGGGAGCTGCTGCGAGATTTGGTATCTTGCTAAGATTGTAAAATGTTGCGGCTTTGATCTCCAACGCACCGGTGTGCTGTACTAGTAACGAATTGGCATGTTCTGTTTATGTCACAAATCTTACTAAGTGGCTGTGTCGGGTAGTGGCGGGTTTAACGATACGTTTATATATTTATGCGATCTGACCCAAAAACAAATCTGTATTATGGTCAGGTATCATCTATTTTTTTAAACACCGCACTGAGTCTCAAGACGGTTTATCCAGGAGGGTCCTGCCACATTGTTACAGTAGAGGGGTGATGTTGTTGCTGCTGCTGCTCGGGTGTAATCCCAATTGAGTGATTTCCAGGTTGCTTTTCAGAATTTGTGGGGTGGGTGGGGGGGTGGGGAGGCGGGGGCTGATTGATCGATACCGCTTACATTGGGAGTTCGTTTTTTAAGCTTGATCTTGATGTTGAATGGGTGATGGATTACGATGTCCGGTGGATTTTTTTTTTGCTCCCAAGATCCCCTTCCGCACCTCCGATCAGCACGGTTGGCTACATCCTGTGCGAAAGGAGCTCAACAATACATACATACATTGCATCCACATGGAAAAATCTGACTGCACCACTGCTCCCCACCCAGACTCTGACCCCATCAGCCCGTCCTCGTGTCCAGCGCAGAGCCAGGCGAAATCCTCCCATCACAAGGAGGCCACCTTCACCTGATCACAAAAGACAAAGATCACCCCTAAAGCGTTCATAGACTGTAGGGGCAAGTGCTTTTAGCGGGGCACCTATGAAGGCCGGCACGGCACACGAAGGGGGTGGGTGGCCAGAACCACGCCCAGCCGCCTTTGTCTCTAAAGTGGCGACGCTCACGCAACACAGCGGGTAGCCATTTGAGGCTGAGTCGACCTGGAGGAGGCCCAGGACCGATTCAGATAATCGTCACTAATGTTGGCCATGAGCGGAATCGAACTCGACCTGCCGAGATGGTCGTGCAGCGAGCTGACCACTACGACGCTACCGCTCCCCGCTGATCCCCCCCCCACTGCCTCAAGCATACGAACCTCCCCCCTCCCCTACATCCCTCGCCTCCCCCCCCCCCGCCTCTCTCTGCGGGTCTCCACGAACCCCTCTTGTCTCTCTCTCTCGGCCCCTCCTGACTCCCCACCATGCACCAACCCATCAGCCTCCCCTGCTGCCCCCGACTGCGATGCAATGTACACACCGTGGGGGGGGGGGGGGGGGGGTGCAGAGTGTCTGTGGTGCAACGACCGCGGAGTCTCTCCGCAAGCGCCGCGACTCCCCCCCCCCCCTCCTACCCCCGCCCTGAACGCACACACGCCGCACACACACACACACACCACACACACACACGCACACACACACACACACGCGCCGCACACACCATACACACACACACGCCGCACACACACGCACACACACGCACACACACACGCACACACACACACACCACACACACACGCACACACACACGCACACACACACGCACACACAGACACACACACACGCGCCGCGCGCACACACAGACACACGCCGCACACACACAAACAACAACAACAACAACCGCCATTCGCCACTAAGTGGCGGTGACGTCACCACGACGCTTGTGCCAGGCTATGTGCACCCTGAGGCCACGTGAAGTGTCGAACGCCCGCTGGCAGGAGGTCACGGGGCAGACCCAGCAGGTGCCACGGGTCGACTGACTGAGATGACTGGCTGATGCACCACCTGTGCCCCCTACTGTGCCAACCTGCTGTGCTTTAGACACCCGGCGCTCCGCTCGCTGTTGTGAGCGTCGCTCCTCCGCCCTCCGTTGTTGTTGGAGGGCGACTGCCTCCAACTGCCCAGTAGCATCCTTCACGACCCTCCTCCACAGAGGCCGATCTTGACACCGCTGGTACCAGTCATCGGCAAGTCCACTCAGCTCCACGTCCTCCTGTACCACATCACTCCATCTCTTCTCTAGCCCGTGCCGCGCCCGCTTAGCCCCCTCAATCCGGCCAAACAAAAGCTGTTTCGGCATGCGGTGGCTGGGCATGCGGGCTACATGACCCAGCCATCGCAGCCTTGCCTGCCGGAGGAGCTCACCGATGGGACCCTGCCCAGATCTTTCAAGGATTTGTGAGCTCCTCACACAATCCAGTCTGGTTAAACCCAGGATGGATCGTAGGCAGGCCAGCCTAAATGTTTCTAACCGGCGAAGATGTTCCATTAGGGGGGTCCACGTTTCGCAAGCGTAGAGAAGGGAGGGAATGACCGTGGCCGAGAAGACCTGAAGCTTAGTGCGGAGCGACAGACCAGGTAGCTTCCACACAGCGTTATGCAACCGATGAAAAGATATTGCCGCTCGACTGATTCGGAGTGAGACCTCTGCTGTTAAACTGGAGCCAGTCATAAGCACACTGCCCAGGTATGGGAAACTCTCCACTCTCTCCACAACTGCCCCATCACCGATTGGGAGTTGTGGGGGTGGAGTGTCCGATGGTACAAAATACCCAGGCAGGTGCTTAGTTTTGGTGGGGCTGATGGTAAGTCCCCACCTCTTAGTGGCACGCTCCAGTCTCACACACAAACACAGACACACACACACACACATGCCACACACACCATACACACACACACGCCGCACACACACACACGCCGCACACACACATACGCACACACACACGCACACACACACACAGACACACACACATGCCACACACACCATACACACGCACACGCATCACACACACCGCACACACCGCACGCACACGCACACCGCGGGTTTTCATCCGAAGGGCCCCTAGAGGGGAAGTCTCACGGTTTCCCGGTGCCAGGAGATTGACCGACCCCCCCCCCCTCCCCAGGACAAATTACATGGCGGCCCCCCTACATTGGCTTAACATTTTATGGGCGCGCAGAAGCTCACCGGGCTAACCGCAACGAGGCGCTCACAACACCGGGGAGGGGCCAGGGTGAAGTATTACGGCGAGCCCCGCACACGAGGAGGAAGTGGGAGAGAAATCCCCATGCACACCGCGGGCATCCGGCAGCCGTCCGGCTGCTCAGGGCAAACCGGCCGAGTCAGGGGTGAGGAATGCGGGCGCGGAGAACAATGGGCCTTGGGATGATAGCGTAACGTAATGCCCGAGGTAACGGCAGCGAAACGTTTGGAAATCAAAAAGGTAGGCGCACGATTGGCTGCGCAGGATGACGCAATGTAACCCTGGATTTTCGACATCCTAGGGCATAAACAAGGGTTCAGGGGTCTTCTAAACTCGAGCCGCTTGGTGACCCAGACCGACTCCCTGGCTGCCCCTCGAGCCGCTCGCAGCGTCCGTTAGACGCAAGAGAGTGCGGCTACGAGACAGCGACAAGTAGAGCCCTCTCTCATCTCCGTCCCTCTGACAACTCGCAGCGGAGGGGAATTGGATCGCGATAGGATAGGCTCTGCTCGCAGAATATTTCCTCCGGGCGATGCAGAGTTTTTTTTGGTTTTTGCGCCGCGAATGAAGACATTAGCACAGAGCTTCGGCGCGGTGTTTGTGACTTTGTGTGTGTGCGTGTGGAGCAGCTGCGTGGGCGGACGAGGGGCGAGAGTGAGGGCAGAGCTGCATCCCGAGCGCTCTTTAGAATATTCGCCTGCAGGTGCGCGCGTGTTCGCGCCGCCGCTAGAGTGTGGGTCTTTGTGTGGACGCGGGTTGGGATACAGCCACCTGTCAGCAGTCGCTGCAGTGTTAGCTTATTGGGGGTGTGCGCGCGTGTGCGGAATAACCCCGCGCGGCGGCGAGCCAGCGATCTAGCGATGTCACTCAGAGGGAGCGCTGATGCGGGATGCGGGGGAGGGGGGGGGCGATCACCCGGTCGGCGGGGGCCGATCGACGCGGTGGAGGAGGGAGTGGAGGAGGGAGTGGAGGGGGCGGACGTCGCTCCCCACCTGCCCGGCGAAGGGCGGTGGGGTGGACGTCGGCCCCCCACGTGTCCAAACGCAGCGGCATATCCCGAGACGAAGGAGGCATCCGGCCTCCCCACGCGCGGCCTGCTCACGAACCCACCTGCACTCCACCGGCACCCTCGCTGGGCACGTGCCCTGCCCCCCACACTACCCCCCACACTCACCCCCCGCACACCCCCCCCCCCACACTCACCCCCCGCACACCCCCCCCCCACCCTCATCCCCCACCCTCACCCCCCCCCCACACTCACCCCCCGCACACTCACCCCCCCCACCCTCATCCCCCACCCTCACCCCCCACACCTGCACTCAAATCTTGCTTGGTGGTCCATTCGGCCTATAATGCCTCCCGGGTCGAAGAGAGTTATTTGCACTTTGTGGGGAGGTAATGCTTCTACTACTTGAGCATATTGGCACAGGACAGAGAGGAAAGTGGAAACAACAAATGGCGACACGTGCAGTGGCCACCTACGGGGCTATCTGCCCGTGGATAGTGATGATGATGATGATGACGATGGTACATTTTTTCCCAAATCGCGGAGGAAATTATTGCACTTTGTGGGAAGGTAAAAAAAAAAAATTTAAGACGTCGTTGTTGGAACGTTCCGACCCACCGCTACTGGACGTCTGTGAAAAGCGGCTTCGTGTCTCGTCCGATTCCTCCAGTGTCAGACAAGATTCAGATTCCGATCGCCGGCGGCGTGGCTGTCGCGTGCCGCAGTGCAGGGGGTGCCATTGCACTGCGGCACTGCGCTACGGAGGGGCCCAGGCCGGGGAGCTATGAAGAGGTGGGGGGAGGTAGCAGCAGGAGGAGGGGAGGGGGGAACAGGCGGGGACTCCATTCAATGTCTCGCACCAGGCCCCGTGCCAACCACGCTCCTGCAACCGCGCAGCACAAACGTCTGTTGTGATTTCCTGCTTAAATGTTGACATTTGAGCCAGCGATGGAAATTCTACGTCACCATGGCGGGGGCTGGAGTCTATCCATAGGACAACGACTGTTTACATCCCCACTGAAGTGGTAATTATATGTGTTTCGATTCGCGAGGGACGATGGGCTAAATAAATGGCCGAGCAGGATTTGAACTCGCGACCTTTGGAATGCCGCACAGCCCAAGCCGCTTCTCTTCTGCTGCCTCCACCGACCCCCCCCCCCCCCCCCCCCTACTGCTGCTGTCCCACAATGCTCTCTCCCCTCGCAGCACCCATCCCGGACTCCCCCTGACCCCACCGCTCTTCCGCCTTGTCGCTACCGGCTCCTCTCTCCCAGCCGCCGTGGCCTTCCTCCCCCCCCACCACCCACCTCTCCCCGGCTTCCCCGTCTCTCGCTTCGTCCACGCACCCCGTCGCTCCGTTCCACGCCTGCCGCGGCGTCTTCATTCGAATTCAAATGAAGCGCACCCGACGCATCGAGCGGCATCTCTTTTGATTGATAAACATAGCATCGGTCTGTGGCTCAGCGAGGTCGCTCTGCAGTCTCCTCCTCGCCACGTCTCGTGCGGTCGAAAGCGGTCGGCCCACGTGTCCGCTTCCAATTAAATACGCAGACCCACGCGTACTAAATACAAAGACAAAGGTCCCGCTATAGCCTTCTTAGCAGGCTGTTGGGGCAAGTGCCGTACGCGAGTAGCACCTATGAAGGCCGGCACGGCACACGAGATGGTGGTGAGGCGGGGGGGGGTGGGGGGCAGTTCCAGGCCCTGCCGCCTTTGTATCTCCCCGGTGCTGATGTTTGGACACCGAACCACGTACCCATGTTAAGTCTGAGGCGGACTCGAGTCTCGCGTCATCTTAGTGCACGCACTGCGCAACCGCTCCGCCACCGCTCCCCCGTCATGCGCGTTTTCAATCACATTCTCAAACCCACGTGGTTGTACACAAACACACGCACACACACACACGACAAAGATCCCCGGTATAGCCTCAACCGACTGTGGGGCAAGTGCTATTTAACGAGAACCTCTGAAGGCTAGAACGGCACACAAGGGGGTGGGTGGCCAGCACCACGCACGGTCGCCTTTGTCTCCCCAGTGGCCATGTTTGCACATCGCGCCAGGTACTCGTTTTAGGCTGAGTTGACCAAGGGGAGGCCCAGGATTGGTTCAGATCATCGTCACTGGTGTTGGCCGTGAGCGGGAGTCGAACTCGGTCCGCCGGGTTCGTAGCGCAGCGCACTTGCGACTGCTCTACCGCTTCCCACGTAGACACAAACAAAGACAAAGATCCCCCATATAGCCTTAACAGACTGTAGGGGCAAGTGCTGTTAGCGAGCACCTATGAAGGCCGGAACGGTACACGAGGGGGTGGGTGGCCAGCACCACGCCCGACCGCCTTTGTCTCCCTAGTGGAAATGTTTACACACCGCACCAGGTACTCATTTGAGGCTGAGTCGACCTAGGGGAGGCCTGGGACCGGTTCAGATAATCGTCACTGATGTTGGCCGTGAGCGGGAATCGAACCCGGGTGGCCAGGTTCATAGCGCAGCGCGCTAACCGCTACACTATCGCTCCTCACACGCACACACTCACATACACGCACACACTCACACGCACACACTCACATACACGCACACACTCACACGCACACACTCACATACACGCACACACTCACACGCACACACTCACATACACGCACACACTCACACGCACACACTCACACGCACACACTCACATACACGCACACACTCACACGCACACACTCACATACACGCACACACTCACACGCACACACTCACATACACGCACACACTCACACGCACACACTCACATACACGCACACACTCACACGCACACACTCACATACACGCACACACTCACACGCACACACTCACATACACGCACACACTCACACGCACACACTCACATACACGCACACACTCACACGCACACACTCACATACACGCACACACTCACACGCACACACTCACATACACGCGCACACAAAAACAACAACAACAAACGTCATTCGCAACTAAGTGGCGGTGACTTCACCACGACCTTTTTGCCAGGCCATGTGCACCTTGAGGCCACGTGAAGTGTCGAACGCCCGCTGGCAGGAGGTCACGGGGCAGACCCAGCAGGTGCCACGGGTCGACTGACTGAGATGACTGGCTGATGCACCACCTGTGCCCCTACTGTGCCAACTTGCTGTGCATTAGCCACCCGACGCTCCGCTCGTTGTTGTGAGCATCGCTCCTTCGCCCTCCGTTGTTGTTGGAGGGCGACTACCTCCAACTGCCCAGTAGCGTCCTTCACGAGCCTCCTCCACAGAGGCCGATCTTGACACCGCTGGTACCAGTCATCGGCAAGTCCACTCAGCTCCACGTCCTCCTGTACCACATCACTCCATCTCTTCTCTAGCCCGTGCCGCGCCCGCTTAGCCCCCTCAATCCGGCCGAACAAAAGCTGTTTCGGCAGGCGGTGGCTGGGCATGCGGGGTTCATGACCCAGCCATCGCAGCCTTCCCCGCCGAAGGAGCTCACCGATGGGACCTTGCCCAGATCTTTCTTTCAAGGATTTGTGAGCTCCTCACACAATCCAGTCTGGTTAAACCCAGGATGGACCGTAGGCAGGCCAGTCTAAATGTTTCTAACCGGCGAAGATGTTCCATTAGGGGGGTCCACGTTTCGCAAGCGTAGAGAAGGGAGGGATTGACCGTGGCCGAGAAGACCTGAAGCTTAGTGCGGAGCGACAGACCAGGTAGCTTCCACACAGCGTTACGCAACCGATGAAAAGATATTGCCGCTCGACTTATTCGGAGTGAGACCTCTGCTGTTAAACTGGAGTCAGTCATAAGCACACTGCCCAGGTATGTGAAACTCTCCACTCTCTCCACAACTGCCCCATGGCAGGTGCTTAGTTTTGGTGGGGCTGATGGTAAGGCCCCACCTCTTAGTGGCACGCTCCAGTCTCAGCACCAGCGTCTCCAACTCCTCCTCTGAATGAGCAGCTATTACCAAATCATCAGCATACATAACATGGTTGAGCAATAGGGAGCCATCCCTTGACCGCACCCAGGCATCGATCAGCCTCCCATTATATCTGTACCATATGGAGATTCCCCCGGTACAGCTATTGAAGGCTTCACGAACTACGTGGTCAAAATAGATGTTAAATAATGTGGGAGCCAGAGGACATCCCTGTCGCACCCCAAGGTGTACAGGGAATGGCTCTGACTCCCGGCCACGTAGTTTTACCCGGGCCCGCTCACCATCATGAAGGTCCTTAATGATCGTGAACAGAGGGTCAGGTACTCCAAAAGCACGAAGAACAACCCAGGGCCCAGGCCTACTGATGGTATCATAGGTCTTGACCAGGTCAATAAAGCAGAGATGTGGGTCTTGTTGGAATTCCCTACACCTCTGCTGTAGCAGACGGACAGAAAATATGGCATCTGTGCAGGACCGCCCTTTCCTGAAATCGCATTGGGGCTCCGCAAGCCTCTCCTCAGCGTGTCTGGCAATGCGATGCTGAATAATCCTTGCCAGGACCTTTCCCGGCACACTGAGGAGTGAGATGCCCCTGTAGTTGTTACAGTCTGTGCGGTCCCCCTTCTTAAAAAGGGGGACCACCAGGGCATCCTTCCAATCCTGCGGAACCCGTCCAGTGGTCCAGACCCGTTGTTATGATGTCATATAGGGCAGTCTGTGCACAAACGCCACCCTCCCTCAGCATTTCGCTTGGGAGATCATAAGTTTAACTCGTGGTTTAGTGGTAATTAATTGAAGGTGGAGGGGTTACCAGCCCCTCGCACCCGTCCAGAGCCCCACACACACGCACACACGCACCCACAAACGCACACACACACACGCACACAAACGCACACGCACACAAACTCTCGTGTGACAGGTCCCTGAAGCAAATACCATCCATTGTGATTCCAGATGCCCATCTCGCCATATATGTAAATGCAATTTGTATTTGTTAAAATTTGTCACTGCAGTGATTTCTTGAAATGTCAAGATTCGAGGCGGTTGATGCGGGTCCCACACACACACACACGTGATCGAGCGCACGCATCGCGAACGTAATAATGCATTTTAAATCAATGAGCCGATGCAGTCTGTCATGACTAATGTACGCGCTTGTCTCTTAGTAATAGTTCATACTCATTTTCTTTGGCAAATCACGTAGATATGTTCAAAGAAAATAATAATAATAAAAAAGCTACGACGTTTTTCCTTTTTTCTGATGACGACCGCTTGTAGTTTTTTGTTATTTCCTTTGAACCTATTTACGTGACTTTACCGAAAGACCCAAAGAATATGAATTCATGCAGTCACGAAAGCTTTGAGTCAAGATTAACACTCGTTCTTTACATCCTTAATGGGCGGCACAGCGAACAGAAATGTTCGACTTGGCGATCAGGAGGTCACGATTTTGAAACCTCGCGGGCGCACGTTTGACTCGGTGGGTAAAGTAAGAACCGCTCACTGTAAGAAGTCACATGTGGGTCACTTAGGCCAGGGACTGGCCCCGGCCCCCGAGAGAACGTGGAGTTTCCAGCCAGCGCTTCGGAGGCACCACGAACGGTGATGGCATACTCAGCTAGAGCCAGGAAGGTGACACTTTTTGAACCGACTGAAGTTAGTCTTTTTTTTTATATAAAATAACGTAAATAATTGTGTTAAAACACTCAAATTTGTGTTACAATTTGTCACCAATTATACCTCTGACCTCATGCATTGCCTCTCGGCGGGGATGGTGCCCGTGGACGAGCCCGAGCCTGCGTCGTGTCTCCTGCACGTCCGTGAAACTACTACTACTGGAAGTGCGTGGAAACAAAAGAGCTTCATAGCTCATCGGATTCCTCCAGTATAAATACACATTCTGTTTCTGTCGAGCTCCCTCTCGACTCTCCGTGCCGCCGATTCCATCGCCCACGCTCGCCTCACTTCTAAACAAATCTCATCCCCACCCCCTCCCCCCTGGCATTATTACGGCGTCAGCCACGAGTTGTCTATCGATGGCATTTGTCGAGTGACGTCACTCTCGAGCCTACGCGTGGCAGGACACGACCGCGGTCATTCGCGATGAGGCGCGCCGGTGATGATGAACGAGAGAGGCGGCGAGGCCTCTCTCCCGCGGAGGCCCTGGTGGCAGACCTGGGTTGTGTAGCGGCAGACACACTCGGGACACGCGATTCCCCGTGGTGTTGACAAATGGCCGTTGAATGACTTATTAATTTTATTTGAAATTGTTTTGGTTATTTCCAAGATGACAACCGATAGAGCGGGGGGGGGAGGGGGAGCGTCGAACTCCAGGGCACATCGGGAATTCAGACGACCGTCTCCGACCATCGCTGGCTTTTTAAATTGTCTCACTCGAGTCGACAAACCCCTCCACGGTCTTGCGCCGCCATAGCTGGCTCGCTTCTCTCGTCTCTCTCACAAATCTTCCCCATCCTCTGCGTTACCAATCTCCATCGTCCCTCTCTGTGCCTCACTCGCCATCCTGCGGCCAGCCCCGCTCTCTCTCTCTCGCTCCTTCTCACTTCCCGCTCCACTTCACCGGGAACCAACTCCCACTGCCTGCAGCACGCAGAGCAATCATCTTCACTCAAAACCTGCAGCTTCTGTTCCTCCCTTTAAACAACGTCCATTTCTCCTCCCCCAGTTCGTCCTGTTACTGCTACTCCGTATCACGGCCCCCACGACCACGGCCGACCCTAACCACAATCACTTCCCCTACCCCACCCCCAATCACTTCCCATACCCCACCCCCAATCACTTCCCCTACCCCACCCCCAATCACTTCCCGTACCCCACCCCCAATCACTTCCCCTACCCCACCCCCAATCACTTCCCCTATCCCACCCCCAATCACTTCCCCTATCCCACCCCCAATCACTTCCCCTACCCCACCCCCAATCACTTCCCCTACCCCACCCCCAATCACTTCCCCTACCCCACCCCCAACCACTTCCCCTACCCCACCCCCAATCACTTCCCCTACCCCACCCCCAATCACTTCCCCTATCCCACCCCCAATCACTTCCCCTATCCCACCCCCAATCACTTCCCCTACCCCACCCCCAATCACTTCCCCTACCCCACCCCCAATCACTTCCCCTACCCCACCCCCAATCACTTCCCCTACCCGACCCCCAATCACTTCCCCTACCCCACCCCCAATCACTTCCCATACCCCACCCCCAATCACTTCCCCTACCTCAACCCCGCCTGTCCTACTTACTGTCTGTCAACCAGAGCTCCACCACCACCACTTTTAATAACAACCCCGCTCTTTAAATTTAACCCACCGTCATACAATGTACAATTGTATAATTACTGTGAAGTGCCTTAGGACTAAGGCGCTAGATGAATCTGTATATGACAATAACAATAATAGCCTCCCTAGTTGTGATCTAGGAAACAATAGAGGCACGGCGGGGGGGGGGGGGGGAGATTTAGAATGCGGAAATCAGAAGAGAATGATGGGCGCGAAGTGCAAACGGTGGCGATGAGAAAAGGTCACCGTAGATTTCGGTGGGAACATTTGCGGGACAGATTGCCAGCGCGCTCATTTGGCTGTTTTTGCTAACGGGCCCATCTCGGCCCCTGTACGTAAAGCGGAATGCTTCCCTCGGGTCTCACAATTCAAATCGTTTACAGGCGCACGGCACTTTTTAGGGGTAGTGAAATTCAGCCAGAGGGGGCGCAACAGATGAGGAGCTGTGACTTCCAATGACAGTGGTTTAATTATGTTGTGCCTTGGAGTAGCATTGTGTTTGAGATGGTGGCGGTGGTGGCGGCGGTGGTGGCGGTGGTAGTGATTGTAGTGGTAGTGGTGGTGGGTATTTTATGTCGTTATACGCTCCCCTTCCTCAACTCCGCATCAGTGATGGGGCAGTTCTAGATAGAGTGGAGACGTTTCCTTACTTAGGCAGTGTGCTTATAACCAGCTCCGATTTGGCAGCCGAGATCTCACTCTGAATCAGTGGAGGGGCATTATTATTTCACCAGCTGCGTCATTTTGTGTGTAAGCTACCTGGCCTGTCGCTCCATACAAAGCTCCGGACCTTCTTGGCCACAGTTGTGTCCTCACTTCTCAAAGCTTGCAAAAACGCGGAAACTTCTAAAGGAACATCTGCGCCGGTTTGGAACATTTAGGATAGCCTGCCTACGATCCATCCTGGGTTTAACCAGACTGGATTGTGTGAGGATTTCACAGATCCTGGAAAGATATGAACACAGTCCCATCAGTGAGCTGCTCCAGCAGACAAGCCTGCGTTGGCTGGGTTACGTAGCCCGCATGCCCAAGCAGCGTCTGTTCGGCCGGATATTGATAGAGTGCTAAACTGGCGCGGCACGGGCTAGAGAAGGGATGGACGGATGTGGTAAGTAATAACCTGGAGCTGATTGGACTTGCCGATGACTGGTACCAGCGGTGTCAGGATCGACCCTTCGGTGGGGGAGGATTATGAAGGACGCTACTGGGCAGTTGGAGGCAGTCGCCCTCCAGCAACAACGGAGGGCGGAGGAGCGACGCTCACAACAACGAGCGGAGCGCCGGGCGAATAAAGCACAGAGAGGTTGACATAGTGGGGGACACAGGTGGTGCATCTGTCAGTCATCTCAGTCAGTGCATCTCATGGCACCTGGCTCTGCTCCGTGACCTCCTGCCAGCGGGCCTTCGACACTTCACGTGGCCTCGAAGTGCACCTAGCATGGCACAAGCGTCACCGGCACTTGGGTGGTGAACGGCGGTTTTTGTTGTTGTTTTATTGCTGTTGTAGTAGAATTGACTCAGCCAGTCAATTACATCGGCTCGGTGCGCTCCCAAATCGCCGTCAACATCCCAGTCGCACACGCTTCACAAATACATTACCGTGTCATTTGGCCATCGCCGTGAGAGGTATAGAAAGTCTTGATGTGCCCTCCCTCCGTCCGCGCGTCAATCAGTTTTCACTGGGCGCAGAACGACTGCTAATTTAAATACCGTATCCAGTCTAAACACGCACTGCTTTCATAACACACTGCTTTGTATTTACAGTCGTGTTGTCAATCCTCTGCTGGACGAGAGCCTGTCCATGCGGTGTGTCGATATTGGAGGTTGCTTGACCATACTTCACCACGCTGGTCAGCGCAGGTTGGTAAACACCCGTTCAAGGCTGGAACAAGCGGGTGGTTTGACTCCCATCACGCGTAGCCGCCTTTGTCTTTCCGGTGTTGATGGTAGTCATATTTTTAAGGCCAAGTCGACCTCGAGGAGGCACAGATCCGGTGCAGATATCTACGCCGCTGATTTTAGCCGTGGCTTGGGAATACAAATGTTGGGTTTTCAGGTTTATAGGACAGTGCGCTAATCACTACGCCACCGCTCCCCGCACGAACACACACACACGCACGCGCGTACACACAATTACATAACCACGATGTGATATTTGAGCAGTAAACACGAGACGTTTGGCAAACATTGGCGTATTGACTCTGCAAGCGAATGCGTTCGCGTTTCTCAAGCATTATTAATTCTAAGCGATTTATGAACTCGATATGCCATTGAGTGGAATCGCATTAACGTGATTTACAGAAAGTTCAAACGTATCGTCAAATTGTGTTGCATAGACGTTAAGATGACGTATCGTAATGAGGTGATGGAATCGAGCTGTTGCCCGGCCTGTCTCGTCAAGTGGGGGGAGGGGGTGGTCGATGTTATGAATGAATAACGACCACGTGGCACGTCGACTACGCGCTGAGTATATTGGAGAAGGTGGCACGGCGCATTAACGCCCCTTTCATCGTCTATTGACGAGCGGAATAATCCGTGGAGTTTTCCTCGAACGTGCGTGTGCGCGCGTATGCGCGCGTGTGCGCGCGTGTGCGCGCGTGTGCGCGCGTGTGCGCGCGTGTGCGCGCGTGTGCGCGCGTGTGCGCGCGTGTGCGCGCGTGTGCGCGCGTGTGTGCGTGTGTGTGCGCGTTTGTGCGCGCGTGTGTGCGCGCGTGTGTGCGCGTGTGTGCATGTGTGTGCGCCTTTGTGCGTGTGTGCGCGTCTCTGTGCGTGTGTGCGTGTGTGTGTGCCCGCGTGTGTGCGTGTGTGTGCGCGTGTGTGTGCGCGTGTGCGTGTTTAATATCTATTTTGACCACGTAGTTCGGGAAGCCTTCAATAGCTATACCGGTGGAATCTCCATATGGTACAGATATAATGGGAGGCTGATCGATGCCCGGGTGCGGTCAAGGGATGGCTCCCTATTGCTCAACCACGTTATGTATGCCGATGATTTGGTAATAGCTGCTCATTCAGAGGAGGAGTTGGAGACGCTACTGCTGAGACTGGAGCGTGCCATTAAGAAATGGGGCCTTACCATCAGCCCCACTAAAACTAAGCACCTGCCTGGGTATTTTGTACCATCGGACACTCCACCCCCCCACAACTCCCAATCGGTGATGGGGCAGTTGTGGAGAGAGTGGAGAGTTTCCCATACTTGGGCAGTGTGCTTATGGCCGGCTCCAGTTTAATAGCAGAGGTCTCACTCCGAATCAGTCGAGCGGCAATATCTTTTCATCGGTTGCGTAACGCTGTGTGGAAGCTACCTGGTCTGTCGCTCCGCACTAAGCTTCAGGTCTTCTCGGCCACGGTCATTCCCTCCCTTCCCTACGCTTGCGAAACGTGGACCCCCCTAATGTAACATCTTCGCCGGTTAGAAACATTAAAGCTGGCCTGCCTACGATCCATTCTGGGTTTAACCAGACTGGATTGTGTGAGGAGCTCACAAATCCTTGAAAGAAATATCTGGGCAAGGTCCCATCGGTGAGCTCCTCCGGCGGGGAAGGCTGCGATGGCTGGGTCATGTAGCTCGCATGCCCAGCCACCGCCTGCCGATACAGCTTTTGTTCGGCCGGATTGAGCAGGCTAAGCGGGCGCGGCACGGGCTAGAGAAGAGATGGAGTGATGTGGTACAGGAGGACGTGGAGCTGAGTGGACTTGCCGATGACTGGTACCAGCGGTGTCAAGATCGGCCTCTGTGGAGGAGGCTCGTGAAGGACGCTACTGGGCAGTTGGAGGCAGTCGCCCTCCAACAACAACGGAGGGCGGAGGAGCGACGCTCACAACAACGAGCGGAGCGCAGGGTGACTAGGGCACAGCAGGTTGGCACAGTAGGGGGCACAGGTGGTGCACCAGCCAGTCTTCTCAGTCAGTCGACCCGTGGCACCTGGGTCTGCCCCGTGACCTCCTGCCAGCGGGCGTTCGACACTTCACGTGGCCTCAAGGTGCACATGGCCTGGCACAAGCGTCGTGGTGACGTCACCGCCACTTAGTGGCGAATGGCGGTTGTTGTTGTGTGTGCGCGTGTGTGTGCATGTGTGCGCGTGTGTGCGAGTGTGTGCGAGTGTGCGCGCGTGTGTGTGTGCGTGTGTGTATGCTTGTGTGCGCGTGTGTGCGCGTGTGCGTGTGCGACAGGGATGTCCTCTGGCTCCCACATTATTTAACATATATTTTGACCATGTAGTTCGTGAAGCCTTCAATAGCTGTACCGGAGGAATTTCCATTTGGTACAGATATAATGGAGGCTAATCGATGCCCGGGTGCGGTCAAGGGATGGCTCCCTATTGGTCAACCACGTTATGTATGCCGATGATCTGGTAATTGCTGCTCATTCAGAGAAGGAGTTGGAGACGCTGCTGAAACTGTGGCGTGCCACTAAGAGGTGGGGCCTTACCATCAGCCCCACCAAAACTACGCACCTGCCTTGGTATTGTCTATCATCGGAGACTCCACCCCCACAACTCCCAATTGGTGATAATGCAGTTGTGGAGAGAGCGGAGAGTTTCCCATACCTTGGCAGTGTGCTCATGACCGGCTCCGGTTTAACAGCAGAGGTCTCACTCCGAATCAGTCGAGCGGCATTATATTTTCATCGGTTGCGTAACGCTGTGTGGAAGCTACCTGGTCTATCGTTCCGCACGAAGCTTCAGTTGTTCTCGGCCACAGTCATTCCCTCCCTTCTCTACGCTTGCGAAACGTGGACACCCCTAATGGAACATCTTCGCCGGTTAGAAACATTTAGGCTGGCCTGCCTACGATCCATCCTGGAGCTCACACATCCTTGAAAGATCTGGGCAAAGTCCCATTGGTGAGCTCTTCCGGCAGGCAAGGCTGCGTTGGCTGGGTCATGTAGCCCGCATGCCCAGCCACCGCATGCCTAAACAGCTTTTGTTCGGCCGGATCGAGGGGGCTAAACGGGCCCGGCACGGATTAGAAAAGAGATGGAGTGATGTTGTACAGGAGGACGTGGAGCTGAGTGGACTTGCCGATGACTGCAATCAGCGGTGTCAAGAACGGCCTCTGTGGAGGAGGCTCATGAAGGACGCTGCTACTGGGCAGTTGGAGGCAGTCGCCCTCCAACAACAACGGAGGGCGAAGGAGCGATGCTCACAACAACGAGCGGAGCGCCGGGTGGCTAATGCACAGCAAGTTGGCACAGTAGGGGGCACAGGTGGTGCATCAGCCAGTCGTCTCAGTCAGTCGACCCGTGGCACCTGGGTCTGCCCCGTGACCTCCTGATAGCGGGCGTTCGATTCTTCACGTAGCCTGGCACAAGCGCTGTGGTGACGTCACCGCCACTTAGTGGCGAATGTCGGTTGTTGTGTGTGTGCGTCGTTTCAGTTTCAGTTTAATTTATTAGGTATAGCCCTGTGAGCCATTCGGCTCTTGAATCGGGTGCAACCGTAACAAACAAAAACAATGAACAAGAAAACATCTTAAAGTGACTTTGTGTGACTTTGTGCAAACAGAAATCAAGGAAAAAAGAGCAAAATATTCCAGAAAAAGCACTGTACACCAACGCTGTGTTCAAAAATCCCAGTGGGATGCAAGTCAAACAACAACAACAACAAGACAACTTAGATTAAGGCCATCAGTCTAACTCCGTACTACAACAAACAAACATGGCCAAACCAAAAAACTTTTCGAAATCACCAAAATAAAGCCATAAAAGCAATGCAACAACAGTGATCATTGTAACTGTGACCGAATTTTCACAATAAACGACATTGTTGGGGGGAGGGGGAGGGAGCGGTGGCATAGTGGTTAGCGCGCTGCACTCCGAGCCCGGCGAGCCATGTTCGATTGTCGTTAATGGCCAAAGCCAGTGACGATTTTCTGGAACCGGTCCTGGGCCTCCCCTAGGTCGACTCAGCCTGAAATGAGTACCTGGTGCGGCGTGTAAGCGTCGGCACCGGGGACACAAGGGCAGCCATGCGTGGTGCCGGCCACCGACCCCCTCGTGAGCCGTGTCGGCCTTCATAGGTGCTGCTCCTCGCTCACAGCACTTGGCCTCACGGGTGACCTCTGCGTTTGTTTCAGTGTACCCATGTGCGGGAGTCTTCGCTTCCTCTGCGTTCATAACAATAACGAGATCCAGCATGTTATCTGAAGTGGGCACAATGACAAGCGCAGCAATATTTAATGCAATACGGCCGCTTCGCGCGCGCGCTCGCCAAGTTATCACGAGTATTGCTTCTTCTGCTCACGCTGGTTGCGAGATAAATCCGTGAGTGATGCAAAGCGCGTTTGGCCGAATCCCCATTTACATTCGGTTAACAATACAAGGGGCTACACGTGACGCTCGCCTTGCGATACCAGCGCGCAAAGAAGAGAAGAAACAGATTAGCATGATCCGCAGCGTCCTCCGCTCTGTGAAAAAACATCGCCAGAGAGTCGACAACGCCTCCGTCCCAAACCGCTAAACGGTTGTTCGGCCACGAACACAAGCCGAGTCCATCACGGGAAACACCAGAATACAGGAAAGTACGCCTTCTATTTCCGTGGCTCTCTTGAGCTATTGCTGGGAACGTTCCAATTGTTGCCGACGGGATCTTTAACGTCCAACGTGAAGCAAGGCGGCGCGTGGGGTATTTTTCCGTGTTCATACACCCGCAGTATTAATCAGGGCGGCCCACGGGAGCAGAGCCGCGTCCCGTGCAAACAAGCGGAGATCGTCGCCAGCGCGGCGCCACGGTGGTAAAGATTTTTGAGTTGATTTCTCAAATCAGAAATTTGTGCTTAACTCTTCCGATTGTGAATAAAGTATTCGACCAACATCGGGTAAAAGTAAAACAGCAAAAATCTAAAAATAAGCTATTAAACTATTTTTTATTTTACCAGTTAAAACCCACTGAGCTTTATAGTAGCTCTTTTTTTTGCATAATTGACCTGGCCACAAATGGAAGCTCAACGCAGTGGCTTATCACGTGGGAATTTATAGCAACCAAATACTCGAAACGTATGATTCTAAACGTGGAGGGGAAAAACCGGAAGACCCGGAGAAAAATCCAGACAACCACGGGGAGAGAGAGAGACACGCAAACTCCAAACATACAGCAAGCGTTAGGGTCGGTATCGAACCCACCAACCCCTGTATACCAGGCGAGGTAGTTAACATCTCACAGTCACCGTGATGATGATGAGCGAGAGAGACACGCAAACTCCAAACATACAGCAAGCGTCAGGGTCGGTATCGAACCCACTAACCCCTGTATACCAGGCGAGGTAGTTAACATCTCATAGCCACCGTGATTATGACGAGCGAGAGAGACACGCAAACTCCAAACATACAGCAAGCGTCAGGGTCGGTATCGAACCCACTAACCCCTGTATACCAGGCGAGGTAGTTAACATCTCATAGCCACTGCGGCATTCCAATTGTCCTGGTCATGGCAACCGCAGCCTGCCCCGTTTTAATTCGCGTCTCCCTCTCAGACAACCGGCAGCACACCAGAGCGGATTTCATTTGCCGACGATATACAAAAACAACAGCAACAAAACCCCCACTTCCAATTTTAATTCGGCACGACCATTAGAATCCTCGACATTCGTCAGAGCATCTCACTCACTCGCACGAGGGGGGGGGGGGGCGGGGGGGGAGTTGTCCAACAACATCAATTCGATGTCATACGATATTGTCATCCTAGCACTAGCATGAAATTGGTTCGAGGAGAAGATTTCCGTCGATAATGTAATCCTGGTAACTAGCGTGCAGCCAGCAATTGGAGGTTTCCGACGTTATTGTAATCCTAGCACAAGCATGTAATTGTTGGAGTCAGAGATTTGAGACGGTAATGTAATCTTGGCGCGAGCAACGGAGTGGTGCCCTCTCAAATAAACAGGGGGGGGGGGGTGTGGGGGGGACCTCGCCTCCTCTCGGCAGCCACGAGGCTGTGGTTAGATATCGACATTGCCACGGTGATGCCATCCCACAAAGCCGTCGCTGTTTTATTCACCCCCAGAGGGATATGGTTGCTGAGTCGACCCTGACCATTGCATTTGAACTCGCGGCCCACCCGTCCTACGAGCCGCCCCTACCCTCAACTCTGCACCACGTGGCCGGATTAATTGACGTCCAAGACGCCCAAATTGGCAATGGATTTTTTTTTTTTGCTTTTATCGACGTGGCCTGGGGAGCCCCTGAATCAAATCCGACATGCGGATGAAGTGCCGTCCACTGCTACCAAGCACTGAGCGTCGACTCTGCCTCGTTCTCAGTGACTCAATTCCTGGAGCTGTCCGGTGATTTCTGAGTGGGATTTTCAAAGCGTGCAGACTGACCATGATGACAATGATGTTGGGCGGTTTTGTTTCAATCCACGGTTGCTGAGTACAGGACCCCAAAAAAGCCGAAATGCCGAGTGGCCAGCAACAAACAGCATTGCCGATGGTGTAAAATGCAAGACTGTGAAACACGCTGTTATTTTGTTTGTTTTACTGGGCAAGGTTTTATGAGAATTTTGGGGAAAAGAGGACGATGGTGGGAGGAGGGGATTCCAAAATTCAGCAGTGCGAGAGAGGAGAGAGAAGTGAGGTGACCTGCAATGTGATGAGTGAGCGAGTGAGTGGGTGAGGGAGCGAGTGAGTGGGTGAGGGAGTGAGTGAGTGGGTGAGTGAGTGAGTGGGTGAGTGAGTGGGTGAGTGAGCGAGTGAGTGTGTGAGTGAGCGAGTGAGTGGGTGGGTGAGTGAGTGGGTGAGCGAGTGAGTGAGTGGGTGAGTGAGTGGGTGAGTGAGTGAGCGAGTGAGTGGGTGAGGGAGCGAGTGAGTGAGTGGGTGAGTGAGTGAGTGAGTGGGTGAGTCAGTGGGTGAGTGAGTGAGTGAGTGGGTGAGTGAGTGGGTGAGTGGGTGAGTGAGTGGGTGAGTGAGTGGGTGAGTGAGCGAGTGAGTGGGTGGGTGAGTGAGTGGGTGAGTGAGCGAGTGAGTGAGTGGGTGAGTGAGTGGGTGAGTGAGCGAGTGAGTGGGTGAGGGAGCGAGTGAGTGGGTGAGTGAGTGGGTGAGTGAGTGAGTGGGTGGGTGAGTGAGTGGGTGAGTGAGTGGGTGCGTGAGTGAGTAGGTGAGTGAGTGGGTGAGTGGGTGAGTGAGTGAGTGAGTGGGTGAGTGGGTGAGTGAGTGTGATGTTGTGACATGCAGCAGTGCGAGAGAAGAAGCGGAAACAGAAGTGAGGTGACCTGCAGTGTGGTGAGTTGGTGAGCGAGCGAGTGAATGGGTAAGTGAGTGAGCGTGTGAGCGGGTGGGTGTGTGAGTGAGCGAGTGAATGGGTGAGTGGGTGAGGGAGTGAGTGAGTAAGTGTGTGAGTGTTCTGTGACATGCAGGGCGGAGCGGTGGTAGAGCGGTTAGCACGCTGTGCTACGAACCTAACGACCCGAGTTTGATTTCCGCTCACGGCCAACACCAGTGATGATTATTTGAACCGGTTCTGTGCCTCCCCTAGGTCGATTCAACCTCAAATGAGTACTTGGTGAGATGTGTAAATATCGCCTTCAAAGGTGCTCGCTAACAGCACTTACCCCAGCAGTCTGTAAAGGTTATACGGGGGGGGGGGGGCGGTGGTGGGTCTTGCCATTGTTGTGACATGCAGTGCGGTGGTGGTGTGGCACTGTGGATGAGACGAACGAGTGAGTCTGGTAGGCTGAGTCCGCAAACACGGATACGATCTCATCACATTTCAGAATCATCGCACGGTTGAGGACCGCTGTGCGCACTTGGATGCATGTGGCACCAACCATGGGCTGCGACGTTGGCGAGAAGAGGGCATCGCGTGATGCCACGCGAAGCCAAACTCCTCTCGCTCGTGGAATTGATCAAACATCCCCATACGGCGGCACCTTTCTGAAGAAGCCGCCTCGAGGCTCGGCAAAGCTGTCCTGGGTAAATAGAGAGAATATTACAGATTAAAACAGCGACGCCATCAACGCCGTGATGTAACTTTTGCATCACAATGGCGCACCCTGCCATATTAGCAGAGCTCCGAAACGTGCATCTGACAGCCTGAAACACACGGCATAGATGTATATCCGCGCGATAAGAGATGTCTGCCATTTCGAATTCGTTATGCACTTAGCGACAGTCATCTTTTACAGGCGCGGGGACAACTCTGCGTGCCAATGCCCCCGGTACCTTTTTGTACAAAGCGCAAGCTTCAAAATGATGGCAGCGTTTGTCTCCAATGCTCGCTACTCGGGGTGCAGCAAACCACGTCCCTTGCGCAACAAGATTCGTGGACGCGATTGCAGAGAGAGAGTGACAAATCTTCAGGTGTCCGAGGGCAGCCACCGTAGCCAAATGGAAATGGTCCGGGCTGGAAGTGCGCCCGTGATTTCTGTTCCACGCTCGACGTGCCACGCGTGCCACGCGTGCCATCGACAGCCGCCGTTCGACTCACCGGGCGGCGGCGTTACCCGCTCAGCGGCGAGCGTGCCAGCCTAGGTGCACCCAAAAAAAGGGGATGCCGTGATGGCGAGATGTTAATTACCTAGACCCTGACGCCTGCTGTATATTTGGAGTTTGTGCGTTCTCTCTCTCTCTCTCTTCCCCTCCACATTTAGAAACGTGCGTTTAGAGAAATTTGGCTGCGATACTTTTCCACGTGATAAGCCACTTCGTTGAATTATATCATTTGTGGTCAAGCCGCTTCTAAAAAATAGCTATACAGCTCAATGAGCCTCACCTCGTATAACAAAAAGTCGTTTCGTTTTGAGTTTTAGTAAGGTCAGTGGCGAATGCACCAGCCTAGGTGCACCGTGAGGTCACGTGAAGTGGCAGAGGCTTGCGATGCAAGGGACCACCTCGCCGAATCGGTACACGGGGTGATGATGCGTCCATTGGTTGAGAAGGATTTCAGAAATACGTGCATTGAGATAAATGGTCTTGGAGAAATGAAGGCTTCAGAATGCAACGGATAATGTATGAACCGTTTTTGATTTCCCGCTAGCATGTCGTACTCCTCCTATACGCTATTCATATTCATCTCAGTTTAGCGACGTCCTTCCCTTTTCTCTATCTTGCACTCATATCGTCGTTTGCATTGTTTACCGATGTAACTCGATGACCCGCCCCCTATTGGACATTCGCGAGAAAAGAGCTTCGCAGCTCATCGGATTCTTCCAGTTTAAAAAAAATAAAAGATCCTGATTCTGACCCCGACTCGAGGCCACGCGACTGGACAAGGACACAACAACGGAGAAGAGCAAGGCATGGGGGTAACATAGCGGGAAGGAAGCCTTTCCCCCGGCAGTGAGAGGCTGCAGACTGACGACAACAACAACAACCACAAACGCCACAACAACAACACCCCAGGGATTGCGTCATCGCGTGCGCGCGACGGGGAGCTGCGCGCGCGCGCGATGTTGACCAAACTCCGTAATTGACGGCGGACCGCTGCCTATTGAATTGCAAGGCAGCGAATGAGCGCGAGACGTAAAGCCTCTCGCCTGCGACGTGACTCACGTAAGGGAAGGGGTGGATGGTCGTCTGAGTTGGATGGTCATCTTGGTCACGCGACGAGGTGGATGGTCGTCTAAAATAAGGCAGCATCTGCGTGTGTCCTCGTCTGTGTGCTCTTTATGTTTTGGTCTCTCTCAAATCCGCACGCTGCGCGATTGGAAATCGAGCACGCTTCGCGGCGAGAGTGCTAAATGCGAGCTCCCTTTTCAGTGGTAACAATGAAAACAAGGGGGAGACACATTAAGTGGTAAAGATGTGACGGGCATGCAAAGGCGTGCCGCTGATACAGGAGGGCGCCGAAGCCATTCGTGATAAGAAACGAGAATGATGAATTTGGACGCGTCCACGGAGGGTCACGGGCGTCGGTGGGGTTGGTTGGTGTTTGACAAAGCACATGGCTTACCTGTCTCTCGACCAATTCCTCGACCACAAGTCCAACTCCTTCTGTAACCCCGCGCTCCCCTAACAAATACATGGCTGGTACACTCCGCCACCAGCAGTGATAACAATGGCAGTGAACAAACACTGGTGGCATGCGGGTGACCTGAGGAGTGTCTCTTATTAGTCGAGTGCCGCGATTGTTCCCACTTCACCGCCCCCTCCTCATCTTCCAACCCCATCGGAACGTTCGCTGAACGTCAAGGACGGGCAATGGGACTTTGGACAAATGTGTGGTTGATTTCATTTGCGTGGTTCCCACCACCCCCCCCCCCCACCACAGAAAATAAAAAAACGCTCCGGCAAAATCGATCGCGAGCGAACATAACGTCCCGCAAATCGCGATGGCGTTTGCGCGGATTTCGAAAGGGAGGATGTTTGAAGGTGGACGCTATTATTACTATCGTTATCATTATTGTTTGCGGAATTGGGTATTCGGGCCGAGGTGCTCTCGACTCGCCTTAGCGCCGTTCCGCCAACAGCGGCTCCAGTGAGTCACGGCCAAACCTCCGTCTCAATCGCCAGATCAGTGCACGAGTGAGTTTCACTATAAAAAAATCCCACTCAAGCTGCCTTATATATATAGATCGCTTGTCCCGCTTTTGTTCGTTACAAATGTGCATCGACATCAACGACTCTCTTGAATGTCTTTATGTTATTCTCTCTGTACCGTTTCTTTGTCACCGTCACGCTCTTTGGAAAATCGTTTTTTTTCCCCAGGCGTCGTCAAAATCGCGTTGCAGTTCGCAAACAAAAATTTGTTTTCGCTCGACTCGTTCGGTCTCGGAGCATTATCTCGCTCGACGATCCACTCCGCTTTAATGCCCGCGACTCGGATCTCACCTCCTTAGCGGTGATGCGGTGGTGGGGGGGGGCGCTGTTTAAAATTCAGCGCCGATATGAGACATTTCCTCTCTCTCTCTCTCGCTCTCTGCTTCATCCCTTTGGCCATCTTCCCTCTGCACGTCCCCGCGTTCCCATCCACCACCACCCCCCCCCGTCACCGTCTCCATCTCCACGGCTCCTCTCCATGCTCCTCCAGCTCACGCACACAAAGCGCGACCGCTTTCTCTGGTTCATTCCCGACAAATGGTCCCTTCTGCCCAAGAACGATCACTCTTGTTTGTGTGTCCTGTCTGTGTGTCTCTCTCATTCGCCTGCTCTCATCTTCTGTCGCTATACATCTCGCAGTATTGAGCGTTTGCTCTTATCTTAAATGATTTTAAATTTAAACTGACGTGTAATGCTCTTTGCCGGAGCAAACCGGTTTTTTTTTTACCCGCTTTAATTAATCGCTCATGAGAAAGGGATGTTTGCCTCGGTGAATGCGCCCGAGAAGGCAAGCGAAGAGGGGGTTATTCACTGCGAACCCAGCGGACAAACCTCGCAATCAGATTGTTAATTAATCAGACTGCTGTAGGAATCCGATGAGCTACGAAGCTCTTTTTCACGGATGTCCACAAAACCTCGCCGCTCCCGGTGGACCGTGCTGGGGGCCCGCCAAGAGGGGATCGGCGCGACGCTCACGAGTGACACTCACCAGTGACACTCACACGTGACACAAGTGACACTCACAAGTGACACTCACAAGTGACACTCACGAGTGACACTCACACGTGACACTCACACGTGACACTCACACGTGACACACGTGACAGAAGTGACACTCACGAGTGACACTCTTGAGTGATACACGTGACAGAAGTGACACTCACACGTGACAGAAGTGACACTCACACGTGACAGAAGTGACACTCACACGTGACAGAAGTGACACTCACGAGGGACACTCTCGAGTGACACACGTGACAGAAGTGACACTCACGAGTGACACTCTCGAGTGACACTCTCGAGTGACACTCACACGTGACACTCAGACGTGACACAAGTGACACTCACACGTGACACTCACGCGTGACACTCACACGTGACACTCTCGAGTGACACTAACACGTGACACAAGTGACACTCACACGTGACACTCACGAGTGACACTCTCGAGTGACACTCACACGTGACACAAGTGACACTCACAAGTGACACTCACAAGCGACACTCACACGTGACACTCACACGTGACACTCACACGTGACACTCTCGAGTGACACTCACACGTGACACAAGTGACACTCACAAATGACACTCACACGTGACACTCACGAGTGACACTCACCCGTGACAGGAGTGACACTCACACGTGACACAAGTGACACTCACGAGTGACACTCACGAGTGACACTCACACGTGACACTCACAAGCGACACTCACAAGTGACACTCACGAGTGACACTCACAAGTGACACTCTCGAGTGAAACTCACACGTGACACAAGTGACACTCACAAGTAAGACTCACAAGTGACACTCACGAGTGACACTCACGAGTGACACTCACGAGTGACACTCACGAGTGACACTCACACGTGACACTCAGGAGTGACACTCACGAGTGACACTTACACGTGACACTCACAAGTGACACTCACACGTGACACTCTCAAGTGACACTCACACGTGACACTCACAAGTGACACTCACAAGTGACACTCACATGTGACACTCACACGTGACACTCACAAGCGACACTCACACGTGACATTCACACGTGACACTCACACGTGACACTCACGAGTGACACTCACAAGTGGCACTCACACGTGACACTCACAAGTGACACTCACAAGCGACACTCACACGAGACACTCACAAGCGACACTCACACGTGACACTCACAAGTGACACTCACGAGTGACACTCACAAGTGACACTCACAAGCGACACTCACACGAGACACTCACAAGCGACACTCACACGTGACACTCACGAGTGACACTCACGAGTGACATTCACGAGTGACACTCACACGTGACACAAGTGACACTCACACGTGACACTCACAAGTGACACTCACACGTGACACTCACAAGCGACACTCACAAGCGACACTCACACGTGACACTCACAAGCGACACTCACACGTGACACTCACGAGTGACACTCACGAGTGACATTCACACGAGACACTCACAAGCGACACTCACGAGTGACACTCACAAGTGACACTCACACGTGACACTCACGAGTGACACTCACACGTGACACTCACAACTGACACTCACACGTGACACTTACAAGCGACACTCACACGTGACACTCACACGTGACACTCACAAGCGACACTCACACGTGACACTCACGAGTGACACTCACACGTGACACTCACGAGTGACACTCACGAGTGACATTCACAAGCGACACTCACAAGAGACACTCACACGTGACACTCACGAGTGACACTCACGAGTGACATTCACAAGCGACACTCACAAGAGACACTCACAAGTGACACTCACGAGTGACACTCACAAGTGGCACTCACAAGCGACACTCACAAGTGGCACTCACAAGCGACACTCACACGAGACACTCACACGTGACACTCACACGTGACATTCACAAGCGACACTCACAAGAGACACTCACACGAGACACTCACGAGTGACACTCACAAGTGGCACTCACACGTGACACTCACGAGTGACACTCACAAGTGACACTCACAAGCGACACTCACACGTGACACTCACGAGTGACACTCACAAGTGACACTCACAAGCGACACTCACACGAGACACTCACAAGCGACACTCACAAGTGGCACTCACAAGTGACACTCACGAGTGACACTCACAAGTGACACTCACAAGCGACACTCACACGAGACACTCACAAGCGACACTCACACGTGACACAAGTAACGCTTTACAGCGACACACGTCCCACGATGGGACGCGATTTATGAATCACACGCAAGAGCGAATCTCGAATCAGAAGGCGTCACGGTGGCTAGGAAATGTTAACTACCTCGCTTGGTATACAGGAGGTCGTGGGTTCGATCCCGATACTGATGCCTGCTGTATATTTGAAATTTCCGTGTTTCTCTCTTTCCCCGTTGTCGCGTGGATTTTTCTCCGGGTCCTCCGGTTTTTCCCTCCAAATTTAGAATCAACATCACGCGTTTAGAGTGTTTGTCTGAACACGATGATAATCCACATCGTCGAGTTAGCTTTTGTGGCCAGGTCTCTTCTGAAAAAAACAGCCATATAGCTGGTAAAATAAAAAATAGAATCAGAATATTTTTACTGGAGGAATCCGATGAGCTAGAAAGATATTCTTCACAGCTGTTCAGTCGTTAGTGAACAGTTAGTTTCAAGGTTAAATAGAAGTAACGAGCAGAGGCGAGGAAATAAAAAGCAGCCAGGTAGCGGGCCCAGGGGTCGGGTTCGTGGCAGGGCGCCTGATTGGATGATGTGTTCAAGATTGGCCTCCGATTGGTTCGTCATTTTTTTGTTGGGGTTGGTACGGTTGGGGTAGATTAGTAAGGTTACGATCGGCTGGTGTTGCCGAGTAAGTGTCTTCGTCAACGTGCAAGAACTGGTTTGGTAAAGTATGCTCAACATAACCAACCAAAAAATCCTGGCGTCTTGTCGCACATGCACTACGACCGCCCACTACCCCCCCCCCCACCACCGATTCCCAAACAAATCGCTGATTGGAGACATCGTGCTGACTATTGGGGAAGGGTAAACAAAGGGAAATGCGGGTGGCTTGGGCAGGAGACATCGCTAGAGGAGATGGTAGCAGATGGATGGGGGATTGGTGGCAGAATGGCAAAGGAGAGAACGACCATTCACCTACACGACCATCCACCTACACGACCATCCACTTAGACCACCATCCACCTTGACGACCATCCACTTAGACCACCATCCACCTTGACGACCATCCACTTAGACCACCATCCACTTAGACCACCATCCACTTAGACCACCATCCACTTAGACCACCATCCACCTTGACGACCATCCACCTTGACAACCATCCACTTAGACCACCATCCACTTAGACGACCATCCACTTAGACCACCATCCGCTTAGACGACCATCCACTTAGACCACCATCCACTTAGACCACCATCCACTTAGACCACCATCCACTTAGACTACCATCTACCTCGACCACCATCCACTTAGACAACCATCCACTTAGACCACCATCCACTTAGACCACCATCCACTTAGACGACCATCCACTTAGACCACCATCCACCTAGACCACCATCCACATAGACCACCATCCACTTAGACCACCATCCACTTAGACTACCATCCACCTACACGACCATCCACATCGACGACCATCCACTTAGACCACCATCCACTTAGACCACCATCAACTTAGACCACCATCCACTTAGACCACCATCAACTTAGACCACCATCAACTTAGACCACCATCCACTTAGACCACCATCCACTTAGACCACCATCTACCTCGACCACCATCCACTTAGACCACCATCCACTTAGACCACCATCAACTTAGACCACCATCCACTTAGACCACCATCCACTTAGACCACCATCCACTTAGACCACCATCCACTTAGACCACCATCCACTTAGACCACCATCCACTTAAACCACCATCCACTTAGACCACCATCCACTTAGACCACCCTCCACTTAGACCACTATCCACTTAGACCACCATCCACTTACACCGCCATCCACTTAGACCGCCATCCACTTAGACCACCATCCACCTAGACCACCATCCACTTAGACCACCCTCCACTTAGACCACCATCCACTTAGACCACCATCCACTTACACCGCCATCCACTTAGACCACCATCCACTTAGACCACCATCCACTTAGACCGCCATCCACTTAGACCACCATCCACATAGACCACCATCCACTTAGACCACCATCCACATAGACGACCATCCACTTAGACCACCATCCACTTAGACCACCATCCACTTATACCACCATCCACTTAGAGCACCATCCACTTAGACCACCATCTACCTCGACCACCATCCACTTAGACCACCATCCACATAGACGACCATCCACTTAGACCACCATCCACTTAGACCACCATCCACTTAGACCACCATCCACATCGACGACCATCCACTTAGACCACCATCCACTTAGACCACCATCCACTTAGACCACCATCCACTTAGACCACCATCCACTTAGACCACCATCCACTTAGACCACCATCAACTTAGACCACCATCCACTTAGACCACCATCCACTTAGACCACCATCCACTTGGACCACCATCCACTTAGACCACCATCCACATAGACCACCATCCACTTAGACCACCATCCACTTAGACCACCATCCACTTAGACCGCCATCCACTTAGACCACCATCCACTTAGACCACCCTCCACTTAGACCACTATCCACTTAGACCACCATCCACTTACACCGCCATCCACTTAGACCGCCATCCACTTAGACCGCCATACACTTAGACCACCATCCACTTAGACCACCATCCACTTAGACCACCATCCACTTAGACCACCATCCACTTAGACCACCATCCACTTAGACCACCCTCCACTTAGACCACCATCCACTTAGACCACCATCCACTTAGACCACCATCCACTTACACCGCCATCCACTTAGACCACCATCCACTTAGACCACCATCCACTTAGACCGCCATCCACTTAGACCACCATCCACATAGACCACCATCCACTTAGACCACCATCCACATAGACGACCATCCACTTAGACCACCATCCACTTAGACCACCATCCACTTAGACCACCATCCACTTAGACCACCATCCACTTAGACCACCATCCACTTATACCACCATCCACTTAGACCACCATCCACTTAGACCACCATCTACCTCGACCACCATCCACTTAGACCACCATCCACATAGACGACCATCCACTTAGACCACCATCCACTTAGACCACCATCCACTTAGACCACCATCCACATCGACGACCATCCACTTAGACCACCATCCACTTAGACCACCATCCACTTAGACCACCATCCACTTAGACCACCATCCACTTAGACCACCATCCACTTACACCGCCATCCACTTAGACCACCATCCACTTAGACCACCATCCACTTAGACCACCATCCACTTAGACCACCATCCACTTAGACCGCCATACACTTAGACCACCATCCACTTAGACCACCATCCACTTAGACCACCATCCACTTATACCACCATCTACCTCGACTACCATCCACTTAGACCACCATCCACTTAGACCACCATCCACATAGACGACCATCCACTTAGACCACCATCCACTTAGACCACCATCCACTTAGACCACCATCCACATCGACGACCATCCACTTAGACCACCATCCACTTAGACCACCATCCACTTAGACCACCATCCACTTAGACCACCATCCACTTAGACCACCATCCACATCGACGACCATCCACTTAGACCACCATCCACTTAGACCACCATCCACTTAGACCACCATCCACTTAGACCACCATCCACATAGACCACCATCCACATAGACCACCATCCACATCGACGACCATCCACTTAGACCACCATCCACTTAGAGCACCATCCACATCGACGACCATCCACTTAGACCACCATCCAAATAGACCACCATCCACTTAGACCGCCATCCACTTAGACCGCCATCCACATTGACGACCATCCACTTAGACCACCATCCACTTAGACCACCATCCACATTGACGACCATCCACTTAGACCACCATCCACTTAGACCACCATCCACTTAGACCACCATCCACGTAGACCACCATTCACTTAGACCACCATCCACCTTGACGACCATCCACTTAGACCACCATCCACTTAGACCACCATCCACTTAAACCACCATCCACTTAGACGACCATCCACTTAGACCACCATCCACTTAGACCACCATCCACTTAGGCCACCATCCACTTAGACCACCATCCACTTAGACCACCATCCACTTTGACCACCATCCACTTAGACGACCATCCACTTAGACCACCATCCACTTAGACCACCATCCACTTAGACCACCATCCACTTAGACCACCATCCACTTAGACCACCATCTACATCGACGACCATCCACTCAGACCACCATCCACTTAGACGACCATCCACTTAGACCACCATCCACCTTGACGACCATCCACCTTGACAACCATCCACTTAGACCACCATCCACCTTGACGACCATCCACTTAGACCACCATCCACCTTGACGACCATCCACCTTGACAACCATCCACTTAGACTACCATCCACTTAGACCACCATCCACTTAGACCACCATCCACATAGACGACCATCCACTTAGACCACCATCCACTTAGACCACCATCCACTTAGACCACCATCCACATCGACGACCATCCACTTAGACCACCATCCACTTAGACCACCATCCACTTAGACCACCATCCACTTAGACCACCATCCACTTAGACCACCATCCACATCGACGACCATCCACTTAGACCACCATCCACTTAGACCACCATCCACTTAGACCACCATCCACTTAGACCACCATCCACATAGACCACCATCCACATCGACGACCATCCACTTAGACCACCATCCACTTAGAGCACCATCCACATCGACGACCATCCACTTAGACCACCATCCAAATAGACCACCATCCACTTAGACCGCCATCCACATTGACGACCATCCACTTAGACCACCATCCACTTAGACCACCATCCACATCGACGACCATCCACTTAGACCACCATCCAAATAGACCACCATCCACTTAGACCACCATCCACATTGACGACCATCCACTTAGACCACCATCCACTTAGACCACCATCCACTTAGACCACCATCCACGTAGACCACCATTCACTTAGACCACCATCCACCTTGACGACCATCCACTTAGATCACCATCCACTTAGACCACCATCCACTTAAACCACCATCCACTTAGACGACCATCCACTTAGACCACCATCCACTTAGACCACCATCCACTTAGGCCACCATCCACTTAGACCACCATCCACTTAGACCACCATCCACTTTGACCACCATCCACTTAGACGACCATCCACTTAGACCACCATCCACTTAGACCACCATCCACTTAGACCACCATCCACTTAGACCACCATCCACTTAGACCACCATCTACATCGACGACCATCCACTCAGACCACCATCCACTTAGACGACCATCCACTTAGACCACCATCCACCTTGACGACCATCCACCTTGACAACCATCCACTTAGACCACCATCCACCTTGACGACCATCCACTTAGACCACCATCCACCTTGACGACCATCCACCTTGACAACCATCCACTTAGACCACCATCCACTTAGACCACCATCCACTTAGACCACCATCCACTTAGACCACCATCCACTTAGACCACCATCCACTTAGACCACCATCCACTTAGACCGCCATCCACTTAGACCACCATCCACTTAGACCACCATCCACTTAGACCACCATCCACTTAGACCACCATCCACTTAGACCACCATCCACCTTGACGACCATCCACCTCGACTGATCGATGAAATCAACTCGAGCACAGCGGTGAGATCGATCGCGGCATCGCAAGAATGGAGAGAGAGATTGTGGGGAGGGTCGGGGGGGTTGGGATGCCTTCATCTCAGCAGCGGATAGAGAATGGCTGGTGGTGGTGGTGATGGTGATAATGGTGGTGGTGATGATAATGGTAGTGGTGGTGGTGATGGTGGTGGTGATGATGATGATAGTGGTGGTGGTGATGGTGGTGGTGATGGTGGTGGTGGTGGTGATGGTGGTGGTGATGGTGGTGCTGGTGATGGTGGTGGTGATGATGATAATGGTGGTGGTGATGGTGGTGATGGTGGTGGTGGTGGTGATGGTGGTGGTGGTGGTGATGGTGATGATGATAATGGTGGTGGTGGTGGTGATGATGATAACGGTGGTGGTGGTGATAATGGTGGTGGTGATGATGATGATAATGGTGGTGGTGATGATGATGATGATAATGGTGGTGGTGATGATGATGATAATGGTGGTGGTGATGATGATGATAATGGTGGTGGTGATGATGATGATGATAGTGGTGGTGGTGGTGATGATGATAATGCTGGTGGTGATGATGATAATGGTGGTGGTGGTGATGATGATAATGGTGGTGGTGATGATGATGATGATAATGGTGGTGGTGATGATGATAATGGTGGTGGTGATGATGATGATAGTGGTGGTGGTGGTGATGATGATAATGCTGGTGGTGGTGATGGTGATGATGATAATGGTGGTGGTGATGATGATTATAATGGTGGTGGTGATGATGATGATAATGGTGGTGGTGGTGATGATGATAATGGTGGTGGTGGTGATGATGATGATAATGGTGGTGGTGATGATGATAATGGTGGTGGTGTTGGTGGTGATGATGATAATGGTGGTGATGATGATAATGGTGGTGGTGGCTGGTGTTGAGTGAGTCAGGGTTAGAGTCTGATTGACACCAGCCATTATGGTTCCATTCCTGATTAGGCTCTGATTGGCTGGTGTGGTTGGGGGCGAGGGTCATGGTCCGGTTGGATTATGTGTCACGCGGCTAAAAATAGAGTTGATTTCCATTTCAATTTACGAAGTAGTCTAATAGATTATTAGCACAATAATAATTCTGCATTCGAGGTGTATTTTAGTAACTATTTGATTCCTCCACATATGGTGAGGATTCGGTCTCCCAGACTGTCTCTAACTCAACCGGTACCACCTTCAATGACACCCACCGCAGGTCAACAACAACAACAACAACGGCCGCCATTCCCAACTAAGTGGCACCGACGTCACCACGAGGCTTGTGCCAGGCCTGGTGTACTCAGAGGCCACGCGAAGTGTCAAAAACTCCCTGACTGGAGGTCACGGGAAAGACCCAGGTGCCATGGGTTGACTGACTGAAATGACTGGCAGATGCACACCAGCTGTGCCCCCAAGAACAAATAGAGAGATTCCCCCTTTTAGCCTGTAACAGACTGTCGGGGCAAGTGCTCTGAGCGAGCAGCACCTATGAAGGCCGGCACGGCACCCGACGGGGTGGGTAGCCAGCACCACGCCCGACCGCCTTTGTCTCCCCAGTGGCGATGTCTTTACACACCACACAAGGTACTCATTTGAGGCTGAGTCGACCTAGGGGAGACCGAGGATCGGTTCAGATGATCGTCACCGGTGTTAGTCGTGAGCAGGAACCGAATTCGGGTGGGCTGGTAGGTTCGTAGCGCAGCGCGTTAACCGCTGCACTACCGCTCCCAACCACACACTGACAAACAACAGACCCACCCACTGACTCACTCACCCACTCGGACAACCACCCACTCACTCACCCACCCACTCAGACAACCACCCACTCACTCACTCACCCACCCACTCAGACAACCACCCACTCACTCACTCACCCACCCACTCAGACAACCACTCACCCACCCACTCAGACAACCACTCACTCACCAACTCGCTCACCCACTCAGACAACCACTCACCCACCCACTCAGACAACCACTCACTCACCAACTCGCTCATCCACTCAGACAACCACTCACCCACCCACTCAGACAACCACTCACTCACCAACTCGCTCACCCACTCGGACAACCACTCACTCATCCACCTACTCAGACAACCACTCACTCACCAACTCGCTCACCCACTCAAACAACCACTCACTCACCCACCCACTCAGACAACCACTCACTCACCAACTCGCTCACCCACTCAGACAACCACTCACTCACCCACCCACTCAGACAACCACTCACTCACCCACCCACTCAGACAACCACTCACTCACCAACTCGCTCACCCACTCAGACAACCACTCACTCACCAACTCGCTCACCCACTCAGACAACCACTCACTCACCAACTCGCTCACCCACTCAGACAACCACCCACTCACCAACTCGCTCACCCACTCAGACAACCACTCACTCACCAACTCGCTAACCCACTCAGACAACCACTCACTCATCCACCTACTTAACCAATCACAACTTGAATGCTGCAGTTTTGTGCTGGCCACTTAGTATTTTTTTGGTGGCAAGTGTCAGTAGAAATAATGCGGAATGAGGATTGCAAGTTGTAAGTGACCAGTTAATGAAGACGAACGAGTTTAAGTACCCGGGTGCAACGGTGTGGTGCTGATGGGTCACGAGAAAGGAGAGACGAGATCAAGAACAAGTGCTGGACGGCTGAAAGGACGAGAGATGATCGGTGTGGTGTGCGATAAGATGGTCCCAGTTTGGTTGAATGGAAAAAGTGTGTTGTGTATAGTAGTGTAAGGTGTAGTGTATAGTGCAGTGTATAGTACAAGACGGTGGTGAGGTCGGTGCTGTTGTATGTGGCCGAGTGCTGGCGCACAAGAAAGAGGGAGGAGCAAGCTTTGGCAGTCGCAGGGACGAGGATGTCGCGGTGGATGTTGGGTTTAACAAGGAAGGACAAGGGGGGGGTGAGGAATGAGGATGTCAGAGGAAGACTCGAGGTGGTAGAAATCACAGAGAAGACGAGAGAGAGAGAGAGACGCCTCTGGGTGTGGTTCGGTCACGTGGAGAGCCAACAGGAAATATTGCGCGGGTCAGGAGGTGCAAGCGATGCAAGTGGAAGGAAAAAGATGAAGAGGAAGGAAAGAGGAAGATGTGGGGTGGGATGGGGGGCGGGGGCTGGCGATGCGGTGCGATGGGACACGGTGGCTCGAGGAGCGGACAGAGAGATGGCCCAGGACAGGGCAGCGTGGAGAATGTTGGCAAGGGCAGCGGACACCCCCACGTGAGTGGTGTGGGACACACGCGGCGGAAGATGAAGACAGACGACTTCGTGTCTTTGGTGAAATACTTTGCTTACAAATGACACGGCAACATTTCTTTAGCCATTTCACACGCTCAGAAATCTCGGAGAAAGATAACAAAAGCACCGTCTAACTTTGTCACAACATCGCCATACAATCAACGCGCGCGGGCGTAATTATACACAGGTGTAATACCACGTGGATGCAACGTGTTATTTAATTATCATTTCAAACCTCGTTAACATTCCCGTAATTCTTCAAGAGCCTGCAACACACGCGGTGTTCTGTGGGCGGCGGGAGGAGTTGGGACATTCGCGTGTGGCCGTCGGGAAAGCGGAGTGCCCCCCCTTTAATTACCCCTGGCCTTGCTGCTGCTGATGATGCTGTTGATGCTGATGATGATGATGCTATTAATTCCGATGCTGATGCTGCTAATGCTGATGATGATGCTGCTGCTAATGCTGATGCGGCTGCTGATGATGATGCTGCTGATGCTTCTGATGCTGCTGGTGACGCTGGTAATGATGCTGATGCTGCTGCTGCGGATGCTGCTGCTGATGCTGCTGATGCTGCAGATGCTGCTGCTGCTGCGGATTGCGCGTCTTGTTCGGCACATTTCGAGATCCCGCGTCAAACATTTCAATACAATGCCCCGCTCTGAAGGACGTAACAACATAATTAGCCACAATCATCAGTTATTTCAGCAATTGCCCAAATCGCCAAACCTTGAGTGGTTAATCGCCACCGGTGGCAATTTCTCTTGCTCTGGAAATTAGCCACGAAGCCATTGTCAACGTGGGGGCAGGGGTGGGGGCAGGGGTGGGGGCTGGGTGGGGGCTGTCGGGGTGGGGGGGGGGCTGTGGGGGGGGGGCATGCTGCAGCGGCTCCTGTGGAAACCTGAGTTCGACTCCCGGACACGCACTATCATCGCACCACCGTTTATCGGCAAGCGAACAGCAGCAACGACAACTGAGCCCCACGTGTAAATCGATCTTTGTCTCTTTTTTATGCACAGCACGTGTGTTGAACTTCTTTCGCGCAGTACGTAGCCGTCCGTGCTAATCGGAGGTGCGATGTATTTATCGGGACGGCTTCATGAGTATCTTCACGAGGCTTATGGGCAGTCTGCATTTGATCGTTTGCACATTCGTGTTCATTTGAGCTCGTTAGTGGGTCCTACCTCGGTCGAGTTGGCCTTAAATGTGCACCTGCTGTGTGATCAACATCAGCCCGCATGCGACAAAGGTGGTCGCCTGTGCTGTTGGCCCAAAGCATGGCTTGCGCTGAGCTGCTGGCCTTAATAGGCGCTCGCTAACATCACCTGTGTATTTGTAACGCCGAAGGATGCTGTGAAGCAGGTGATTATAATTAGCGTGGCAATCGCTCACTCTTAAGTGTCCAGTAAACATGGAGTGATGGGCTCACGTGCAGGTCGCAAACGTTGCATTGTTTAGCGGGCGATTGTTCGCGCAATTACTCGACGAAACGGATAACATGGAACTGATGGGAAGAAAAAAGTAACAACATGTTTGCACACGCGTGTGCTGCTGTACGGGAGGTGATGGGCGCGGCTTGGTGATGTCACCCGCATCATCAGGCGCGTCACTGTGGTCGGGCTTGTCGGAGGGTTTCCTGCCTTCAGGTGCAACTTCTCGGGATGATTTCTTTATACTGGTGGGAACGAAGTTGTAAACTGAGTGTGCCAGCCTGCAATAGATTAATGTGTCCGCCCGTCCGTCCGTCCCCTTTCAATACCTTAACGAAGTGAAATCTCGTGCTGTTGGGTAAAAAAATCAGCAATAGACAGCGCAGAGACTTGATATGTCTTATTGCACCCAACATTTGGAAGTAACAATGTCATAAAATTGCGCAAAATCCCAATGTTCCTACCAGCCCACCCTGCAGGGACCTGTTTTAAAGGGAGCCGAATGACGAGCTGCAGTCGGGTTAAACCAGGGCTCGGCAGCCACAACAATAAGAGGAGACGTTATATTTTTATTATTATTCGGTAATAAAATAAAAAGAACCTCAATATTTTAAGAGCCGCAATGCAATGTGTTGAATACGAGACGGTGGTGTTTAGTAAATAACGTCACGAAGCCAGTCCTAAATGAGCCGCATTTTCCTCACCCCTGCCCATGGTGAACTGGACCCCCATGGTAAACTGGACTCCCATGGTGAACTGGACTTTCATGGTAAACTGGAGTCCCATGGTGAACTGGACTCCCATGGTAAACTGGACTCCCATGGTGAACTGGACTTTCATGGTAAACTGGAGTCCCATGGTGAACTGGACTCCCATGGTAAACTGGACTCCCATGGTGAACTGGACTTTCATGGTAAACTGGAGTCCCATGGTGAACTGAACTCCCATGGTGAACTGGACTCCCATGGTGAACTGGACTCCCATGGTAAACTGGACTCCCATGGTGAACTGGACTTTCATGGTAAACTGGAGTCCCATGGTGAACTGAACTCCCATGGTGAACTGGACTCCCATGGTGAACTGGACTTTCATGGTAAACTGGAGTCCCATGGTGAACTGGACTTCATGGTGAACTGGACTTCCATGGTAAACTGGACTCCATGGTGAACTGGACTCCCGTAGTGAACTGAACTCCCATGGTGAACTGGACTCCATGGTGAACTGGACTTCATGGTGAACTGGACTTCCATGCTAAACTGGACTCCCATGGTGAACTGGAGTCCCATGGTGAACTGGACTTTCATGGTAAACTGGACTCCCATGGTGAACTGGAGTCCCATGGTGAACTGGACTTTCATGGTAAACTGGACTCCCATGGTGAACTGGAGTCCCATGGTAAACTGGACTTCCATGGTGAACTGGACTCCCATGGTAAACTGGACTCCATGGTCAGGCTCGGCAACCAAACAAACAAGAGGAGACTTTTTTGTTTTCGAATGTCAAGAGCCGCACTGCAGTTCTCAAAGCACCACCGAATGTGGCTCCTTAAGCACAGGTTCTCGTCCCCTGGGTTAAGTCAACGTATCATCATCATCAACATCATCATCATCCGGGCTCGAGTTATCGTCACCAGGTGTGGTTGTCAAGGCGAGGGTGGCCGGCAGGTGGCGTGAGATTGACGAGCGTCTGCGTGAGTCGGGGCAGGTGGAGGGAGTGAGTGAGGCAGTTAAAGTATAAAACCTTTATTATGAGTTATGTATAAAACAATTTGTAAACATTAGTTTTAGCAGGTAAGGCCCACTGAGCTGTGAAGCTCTTTTTCAGAAGCCACGTGACTATCACAAATGCTAGCTCAACGAAGAGGCGTTGCATAATCACGTGGAAACGTACAGCAGCGGCGTGTGTGTGTGCGGTGTGTGTGTGTGCGGTGTGTGTGTGCGGTGTGTGTGTGTGCGGTGTGTGTGTGGTGTGTGTGGTGTGTGTGTGTGCGGTGTGTGTGTGCGGTGTGTGTGTGCGTGCGGTGTGCGTGCGGTGTGTGTATGTGTGTGGTGTGTGTGTGTGTGCGGTGTGTGTGTGCGGTGTGTGTGTGCGGTGTGTGTGTGCGGTGTGTGTGTGCGTGCGGTGTGTGTGTGTGTGTGGTGTGTGTGTGTGCGGTGTGTGTGTGCGGTGTGTGTGTGCGGTGTGTGTGTGGTGTGTGCGTGCGGTGTGCGTGCGGTGTGTGTGTGTGTGTGGTGTGTGTGTGTGCGGTGTGTGTGTGCGGTGTGTGTGTGCGGTGTGTGTGCAGTGTGTGTGTGTGGTGTGTGTGTGGTGTGTGTGTGTGTGCGGTGTGTGTGTGCGTGCGGTGTGTGTGTGGTGTGCGTGCGGTGTGTGTGTGTGGTGTGTGTGTGCGTGCATTGTGCGTGCGGTGTGTGTGTGCGGTGTGTGTTTGTGGTGTGTGTGTGCGGTGTGTGTGTGTGGTGTGTGTGGTGTGTGTGTGTGGTGTGTGTGGTGTGTGTGTGTGCGTGCGGTGTGCGTGCGGTGCGTGTGTGCGGTGTGTGTGTGGTGTGTGCGGTGTGTGTGTGTGGTGTGTGTGCTGTGTGTGTGCAGTGTGTGCGTGCGGTGTGTGTGGTGTGTGTGTGTGGTGTGTGTGGTGTGTGTGTGATGTGTGTGTGTGTGCGGTGTGTGCGGTGTGTGTGGTGTGCGTGCGGTGTGTGTGCGATGTGTGTGTGTGTGGTGTGTGTGTGTGCGGTGTGTGTGTGTGCGGTGTGCGGTGTGTGGTGTGCGTGTGTGTGTGCGGTGTGTGTGGTGTGTGTGTGTGTGTGCGGTATGCGTGCGGTGTGTGTGTGCGGTGTGTGTGGTGTGTGTGTGGTGTGTGTGGTGTGTGCGGTGTGTGTGCGGTGTGCGTGTGTGTTCGATGTGCGTGTGTGGTGTGTGTGTGGTGTGTGTGTGTGTGTGCGGTGTGTGTGTGTGGTGTGTGTGTGTGCGGTGTGTGTGTGGTGTGTGTGTGTGCGGTGTGTGTGTGGTGTGTGTGTGTGCGTGCTGTGTGTGTGTGTGCGGTGTGTGTGTATGTAGTGTGTGTTGTGTGTGGTGTGTGTGCGGTGTGTGTGTGTGGTGTGTGTGTGTGCGGTGTGTGTGCGGTGTGTGTGTGTGGTGTGTGTGTGTGTGGTGTGTGTGCGATGTGTGTGTGCGGTGTGCGTGCGGTGTGTGTGTGTGTGTGCGGTGTGTGTATGCAGTGTGTGTGTGTGCGGTGTGTGTGTGTGCGGTGTGTGTGTTTCGGTGTGTGTGTGTGCGGTGTGTGTGTGTGCGGTGTGTGTGTGGTGTGTGTGCGGTGTGCGTGTGGTGTGTGTGTGTGGTGTGTGTGTGGTGTGTGTGTGGTGTGTGTGTGTTGTATGTGTGGTGTGTGTGGTGTGTGCGGTGTGTGTGTGCGTGCGATGTGCGTGCGGTGTGTGTGTGTGCGGTGTGCGTGTGTGTGCGGTGTGTGTGTGCGGTGTGTATGCGGTGTGTGTGTGCGGTGTGTGTGCAGTGTGTGTGTGTGCGGTGTGTGTGTGTGCGGTGTGTGTGCGGTGTGTGTGCGGTGTGTGTGCGGTGTGTGTGTGTGCGGTGTGTGTGTGCGGTCTGTTTGTGTGTGGTGTGTGTGCGATGTGTGTGTGCGGTGTGCGTGCGGTGTGTGTGTGTGTGTGCGGTGTGTGTGTGTGTGTGCGGTGTGTGTGTGCAGTGTGTGTGTGTGCGGTGTGTGTGTGTGCGGTGTGTGTGTTTCGGTGTGTGTGTGTGCGGTGTGTGTGTGTGCGGTGTGTGTGTGGTGTGTGTGCGGTGTGCGTGTGGTGTGTGTGTGTGGTGTGTGTGTGGTGTGTGTGTGGTGTGTGTGTGTTGTATGTGTGGTGTGTGTGGTGTGTGCGGTGTGTGTGTGCGTGCGATGTGCGTGCGGTGTGTGTGTGTGCGGTGTGCGTGTGTGTGCGGTGTGTGTGTGCGGTGTGTATGCGGTGTGTGTGTGCGGTGTGTGTGCAGTGTGTGTGTGTGCGGTGTGTGTGTGTGCGGTGTGTGTGCGGTGTGTGTGCGGTGTGTGTGCGGTGTGTGTGTGTGCGGTGTGTGTGTGCGGTCTGTTTGTGTGTGCGGTGTGTGTGTGCGGTGTGTGTGCGGTGTGTGTGCGGTGTGTGTGCGGTGTGTATGTGCGGTGTGTATGTGCGGTGTGTGTGTGTGCGGTGTGTGTGTGCGGTCTGTTTGTGTGTGCGGTGTGTGTGTGCGGTGTGTGTGCGGTGTGTGTGTGTGTGCGGTGTGTGTGTGTGTGCGGTGTGTGTGGAAAAAACGGTGATCCAATCTCCGACCCCCAGGAACAGGTTTGCAGATTTGCTGAGCATTTATGTGAGGTCCTGGGGGAGGGAAAATCCCTCAGCCAGGAAAATATCGTGGCACAAAGTGAGGATGACCCTGCTGAGGCTGAGGTGCCTCAAATATTGGAAGAAGTCACCCCCTGTGAGTGGCTGGCTGAAGTACCATCTGTTGAAGAAGTACTCAAGGCGATCCGGAGTCTGAGACCAGGAAAGGCAGCGGGCAGAGATGATCTCCCAAGCGAAATGCTGAGGGAGAGTGGCGTTTGTGCACAGACTGCCCTATATGACATCATAACAACAGTCTGGACCACTGGACGGGTTCCGCAGGATTGGAAGGATGCCCTGGTGGTCCCCCTCTTTAAGAAGGGGGACCGCACAGACTGTAACAACTACAGGGGTATCTCACTCCTTAGTGTTCCGGGAAAGGTCCTGGCAAGGATTATTCAACATCGCCTCGCCAGGCACGCTGAGGAGAGGCTTGCGGAGCCCCAATCCGGTTTCAGGAAAGGGCGGTCCTGCACAGATGCCATAGTTTCTGTCCGTCTGCTACAGCAGAGGTGTAGGGAATTCCAACAAGACCTACATCTCTGCTTTATTGACCTGGTCTAAGCCTATGATACCATCAGTAGGCCTGGGCTCTGGGTTGTTCTTCGTGCTTTTGGAGTCCCTGACCCTCTGCTCGCGATCATTAAGGACCTTCATGATGGTGAGCAGGCCCGGGTAAAACTACGTGGCCGGGAGTCAGAGCCATTCCCTGTACACCTTGGGGTGCGACAGGGATGTCCTCTGGTTCCCACATTATTTAACATCTATTTTGACCACGTAGTTCGTGAAGCCTTCAATAGCTGTACCGGGGGAATCTCCATTTGGTACAGATATAATGGGAGGCTGATTGATGCCCGGGTGCGGTGAAGGGATGGCTCCCTATTGCTCAACCACGTTATGTATGCTGATGATTTGGTAATAGCTGCTCATTCAGAGGAGGAGTTGGAAACGCTGCTGCTGCTGAGACTGGAGCGTGCCACTAAGAGATGGGGCCTTACCATCAGCCCCACCAAAACTAAGCACCTGCCTGGGTATTTTGTACCATCGGACACTCCACCCCCACAACTTCCAATCGGTGATGGGGCAGTTGTGGAGAGAGTGGAGAGTTTCCCATACCTGGGCAGTGTGCTTATGACCAGCTCCAGTTTAACAGCAGAGGTCTCACTCCGAATCAGTTGAGCGGCAATATCTTTTCATCGGTTGCGTAACTCCGTGTGGAAGCTACCTGGTCTGACGCTCCGCACTAAGCTTCAGGTCTTCTCGGCCACGGTCATTCCCTCCCTTCTCTACGCTTGCGAAACGTGGACCCCCCTAATGGAACATCTTCGCCGGTTTGAAACATTTAGGCTGGCCTGCCTACGATCCATCCTGGGTTTAGCCAGGCTGGATTGTGTGAGGAGCTCAAAAATCCTTGAAAGATCTGGGCAAGGTCCCATCGGTGAGCTCCTCCGGCAGGCAAGGCTGCGTTGGCTGGGTCATGTAGCCCGCATGCCCAGCCACCGCAGGCCGACACAGCTTTTGTTCGGCCGGATCGAGGGGGCTAAACGGGCGCGGCACGGGCTAGAGAAGAGATGGAGTGATGTGGTACAGGAGGACGTGGAGCTGAGTGGACTTGCCGATGACTGGTACCAGCGGTGTCAAGAACGGCCTCTGTGGAGGAGGCTCGTGAAGGACGCTACTGGGCAGTTGGAGGCAGTCGCCCTCCAACAACAACGGAGGGCGGAGGAGCGACGCTCACAACAACGAGCGGAGTGCCGGGTGGCTAAAGCACAGCAGGTTGGCACAGTAGGGGGCACAGGTGGTGCACCAGCCAGTCATCTCAGTCAATCGACCCGTGGCACCTGGGTCTGCCCCGTGACCTCCTGCCCGTGGGCGTTCGACACTTTTCGTGGCCTCAAGGTGCACATAGCCTGGCACAAGCGTCGTGGTGACGTCACCGCCACTTAGTGGCGAATGGCGGTTGTTGTTGTTGGTGTGTGTGCGGTGTGTGTGTGCGTGCGGTGTGTGTGTGTGCAGTGTGTGTGTGTGGTGTGTGTGTGTGGTGTGTGTGTGTGGTGTGTGTGGTGTTTGTGGTTAGTGTGCGGTGTGTGTGTGTGTGCGGTGTGTGTGTGCGTGCGGTGTGTGTGTGTATGCATGCGCTGTGTGTGTGTGTGTGCGTTGTGTGTGTGGTGTGTGTGTGCGTGCGGTGTGCGTGTGGTGTGTGTGTGCGTGCGGTGTGCGTGTGGTGTGTTTGTGTGGTGTGTGTGGTGTGTAGTGTGTGTGGTGTGTAGTGTGTGTGGTGTGTGTGTGGTGTGTGTGTGTGCGGTGTGTGTGGTTTGTGTATGGTGTGTGTGTGCGGTGTGTGTGGTGTGTGTGGTGTGTGCGCGGTGTGTGTGTGTGCTGTGTGTGCGTGCGATGTGTGTGTGGTGTTTGTGTGCTCCTCCTCTGTCCTGTTCTCAACGTCAAATCTCTCTCGGATATAAACGTATTTTAAAAAAAACCCAAAGCTGAGTACGAAGCCGAGCGGAGTAATTAAATCCCAACATGAGCCCAAAGGGTGATACTCCATCCTGGTGAGAATGTGCTGTCGCTTTTCACCATTTACATATCTAAAGCCTTTTATACAGCCCTCCTCGGAGTGCATGCTATCATATTATATACATGGGGTTTTTTTAATAAAGGAATTGGTCATTTATTTTTTCCCAATTCATGATCGAACTATTCGTAGTTTGTGGCTGTTTGTTGTTGTCGTTTAGAATTCACTGTTATGCAAATTAGAGCAACATTAACAGAGACTGCAGTGGGTAATTACAGCGGACGCTCGATGCTCATTAGTATTTGTATCCATGGAGATGTATTACAGCCCCCCCCCCCCCCCTGCAAATAATTACTTCTTAGCAACTGCCGAATGCAAATGAAGGAAGGATTCCTTTAATTGGGTAGAACGTTAGGAGCGTGGTCGCGCAGAGCAGCTGTGATGGGCACAGGGAGCTGCTGCTTCTGCTGCTGCTGCATCTACCCTGTCGGCATCTCCTACGGGGAGAGCTGCAAAATACACACCACGTGCGCGCTACACGTGTGCAATACTACAATGATATCATCGGAGCGATGATGATGATGATGATCGTGATGATGATGATCGTGATGATGATGATCGTGATGATGATGATCGTGATGATGATGATCGTGATGATGATGATGATCGTCGTGATGATGAGCAGAGCAGTCAGGTTCCAAATGTTTCAGTCCATTCTTTGAATGAAAGACCTCTTGCATGCCGCGTGTCGGCATGGAGGGGGTGTTTGACCATCGCTGGTCAGTGCCGATTGGTGAGGAGAGGGGAGGGTGGGAGGAGAGCTCAGGACAAGTTCAGATGTCACTCGCCGCTGACGTTCGCCATGGCTGTACTGATGGAACTCAGGTCAGCAGGTTCACGCGGTGTGCTAACCGCTGCGCCACCGCTCGCTGCCATGTCGTGCAGCGAGAGGAACCGTTGCGAGCAATTATTTTGTTGTTACCCAAAGTGCGCTTCCTATGCGGTGAGATGGATGTCGAAGACTCCGTGGAATTATTCGTGAGAGAATAAGGCTGTGCGTTGGCGTCATGCAGTGCGTCTGCATTTGGTTGTTGTTGTTGTTGTTGCTGTTGTTGTTGTTGCTGTTGTTGATGTTGTTGTTGTTGCTGTTGTTGTTGTTGTTGATGTTGTTGCTGTTGTTGTTGCTGTTGTTGTTGTCGACGACTTTCTTCTTGCTTGTGGCCCGGAGAGGAGATATTCTTGCCGTGTTCTGCCACTACAGCGTATAAGGTGATCATGGTGCAGTGTGTAGTGTGTTCGTGGTGCAGTGTGTTCATGGTGCAGTGTGTAGGGTGATCATGGTGCAATGTGTTCATGGTGCAGTGTGTTCATGGTGCAGTGTGTAGTGTGTTCATGGTGCAGTGTGTTCATGGTGCAATGTGTTCATGGTGCAGTGTGTAGGGTGTTCATGGTGCAATGTGTTCATGGTGCAGTGTGTAGGGTGTTCATGGTGCAGTGTGTTCATGGTGCAGTGTGTTCATGGTGCAGTGTGTTCATGGTGCAGTGTGTAGTGTGTTCATGGTGCAGTGTGTAGTGTGTTCATGGTGTAGTGTGTTCATGGTGCAATGTGTTCATGGTGCAGTGTGTAGGGTGTTCATGGTGCAATGTGTTCATGGTGCAGTGTGTAGGGTGTTCATGGTGCAGTGTGTTCATGGTGCAGTGTGTTCATGGTGCAGTGTGTAGTGTGTTCATGTTGCAGTGTGTAGTGTGTTCATGGTGCAGTGTGTAGTGTGTTCATGGTGCAGTGTGTTCATGGTGCAGTGTGTAGTGTGATCATGGTGCAATGTGTTCATGGTGCAGTGTGTAGTGTGTTCATGGTGCAGTGTGTTCATGGTGCAGTGTGTTCATGGTGCAGTGTGTTCATGGTGCAATGTGTTCATGGTGCAGTGTGTAGGGTGTTCATGGTGCAGTGTGTTCATGGTGCAGTGTGTTCATGGTGCAGTGTGTAGGATGATCATGGTACAGCTAGTAGGGTGTTCATCGTGCAGCGAATAGGGTGATCATTGTGCAGAATGCATGGTTGGTTGCACTGGGTAACGAGGGTTGGTTGTACTGAGTGACGAGGTTTTGTTGCATTGGGTGACGAGGGTTGGTTGTACTGGGTGACGAGGGTTGGTTGCACTGGGTGACGAGAGTTGGTTGTACCGGGTGACGAGGGTTGGTTGTACTGGGTGATGTGGGTTGGTTGCATTGGGTGACGAGAGTTGGTTGTACTGGGTGACGAGGTTTTGTTGCATTGGGTGATGAGGGTTGGTTGTGCTGGGTGATGAGGGTTGGTTGTACTGGGTGACGAGGGTTGGTTGTGCTGGGTGATGAGGGTTGGTTGTGCTGGGTGATGAGGGTTGGTTGTGCTGGGTGATGAGGGTTGGTTGTACTGGGTGACGAGGTTTTGTTGCATTGGGTGATGAGGGTTGGTTGCGCTGGGTGATGGGGGTTGGTTGTACCGGGTGATGAGGGTTGGTTGCACCGGGTGACGAGGTTTAGTTGCACTGGGTGACGAGGGTTCGTTGCCAGGGTGACGAGGGTTGGTTGTACTGGGTGACGAGGTTTAGTTGTACTGGGTGATGAGGGTTGGTTGTACTGGGTGACGAGCGTTGGTTGTACTGGGTGACGAGGGTTGGTTGCCCTGGGTGACGAGGGTTGGTTGTACTGGGTGATGGGGGTTGGTTGTACTGGGTGACGAGGGTTGGTTGCCCTGGGTGACGAGGGTTGGTTGTACCGGGTGATGAGGGTTAGTTGCACTGGGTGACGAGGTTTAGTTGCACTGGGTGACGAGGTTTAGTTGCACTGGGTGACGAGGGTTGGTTGTACCAAGTAATGAGGGTTGGTTGTACTGGGTGACAAGGGTTGTTTGTATTGGAGTGACGAGGGTTGTTTGGATTGGAGTGACGACGGTTGTCTGTATTGGAGTGACCAGGGTTAGCTAACGAGGGGGGGGGGGGGGGGGCATGGCCACTTTCACTCCCAGCGCCTCGCTTGCCCGGTCGCGTCTCTTTTTGTTCCCAAACAAACCAAATCTGAACCAGCAGAGGCAAGGTGAAAAATATTCCAGTTTTGTAAATGATGGTGCAACATCTGTGATGACAAAGCGACGGAACGAACGTGGTTTCTTTGGCAGGTTGGCTCCGTACTTCTTGTTAATTTTGTTATTGTTGTACCTTCTTTAACCGTGCATGTGTTCCGATTCGTCCATCAAGAAAAACGCCGCACCAAGTCCAAGTGATTTTTGTTTTCAGCAGGCGCCTGCATTGTGATGTTTGCCCAATTGCGATCTTTCCTCCATCGCGGCATATGACCCATTGTGACGTTTGGCGCATTCTGATGTTTACCCTATTGTGATGTTTGCTCCATTCTAATGTTTGGCCCGTTGTGACATTTGGCCCTTTGTGACGTTTGGCCCATTGTGACGTTTGGCCCATTCCATTGTGACGTTTGGCCCATTGTGACGTTTGGCCCATTGTGACGTTTGGCCCATTGTGACGTTTGGCCCATTCCATTGTGACGTTTGGCCCATTGTGACGTTGTTGTGACGCTTTGTTGTGGAGAATATCGGGGTAATAATAAGGTTTTTCCTATTTTTTCTGGCAACAGAACTGAAACCTTTTTACAAGGATTCATGTCTGCATTCACCACAATACCTGCAGTCAAAATGCAAACAAAAAACATACTATGATAATATATGCATTGTCCTTGAAACTGATTGGTCCACACCAAGGGACGGCTTTCTTTTGAGCCTCGACCCAACTGGTGCTCGACCAGATGACGCCAAAAGGCGTCACACAGCTCAAAGACAATGCACTATCAAAGTAATGAGGGCTCGGGGTGAGCATCTACATCATTAGACCTCCTTTGCCAGTACCAAAATTGAATAATAATAATAATAGGGGTTTTCCCCTTTTTTCTGGCAACAAAACTGAAACCTTTTTACAAAGATTCACGTTACTGCATTCACCACAATACCTGCACCAATTGGGTCGAGGCTCAAAAGAAAGCCGTCCCTTGGTGTGGACCAATCAGTTTCAAGGACAATGCCACATATATTATCATAGTGTGTTTTCTGTTTGCATTTTGACTGCAGGTATTGTGCTTAATGCAGTAATATGAATCCTCGTAAAAAGGTTTCAGTTTTGTTGCCTGAAAAAAGGGGAAAAACCCCTATTGTTGCATTTTGGTACTGGCAAAGGAGGTCTACTGAAATATCGGGGTCGGTGAATTCTTGCCGTCGCTCTCTCACGACACTGCGTAGAGAAGCCCTCTTAGAGCATGTTGGCCTCTTCTTCCGCTGTAGTCACTCGTGCTTGCAAGTGGCGAGTGTTACCCACGAGTGCACGTGTGGTGGCTTGTCTCTGGGGTCCTGCACTTACCACCCAGACACAATAAAACGCTCGTTGGTCGAGGATGATTTGGTCCAATATACCCATGAATGACCCTTCTGCAAAACAGCCTTGAGACTCGACGAGCTCCCTCGGACATAAATTCCTGCATTGGCGTTATTCCTGCTATGAACGCCACTTAACAGCACTCATCCTCAAGCCTACCCAGGGTGGTTTTTCTTTTTTTTGTGCAACAAAGTTAATTGCAGCAGCTGTTGCTACGAGATGATTTGGGTTTTTTAAAGGTCTGCACGGGGACCACTCGTACGGAACGTACAGCCGAGCTGGGATATTACATTCCTATTTATGTCCATAAAATGGTCCCCGAGACGCTGTGAGTGGTTTTCCAAAGGGCCCATTTGACGCGTCTCTCAACCACGAGTGTCTAGTGGTGCTGCTCACTGACTTTGAACATTTGCAGTCGATCATTATTCTTAGTTTGCCTCTGAGGCTGCACTGACCACGCCGGTCAATTCGAGCCTCCCATCATCATCGGGTTTATGAAGACCCATTTATTGGCCGATAAAGCCTTCGTGTATATATATAGAGGACGGCAGAGCTTGGGCGATTGTTGACGCCGGCTCAACGCGTGGCTGCTGCAGTCTTCCCTCTCGTAAGTGGTTCCTCCTCTTGGCATCTATGCATCGTCCTCTGTCTCTTTTCAAGATCGAGCAGATCCTCTGCGATGGCGGTGCCATGTTTCAAAACAATTTGTTTTTGTTATTTTTGCCAGCTAATGGCCACTGAGCTACGTAGCTCTTTTTATCAGATGGGATCTGGCCACAAATGATAGCTCAACGATATGGCTTTGTCATGCGGACATTTGTAGCTGGCAAATACCTAAACACATGTTTATTCTAAATGTGAAGGGACAAACCAGAGAACTCTTAGAAGAATCCACGTGACCACGGTGAGAGAGACACGTAGACTCCAGGGTTGGGATCGAACCCACGAACTCCTGTATACCAGGCGAGGTAGATAAAATCTCGCCTCTGCGTAAGGTGTTCACGGTTTTACTGTACATCTGCGCGATATGTTTCCGGTTTTGGACCGTGCGTTGTTCGGCACGATGTCCAACGTCTCAGTCCACAAGCCAGCCGGGAGCATCTTCGGGAACCGAATTGAGACAATCGCTACGTGCCTCGAGAGCACGTGGAGCGAATGCGTGCCACCTTGAGTGGTCCTTAAACGGGCGCCTTTCCCAAGCCCAATTATTTGGCCACTACACATTTCTTTTGGTAAAGGCAGTGCAGCCAAATCTGTTGTTGTGCTGCATGAAGCTCCCGTGGATCTACGCTCCCCATCCTCACTCGAAGAAGCAATACGACTGGCGTGGTGTCCATGCAGCGCAGTGGATTGGCAACAGGGCTGGACAAGTGTAGTGTGCGTGCTGTATAAGAGACGCTGCATACAAACAACACGAAAGAAGAAAAATATCCCCCGTGTAACCTTACTTTACTTATGGGGGAAGCGCTGTTAGCGAGCAACTTTGGCGGCCGGCATAGCGCACGAGCGGGTGGGCGGCCAACGACACGCCCGGCCGCCTTTGCCTCCCCAGTGGCGATGTTTACACACAGCACCAGGTACTCATTTGAGGCTGAGTCGACCTAGGGAAGCCCCAGGACCGGTTCAGATAATCGTCACTGGTGTTGGCCGTGAGCGGGAATCGAACTCGGGTCGCCGGATTCGCAGCACGGTGCGCTAACTGCTACACTACCGCACCCTCACCCACACATTCATATTTGGTCGTACATCATCCGAATTAACGCCGGCTGCGCTGGTTTCAAGGGGGCTGATCTGTGTTGTGTTTACTGCGGCTTAGTCCGACGCGTCGCGAACGCGCCTCTGTAAGCGATCGTCTCGTCAGAGGGCCTCACGGTGTCCTCACCGACCGCTGGGTTCACTGCGCAGCGCGCTAACCACCGCGCCACCGCTCGCCACACACGCACACATGCACCCACACGCAGCTCAATTGAACAAATAAGTCGGTGAGGACTCTTCGACACGACCAACAATGTTCAATATTCCAGGCATATCGGCGGTCACAACAAATATTTGGGTGAGGGGAGCGAGGTGGTGTGTGACACGGCGAGTAAGTTGGTGAGTGGGCGAGCGAGAGAGACCGCGAGTTGGAAGGTTGATGGTCAAGTGAGTGCGTTAATGGGCAAATTAGTGAGCGCATCATCATCATCATAATAGTCATGGTCAATCCACTGCTAGATGAAGCCCCCGCCCACTCGCGATCCCGGGAAGAATGATAATAATAATGATAATGTGCCGAGCGCGCTTGGGGCAATCCAAATGAGTGAGTGAGTGTTCGGTGAGTATATGAATGATTAAACGAGTGGATTTTTTTTCTATATATTAAGTGACTGGTTATGAGTCATTGAGTTGAAATATGGACTTGTGGGTGAGTGATTTGTCGAGTGAATGAGCATATGGATGCCTTGATTGGGTGGCTGAGTCAGAAGTTGAGTGGGTATTTGATTCGGTGAGTGGGTATTTGATTCGGTGAGTGGGTATTTGAGTCGGTGAGTGGGTGTGTGAGGATGGGTAAGCGTGGTGCTGTAGGGGCATATGCTGTTAGCGAGCACCTATGAAAGCCGCTAGGGTACACGAGGGGGTGGACGGCCAGCACCACGCCCGGCCGCCTTTGTCTTCAGTGGCAATGGTTATTCATCGCACCAGGTACTCATTTGAGGCTGAGTCGACCTAGGGGAGGGTCAGGACCTGTTCAGATTATCGTCACTGGTGTTGGCCGTGAGCGGGAATCGAACTCGGGTCACCGGGTTCATAGCGCAGCGCCGCTAACCTTTGCACTACCGCTCCCCAGTCTGTTCGGGCTATACGGGGGATCTTTGTTTTAGTTTGTAAGTCGGCGAGTGGCCGTGCGAGGAGGTGGCGAGGCGAGTGAGTGGGCGATTTCACGAGACTGTCGGGTGAATGGGTGCGTGAGTGACGAGGTGAGTCAGCAAGGTCCATACCAACACCTCAACGTATAATTTTCCGTACCGGTTTCTGTTTATATTTAGAGCGAGGGAGAGAGAGAGAGAGAGACAGACAGACATTTGTCCTACATTTCAGCGCCCCCTTTTTACACACTGAGTAGCGATGCATCTTCCCGACGGCCCAGGGCGATCCATGCATAGACGCCCCACTGACTTCTAACCAATCGCCCTTTGCCTCTCTCTCTCAACGGGCGATCGAATGTCGCGGGAGCCTCGTCTCACGCCGGGTCTCACCTACAGCACGGGCTGTGCGAGCGCACTGAGAATGAGTGTGTGTGGGAGACGCGCGCGTGTAGAGCCTTTGGAATAATATGGCCGGGGTTTATTTTATTTTCCTATTAATCCTCTAACGCAGGGGGTCGGCAAACCAAAGGGACACCAAGAGAAGCCACCGCAACTCGATGTTTCAATGGCCGCAAAATACCACGTGGCGGGATACGAGACGGTGGTCAGTAAATGACGTCACGAAGAAACGGTCCTTGTAGAGCCGCATGCGCCTACTCCTGCCCATGGTAAACTGGACTCCCATGGTAACCTGGACTCCCATGGTAACCTGGACTCCCATGGTAACCTGGACTCCCATGGTAACCTGGACTCCCATGGTAACCTGGACTCCCATGGTAACCTGGACTCCCATGGTAACCTGGACTCCCATGGTAACCTGGACTCCCATGGTAACCTGGACTCCCATGGTAACCTGCACGTCCATGGTAAACTGGACTCCCATGGTAAACTAGACTCCCATGGTAACCTGGACTCCCATGGTAACCTGCACGTCCATGGTAAACTGGACTCCCATGGTAAACTAGACTCCCATGGTAACCTGGACTCCCATGGTAACCTGCACGTCCATGGTAAACTGGACTCCCATGGTAAACTAGACTCCCATGGTAACCTGGACTCCCATGGTAAACTGGACTCCCATGGTAACCTGGACGTCCATGGTAAACTGGACTCCCATGGTAACCTGCACGTCCATGGTAAACTGGACTCCCATGGTAAACTGAACTTCCATGGTAACCTGCACGTCCATGGTAAACTGGACTCCCATGGTAACCTGCACGTCCATGGTAAACTGGACTCCCATGGTAACCTGCACGTCCATGGTAAACTGGACTCCCATGGTAAACTGGACTTCCATGGTAACCTGCACGTCCATGGTAAACTGGACTTCCATGGTAAACTTGACTCCCATGGTAAACTGGACTCCCATGGTAACCTGCACGTCCATGGTAAACTGTACTCCTATGGTAAACTGGACTCCCATGGTAAACTGGACTTCCATGGTAAACTGTACTCCTATGGTAAACTGGACTCCCATGGTAACCTGCACGTCCATGGTAAACTTGACTCCCATGGTGAACTGGATTCCCATGGTAAACTGGACTCCCATAGTGAACTGGACTCCCATGGTAAACTAGACTCCTATGGTAAACTGGACTCCCATGGTAAACTTGACTCCCATTGTAAACTGGACTCCCATGGTAAAATGGACTCCCATGGTAAACTGGACTCCCATGGTAAACTGGACTCCCATGGTAAACTGGACTCCCATGGTAAACTGGACTCCCATGGTCAGGGTCGTTCAACCATAATAAGAAGAAGCGAATTGTTTTTTGTTCGAATTTCGGTAGAAAATAAACCCCTTCAATATTTCAAGAGCCACGCGCTGCAGTCCTTAAATCACCGCATGTGGCTCAGGTGCCGCAGGTTTTGCCAACCCCAGCGCTGTCCCCGTCATATTAGTGGGGTGTCTATGAACGGATCGCCCCTGTAACTCCCTTCTCGCTCGGAATAAGACGCACGAGAAATGAATCACCACGTGCATGGTCCGTGGCTTACATCGAGTGGCGCCCCACCGATAACACCCCCACCCCCTCCCACCCCGTCTCATCATTGTGTTCGTCATCAGCAGTGCGCGCTACAATGATTCTATCCGCCCCACCTCTCGCATCACCGCTTCATTACGCAGCCTCGTTTCAACTTGGGGGGTGTGGGGGGGGGTGCTCAGGGCGCACCCACGCACGTGTCTCTGTGTCTGCGTGGGGAGCGGTGGTGTAGCGGTTAGCGCTACGCTGCGCTACGAACCCGGCGGCCCGGGTTCGATTCCCGCTCACGGCCAACACCACAGTGACGATTATCTGAACCGGTCCTGGGCCTCCCCTATGTCGGCTCAGCCTCAAATGAGTACCTGGTGCGGTGTGTAAAAACATCGCCACTGGGGAGACAAAGGCGGCCGGGCGTGGTGCCGACCACCCACCCCCTCGTGTGCCGTGCCGGCCTTCATAGGTGCTCGCTAACAGCACTTGCCCCTACAGTCTGTTCAAGCCATATGGGGGATCTTTGTCTCTATGTGCGTCTCATTGTCTGTAAAGGGATGCGGTAGTGTAGCGGCGACCCGAGTTCGATTCCCGCTCACGGCCAACAACGGTGACGAGTATCTGAACCGGCCCTGGACCTCCCCGAGGTCGACTCAGCATCAAATAAGTGCCCGGTGTATAAACATCACCACTAGGGAGACAAAGGTGGCCGGACATGGTGTTGTCTGTGCACATGGTGAGTGGTGGGGCAGTGGTTAGCGTGCTGCGCCACCAGTTAAGTTCGAGTCCCGCGCACGGCCAACAAAATGAGAGCCTTAAATGAGTACGTTCCTGGTGCGGTGTGTAAACATCACAAATGGGAAGACAAAGGCGGACGTACTTTGGTGTTATATGCAGTAGTACTTGGAGGCAACGCGTTTATTAAAACACCCCAACAGGGTAAATGCATAAACGTACACTTGGTTAACTAGACCACAACGGGGTAACTACATAACCGGGTCAGTCAGTAACACACTGCCTGACCCACGATGCCGAGCGGAAAGACCAAAGTCCGAGGACCGAGGATCGTAGAGACGTAGCACCCACGGGACTGTGACGTCCTCACATGCCCTCTCTCTGGCCGTCACCAGAACCATGCCCTCTAGGGCCCGCTTCCATGCCATGCCTCTACTCTGGTGCCAGAGAGAGGCCCAAGACGCACTGTTCCACTCTTGTGGCAGTAGCTGCCGCTATACGCCATAGTGACTCCATTTACGTCACTACAGACGCACCATATACAGGGCGATCCATTTACAGACACCCAATAGAAATACCAGTGACCTTATGTTGTCAACAGGTGGGTCGAAGATTGTCCAAGCGATGATGGCTTTCAAAATACATTCGGACGTGGCGATATGGGCTCGTTTCCCTGCGAAAATCCGATCCGTTTCTGGGCCTGTCATAGGTTGATTCGTCCTTAATTGAGTGAATATTGCCGGGTGTAAATGTCGCCACCACAGGTGCTCTTGCCCCAACAATCTGTCGCTCACTTTGAGCTCGATGTTAATAATGTATCTGGTGTTTGATTTGTGGGAAGTCGCGTAAAATAGCATTCGCTAAGTAATAAGAAAGCTGTATGATTTTAATTATATAAATATGTTAATTATATGGTTATAAACATATATAGGTATATGTTTATATTTGCTAAATAAAGTTTTTTTGTGAGTGGCGAGTGTGTGGGTTTGGGGCCGTCCATAAATGACGTCACGCACCTGGGGGGGGGGGGGTCAGACATTTGTGATGATGTGTGACGAGGGGGGTTTGAGAAATGTGACGTCACATCAAAATGCGCAACTTTAAATAAATATAGAATTAAATTTTGATTTAAAGCTTTCGTGACTGCAGTAATTCATATTCTTAGTTTTTTCGGTAAAGTCACGTTGAAGAGAAACAACAAAATAATAAAATATATATTTATATATTTCTATATATTTCATTATTTAGTTGTTTCTCTTCAACGTGACTTTACCGAAAAAACTAAGAATATAAATATAGAATTGTTGTAACAACACTAATTTCGATTAATTTTCATAATTAACTATTTGATTATTTAAATTCACTAAGGTCGCCTTTTAGTTATTCCATGAAAGAGCATTTTGCTTCTCCATGGGCGAATGGAACAGCATGCATTTTTTGCATTTTTTTAATGATTGTTATTTTAAAAAATGTGATTCTAATGATTCTACCAGGGCTTTTCATTCCGTGGAATTAATGTGATTGTTATAATTGTACTCTCAATTTTGCTTCGTTCTACTACAAAGCTTCAAGTATGTTTTTATAGTTATAATTACTTTTAATATTTTATAATTATAAGATAATTTCAATAACATATTCTGAACATCTGCAGTTTTAGTTAGACGTTGAATGTTTTCAAGTTAATTTTATGATAAATTTAAGCTTTCCAACGCCTCCTTTGTAATAAATGTTTTCTCCTACAACATCAGAGTGCAGCCCCACATTAAATACGCACTACAATGACAATAGTTTAAAGCGATTTGAAGCATGTTTAATTGTCAAAATGGAAATATGGTTTTGAGGGGGGGGGGCAGAGCTTTGTGACGTCATATTTGAGGGGGGGGGGGGCTCTGACTTTTTGTGACGCCGTGTGACGAGAGGGGGGGGGTCAAAAATCGTCCAAAATCGCGTGACGTCATTTATGGACAGCCCCTTTGCAGAATACGCAAACTCCAAATATACAGCAGCAGCAGGCGTCTGGGGTCGGGATGGAACCCACGGCCTCCTGCATACGAGGCAAGGGAGTTAACATCTCGCAATCGACTGCAGCGATCCCACCCTACCCGCCCGCCACCCCCGCCCCCCAACCCCCGCCCCCCACCTCCGCCCCCCACTCCCGCCCCCCACTCCCGCCCCCCACCCCCGCCCCCCACTCCCGCCCCCCACTCCCCCAATGAAGGTAACACACTGGCTCCCGTCAGCACGTATCAGAGGAACGGACGCCTTAGCTGCGCCCAGCAGAGCAACTTCGTGTTTCACACAGCTGCAAACACAAGTGGACATCTGTGAAAAGAGCTTAATGGCTCATCGGATTCCTCCAGTATACATACACATTCCGATGTTGAATCCTGTGTCTGTGCGTGCGAGAAGCGGACACAGTAGCTGGTTGAACAACGGGAGTTGTTGTCATCGAGTGTGGGTGGGTTATTTTTTTGCTCTTGAGAAAATGAGAGTGGGCAAGGGAAAGCCCCACTGATGCGGCATGGAGAGTACTGACAGAACAACCCCTAGCAGGTAGAGTCACACGGTCTTACTTCGTCGCGCTAACATGACCTTCCTCGCCTGGCTTAGGAGAGATCTCACCAAGATGACGATCACGTTGCTTCTCAAAACAGGAGCGTTTTCATCTGCGGACATTTCGACAGCCAATAAATGGGTTGTAATTAATTTCACGATTACCCGGAGGCTGCCATACATTGAAGCTGTCATCAGAATTGGACGTCGGAACTTTACGGAAGCTGAGATTGCTACAGTTGGAGAAGGCATCTTCTCTGTCAGATATTTTCTTATCTATCACTGTGGGCCGCCACATCGGCGAGATGTTAACTACCTCGCCTGGTGTACAGGAGGTCGTGGGTTCGATCCCGACCCTGACGCCTGCTGTATTTTTGGAGTTTGTGTCTCTCTCAGTCCCCGTGGAGATGTTAACTACCTCGCCTGGTATGCAGGAGGTCGTGGGTTCCATCCCGACCCTGACGCCTGCTGCTGTATATTTAGAGTTTGCATGTTCTTCGTTTGGTCGTGTGGATTTTTCTCCGGGTCCTCCGAGTTTTCCCTCCACATTTAAAATGAACGTGAATTTAGAGTATTTGGCTGCTATGAAATTCCACGCGATAAGCCACTTCGTTGAGCTATCATTTGTGGCCAGATCGTTTCTGAAAAAGAGCTAAATAGCTCAGTAGGCCTTACCTGCTCAAATGAAATGAAACATAGTTTTAACCGATCTGTATGACGTGATGTCTGGCACCAATATACTACCTCGCATTGACTCCTCCCTCCTGGGCCTTAACTCCCAAGGTATCACCCGGCACCAACACACCCTCCTCCAAGCATTCAACATTACGGTTAGAAAGACCGTCCTGAGCTCCTGGAAGAATCATGGGGCCCCATCACTCACCCTCTGGCATAATTCCCTATTCGCCCTAGCAGCTTTAGAACACCTGAGTCTGAAACTTATGAATCGGGAAGGGGAGTTCACCCAGATCTGGGGCCCACCTTGTGAATGCAACTCCAGAGACCCTGAGTTTACTTGATTGAACTTCCACCCCCCCGCTTTCCCCCTTCCTTCCTCGCAGAGAAGGGATCTGACGGACCACGTACCACGTCACGCTACGGTCCTGCACGTCCACGTTGGTTGTCTGTCCGAGCCGCCTATCCCGCTATGCACCGCTCACCTGTCGCGGAAGTTGTGCAACTCCCCCCCCCCCCCCCCCCCCCACCGTGGTTGGATGAATACAAATTATTTACGAGAAAAAACATCGTTTATTTTAGATTATGCTGCTGCTGCTGCGTTGGCAATGGTGCACGCACTAAAACAATCAACAACAACACTAAACCCACTCACCGACAACACTGCGACCTTAATTAAATGTAAGATATGATCGGCGACGTTTCGAGCCATGGCCCTTCTCCATAGCACACGACACCGAAACCTTCTTACCTATAAATGTTCAAATTGTCCAGGCTATATCTCGGACCTCAGAGTGAGCGTTTGTAAACCATCACCTTGCGTCGCCAGGCAGGCTGGGAATCTCGCCACGTGTGCATGTTGAATTTCTTTCGCGCCCTACGTAGCCCACAAGTGGTTGATCGTGATGTTTGCGTGATCCATCAACCACCGAGCATGGTTCATATTGGCCAGCACTCTGTGTGTGTGTCATTAGCTCGTCGTTTCAACACCGCGCAGGAAAACCCTCCCCTCCCTCCGGAGCACCTCGCCATGCCCCCAGACCACGCAGAGCGACTCCGTCACTCGCTGCCGACCTTAACGTGACAGAAGCGACATTAAAAACGAGATATGCCGCCTGTCAATTCTACACGTTAGCTTCCCTCTAATTTTTATCACGGTGTCACGATATCAAGATTATTTACTATGTCATGATGTCAAGTCGGGTTGAGGCGACTGTAAAATGTTGATGAACTCTTACGCGGGCACCCCCTGAACCACCTGGGAATTAACTATTTTTTTTATCTACCATTGTTTTATTTTACCAGGTAAGGCCCACTTAGCTCTATTTAGCTCGTTTTCAGAAGCGACTCGGCCACCACAAATGATAGCTCAACGAAGCTGGTTTATCATCACGTGGAAATTTACATCAGCCAAATACTCTAAACGCACGTTTTTAAAGGTGGAGGGGAAAACTCGGAGGGCCCGGTGGTGCATACGCACTTACCAATCACTCACTCACACACTTACCAATCACTCACTCACACACTTACCAATCACTCACTCACACACTTACCAATCACTTACTCACACACTTATTCACTCACACACTCAGTCGTCCACTCAGGGCTCACTTATTTACTCACACACCCACTCACAAACACAACGGACAAAGATCCCCCGTATAGCCTTGCATAGACTTTTGGAGCAAGTGCTGATCGCAAGCACCGCTCACTCACTTGCTCACCCACTCACTCACACACCCACTCACTCACACACCCACGCACTCACTCACTCACACACCCACTCACTCACACACCCACTCACTCACACACCCACGCACCCACTCACTCACCCACTCACTCACACACCCACTCACTCACTCACAACCCACGCACGCACTCACTCACCCACCCACTCACACAGCCACTCACTCACCGCTCGCCCGCTCACTCACTCACCCACTCACTCACTCACCCACCCACTCACCCACCGCTCGCCCGCTCACTCAGCCACTCACTCACTCAGCCACTCACTCACTCACCCACTCACACACTCACTCACTCATCCACTCACTCACCCACTCACTCACACACCCACGCACCGCTCACACACCCACTCACTCACTCACCCACCCACTCACTCACACACCCACTCACTCACACACCAACTCACTCACTCACCCACCCACTCACACACTCACTCACTCACCCACCCACTCACACACCCACTTACTCACCCACCCACTCACTCACACACCAACTCACTCACTCACCCACCCACTCACTCACCCACCCACTCGCACACCCATGCACTCACTCACCCACCCACTCACACACCCACTCACTCACTCACAACCCACGCACGCACTCACTCACCCACCCACTCACACAGCCACTCACTCACCGCTCGCCCGCTCACTCACTCACCCACTCACTCACTCACCCACCCACTCACCCACCGCTCGCCCGCTCACTCAGCCACTCACTCACTCAGCCACTCACTCACTCACCCACTCACACACTCACTCACTCATCCACTCACTCACCCACTCACTCACACACCCACGCACCGCTCACACACCCACTCACTCACTCACCCACCCACCCACTCACCCACCCACTCACTCACACACCCACCCACTCACACACTCACTCACTCACCCACCCACTCACACACCCACTTACTCACCCACCCACTCACTCACACACCAACTCACTCACTCACCCACCCACTCACTCACCCACCCACTCGCACACCCATGCACTCACTCACCCACCCACTCACACACCCACTCACTCACTCACCCACTCACACACTCACTCACTCAGCCACTCACTCACCCACTCACTCACACACCCACGCACCGCTCACTCACTCACACATCCACTCACACAGCCACTCACTCACCGCTCGCCCGCTCACTCACCCACTCACTCACCCAATCACCCACTCACTCACTCACCCACCCACTCACCCACCGCTCGCCCGCTCACTCAGCCACTCACTCAGTCACTCACTCACTCACCCACTCACTCACCCACTCACTCACCCACCCACTCACACACCCACGCACTCACTCACCCACCCACTCACCCACTCACTCACTCATTCACCCAATCACCCACTCACTCACTCACCCACTCACTCATTCACCCACTCACTCATTCACCCACTCACTCACACACCCACTCACTCACCCACTCACACACTCACCCACTCACACACTCACTCACCCACTCACTCACTCACCCACTCACCCACTCACTCACCCACACACCGCTCGCCGCTCACTCAGCCACTCCACTCACCACACTGCAGGCCACCTTGCACCGCTCCACTTAGGAATTCCCTCCTTCCACCATCGTGCTCCTTTCCCCAAGTTCTTACAACAATAACCTTGCTCCATCCAAGACACGTGGTGAGTTCCTCTGACGGGGCCCAGGCTGTCCATAGCGATGAGGGGCACGTGTGGAGAACTGTGGCGTGGCGGTTAGCGCGAAGTCGGCCACCCGAGGTCGATTCCAGCTCGCGGCCAACGCCAGTGACGAATATATCTCAACCGGTCCTTGGCCTCCCCTAGGTCGACTCGGCCTGAAACGAGTACCTGCTGCGGTGTGTGAATACCGCCACTGGGGGGAGACAAAGGCGGCCGTGCGTGGTGCTGGCCAGCCTCCCCCATCGTGCTCCGTTCGGGCACTCGCTAGCAGCACTTTCCCCGACGGTCTGTTGAAGGCTATAACGGGGATCTTTGTCTTGTGTGTGGGTGTGTGCGCGCGCGCGAGCGAGCGAGCCGCCTGCCCGTGCATTGTCATCACCCGCGCGCGACGTGTCGGGCGGCGATTGAAAGGGTGGCCGTCATCTCTCGAGGCGCTCCCTGTGAGCCGTCTCTGCTGCACGTGGCCTCCCTTTTCCCCCTCCCTCTCTCTCTCTCCGTGGTCACCTCGCAGCTGGAGTTCATCTCGCCGGCGTCTTGGTAGCCCTCGACGAACACGCGTGCGTGCGTGCGCGCGTGCGCGCGCGCGCGCGCGCGCTCCTATGCAGCATCGACAACAACAATAACAAACTGACGAATGGGAAATTAAATAGCCGCGTGAGCGATGTTTCGCGCACGGCGAGGTGAGACGGTGTCGTGATGGGATGAATAGTAGTAACATTGTGTTGATGTCCAGGTGGGTGAATGCAGAGATGTGTGTCCTGGGGGGGTGGTGGAGGAGGACGGGGGGGGTTAACACGGTCGTTTTGCTGTGCTCGGTTGGGAAACGGACGGAAGGCGTGAATCTTCACGTGGGAGATATTCACGCAGTCTCTTCATCGATGACTTTTACTCAAACTTACGCCAACACGTTCGGAGAGCGAACGTCATTCGTGGATTCATAATAAAGGTTGTTCATTTGTTTTGGAGATTGGGGGAAGGGGAGTTAAATCGCGTTAATATGAATGTGTACGTTTAACCCACCACCACCAGCAGACACAGCCGTTTGGTGGTGGTGGGTTAAGTTTAGTAAACGTGACAAACCACACCAAACGGCTGTCTGCTGGTGGTGGGTTAAACGTACACATTCATATTGTCTCTCTGTCTCTGTGTTTGTCTCTCTCTCTGTGTCTCTCTCTCTGTCTCTCTCTCTCTGTGTCTCTCTCTGTGTGTATGTCTCTCATTCCTTGTCTGTGTTTGTCTCTCTCTGTCTATCTGTCTGTGTTTGTCTCTCTCTGTGTCTCTCTCTGTCTCTCTGTGTCTCTCTCTGTCTCTCTCTGTGTGTATGTGTCTCTTTCCTTGTCTGTGTTTGTCTCTCTGTCTCTGTGTGTTTGTCTGTGTCTCTCTGTGTGTATGTGTCTTTCTCTGTCTCTGTGTGTTTGTCTCTCTCTCTCTCTGTCTCTCTGTGCGTATGTGTCTCTTTTCTTGTCTGTGTTTGTCTCTCTCTGTCTCTCTGTGTTTGTCTCTGTGTCTCTCACTGTCTCTCTGTGTTTGTCTCTGTGTCTCTGTGTCTTTCTCTGTCTCTGTGTGTTTGTCTCTCTCTTTCTCTGTGTCTCTGTGTGTGTCTCTCTCTCTGTGTTTGTCTCTCTGTCTCTCTGTGTCTCTCTGTCTCTCTCTGTGTGTATGTGTCTCTTTCCTTGTCTGTGTTTGTCTCTCTGTCTCTCTGTGTCTCTCTCTCTGTCTCTGTGTGTTTGTGTCTCTTTCCTTGTCTGTGTTTGTCTCTCTCTGTCTCTCTGTGTTTGTCTCTCTCTCTGTGTCTCTCTCTGTCTGTGTCTCTCTGTGTCTCTCTCTGTGTGTATGTGTCTCTTTCCTTGTCTGTGTTTGTCTCTGTCTCTGTGTGTTTGTCTCTCTCTCTGTGTCTCTCTGTCTCTCTGTGTGTATGTGTGTTTGTCTCTCTCTCTCTCTCTGTGTATGTGTATCTTTCCTTATCAGTGTTTGTCTCTCTCTGTCTCTGTGTGTTTGTCTCTCTCTCTCTCTCTCTCTGTGTCTCTCTCTGTGTGTATGTCTCTCATTCCTTGTCTATGTTTGTCTCTCTCTGTGTTTGTCTCTCTCTCTCTGTGTCTCTCTCTCTGTGTGTATGTGTTTCTTTCATTGTCTGTATTTGTCTCTCTGTGTGTTTGTCTCTCTGTCTCTCTCTCTGTGTGTGTGTCTCGCTCTCTGTGTCTCTCTGTGTGTGTCTCTTTCCTTGTCTGTGTTTGTGTCTCTCTGTCTCTCTCTGTGTTTGTCTCTCTCTGTCTGTGTGTTTGTCTCTCTGTCTCTCTCTGTGTGTTTGTGTGTTTGTCTCTCTCTCTGTCTCTCTGTGTGTGTCTCTCTCTGTCTGTGTGTATGTGTCTCTTTCCTTGTCTGTGTTTGTCTCTCTCTGTCTCTGTGTGTTTGTCTCTCTGTGTCTCTCTCTGTGTTTGTCTCTCTCTCTGTGTCTCTCTGTGTGTATGTGTCTCTTTCCTTCTCTGTGTTTGTCTCTCTCTCTGTATGTGTCTCTCTCCGATCTTGCATTCATTCACACCTGATGACGGTTGCTTGTGTTGCAATCGAAACGTCGTCTATTCTATTATTTATTTTATATTATTTCTACGTGACTTCACCGAAAGAACCAAAGTGGAATTGCTGCAGTCACGAAAGCTTCAAATCAAGTTTAAACGTGCCAATTCGTGACGACTTCATTTGTGGACCTCCCCATGGGAACAGAAACGCTTACTGATTTCTACGGCGAGGCCTGACGTTTCCTTGTAACGTGAACCACCACTTCCCTGGGTTAGAACAAAGTCCAGCTAAACGAGAAATGTGTTGTTGTGTTGGACAAAAACAATGGCAGACCAGATCATTTATAACATGTACACATAACGGAGTAGCAAAAAAGCCACATTTTTTTAAACGCTGCATTTTAAAATGCCATAATGTACCGTATATATCATACTATTTGTATTTTATTTCCGGAAACATTTTGTATTCACAATTCCCGTGCAGTAACTCGAGCAGGCTGAACGAGATGAATCGTTTGGTTTTATTTGTTGAGGCGGCTAAGAAACATTAGGCCGGCAGCTGTTGTACAACAAACAAATAATCGACCCTCGGCGGACGTGCGTGACAAATCAGAGAGTCACAGCAGCGAATAAATCACAACATTGCAGGCGCTGAGTGGCAAACACATCGCGGCAACACAATGTTAAAGTCGCGCGGCCACTCCAGCGACGATGGCAGGCGATGCGCTTCACGAACCGCTGAAGCGCCAAAGTCTCCCCGAGTCCGTGAGCCACACGCGCAGGGATGTAGCGTCAACAGGGCCCGGCTCGCTAGGGAGGGGGGGGTGGGCGGGGGCCCGGGGCGGTCACCCCGAGTCACCGCACCCTTAGGGACGGGCCCAGAGTGCCAATCAGAAATGAAAGAACCAATGGTTGCAGGGGGTCCGCTCCTACCTCACCTGCAAGAGAAGGGACATCTTTTGATTTAAAGCTTTCGTGACTGCAGTAATTCATATTCTTAGCTCTTTCGGTAAAGTCACGTTGAAGGGAAACAATAAAAAATAATATATATATAAAACAGTAAAAATTCTCACGACGTTTCGGCCATAACACACCTGATGACGACCGTTTGTGTTATGGTCGAAACGTCGTGAGAATTTTTATTGTTGTATATATATTTTATTATTTTATTGTTTCCCTTCAACGTGACTTTACCGAAAGAGCTAAGAATAAGAAGGGACATCTTCAAGGAAGGAATTTCAAAAAGGCCAGAGATTAAGCGGATGCTAATTTACCATGCATGGTTCGATTTCACTTGCAAATAATTGTCTGCTCGGTGGCCGGGTGGCAATGAGTGCCTAGGTTCGAATCCAGATTTCAGCCTCCCGTGATTAAACTCGAAACTTAAACGTAGCGAGTGGGCGGTCTCAGGATAGCCACCAATGGCTGCACACACACACAAATAATCGCTTGAGGTTTTGTAAAATTAAACTTTTTTGTTTATTTTACCAGATAAGGCCCACTGAGCTCCAATACAACTCTTTTTTTTAGAAGCGACCTTGCCATCACAAACGATAGCTCAAAAAAGGTGGCTTAGCGCGGGGAAATGTATAACAACTAAATACTCTAAAACAAAGCTTCTCAATGTGGAGGGGAAAACCGGAGGAGCCGGAGATGGAATCCACGCGACCATAGGGAGAGAGACAAGCAAACTCCAAAGCCACGACCGAGTGTATGCCAGGCGAGGTAGTTAACATCTCACCGCCATGGCACTCCTTCACTTAAATTTGACCAAATCCCAGCTCTGAAAATAAAAAAAATATCGGTTTCACTGTCACGCGGCAAATCGTCCTCGCTGTGAGCAGGATTTATTTTTCTTTATGAAAATCCATCTCCCTAGCGTGCGGCTACAAATATCACTTGAAGGGCTCCCAGAGTAAATTCGATGATATCTGCTTCAGCGGGGCTGTTCTCACGCAGGTTCTGCGCAAGTTCTGGATGGATGTGTCACATGACACCACCGGCCAGGCGGTGGTGCCGGCGCACGTGGCCTGTAAGCCAGCCAGTCACCTGTTGAGGGCGAGGAGTTGGTGGAACACAGCACAAATGCTGCGAAGCTTCCTTCCCGTGTGCGTACACAGACAGGGGCGGAGCCAGGATTTCAGGCCGGGGTGACATTCAACAACATTTTAATTTCAAGAATGATTTAGAGAGAGTCGGGCTGTTGAACTAGACGCCATCGGTTGGCGACACGCTCTGACAATGCAGTTGCACGGAGTCCGCCAGACCGAGTGTCGTACACTTTACACGCAGAATGTCACCCCCCCTGTCACCCCCCCCTGGCTCCACCCCTGGTCACAGAGGTGTGCTACATGCATATAAAGTGGCTCGCCAGGAAAAGGAGCTTCGGCAAAGTGGGTGCGTGCGCTAAATATCATCTGTTGCTTCTGTGTGGCATTGAGTGTTGCCCCCTCGTACAGGTGGGGTTTCTCCGGGTTGCTTAGATTTCCTCCCACGTAATTGGCCGAACACACCTTAATGCGTCTGTATGTTAAACGCCTTTCGCACCGTGCGCAGCCAATCGTGCTCATTGGAGGTGCGGGGGGCGGGGGGAAGGACAAGAAACTAATCACAAAGAGCGGTTCTAAAGAAATTCGTTTATCAATTTGGATGTAAAAGTGTCTTCGTAATATGAGAAGGTAGAGCGTTCCAGACGGCCGCAGAAGCGCATCTGAAAGCGCGCGACGGCTGAGCCAAAAATCCGCTGCTGCGAGGATGGCCGGAGTTTGTGTGATGGTTTATACTCCTTGGCGAGATCACCAAGGTACATTATTGTGGTTCACACACACACACACATTTTAGAGGACTGCAGAAGCTTGGACAATTGCTGGTAACACTGGCACACCGCCGGGCAGCTAACTTCCAAGCCTGTCCCGTGGTTCATCGGGCAAATGTGAGAGACGTGCTTCGCATGAACAACACCTGATAATAGGTTTGTCCCCTTTTGTCTGGAAACGAAACAGGTGACAAGATGTTAAAACACCAAACTGAAACTTTTTTGCAAGGAATCGTGTCTGCATTAACCACAATGCTTGTGGTCAGAATGCAAACAACAACAAAAAAACACACTCTGATAATCTATGTGGCATTGTTCCTTGAAACTGATTGGTCCACACCAGAGACAGCTTTCTTTTGAGCCTCGTCTCAAACGGTGTCAGACCAGAGGACGCCAAACGGCCTGTCCCGTGGTTCATCGGGCAAATGTGCCAAGAGGCGTCCTCTGGTGTGGCAATGGAGGTCCCATGATGAACAACGCCGCTGTAGATACAACAACAAAACCCATCATCTCTGCCGTCGTACGCGCAAAAGGCAAACGCAACGAAACATTACGACAAGGTGAAAGCATGCCTTGAATTCCAGCGGTTAACTTGCGGCCTTGCAGATGAATTAACCGGCCGGTGTGGGAGTCTTTTGGTGTTGGTGCAGGTTAACCAAAACGCTCTTACGGGATGCGGCGTCCCGTGGGCCATTAGGCGCCAGCACAGCAGCACCGCGCAAAGTGCTCCCGTTTGGCAATGGCCTTCCGCGGAGGATGACAACAGAGACGCCGAGCCTGCGACTCATTACGCGAGTGGCATCTCCTCATCCGCATCACGCTCCCTTCTCGATATAATTTTCAAACGGCAATTGATTATCCCGCCCCCGCTCTTTAAGCAGTTACAACCTCCGACTTTCCGAAAATGGATGTTCACGACCGCCTGTCACTTTTACTGGACGGGCTCATTTGTGCGCACGCGTTTTTGTCTTGTTATAAGCCCTCGAAATAAAGAGCTGTTTACGTGACTGTCGAAAAAAAAAATGTGCGTTTCTAAAAAAAAACCCTAAAAAGTGTAAATATAAAGATGCCACTGTGTTATTGTCTTACAGTGAGGGAAAAAAAGTATTTGATCCCCTGCTGATTTTGTACGTTTGCCCACTGATAAAGAAATGATCAGTCTATAATTTTAATGGTAGGTTGATTTGAACAGTGAGAGACAGAATAACAGCAACAAAATCCAGAAAAACGCATGTCAAAAATTTTATGAAATTTTATGAAATGTTATAAATTCATTTGCATTTTAATGAGGGAAATAAGTATTTGACCCCCTCTCAATCAAATATTTCTGGCTCCCAGGTGTCTTCTATACAGGTAACAAGCTGAGATTAGGAGCACACTCTTAAAGGGAGTGCTCCTAATCTCAGCTTGTTACCTGTATAAAAGACACCTGTCCACAGAAGCAATCAATCAATCAGATTCCAAACTCTCCACCATGGCCAAGACCAAAGAGCTCTCCAAGGATGTCAGGGACAAGATTGTAGACCTACACAAGGCTGGAATGGGCTACAAGACCATTGCCAAGCAGCTTGGTGAGAAGGTGACAACAGTTGGTGCGATTATTCGCAAATGGAAGAAACACAAAAGAACTGTCAATCTTGATTTGGTGCTTTCGTCACTGCAGGAATTACTCTTTGGAATTTTCGGTAAAGTCACGTAGAAATAGTAAAAAATAAAATTATATAATAGCATACGACGTTTCGATTGCAACACAAGCAATCATCATCAGGTACAGAAGAGCTAAATTTAAGAGAGAGGGGAAACACATAACCGCAGATATATATACAGACCTTAAGTAGAGGGAATTAACACAGACACACCAGGGGACACAGAGAGAGACGGAGCACACTAAATCAAACAGGGTTTAGCAAAATTTGGAAACTATGTAAAGCAACACAGACGGTCGGTTAAAACACAATTAACGCATGGTCTGGTAGATTACGCTATTTGAAAGATTGCTAAATTGTAAGTTAAGTGTGAAATTTAAGAGAGTGATGGAACACAGACCGTAAAGAGACCTAAGGGGAGAGACAGGCACACAGTGAAGAAGTGAAGCCGCATCTCTGTGACGACGCCTTAAGTAGCCAGAGACGCTGGGGCTGGGGCTCAGAGACAATGGGACAAAACATTTTAGCATGAAGAGAGCACATATCGAAGGACGGTGAAGGTAGAAGTCGTCACACAAGGGGGCTGCGGAGGCTGTACGCAGCGCCCACTCGGAGACACAAGGCACAAACACACAGGCAGAGACAACACAGCGATACAAACATCAAATCAAGGCACAAAGGCAGATACACCAGCAGAGACAACACAAAGACACAGACTTCATACCTTCCCGTAAAGGTGGTTCGAACTTGATTAGGTGCTTTCGTGACTGCAGGAATTACTCTTCGGTTTTTTTCGGTAAAGTCACTTAGAAATAATAAAAATAAAATTATATAATAGCATACGACGTTTCGATTGCAACACAAGCAATCATCATCAGGTACAGAAGAGCTAAATTTAAGAGAGAGAGGAAACACATATCCGCAGATATATATACAGACCTTAAGTAGAGGGAATTAACACAGACACACCAGGGGACACAGAGAGAGACGGAGCACACTAAACCAAACAGGGTTTAGTAAGTTGCGTGAAATTTCACACTTAACTTACAATGTAGCATTCTTTGAAATAGCGTAATCTACCAGCCATGCGTTAATTGTGTTTTAACCGACCGTCTGTGTTGCTTTACATAGTTTCCAAATTTTGCTAAACCCTGTTTGATTTAGTGTGCTCCGTCTCTCTCTGTGTCCCCTGGTGTGTCTGTGTTAATTCCCTCTACTTAAGGTCTGTATATATCTGCGGTTATGTGTTTCCTCTCTCTCTTAAATTTAGCTCTTCTGTACTTGATGATGATTGCTTGTGTTGCAATCGAAACGTCGTATGCTATTATATAATTTTATTTTTATTATTTCTACGTGACTTTACCGAAAAAAACAAAGAGTAACTGTCAATCTCCCTCGGCCTGGGGCTCCATGCAAGATCTCACCTCGTGGAGTTGCAATGATCATGAGAACGGTGAGGAATCAGCCCAGAACAACACGGGAGGATCTTGTCAATGATCTCAAGGCAGCTGGGACCATAGTCACCAAGAAAACAATTGGTAACACACTACGCTGTGAAGGACTGAAATTCTGCAGCGCCCGCAAGGTCCCCCTGCTCTAGAAAGCACATATACATGCCCGTCTGAAGTTTGCCAATGAACATCTGAATGATTCAGAGGACAACTGGGTGAAAGTGTTGTGGTCAGATGAGACGAAAATGGAGCTCTTTGGCATCAACTCAACTCGCCGTGTTTGGAGGAGAAGGAATGCTGCCTATGACCCCAAAAACACCATCCCCACCGTCAAACATGGAGGTGGAAATATTATGCTTTGGGGGTGTTTTTTCTGCTAAGGGGACAGGACAACTTCACCGCATCAAAGGGACGATGGACGGGGCCATGTACCGTAAAATATTGGGTGAGAACATCCTTCCCTCAGCCAGGGCATTGAAAATGGGTCGTGGATGGGTATTCCAGCATGACAATGACCCAAAACACACGGCCAAGGCAACAAAGGAGTGGCTCAAGAAGAAGCACATTCAGGTCCTGGAGTGGCCTAGCCAGTCTCCAGACCTTAATCCCATAGAAAATCTGTGGAGGGAGCTGAAGGTTCGAGTTGCCAAACGTCAGCCTCGAAACCTTAATGGCTTGGAGAAGATCTGCAAAGAGGAGTGGGACAAAATCCCTCCTGAGATGTGTGCAAACCTGGTGGCCAACTACAAGAAACGTCTGACCTCTGTGATTGCCAACAAGGGTTTTGCCACCAAGTACTAAGTCATGTTTTGCAGAGGGGTCAAATACTTATTTCCCTCATTAAAATGCAAATCAATTTATAACATTTTTGACGTGCGTTTTTCTGCATTTTTTTGCTGTTATTTTGTCTCTCACTGTTCAAATAAACCTACCATTAAAATTATAGACTGATCATTTCTTTGTCAGTGGGCAAACGTACAAAATCAGCAGGGGATCAAATACTTGTTTCCCTCACTGTACATCACTGACACGTTGCAGCCGTCTCGCAGCCCGCTCACGATTGTTCTATAGATGTGGTGTGTTCACGCGGCCTATCATCATCATCATTATTGTTGGGGAGATCAAATAAGTACCACTTTGCAGGAAGTGAACAGTGGTTGTCTCAGAGCGTTTGACCCCTGCAGTGGAGATGTGGTACACATTGACCCTTCCCGCTAATCCGCTCTACATTTTAACAATAACCTGGCACGTGACATGAGCCCTTTTTCAAACCCATAAAACAGATTACAGGCCATGGGCTAGAGCACAAATCGGCACCACCTATGGTAGCTCATCTGTCAGAGTAGCCTCCAGTATTTAATGTACACTCCCGAATGAGAGTGAATTGCTTGATAACCCAGCTCGTGTCAAGCGGTTGTCACTTAATTCGCTGTCATTGGCCACGTAAAGACATTGCCTCCCTCGGGTGGTACCGACAAGGGTAAATGTCTGTGCTGGGCTCGTGGACTTAACGAGTGTGTGTGCGTGTGTGCCGCTGGGTAAAGAGAGTGTGTGTGCCGCTGGGTAAGGGAGTGTGTGCGTGTGTGCCGCTGGGTAAAGAGAGTGTGTGTGCCGCTGGGTAAGGGAGTGTGTACGTGTGTGTACCGCTGGGTAAGAGAGTGTGTGTGTGTGTGCCGCTGGGTAAAGAGAGTGTGTGTGTGTGTGTGCTACTGGGTAAGGGAGTGTGTGCGTGCCGCTGGGTAAAGAGAGTGTGTGTGTGCCGCTGGGTAAGGGAGTGTGTGTGTGTGTGCCGCTGGGTAAAGAGAGTGTGTGTGTGTGTGTCTGTGTGTACCACTGGGTAAGTGAGTGTGTGCGTGTGTGCCGCTGGGTAAAGAGAGTGTGTGTGTGCCGCTGGGTAAAGAGAGTGTGTGTGTGTGTGTTCCGCTGGGTAAAGAGACTGTGTGTGCGTGTGTGTACCACTGGATAAGAGAGAGTGTGTGTGTGTGTGCCGCTGGGTAAGAGTATGCGTGTGTGTGTGCCGCTGGGTAAGAGTATGCGTGTGTGTGTGCCGCTGGGTAAGAGTGTTCGTGTGTGTGTGCCGCTGGGTAAGGGAGTGTGCGTGTGTGTACCACTGGGTAAGAGAGTGTGCGTGTGTGTGCCGCTGGGTAAGAGAGTGTGCGTGTGTGTGTGTGCCGCTGGGTAAGTTAATGTGCGTGTGTGTGTGCCGCTGGGTAAGAGAGTGTGTGTGTGTGTGTGCCGCTGGGTAAGAGAGTGTGTGTGTGTGCCGCTGGGTAAGAGTGTTCGTGTGTGTGTGCCGCTGGGTAAGAGTGTATGTGTGTGTGTACGGGAGTGTGTCGATTAGCGCGCCGTGCTACGAACCCGGCAACCCGAATTTGATTAACGCTCAGGGCCAAAACCGGTGACGATTATTTGAACCGTTCGTGGGCCTCCCCTAGGTAGACTCAGCCTCAAATTAGTGCCGATTTCGGGGTGACAAAGGTGGCCGGTTATGGCGCTGGCCACCCACCCCCTCGTGTACCGTTGCGGCCTTCATAGGTGTTCGCTAACAGCGCTTGCCCCTACAGTCTGTTAATAGGCTATCTGGGGGGAGGCGGTGTTTGTGGGGAGCTCACGACTGTGGTGGTGGGCCGGCTGATAAGATGCATTCCCGGTGATTCTCAGCGGGCTTCCCACGAGTGAATCACATTTACATTCACACGCATTGGCCGCTAGCTACACACGTGCACTGCGACCTCTGGATCCTTATCTCGGGCTCCTACATCGACTGCTCGCTTGGCAGCCCTGACCTTGTTATCCACACCTTGCCCATCCTGTCGATGCATATTAAGTTTTGTTGTGGCTGTGACACCTCCACCGCCACCCTCTCCACCACCCCACCTCCACCTCTTGCACTAGTACCAGCAGCACCTCCTCCTCCTCCACCGCCATCTCCTCCTCCATCGCCATCTCCCTTAGGTGTTAGGTTAAGCTTTTATTTGGCACAGGTAAAACTCATTGGGTAATACAGGGTGCTTAAAAAAATGTTTACACTTACATGGGACTATCGTTTTTAATGTAAAAATAACGGATAATACTACACTGTCACGTGATAACTAATGTAATGTTAACAGCTTCAAAAAGACAAAGAGTCTCCAACTTAAATTTCGATTTAAAGCTTTCGTGACTGCAAGGATTCATCTTCTTTGGTTCTTTCGGCAAAGTCACGTAAAATGAGAATAAAATAATAAATTAACACAATAAAATTCTCACGACGTTTCGGCCACAACACAAGCAGCCTTCTTCAGGTGAAAGAACAGAACTGTCGGGACGACAGAGCTTCAATTGAAGAATTTTATTGTGTTATTTTATTATTTTATTCTCATTCTACGTGACTTTACCGAAAGAACCAAAGAAGAAGTCTCCCACTTGTTCGCCATCGTTGTCAACGCGTGCCTGGAATCTTCCCCAGGCGGTCTCCAGAGCCCGGAGGGCCTGGAGACACTCGCCACTACACTAAGACACGTCTTCATGTAATCGACATCTGTGAAACGCACGTGCTGTTTATGTGTGTGTTGTCACGTGCTGTTTATATGTGTGTGTTGTTAGATCCTCTGGCTGTCCCTGTTCTGGAGTCAAGCCCCAAACTCTTCCTTGATCGCCTGCCTCTCCATGATGCCTCGACGTGCACCTAGCCTCGCACAGGCACCGAGGTGCCATAACCACCATTCCGTAAGGGTTGCATTACTTGCTATGCAGTGAATACTCAGCGGTGGTGCAGTGGTAATTGAAATGCTGACGCCAACCCAGCGACCCGAGGTCGATTCCCGCCCAAGACCAAAATCAGTAGCGAATATCTGCACCGGTCCTGGGCATCCCCTCCGCACAAGGGAGACAAAGGCAGCCGGGCGTGGTTTTTGGTCAACACCACCTCCTCGTACCGGCCTTCGTAAGTGCTCGCTAACAACAGCACTTGCCTCAACGGCCTTGATGTGGGCTACACGAAACATCTTTGTCTTTGGCCCGCGCCTATTGTGGCTGCAGACAGATGCCTTGGTGGCCGTGAATTTCACAGCAGAGGCGAGGTAGGGGTGGAGGGCGGCTCTATGCGTGGACACTGCCACGGGACGATTGGAGTGGTCTGAGATTCGCCCGTCCCGTCGTGTCGGCTCATGATGACCATCGCCTTTCACCAGCCTGCCTCTCAAGCACCCGCTATGCCTCCCTCCCTCTCCCTCATCGCGCACAACCATACACAGCTCTATCACCTGCTATATGTCGGGCAGCTTCACCAACTACTGTGTGTGCGTTTGTGCCCTGTCAAACCCAGGATCGGGCTCGAACCTGGGTGTGCGAGTTCCCCTGCAGACACCCACACGAGGCTGATATGTCACGTTGAGTCGTATCGATCCTTTCCACAGTGAGCCCATTAAGCAGCTGTCATGCAGGCGACCTCTCTTTTTAACGGCTGCGTCACCGATCTGGCGAACGAGGCACCGACGTCGATTGGTGGCGAACACCGAACCGGGCAAAAAGTGGGGTAGCTGGCGTGGGTAGGTGGAGGGGGCCTTCCTCCTTTGTCACTCTTCGAGCGCTGCTACCACCACGCGCTGACCCCTCTCATGCACTTCGCCACGCCTCGTGTCGGCGGTGTCGTAGCGGACCCGTCCCGAAACCTCCTCCTCTCCCTCGCATCGCTCCGCTTTGGAACACACATACACACACACACGCCGTCCCTTGAGTTCCAAAGTTCCTATAACCTCGCTACGTTCAGCACCCTGTGTTGCTGGTCCGTCGCTTTGTGTTGTAAGTCCTCACATTATTGTTTCATCTTCTTTGGTTCTTTCGGTAAAGTCACGTAGAATGAGAATAAAATAATAAATTGATAAAATAAAATAACACAATAATATTCTCACGACGTTTCGGCCACAACACAAGCGACCTTCATCAGGTGAAGGGACGAGACTGTCTGGTAGGACAGCGCTGGAGTGAAAGAGCCACGTTCAGATCACGACCTTTAAGCTGTGTGAGAGGAAACAAAGCGCCCTCTTTGTGTTTTATGGGGCGCCGCAGCGGTATACAGGAGGTCGTGGGTTCGATGTCGACCCTGGTGAGTGTTGTATATTTGAAATTTGGATGTTCTTCCTATGGTCGTTTTTTTGTGGCTTCTCCGGTTTTTTTTCCCTCCACAATTAGAATCTACACGCGTTTAGAATTGCTGGCTGCTCTAAATTTCAACATGATAGGCCGCTGAGTTGGGCTATCATTTGTGGCCAGGTCGCTTCTGATAGAGAGCTATATATCTCAGTGGGCTTTATCTGTTCGGATACAAAATAATATCTATTTTCGGTCGTTTAAAAGTGTTACAGGTCTTTGGGCTTGTGTGATAAGCATTTGAAATACAATAAACTACGATCACGGTCTCTGAGCGTGACAAATATGTCCTCCCATTGAGGATCACGAACTCTCATCATCATCATCATCATTATTATTCACACGGTCGCCAGCGACACGCTACTGCTCCGTAACAATTCAACTCCATCCCCGTGCCGTCACTAACATCAAAGCCACGCTCTTGTCGTAATTACGCGACATGTTAAATGCATGCACATGTAACTAATTACGCGAATTATCCGTCCTCTTCGATGTTTATTTCCATAAAAAAAAAACTATTGGTGTTCATTATCCTGTTTAACTTCTTACGTTTTATGCATTTGTTTTCGTTGCGAGCGCACAGATATATTTCCACAATCATTCTCGCCCCATAATGGACATTTTTTTGTCTATCCTCCCTTTTTTGTTTTGGAGTCTTTATCGCTTTTAATGTCCCTCCCCCCCCTCTCCTCTCCTCATTCATCGCTTGCTTTGTGGCTTAAGAGCTGCATGAAACACCCCGAGCCCGTGACGCACCACGGGGGTAGGGAAGGAGGAGGAGGGGGGGGGGTGCAGGAGAGCACGCGAGGGAGGGCACATGGAAGGGGGTGGTGGTGGGGGGTAACAGAAAGAATTGAGTGGTGGAGGGGGGGGGGGGACACTTTAGAGCAGTGGTTCTTAACCTTTACTGCAGCCTTGACAACCCTTTGGTTCTCAATCGATAAAATGGATAATGTTAATAAATGCAAAGGGTTTTTTTTAAATGAAACAAAGCACTCACGTGCCCGTGCCTCATTTGCGTTTCGATGATTTACCTTCTCAAAAAAAATCTGCCCATGTCTCGCACCCCCCAGAAAGGGCATCTCTCACCCACAGGGGGGGGGTGCGTGCGCCCCAGGTTAAGAAGAACAACCACTCCTTTAGACCAACAACGTATGCAGGAGCTATGGGTGGATTCTGTCGGTGTTTCCTCGAAGGAATGTTGCGCGATGACGGAGAGAGGGAAGGGATTCCGGGAAGGAAGCCCACAAGGAGATGGTGATGGAAGATAAGGGGGTGATGGAGGGTATAAGAGGGTGAGGATCATGATCTCGCCACGGTTATGAGATGTTAACCTGGTATACAGGAGGTCGTGGGTTCGATCCCGACCTGGACGCCTGCTGCTGCTATATATTTGGTAGTGTGCGTGTCTCTCTCTCATCATAATCACGGTGGCTATGAGATGTTAACTACCTCGCCTGGTATACAGGAGGTCGTGGGTTCGATCCCGACCTTGACGCCTGCTGCTGCTGCTGTATATTTGGTAGTGTGCGTGTCTCTCTTTCTCTCATCACAATCACGGTGGCTATGAGATGTTAACTACCTCGCCTGGTATACAGGAGGTCGTGGGTTCGATCCCGACCTTGACGCCTGCTGCTGCTGCTGTATATTTGGTAGTGTGCGTGTCTCTCTCTCTCATCATAATCACGGTGGCTATGAGATGTTAACTACCTCGCCTGGTATACAGGAGGTCGTGGGTTCGATCCCGGCCTTGACGCCTGCTGCTGCTGCTGCTGTGCGTGTCTTTCTCTCTCTCCGTAGTGGCGTGGAATTTTCTCCAAGTGCTCGTTTTTTTTATTTCCCCCTCCACATTTAGAAGCAACATGCTGCTGTAAATTCCCACGCAGCAAGGCACTTTGTTGAGCTAGCACTTGTGATAGGCGGGTCGCTTCCGAGAAAGAGCTATATAGCTCAGTGGGCCTTACCTGGTAACATAAGACGATATTGTTTAGTTGAATAGTAATTGTTTAGAGAGGGAGAGAAGGAGAGAAGGACGAGGCAAAGCGAAAGATAGTTGCACGGAGCAGCGTCTGTTTTCACAGCGGGTGGCAAGGGAGAGGGGCGGTATTCAGAGTGGGGGTGGTCACACGGAAGTCACGTGATTCACAGGAGGCAACAGCTGATTCGTTCGAGGCGTGTGGTGCTTTTGTAACTTTGCCCTGAACTTACAACGCCTATAACAGTGAACGCCCTACAGCGGTGGTTCTCAGAGCGTGGTCCCCACCCCCAGTGGTGTTCCACGTCTCCACGATGGTCCTGCGGGTGATCCGCGGGGCTGTGACGCAAATGCAGGTCGATCCGGACAATAGTAACAATGGGGTTTTTTTAACTTTTATTTTGGACATTCATTAATATTTTACTCTAACCCATATATCTAAATCGCACTCCCTAGGAAAAAAAAAGCTATGGCTGCATTAAAATTTAAATGTTTTAATGTTCCGGTAATTTGAATTATGTTTGTATTGCTGCTGTTTCGACAGAGAAGCGAGTTGTCACCAGGGCTGAGGGCCTGGGTGGTTCGTGGAAATGTTTGCATCGGCTAAAAAGAGTTTTAGGCACACCGCTTTTGGGCGATGCCCGTGAAGACCGCGTCTCCTATACAAAGCGCACGTGGGTAACGCAACACAAGTCGCCACGGAACGAGTAATTGAAAGGTTTAATGATCACAATACTTTAATAACGATGATCTTTTTTTTACGTGTAAAAAACGCCAGACTCTCAATCTGGAGGGTCTTGCTACATTGGGTTATTAGCATGTGATAAGATGTGTTAGGCCAATTAACGAGTGCATAACACATTGTCATGCATGCATTGTAGCATGCATTTGAGAAGAATGAATGCACCAGTTATGTCAATTATATGCTAATTTCGTCTTAGCTGCTGCGTGGTGTGCTACAGTGGCTAAAAGAATAGCTAGATTGATTGTTGTAATGAACTGCCATGCTCCCCCCGTCTACTATTTCCGCCTTCAACAACCTGCACTGACCGACGTGGTGAATGAAGTATGGTCAAGCAACCCCAGTGACCGACGCAGCTTTGGCGGAAGCCTTCATCCGGCAGTGGATTGACAAGACAGCCGTGCGTGTACGATGTTGCATCACAATGCCACAGCTGTAGAAGCAACAACGTTGCTCCTAGCCTGCTCGGCACGTCATTCTTATTTGACGTGTCACGGTATAAATAACAACAACATTTAACAACACCGTGGCATTGAAAAACATATAATTAGTGACGTTTCGGGCAATAGCGCCCCTCTTCTTAACGCATACATGAAGAGGGGCCATTGCATGAAACGTCACTTATTATGTTTTAATATTCCCTTTAAAGGCCGCAGAGTGCTACTGACGAGCGAACGTTGCATGTAATGTATGTTGAACTTCTCTCGCACCGTACGTAGCCAACCGTGCTCATCGGAGGTACGGGAGAAGGACAGCAAGCGGGACAAGGACAGCACGTTATTGTTGTCGTTATTATTATTGTTGTTGTTTGTTTGTGCTTGTGTACCGCTGCTAACGCAGCAGCAACAGCAGCAGCAGCAGCGTCACCGGATATAAGTTGTCACAGTACAACTGTATTACTCATCCGGCTAAGAAAGCGTCGTACGAAGCTTGGTTTTCGAACACGCAGGCGCCGCGGTGACTTGGAGATGTTAACTCCCTCGCCTGGTATACAGGGGGCCGTGGGCTCGATCCCAACCGTGACGCCTGCTGCTGCTGCTGCTGTATATTTGGAGTTTGCGTGTCTCTCTCCCCGTGGGCGCGTGGATTTTTCTCCAGGTCCTCTTGTTTTTCCCTCCACATTTAAAATCGTGCGTTTGGAGTATTTGGTTGCTATACATTTCCAAGTGATAAGCCACTTCATTGGGCTATCATTTGTGACAAGGTCGCTTCTAGAAAAAGAGCGATACAGCTCAGTGGGCCTTACCTGGTGAAATACAAAAAATCGTGTTTTTTGTTGTAGTTTCTCGACTCTATCAAAGCATTCTTCACCACCATCCAGCAGCGAATTGACAAGAGCGGCTGTACGGCTACGTTTACCATTCGCGTAACGAAACAAGGCTGCAAGACCAAACAAAGTGACACCTTCAAGACCGTGTGCAGGCAAGACGAACGAGAATGTATATTCTCGAATCGAAATCCAGCGTCCCGACATCGCGACAATTCATCATCGCGTCGCTGTGGGGGGTTATGGGTCGCTTGAATGGGCTGCAAATCTCCCAAGCGTAGCGACAGCAAAACAGACGTGTAATGAGGGTTCAATCAGAGCAGAGCGATGTCAACACTGAGGATCAATTTAATGTACAGCCTGCTCTCCTGTAACGCGTTGGGCGTTGTAGCGCTCCTGGAAAACACCGCATTACGGAACAGACTTCGCGTCATAATACATATGTAGTGTTTGACTTTACGCGGACGACTTATGTCTTTCTTCAAACACCGCTTTATTTACATCATTCAACATGTCCTCCACGCTCCACAGTGTATCCTGGTCACCACGGCTCGCTCGCCGTGCTCCGCCCGTCTCGCTCACCACCTTTTGTCTCCCCACTATCACTTCACTTGCTTCGCACTCAGCGACTCCCCGTTCAGCAACTCGCACACAGCGTCTTCGCACACAGCGTCTTGCGCTCCGCTAACGCTACGCTCACTCCACTGCTAACTACTTCGTCTCTAACTCTGCGTCTTCATCGTCCAGCTCCCAACTCCAACCAACCAACCTCTGTCTCTCTGTGTCTCCCCCAATTTATCCCCATTCTAATTATCGCTAATTAATTGGCCCGCTGTGCCTCCGCACGCTTCGCGTCCTCAAACACCTGCCTTTCTCCAGACATCCCGACGCCTCCTCGCCCCTGACAACAGCCACAGCCAATCACCGCCGTTGCTGATCTTCTGTCTTAATTGGCCCAACCGTTACCTCATCATTTCAGCCTTTGCACCTGGCTATCCTAAGACGACCCACACTGTTTTCGCCTTCTCCACAGGCTAACCCCAGATAAACCCACACTGTCCGCGTGATCATGCAATCGCGCAGTTTCCACAACGCACCTTCATACTCCACTACACATGTTTTAAAGCACACGGCCCGCGACAACACGTGAGCACGCGTATGCTGGGCTGAACAAAGACCGAGGCGGAGTGGGCAGCATCCAGAAGCATCCAGCAGCATCCCAACGCCTTGCCGTGTGATGCTGCTGCTGCTGCTACGCCGAGGCAGCCGCACAACCGCCGCCTATTCCTGCCCGCGCTGCGACGTAGTTCTGTCCACTCGATCGCGTTCTATACAATTCGCTCCCTGCGTTGTATAAAACAAAACAAAAATGTGTTCCCTAATTACATTCATCGCGTTGTTTACAAATTCGCGTTGTGAAAACACGCGGCGTTGTCGGAGGACAGCGCCGTTTACCAGCGAGGCTGCGGAGAGTACGAGAGGGGGTCGGTGAGCCGCAACTCAGAACCCCAGTAGCCCGAGTTCTACCCACGACCACGGCTAACATCAGTGGCGAGTCATAGCTCAAATTGGCCCTGGCTAAAAAAATATCTACAATCTTCTCACCACCTCAGCAATCCGTATTGACCAACGTGGTGAAGTATGGTCCATGCAACTCTCCCCCCCTCCCCTCACCTCCCGAAATGGCATGGAGCAGTGGTCCTTGTTGCAAGGCCCGATTTATCTTTTTTTTCGTGCTGACGTCACGGTCCATCTTTGAAAATGTTAAAAATTATCGCACATTTACAGTGAGGGGAAAAAAGTATTTGATCCCCTGCTGATTTTGTACGTTTGCCCACTGACAAAGAAATGATCAGTCTATAATTTTAATGGTAGGTTTATTTGAACAGTGAGAAACAGAATAACAACAACAAAATCCAGAAAAACGCATGTCAAAAATTTTATGAATTGATTTGCATTTTAATGAGGGAAATAAGTATTTGACTCCTCTGCAAAACATGGCTTAGTACTTGGTGGCAAAACCCTTGTTGGCAATCACAGAGGTCAGACGTTTCTTGTAGTTGGCCACCAGGTTTGCACACATCTCAGGAGGGATTTTGTCCCACTCCTCTTTGCAGATCTTCTCCAAGTCATTAAGGTTTTGAGGCTGACGTTTGGCAACTCGAACCTTCAGCTCCCTCCACAGATTTTCTATGGGATTAAGGTCTGGAGACTGGCTAGGCCACTCCAGGATCTAAATGTGCTTCTTCTTGAGCTACTCCTTTGTTGCTTTGGCCGTGTGTTTTGGGTCATTGTCATGCTGGAATACCCATCCACGACCCATTTTCAATGCCCTGGCTGAGGGAAGGAGGTTCTCATCCAAGATTTGACGGTACATGGCCTCGTCTATCGTCCCTTTGATGCGGTGAAGTTGTCCTGTCCCCTTAGCAGAAAAACACCCCCAAAGCATAATGTTTCCACCTCCATGTTTGACAGTGGGGATGGTGTTCTTGGGGTCATAGGCAGCATTCCTCCTCCAAACATGGCGAGTTGAGTTGATGCCAAAGAGCTCCATTTTGGTCTCATCTGACCACAACACTTTCACCCAGTTGTCCTCTGAATCATTCAGATGTGCATTGGCAAACTTCAGACGGGCATGTATATGTGCTTTCTTGAGCAGGGGGACCTTGCGGGCGCTGCAGGATTTCAGTCCTTCACGGCGTAGTGTGTTAGCAATTGTTTTCTTGGTGACTATGGTCCCAGCTGCCTTGAGATCTTTGGTTCTATTGGGTAAAGTCACATAGGTGAAAATAAAATAACAAAAAATCACGACGTTTCGGCCACAACACAAGCGGCCTTCATCAGGTGAAGGGACGAGACTGTCTGGAGGACAGCGCTGGAGTGGAAGAAGCCACGCTTAGATCACGACCTTTAAGCTGTGTGAGAAGAAAAAGACCACGCGCCTTGACAAAGGAATTAGCATATTATTTAGCATTGAAATGGTTCATTGAAATAGCTAAGTTAAAGTATACACATCCGCAGAGGTACCCCTTGACAAAGGAATTAGCATCGAATTTAGCATTGAAATAGCTGAGTGATTAGCTTGTAACTGGTCACAGAAATAGCTAAGTTAAAGTTAGAGCATATACACTCACCGAGGCACCTAGTACAAATCATACAGGAGAATTTAGCGAAACACAACCACGCTCAGTCATCGGACCTGTGTGCGAGCAAGCAAGGTGTTCTGACAAAGAAATTAGCATAAAAATAGCATTTGATTGGCGGATTTTAGGAAAGAGGTGGTGTACGTGCCGGTGGACTCACAATTTGGCGCGGGGGGGGGGGGGGAAGGGGGGAGTTTACCTATTGATGGTGTGAAAAGGGGGAATTAATAAGAGCTGCGAAAGTTTGGGGTACCACTACTTGAAAAATATACTGTACCATTGAAATTAGTTTAATGTTTAGTTCGATTTAGAACATCTTTCCAATGGTTGCTTAATTTGAAACCATCCTCTCGGTTGAAATTGTGTCTGTGTTTGTAGATCTGAATTGCTTCATGAACAAATCTCTGATAAAAGCCCGTGGGTTTGCAAAGAACCTTGGTATTGGAGAAAATTATATCGTGATCCCCCACAGCGTTGTAACAGTGATCAGCCACGGCAGAAGAATTCGTTTTGCCGTGTTTCAAATCTGATTTGTGCTCGCGAATTCGGTCAGAGACATGTCGCTTTGTCTCACCGATGTAGCAATCACCGCAGGTACAACTCAATTTGTAAACCCCGGGGTACTGTAAATCAGGAATGACATCCTTCACGGATGGGATCAGATCACGAATGTTGTGTACTGTATTGAACCGGACCTGGATCTTGTGTTTGTTTAGAATTTTGGAAATCTGTTTAGTAACGCCTGCTATATATGGAAGTGTGATGGTTTTGACCGGAGTATCAAGTGGTTGTTTCTGTATGGAGGGAGAAACAGCTTGGCGGATGGTACGGTCAGAGTAACCATTCCTTTTTAGGGCCGGGTGTACATGTTTTTAATTCACTGGTCAGGTGGTGTTGGTCCGAAATGCAGTGTGCCCTATGGTATAAAGTTTTGATGAGATAATTCTTTTGGGCTGGGTGGTGGTGGGAATCAGGTTTCAAGTAGGAATCTGTGTGGGTGGGTTTCCTGTAGACAGAATGCCCCAATGAGCCATCAGGTCTCCTCTCAAACAGAACATCTAAGAATGGTAGCTTGCCATCTTTCTCCACTTCCATGGTGAATTTGATGGCGGGATGCCTGGAATTGATGTGGTGTAGGAAAAGGTTCAGAGCTGGGAGGCCATGTGGCCAAATGACGAAAGTGTTATCCACATATCTCTTCCACAGGGAAGGTCTGAGGGTGTAAGTCTGTAGTTCTGGGCTGATTTCTCACCGTTCTCATGATCATTGCAACTCCACGAGGTGAGATCTTGCATGGAGCCCCAGGCCGAGGGAGATTGACAGTTCTTTTGTGTTTCTTCCATTTGCGAATAATCGCACCAACTGTTGTCACCTTCTCACCAAGTTGCTTGGCAATGGTCTTGTAGCCCATTACAGCCTTGTGTAGGTCTACAATCTTGTCCCTGACATCCTTGGAGAGCTCTTTGGTCTTGGCCCTGGTGGAGAGTTTGGAATCTGATTGATTGATTGCTTCTTTGGACAAGTGTTTTATACAGGTAACAAGCTGAGATTAGGAGCACTCCCTTTAAGAGTGTGCTCCTAATCTCAGCTCGTTACCTGTATAAAAGACACCTGGGAGCCAGAAATATTTGATTGAGAGGGGGTCAACTACTTATTTCCCTCATTAAAATGCAAATCAATTCATAAAATTTTTGACATGCGTTTTTCCGGATTTTGTTGTTGTTATTCTGTCTCTCACTGTTCAAATAAACCTACCATTAAAATTAGAGACTGATCATTTCTTTGTCAGTGGGCAAACGTACAAAATCAGCAGGGGATCAAATACTTTTTTCCTCACTCTACACAATTGGGTAAAGCCACAATAGGACATCATCAGCTACGGTGAAACGACTTTAAACGTGACCCGTCTGTGAAACAGCACGGTCGTGATAGCCTCGTGCTATGTCAGTGCTCTCTATTGCAAGGCCCGCAGGCCACTGACGGCCCCTGGTGGCCCTTCCTTCGGCCCCCCCTGAACAATACACAGAGTGACAACACCACCCCCATCATCATCATCATCGTGCTGCTGTCAAACCTTCAATGGTGTCACATGTGTGGTGGCCCTCATACTCGTCGGCGAAAGTGGCCCCCTTCCGAATATATATTAGTGAAGAACACTGGCATGGAGAGACATTTATCCACGTGACCTCCCCCCCGCCCCCTCCAGCCACGAGACGTACGCTACATTAACTGCAATGTTCCAATATAATCGATTCTTCAATCTTCAATCGAATCTTGGCCGTTCATTGAGGCTCGGCACGAAAGAGGAGCGGCACTTCTCATGTAGCTGACGCCAACAGGCCGCGAGTCCCCCTTGCCTTGTGGCACGTGAAAACAAAAAACACACTTCACAATCAGGTCGACGTCTGCGCTCCCGCGATGTCACTGCAGTGCTGTTTTAAAACTCACCCCGCGCCTCGTCGATCGATCATTGCGCCCGATCCGTGAAATATGCACGCGTTATAAATTGTGTTTACTATGACAGTTTCATTATTGTGGTGTCATTCACGAGGCGGAAGACTCTGTGTGAATCAATGGTTCAGACGTATGTTGAACTTCTTTCGTGCCGCACGTAGCACATCGTGCTAATCGGAGGTGCCATACATTTATCAGAACACACACATTTTAAACACTTACCCCTATCACGGATCATTACACCTGTCAGTTGTACTGTTCCATATACAGCCCTTCTGTCAATCCAGTGCTGGATAGAAGATTCCCCACATCGCAGAGAGCGTAGGCGTTCATTGATCACCTTTCACCATGATGATCAGTTAGCTAGCCAAAGCATAGCTAGGGGACATTCCGGGCAATTACCCTTCTTCAGATCAGAGCAGAGAGAGTGGGTGCAAGGAGTTTAACTTTGGTGACTGAACGTCGATCTCCGATAACTCAAAGTTCATGTCCTCTCTCTGCTCTGAAGAAGGGGTATTGCCAGAAACGTCAACCGACATTATTTTACATTTCTCCCATCTCTCCAAACCCTTCTCCCTCCAGGGGTTCCACAGCCCAGTACAGAATCTGGTTTCCTCCAAGGCCACTCGACTGACATTGCTCTCCCACGTGCGGCCCGTGACCTCCTTCCCCTCTTTAGACCGTCGATCACTCTCACTTCTGGGTCCCCTCGACCGTCCTGCTGCCTCTGACACCACAGGAGCAGTGCTTACAACCGCATCATCATCATCATCATCATCCATGATCAATCCACTGCTGGATGAAGGGCCCACAGTGATTTTCTGGATTGCTGTGCCTCTAAGATCGAGTAAGATAAAAGTATAACCGTACACTTTTTATTTTACCAGGTAAGGCCCACTGAGCTACATAGATATTTGTCAGAAGCGACCTGGCAATCACAAATGATAGCCCAACGAGAAGTGGCTTATCGTGTGTATAGCAAACAAATAATATCATCTAAACGCGTGTTGTTTCTAAACCGGCGGGCCCAGAGGAAAAATCCACGCGACCGCGTGGGAGATAGGCACCGCAAACTCCAAATATAGCGGCGTCATGGGCGGGAACGAACCCAACGACCTCCTACATAGCAGGCGGAGCAGTGAACACCTCGCCACTCATGCGCCCCATCTGAAGTCAGTAACCATGGAGTGAAACCGGGCTGAGAAGCACTGCCCAGGACCACGCCACACTCCTTGGGCCCACCCACCGTCTCCTCATCCCAGCTCCCCTGGAGACCCCTTCACCTCTCCGTGCCTTCATCTCATCCCGACTCCACTCTCGCAACGCGCGCGCCTCGGTGGCCTCCAAAAATCCGTCATCTCAAAAAACACTCCAGGTTATTCGAAATGCCGCTGCTAGACTCCTCACCCGCACCCGTGAGCGAGACCTCGTCTTCCCACCACTCAGATCGTTCCACCGTCTCGCAATCAAATCCGACATCACTCCTCCCCTCCGCGCACTCTCGGATTGAGCAACCAAGGCTCTCTATCAAATATCCCAGGTCAACCTTCGCTCAGTGAGAGGTCGCTTATTCTCTTATGCTGGTCCCACTGTCTAAAACTTCCTCCCCCCCCATCCGTCCGTGCTGTCGACTTGCCAATGTTAACGTTTAAGGCCGATGACTCACTGCCTCTCTCTCTCTCTCTCAATGGAATAAATGTCGCTCCCTGTTTTCGTACGGCCGCCTTGAATGCTGCTGCATATCGGATGCTATGATAATATTACATTGTTATTGTGCGGTGGCATACAATGTTGTGCGTCGGTTTGGGCAGCGAATTGCCTCGGGGAATATAAACCAAAATATGTAATCAAATACGATAACGTCTCTTTAATTCCGTTCGGTGAAATGGTGTTCATTTAGCTAATGACATTTGCACAAATTATGCAATTGCACGCACGTACACGCAGAAGCACACACACACATAAATACATGCGCATGCACGCTGAACATACAACTGCGCTGGGTGTGTGTGGGGTGGGGGGGGTCTGCCTTAGATCCACTCAGCTGTAAATGAGCACCTTGTATAGTGCAAATATCAGCACTGGGGAGACAAAGGCGGCCGGGCGTGGTGCTGGCAACACCGCCCAATTCGTATGCCGTGCCGGCCTTCATAGGTGATCGCCCGTACCACTTGTCCCAACAGTCTGCTGAAGGCTACACGGGCGACCTTTGTCTTCGTGTTCGTTGTGTCCGTGCGGAGCGGTGGAACAGAAGTTCACACGTGGGGCTATGACCCCTTGACCTGGCATCGATTCCCAGGCAGGGATAACATCACAGTGGCGGGTGGCATCGGAATCTGACCTGGGCCTCCCCTAGGTCAACTCAGCTTTTAATGAGCACTTGGTGAGCTGTGTAAACATTCGCAGCGGGGGGGGGGGGGGGGGGAGAGACAAAGGTGGCCTTTGTTTGGTTAAAAAAAAGCAATCGTGTAGACTCATGACCCTGAATTCATCAAGTTGTCGTGCCGTGAATTCAGCGCTTAATTCCACCCTCGTTTAACGGTGTCGGGGACTCGGACAAAAGAGGAAATAAATATTTCTGCAACCGGCACACCACGTCCAGGGAAGCCGTGGCTGGGTCTATCCGACACGCGCCTCACCCACGCGACCCCGGGGAATTCAATCGGGGGCGGGGAGGTGGGTCGGAGAGAAAAATGCAAAGCCCCGTGCGGATTGTTGGACCGCCGCAAAGAATGCCCGCTAATTGGATTGTCGTGTCGCCGTGACGTGGGGCAGACATTACCCGGACTGACCCTGCCCCTGCGTCCCTCCCCACGTAAGGCGCGCGTCTCGCACTCAAAGAGCTTCACAACTCATCGGATTCCTCCAGTGTAAATACATTAATCTGAAAAAAAAACACATTCTGATTTACAGCGCCGGCGTACACGCGTTACTCGTGACAATGCGCGCAGGCCTTACACGCGACAGCCATGTATGACAGCGTTATCACTCGAGACACGTTTCTTCTATGCAGTGTATATCCCCATCAGTCGCATCATCAGTCAACGTTGTATCCACTGCTGGAAGAAGACCGCCTCATGAAGGTGCTGCCAATTCACCCCCCGCCTCCCCCCCCCCCCCCCCCACTTTGTTCCTCGCAAAGCAATGATCCGTAGAGCTCTCCCCTGCACACGGGACCCGATTTTCACCGCTCCATCTCCACGGTTTGGCGCGTGCGTGTAAGTATGTATACTGGACTTCTTTCGCACCATACGTAGCCAACCGCGCTAATGGGAGGTGCGCTGGAAAGGACAACAAAACTCAACACAATCAGCAGTTCTGAAGCAATGCGTTTTAAATCTAGATTTAGAAGTGCATAGCTCCCCAGGAACAGCGTTCCAGACGGCCCCAGAAGCGCACGTGCACGCACGCGCGATGCCAGTGGCCGTCTGTTTTTGTTCGGTGGCCAGCCATCGAACATTCTCTTGGGAGAGTTGTTCCCCTCGTGCGGCTGCCATTCCGTTGTCGGTCTCGACCGTTGGCCATCAGCCCTCCGAACGACGCGACCTGACCGAGGCCGCCCGCGTTTATTACCCACGGGTCTAGCGATCGGCGGTCGACATTGCAAGGCCCTTCATCCGTGCTGCTCCTGTCAAACCCAACAATGGTTTAAAATGTGTGGCGCCCCCTTCAACTCCGGTGATGTCTCATCGGCGAAAGTGAGCGATAGAACGCCGGTCTACAGAATCTCCAACCTGCGTCTATTCTCTCATCCCCGTGTACCAGGCTTTATGATGTTTAAATAAAAAAAAATGTATTTGACATTTGTGTCATAAATGCATGAGGCGTTACGATGTTCAAACGCCAAATAGACACACCTACTATTGCAAGGCAGCATCAAGTCTGCATTAACCACACAGACTTGTGGTAAGACACGCTCGTAGCGCTCTTGAGACAAGGCCGTGGAGGAAGATGTCTCTGGTGTAGGCCAATCAGTTTCAAAGACAATGTACACATTAATGAAGCACGTTTGTTTGCATGTTTTACCACGAGTATGTGTGGTTAATGCTGACTTGATGCATTGTAATATAGGTGTCAAGTTGGTGTTTGAACATACTAATGCCTCCTGTATTTTGCTCATGTTCGTGTGCGCCCTGTTAAGTTGTTTTACTCCCCAGAGCCTCTGGTGTGTTTCTCACCCGCGTGTCGCAACAGGGAAGAGACACAGACAAAGCTCCCCCGCGTAGCCTTAACAGACTGTTGGGTCAAGTTTTGTGAGCCAGTTGCACCTATAAAGGCCGGCACGGCACACGAGGAGATGTGTGGGCAGCACCACGTCCGGCCGCCTTTGTCCCCCCTAATAGCGATGTTTACACACCGCACCAGGTACTCATTTGAGGCTGAGTCGACCTAGAGGAGGCCCACGACCGATGCAGGCAATATCAGGATCAGAATCTTCATTTATCCTGGGGAAAACAGATACGCTATGAAGCTCTTTTTCACAGTTGTCCAGTAGGGGCGGGTCAAAAAGTTACAACAAACAATTCTAACGAATGATGGGAGTGAAAAGTATAGGGAAGGAATGCAAATTGAAAAAAAAAATGCAGTATTAAAAAACTACAAAGCATACATTTTTGTGCATAAGAAAAAGACAGAGACCCCCCCCCCCCCCGCCCCCCCGTATAGCCTTAACAGACTGTTGGAGCAAGTGCTGTTAGCGAGCACCTAGACATAAAATATACACACACAGTTAGACGTGCACACGTAAGAGACCTTTACCTGTTGTAACAAACACATGTTGACGCACAAGAAACAAAGAGAGCGCCCCCACGAGGACGCCCTCCCGTGGAGACGGAGCGATCGGAGAAGCTCGTGCACAGGAGGGAGGTGGAGATGCCGCTGCGCGGGACAGTGCAGCCAGCAGTGGATAGACCATGCCTGCTCATGGTTATAATCAGGATGTTGAGATGCAGGTATACGAGAATGGCATTTTAATATTATTATCATTCTGCTAATTTTCTCCCAGGAAAGCCTCACTGACTCTCATGACCAGCAGCGCGACTTCGCCTGGGGGAGGCACGGGGTGCTTTGCTGCCCGCCCTCCGCTGGTTGGGCCAACGCTACGAGTTTTCAACAACAGTGTCAAAGAACACACGCGGGTTTAAGTTTATATATTATATATATATATATTTTGAAAAAAAAAGCTTTCATTTCCGTTCCACGTTTTATTTTAATTAAATTCAAGTCGAATATTGGGAGCCCCACCGGACCGATTGCCGCATTCCCTGGGTTCATACTGTGGTCACCAAGCCACTGCTCACGGCCCTGTTTCAGTCGGGTCCTGCCACGTCGTCTGCAACAGGGGACGCTGCCTGCTGTATGCATGTTCTATGCTGTAGCAACTTCGTGGTGTCGCTTTGGCGAGCACCACGTCCGCTGTGAGCACGGACAACCTAGGGCCGTGTTACCAAATAGGCCACAGGAGGCACTGTGCCTAGAGCCTACGAGAACTAAAGGGCTTACGAAAACAAAAAAACAAAAAAACGTACCGTGTGTTTTTTTGTTTGTACGATCAAAAGTTTAACCAATATATCACCTTTAATAAATATATATAGCAAGGATGGGCAGAGCCTATGTACAAAGAGTCATGTCTACGTCAATCGGTTTTCATATGAGATAAATTAACAGCAGAGATGAACTTTTCGACAGTTTTTTCATTGCAAAATTAGCAATAACATTAAAAAATTCTAGACTTTAAGTTTTCGTGACTGCAAGAATCCATACTTTTTTGGTTTTATCCGGTAAAGTCACGTAATTAAGTTGTGTTCATTTTCATTTTTATTAAATTTATTTTACCGAATAAAACCAAAAAGCACATTCAAAAATGTTTTCGCACAATCTCATTTTCAATAGAGACTCGTGCAAGGGAAGACGAGCGTTATCACCGAAGTTATCACTAAAGGCCTACGAAACAGAAGTGGTCTAGGGCCCACAAATGACATTCATCCGGCCCTGCCGCGAACGCCGCAGCAACGATCAGGGCGTACCGCTGGAGACAAATGGCGACACTTTTGTAGCGAGCTCCGGACACAGAGTCGCCGCTCCTGGTCGGATTGGTTGGAAATACTGACGGATACTGCGGTGGGAGAGGAGCAGTTTGGTAAGCGTAGGTCGTGGGTTCGGTCCCTATGATGATGCCTGTATACTCATGAAGGGGACCTTGGTAGCGGCAGCGGGGAAGGAAATGGGTGGATGATTTTTTTATTGATTTATAAGGGTGGCACGGTGGCAAGATGTTGACTACCTCGCCTAGTATGCAGGAGGTCGTGACTTCAATCCCGGCCCTGACGATGCCTGTATATTTGGAGTTTGCATGTTCTTCCCGTAATCGCGTGGATTTTTCTCCGTGCCCTCCGGTTTTTCCCTCCACATTTTGGATCAACGTCACGCGTTTGGAGTATTTGGCTGCTATACATTTCCACGCCATAAGCCACTTCGCTGAGCTATTGTTTGTGGCCAGGTCGCTTCTGAAAAAAAAAGCTACATAACTCAGTGGGGCTTACTTGGTAAAAATACAAAAAAAAGTTTAGTTTGATGGTTGAGTTTAGTCACGCCTGCGATGGCGATGAACGCGACGGTTCGTGGAGCGGCCGCGACTCTAAATGCAGCTCGCGGCGCCGCAGCCGCAGACGGAATTCGCGAGTCCCCGCGGACTGTCTCGAATGAAGGTCATGATGCGAGCCGTTTGTGTCTGCATGGCGATGACACTTATTATTAAGACGAAAGGTGTCAACGAGTCAGCTCGAATCGACTCCCAACGAGCATGGGGCGCCGTTGCTCTCCTCGTTCGGGTTTGCCCATAAGGCGCGAGCTGAAATGAGGGCACTGCCCCTCTCTTCCTCTACATCTCTCTGCTCGTGTGAGCACGGGGAGAGGGCGGCCATCATTGTCATGGTCATCGTCGTCATCATATCGTCGTCATCATCGTCGTCATCATCATTGTCATGATCATCGTCATCATCATCGTCATCATTGTCGTCATCATCGGCGTCATCATCATCGTCATCATCGTCGTCATCATCATTGTCATGATCGTCGTCGTCGTCGTCATCACCGTCGTCATCATCGTCGTCATCACCGTCGTCATCATCGTCGTCATCATCATCGTTGTCATCATCGTCATCATCATCATCGTCGTCATCATCACCGTCATCATCGTCGTCATTATCATCGTCATCTTCATCGTCATCATTGTCGTCATCATCGTCGTCATCATCATCGTCATCATCGTCGTCATCATCATCGTCATCATCGTCGTCATCATCATTGTCATGATCATAGTCGTCATCATCATCGTCGTCGTCATCATCGTCGTCATCATTATCATCATCGTCATCATCATCATCATCATCGTCGTCATCATCATCGTCATCATCGTCGTCATCATCGTCATCATTGTCGTCATCATCGTCGTCATCATCGTCATCATCGTCGTCATCATCATCGTCGTCATCATCATCATCATCATCGTCATCATCGTCATCATCGTCATCATCGTCGTCATCATCGTCGTCGTCATCGTATTCATCATCATCTTCGTCATCATCGTCATCATCATCGTCGTCGTCATCGTCATCATCATCGTCATCATTATAGTCATCATCATCGTCATCATTGTCGTCATCATCGTCGTCATCATCATCGTCATCATCGTCGTCATCATCATTGTCATCATCGTCGTCATCATCGTTGTCGTCATCCAGTAGCATAACGAGCGTGGGGGCCGGGGGTGCCTTGCCCCCCCCCCCTCCCCCATGGTGGTCAATGCCCCTCTTGACAACCACCGTGAGATCTGTTTACAACCGCAGCTCACTTTTCTGAAGAGATGCCGCGACACCGATATAATAACGATCGCCTTTACACTCACATCTGCTGCTGTCACTTATCCTAATGCTAAACGGATCTTGTTCAGGACCGGCCTAGCGCTGGTCTCAGAGAGAATAAGATTGTTCCGATTTTAACTAGATAATTTATACAAGACTCTCATGCAATCACACTTAGCCTTGACAGAAAAAAATGTCTACATCTGATTAGGACCATGTAGATAACATGACAGCCTCTTCAGCCGCCTCAATATCAGCTAAATGCAAAGAGTACCTGATCTCCAAGGTCAGCCTCCTGTCTAGGAAGAAGCCAGATCCACACATAAAAGAGTTAGACTTTGACAAGATTGCTATCAATCAGAGTAACAGCCCAATTTCCAACTGCCTAAAATCGGTACTAGATAAAGGGTTGAATTTCGCAGTCACCCCTAAACACATCCCAGTTTATGATATCATTTCCCAGGTTGACGTAGCCCTTAAAGGTTTGGGACACATTCCTGCAGACGTGGCGAGATCGGAAATCGCTGCAATCCTCAATAACGCTAAGAAACCTATTAGCAACATCAGCAAGGATGAGCGCTTTTAGCGTGCTCAACTGAAAAGGAGAGATGGCATAGTCATCCTCTCAGCCGACAAGGGCAATATCACTGTCATCATGGACAAAACCACAAAGAGTAAAAAAATTCAGGACCTACTAAATGGTGACAGCTATACCAAAATCAATAGAGATCCTACCAATCGCCTGGTTATGAAAACCAACAAGATCATCACTGTTTCGACATCTTTAATCGAAACAACCAAGTGGCTTAAATTTTGATTTAAAGCTTTCGTGACTGCAGTAATTCATATTCTTAGCTCTTTCGGTAAAGTCACGTTGAAGGGAAACAATAAAATAATAAAATATATAAAACAATAAAATTCTCACAGACGTTTCGACCATAACACAAACGGTCGTCATCAGGTGTGTCGGTTTGCATAAATTTATTTATTTTTAAACGGTGTATTTATTAATTTATAAAAACCGTCAGCGCCACGCGCAGCGATTTGGCAGTTTATTTAGAAGGACTAGTCCATCTATGTTCTGAAAAGAGGAGGGGGGAGACGAAAAATTAATGTATGCTGTCTGAAAGCCACTGTAAGCGTGAACAATCAATTAAGACCTGAAATAGTTTATCAAATCTTTACAATGATTGCTAAGCCATAATCCATCTTCTCGGTTGAAATTGTCTCTGTGCTTGTATATGTGGATAGCCTCATGAACGAATCTCTCATGGTAGCCAGATGGCTTACAAAGAACCTCTGTCTTGGAAAAGTCAATGTCATGTGAGCCTACTGAATTATAACAATGATCTGCCACGGCCGAGGTGTTGATCCTACCGTGTTTAAGGTCTGCTTTGTGTTCACGAATGCGGTCCGAGACATGGCGTTTGGTTTCTCCAATGTAACTACTACCACAGAGGCAACTTAGTTTGTAGACACCAGGGTATTGTATGTCCGGAATCACATCTTTTACAGACGGAACCAGATCATGGATTTTATGTAATGTGTTTAAACGGACCTGGATCTTGTGTTTATTCAAGATTTTGGAGATCTTTTTTGTGATCCCCGCAATGTAGGGTAAAGTGATGGTTTTGAAAGGCTCCTCAAGAGGATCCTTCTTCATGGTTTGAGTGATAGCTTTGCGGATTGTATAGTCGGAGTAACCATTAGCCTTAAGAGCTTGGTGTACGTGCTTGAGTTCACTGCCTATGTGTTCCTGGTCGGATATGCATTGGGCTCTATGATACAGAGTTTTGATGAGAGAATTCTTCCGTGATGGATGGTGGTGGGAATCCGGTTTCAGATAAGCATCCGTATGGGTAGCTTTCCTGTAGACAGAGTGGCTCATTGAACCATCAGGTCTCTTTTTAATTAGGACATCCAAAAAAGGTAGCTTGCCATCTTTTTCGACTTCTATGGTAAATCTGATGACTGGGTGTATGGAATTGATGTGTTCGAAGAATTTGCAGTCACACCTAAACACATACCAGTTAATGATATAATTGCCCAAGTAGACGTTGCTCTCAGGGGCCTGGGTCACATCGTTGCAGACGTAGCAAGATCTGAAATCGCTGCAACCCTCAAAAACGCTAAGATGCCAGCTAGCAACCTCAGCAAATATGAGCGTTTTGAATTATATAAATTAACAAAGAGGGATGATATTGTAGTCCTCTCAGCTGACAAGGGCAATGCTACTGTCATCATGGATAAAATAGAATACAACAACAAAATTAAAGAATTACTCGACGATGGTAGTTATACAAAAATATAAAGAGATCCCACCAACAGCCTCGTCACACAAACCAACAAAATAATTTCTGATTCAACCGCATTCATTGATCAATCTAAACAGTTTTCGTTGAAACCTTCTGCTGCCAGGCCACCAAGATTATACGGCTTACCAAAAATACATAAAGTAGATACACCCCTTCGTCCCATCGTCTCTACTATCAACTCCCCCACCTACAAACTGGCTCGTTTTTTGTCTGAAATCCTGCGTCCTTTCACTGTAAAAACCACCTCTGCGGTACAAAAATTCTACTCACCTGGTATCGACAATCAAGGGTATTTCCCTGTCCCCAGACGACCAGCTTGTCAGTTTTGATGTAGTTTCCTTATTCACCAAGGTTCCTGTACTTGACACCATCGCAATCATTGAAGACTTGGTTCATCAAGGACTAAACACTGAGGTACCCCCGCTGGTGAGACACTTGTTTAACCAATACATACTTCACTTGGAATGGAACTTTCAACAAACAAACTGAGGGCACCCCAATGGGCTTCCCCCTATCTCCGGTTATAGCTAACATTTTCATGGAGAAATTTGAGACTGACGCCATCCAGACTGCCACTCTGCACCCAACCTTATGGAAGAGGTACGTGGATGACACTTTTGTCATCTGGCCACATGGCCGGCCTGCTCTAGACCAATTCTTCGACCACATCAATTCCATACACCCAGCCATCAGATTTACCATGGAAGTCGAAAAAGATGGCAAGCTACATTTTTTGGATGTCCTAATTAAAAAGAGACCTGATGGTTCAATGAGCCACTCTGTCTACAGGAAAGCTACCCATATGGATGCTTATCTCAAACCAGATTCCCACCACCATCCATCACAGAAGAATTTTCTCATCAAGACTCTGTATCATAGAGCCCAATGCATATCTGACCAGGAACACATAGGCAGTGAACTCAAGCACGTACACCAAGCTCGTAAGGCTAATGGTTACTCCGACTATACAATCCGCAAAGCTATCACTCAAACCATGAAGAAGGACCCTCTTGAGGAGCCTTTCAAAACCATCACTTTACCCTATATTGCGGGGATCACAAAAAAGATCTCCAAAATCTTGAATAAACACAAGATCCAGGTCCGTTTCAACACATTACATAAAATCCGTGATCTGGTTCTGTCTGTAAAAGATGTGATTCCGGACATACAATACCCTGGTATCTACAAACTAGGTTGCCTCTGGGGTAGTAGTTACATTGGATAAATCAAACGCCATGTCTCGGACCGCATTCGTGAACACAAAGCAGACCTTAAACACGGTAGGATCAACACCTCGGCCGTGGCAGATCATTGTTATAATTCAGTAGGCTCACATGACATTGACTTTTCCAAGACAGAGGTTCTTTGTAAGCCATCTGGCTACCATGAGAGTTTCGTTCATGAGGCTATCCACATATACAAGCACAGAGACAATTTCAACCGAGAATATGGATTATGGCTTAGCAATCATTGGAAAGATTTGATAAACCATTTCAGGTCTTAATTGATTGTTCACGCTTACAGTGGCTTTCAGACAGCATACATTAATTTTTCGTCTCCCCCCTCCTCTGTTCAGAACATAGATGGACTCGTCCTTCTAAATAAACTGCCAAATCGCTGCGTGTTGCGCTGACGTTTTTTTTTTATAAATAAATAAATAAATACACCGTTTAAAAATAAATACATTTATGCAAACCGACACACCTGATGACGACCGTTTGTGTTATGGTCGAAACGTCGTGAGAATTTTTATTGTTTTATATATATTATTATTTTATTGTTTCCCTTCAACGTGACTTTACCGAAAGAGCTAAAAAACCAAGTGGCTCTCTCTAACACCCTCTGCTGCTAGACCACCCAGATTTTATGGCTTACCAAAAATCCACAAAGAAGGTACACCACTCCGTCCTATCGTCTCCACCATTGACTCACCCACCTACAAACTGGCCCGATTTCTGTCTGAGACCTTGCAGCCATTCACTGGCAAGACTACTTGAGCTGTACTTAACTCAGCTCACTTGGTATCTCTAATTATTAAACACATCTCACTATCTCTAGGTGATTTGCTTGTCAGTTTCGATGTAGTTACTTTGTTGACCAAAGTTCCTGTGCCTGACACCATTGCAATCATTGAAGATTTGGTCCAACAAGGACTGAATGCTGATGTACCGGCCATGGTGAGACACTGCCTCACCAACACTTACTTCACCTGGAATGGAACTTTCTACAAACAAATTGAAAGAACCCCAATGGGTTCTCCCTTATCTCCAGTGATAGCCAATGTTTAAATGGAAAAAAAAAATTGAGACAGATGCCATGCAGGCATCCATCCTACGTCCTTCCTTGTGGAAGAGATACGTAGATGACACGTCCGTCATCTGGCCATATGGCCTGCCAGCATTGAACTAATTCTTCAACCACATCAATTCCATACACCCAGCCATCAAATTCACCATGGAGGTGGAAAAGGATGGCAATTTACCATTCTTGTATGTTTTAATCGAAAATAAACCAGATGGCTCATTGGAACACTGTCCACAAGAAAACCACCCACACGGATGCCTATCTAAAACCTGACTCTCACAACCATCCAGCCCAGAAGAATTCCCTCATAAAAAACTCTACACCATAGGGCTCGTTGCATTTCCGACAATCACCACCTAGCCAATGAACTGGGGCACGGACACCAAGCCCTCAAGATGAATAGATATTCGGACTGCACAATCCGTAAAGCTATCACCCCAACCGTTGGGAGAGAACCATCTGAGGACCCAATCAAAACCATCACCTTGCCATACCTAGCAGGGGTCACCAAAAAGATTTCCAAAATCATGAGCAAACACAAGATCCAGGTTCGATTCAACACAGTACATAAAATTCGTGATCTGATCCCATCTGTGAATGATGTGATCCCTGACATGCAATGCCCCGGTGTCTACAAACGATTGTGTGTGCAGCAGTAGTTACATTGGGGAAACTAAGCGACATGTCTCAGACCGTGTCCGTGAACACAAGGCAGATCTGAAACACGTTAGGACCAGCCGTGGCTGATCATTGTTTTAACGCTGTGGGCACACGCGAAATTGATTTTTTTCCAAGACAAAAGTACTCTGGCAAACCTACTGGCTATCAACAAAAAATCGTTCATGAAGCCATCCAGATATATACACACACAGACACAATTTCAACCGAGAAGATGGGTACAAACTGAGCAATCATTGGAAGGACGTTATTAATCAGTTTAAGTCATAACTGGCTCTAATGTTTCCAACCTACCAGCCGATGTTAGCAGTAATTTCAGACTCTCTGAGTTGCATTGCCAGTTTGGAGGTCTTTGCATTGCCAGGTTGGATGTCGTACCAGCACAGTCACCGATGCGCTTTTCCCTCGATGTGGCGGTGGTGCTCGTTTTTTCACAATACAATAGCCACCCCCACAGCCTCAGGGCACTCTGATCTGAACTTTTACATGCAAATACCATCTCTAGCCCCGCCCACTTACCCTTGGGCTACACCCATCGTAGGCCCATAAAACATCCTGCCTCAGCAGCTCTCTCGCTGGATTTTTTTTCACCTGATGACGATTGCTTGTGTTGCAATCGAAACATCGTGATTTTTTTCTTTCTTTTTTTTTATCTACGTGACCTTACCGAAAGACCCAAAGAGTAAGAACAACAACACTTTTTTATATATAAATACTTTCAGTTACGTTCCACGTTTTTATAGTAATTTAATTGGAGCAGTCACGCTCGGCTTCCGCAAATTGGGCATCGCATGCCTGTCTCTATGTTGTTGTCGTCATCACAGTGTCCACAGGTAGACACGCAGAGCTGTAGTGGTTGCGTTTTGAATATATTACGGTCATCACGACGACGCATGGACCGCGTCCAACAAGTGCGCTTGGCCACCCTTTGTCTCCCCATTGCTCATGTTTACTTGCCACAAAGAGCCCTCATTGAAAGCGCCCAGGTCATATTCAGGTGCCACTCGCCACTGTGATGTTATCTCTGCCTTGGAATCGATGCCAGGTCAAGGGATCATAGCCCCTGCGTGTGAACTACTGTTCCACACCGCTCCACACAGACACAACAACAAGCGCAAAGACAAAGATCCCCCGTGTAGCCTTTAACTGACTGTTGCGGCAAGTGCTGCTTGCGAAAACTGTCGAGGCACACGAACGCGGCGGTGTGGCCACAATAACTCCCCGTCACCTTTGTCTTCCCAGTGCCAATGTTTCCACACCGCACCAGATACTCATTTTAATGCTGAGTTGACCTAGGGACAAGTGCTGTTAGCGAGCACCTATGAAGGTCAGCACGGCACACGAGGGGGTGGGTGGCCAGCACAACGCCCGGCCGCCTTTGTCTCCCTCGTGGCGATGTTCACACGTCACACCAGATACTCATTTGAGGCTTAGTCGACCTAGGGGAGGCCCAGTACCGGTTCAGATAATGGCCCCTGGTGTTGGTGGCCGTGAGCGGGAATGGAACTCGGGTAGCGCGCTGGGTTCTCAGTGCGAGCGCGCTAACCACCGCACTAGCGCTCCCATGCACAGGGAAGCACACGCTCACACACACACCCCAATCACACAGCGAGAGCAAACGTCAGCGGGTGCAGGTGACGTGATGACACGGCAGGGAAGTCGTGTGAAAGCAACTCTGGCATTGAGTGATTCTTTCCAAAAAAGCACTGCACGTGGCGTCCGCGCCGCAGACGTGACTCGGATTCGTCGCCCTCAACCTCCTCGTCCTCCACCTCCTCCTCGACCTCCTCGTCAACCCGAGTGTGCGCTCGGACGCCCTCCCACTGTCACTCCGCTGCTGGATGTGAGCGCCGCTGCCCCCGCGCGGTCGCGGGGGTTACTTTGACGAACGCGTGCCACTCGGCCGCTCTTTGTGGGAGAACAGAAGAGGTGCTGTACAACAATGGATATTTGTTGCACTGCCGGCTGCCGCTGATAACGTAACCACGCAGCAGCAGCAGCAGCAGTAACCTGCAACATCTGCGTTCGTGCAAGGTAGGGGTCGCCCATCCCAGCGTCATCCAGGCTCGAGACCTGCTTAGCTTTTGAGATCTGACGAGATCGGCTGATTTAGCCATAGGCTGCTACCATGGTGATTGCGTTCCGTTTGTTGTTCTTTTCCCAGCACCTCCGATTAGCGCGGCTGGTGACGTACGGTGCGAAAGAAGTTCACACATACGGTACGTACATACAAAGTATCGTGCGATGTCCGTGAGATGTGGCGACTTTTTTGGGAGGCCTTCATCCAGCAGTGGATACATCATGGCTGCTGCTGCAGGAGGTCTTGGTGTTCGATCACTTTAAAGTAACTTAAAATTTTGCAATGCCTTCAAAATAACGTGAGTTTACGTTCGCTTCATTCAGATCATGGGTTCGTTGCGTGTTCGTGCCCCGATAAGAAGACATCACCATTCCGGTTCAGCGATTCTGCATTTGCTCTATTACTATAGTACTATACCGCCTTCGACTTTTATGAACGACTGGGTGTTTAAGATCAGCGATTTGTCGTATTACCTGGCTGTCGAGCAAATGAAAAAACACAATTACTTCACGATGCAAGTTAAACATTTACGTGTTCTAATGTTCGTTTTCGTTTGACCCCTTGTAACAAATGCTACAGGCCCCGCGCTAGCTTAATGCGGCACTGCCCTCACGCTCCCCGACTTCTGTGCGAAACCTCCGCTTATCGGTGGCGCGACATGGTGCAAAACCAACACCGCCGAACAATGTACACTGCAAGTGACTGCACTTCAAGAGCCGAATGGCTCACAGGGCTATACCAAATAAATGAACTATGAACTCCAATGTGAGGTCACAACACAGCAGCAGCAGCGAACTTTGTCACCGACTGCTGCTGCTGCTACAACCCCTGCTAATAGAGATCCTTGAAGCTCGTTGAGGCGTTTTCCTGGGTAAACAAGCATCGTGATCATCATGATGATAATAATAATACGAGCTTGCGAACGAATGAAATCAAACAGCACAAGCTTCAGCCGAAAAATAGTTACCGCGCAAAAACCCCGAGAAATAAATGACACTTTCCTGCAGCGACAGGAGTTTTATTTTTTTCGTAAAAATGTTCTGCATCACAACGAGCGCTGTAGCGAATCAGCGTTCTACGGGGTCGCGCTAATCTGGGTATGCCTGCACTGTGCTATACTTTCTGATGTTAACTACCTCGCCTGGTATGCAGGAAGTCTTGGTGTTCGATCCTGACCCTGACCCATGCTGTATATTTGGTCGCGTGGATGTTCCTCCGGGTTTTCCCCTCTAGATTTAAAATCAAACGTGCCATTCAGAGCATTTGGCTGCTATGCATTGCCACGTGATGATACGCCACTTTCGTCGACTTAATGAGCTGTGACAGCCAGGTCGCTTCTGCAGAAGAGCTTATGGTAGAGCAGCTCAGTGCGCCACACCCGGTGAGATTACAAACAGATCGTCGGGACTTCTGCGGATGCGCAGACGTTGCACCAATTCTCGCCCCCCCCCCCCCCGCAGAGCCGCGCGGCTTTTGCATCATAGAGAAAAGGAGAGAGATAGAGAGAAAGAGAAAATAACAAGATGTTAAAAGAGCGAAGCGTCTGTCAGTGCCTTCTGCGTTCCTCGCCGCTTTGAAACGAAATACACAGGAGCAGTGGCGTCACTAGGATGGGTGTCACCCAGTGTGGTAACTCAGGGTGTTCACCCCTCATGGACCTCCGCCCGTACCGGACCATGTAGAAATCCTAATGTTTTTTTTTTGTACTAATGTTACTCGTAAAATCGTAATTCCCGTATATCACCGAATGTAATGGCAATAGTAGTGACGTGAGCAACTTGCAAAATGAAAATGACGCCTTTAAATTGCAAAATTTCCTTGAATCATTACTTCATTGTCAACAAAGTTATTGCTATAGGTTCACAAATACTAATTACCACAGTATTGTAGCTAAAACACCAGAAAATTGTACAGAGTCAGCGACTATAAAAACACGACTAGCGACTAACGCGTGCTTGTGGCGCGTGCGGACGAAACCACGTGACTCGAAGCGTCACTGTAATTGGGTACCAATGGCAGTTCTGACGGGAGCGCATCAGAAGGTTCAAATAGGTAAATAAGCAATGAGTTTTAGCCTCGTCGGTATCTTGATGAAGTACATGTAAGCTGGGCTTACGAAAAAAAAATTGTTATTATAACTAACTACAGGGATATTTTTTATATATATAAAAAATAATAAATTTCTGCTGAAACGCCGCACAAAAATTGTTATCGGCAGTCATGTTGGTGTCACCCCCTCTGATGGTGTCACCCGGTGCGGTCCGCACTACCCTAGTGACGACGCTGCATAGGAAAACGCGCATTTGGAATGTGACCATTATTCATTTGACAATTGAACTGCTGTTTGGGGCTGTTGAGAGAGAGAGAGAAAAAAACATCAACAACACACAAAAGGCAAATCGGGAGATATGTAATCACTGGTCGATGTGGTGGGAGGGGAGTTTGGGGGGGGGGGGAGGGAAGTTCTTCCCACTGGCATTTTGAAAGGAGAAAGAAATATCCGTTGGAAACAAATTGCGTTTTGTTGAGGGCTCGCGACAGCAGCTTTTGCACGAGAAGGCCATTAACGTGCCAGATTGTCACCGCACAGGTCCACAATGTCCAGACGAAAAATGTATCCACGATCTCCCCCCCCCCCCGCCTCCCCGCGACCATCTAAATATGATTACTACGCGAGCCCGCTTGCCACGGACCGGGCCCGCGATCTGCCTCGCACGCGTGCCGAGCAGGGAGCGTGCTACGGTGAGCCAACCACACACGCTACGTATGCGTATGTGCGTGAATGTATGTTGAACTTTCACGCGGTCTCACTGTGCACCTGGCCTGGCACGGGTTCCCGCGGTGACGTCGCCGTCACTTAGTGGCGGCTATTGGTTGAACTTCTCTAGCGCCGTACGTAGCCAACCGCGCTAAACGGAGGTGCGGGGGAAGGACGCAAAAAAAGCAGTTCTAAAAGAAATGAGTTTTCAATCTCGATGGGTTAAGAGTACATCGCTCCAGTGGCTTCCGAATAGCGGATGACTTAACGCGGGGCAATGGCAATTAATAACGGCGCTCTTGTGTGTGTGCGCGCGATTGTCAATGGCAGGGGGGCATGGATCTTGATGTGCGGCGTTGTTAATCTTGCGTCCATTGTCTACTTTACCTGTTCAAACGCGTAATGTCAATTTTTGTTTCCTATTTTTAATTAAGCCGCAAACCGTGCTGTTCCTTTGTTTCCTGTTCCTCTTTACGGATCACTTTGACGATGATGATCATACGATCATGATGATGATCATCATGATGATGATGGCTAAATGGAACTTTCCGTGCAACAAATAAACATTGATTGATTGATATAAATATACCAGCTTGTTTGGCCGTCCTAGGACGGAAGCTGTAATAATAATTGTATCTTGTGTGTAAATTTGATGGCAGTGAATCTTGCACGAAAGTATGTCATAAAACACTTCACTGCAGTTCACTGTAGCACTGTATATAACTGACCTTCAATTTGTTCAAATTCACTGCTTTGATACTTTATTCGCTTCTGCTTTCGGTCGCTGGGGTTGAAATAAATTGTATTGCGATACAATATCTGGAAAATCACCGAGAAATGTCTATTTTTACCATAATGTAGAAGGATAAATTAGAATTACCTTTTCTCTCAAGTGTTGAAGAAATAAATAAAGACACCAAATCCACTTTGTTGCTGCGTAGAATTATTTATTAGATGAACTTTCAACAAAGAAACGTCAAACTTTAAGCCAATTTGCGAAAAATAATATTTCCGCTCGACCTTCTGCGTGAATGTCAAAATCCACCCGCTCATGAATATTCATGACGGGGGGTGCGGCATGTGGAGTGACGTCACGCGAGTAGTTACACACAAACAGACATTCTTGGCTTATTGTAGTAGTAATAGCCTTTGCCTTAGCAGAGCAGTGTCAGGGAGACGAAGATGATTCCCGTCAGAAACTCTTTTCTGTGAGCAGAGCATTGCGTTGTGACAAAGGGTCGCCCTGGAAAATGACTTCACGCAATGACTTCCAAAGTCACTGCAATACGCCGCTTCATGCATAACTTGAGGGGGGCACCTGCATTATAGCCTGACAAGATTACCTGTCAGATTTCAAATCGAATTAATTGAAGAAAAAAAAAGTAGATTTAAAAAAAAATTACATTTTCTTAACCACGTTTATTTGCCGATGCACGGTGCACTTCCAATAATGAACACCCGGCCCAGCGTTCCAGGCCGGTACCCGTCCTTATTTACGGAGCCTATCGGCGCATTATCACCCGGTGGTGGGCCATAATCATCATCGTCATCACGGCCCGGTGGGGTAGATAGCTTCGTAGGTGCCCGCTGCACATTTCGCCATTTGTTGTTTCCACTGTCTTCTCTGTCCTGTCGTGCCAACAAGCTCAATTAGCGGCCACAACCTTCTGGCACCAATCTCTTTCGGTCGCCATGAATCCACTCTGCGTGAGGTATTCCTCTCATTCCGGTTCCTTCCATGTTTCCAAACGACACACTTTTAATTGTTGTCCAAGCCTACGTATTTGTCAAAATAGTGCCAGTTTCCTTCTCATCGCTGCCTGCATCATCAGGTTGTCATCTTCTATGCGCAACCTTTTTTTTGTCTTACTTCTGCGTTGGTCTCTCGGTTAGGCGTGGGGGGGGGGGGGAATCTCACCGGGAGTGGTGCTGCCCCCCCCCCCCCTCGCGTGCTGCGCTGGCCTTGATGGACGCTGCTCGCGAACAGCACCTCCACCCAACAGGTCTGTTAAAGGCCATGCTGGGATGTTTGTATTTGCGTCTCGATTGTTTGGCCGGTATAGGTTTCCACATGATGAGCCACGTCGCTGAGTTGTCATTTGTGGCGAGGTCGCTCCTGAAAGAGAAGCTCATAGCTCAGTGAGCCTTACCTGGTAAAATTAAATTGTTTAGTGTCATTGGTGTATTCTTTTAGTGATTTTCTTACCTATACGTGGCACTCCTATCGTGTTTTTGTTTTGTCTGTTGTTGTAACGGTCTGATCCCGTGCTTCTACTGGGCATCTATTTAAAAAAAATAGAACTTCATTGCTAATCGGATTCCTCCAGTACTTAATAGCGATTCTGATTCCGTGTGTCCTGGTGACACTGGGGGCCGCGGGTCCCAGACGTGGGGTTTAAATGGGGGTCTTTAAGGAATGGGTCCCGTGTGTGTCCTTGTTGAATTCTGCCTCCCTTCCCTTGTGCGTGTGTGCGTGCGTGCGTGTGTGTGTGCTTCGGTGGACCTCAGAGAGGCTGGAGCTGATATCGTGGCACCAATGATGGCGGTTCGTGGGATGTCCACGTGCTCGATATCGTTTATGCGAGCAGCTGTATTTAATTTTTTTTGGAGAAGAGCGTGTTGACTTTTAGAGATACCCCTGGGGTTTGATGAAAACGAAATCTCATTTAACGTGATGGGGGTTTTTTCCCCCTCCTGTAATGATTGGTGACCAGGCTAAGACCATCAAGTGACTCCACCTGCGAACCCGGCGGAATCAAAGCTCAGTCTTGTGTAAGTACGAGTCTCTATGTACGTCTATGAGTGCATGTGGGAGTCCATGGAGGAGGCTTGTGAAGGACGCTACTGGTCAGTTGGAGGCAGTCGTCCTCCAACAACAAAGGAGGGTACAGGAGCGACGCTCACAACAACGTGCGGAGCGCCAGGCAGCAAAAATACAGCAAGTTGGCACACTAGAAAGGACAGTTGGTGCATCTGCCAGTCATCTCAGTCAATCAACCCATGGCACCTGCTGAGTCTGTCCCGTGGACCTCCTCCTGTCAGCAGCGAACCTTCGACACTTCACGTGGTAGCCTCAAAGTGCACCCTGCCTGGTACAGGCGCCGTGGTGACGTCCCCGTCACTTAGTGGCGATTGGCGTGGGTATTGGTGCGAGTCGATGGGGTCTGTATGCAAGTCACTGTGTGAGCAGGCCGAGACCATCAGCTCACTGCGGTGGAGAACCGCATGAGTTTAATCCCGAACCCTGCAGGATCTCGACCATGCGGGCTCGATAGCAAACACCTCGGCCTCCGGGGCACCTCTGTCATTTTGATTTAAAGCACAGCGTTAATAATAAAACCGCGACAGGTCCATCATTAATCATTTGTGTAGATATATATCTTCATCTGAATGCGTGACCATGTTAAAGCTTTCAAGGTGGTTGAGGTGGCCTCTCTGTAGATACCACTGGGAACCACAAAACCCATCAATCGTGGGTGCTTAGTCAGAGCCCACACTGTTCTCCTGCACAAAAGAGTGGCAGACGGCAAAAATGGGGCATTGATTTCTAAAGAAGTTGTCCTTTCAGTGGCAGCAGGAGAGACACCGAATGAGCACGCGAGGTTAATTTAAAGGGGTCGGACATTCCCTCTGTCCCCAGGCACCACAGTGCACAAAAGTAGTTTGAAATAGGCATTTCTGAAAGCTATATTGATAATCTTCTCATTCCTTAAATGCCTGCCTCAAGGCGGCTGACATCCAGCCCTTCGTACTTTTATTCTTCCCCGCAATTCGCGCGCGTAACATTTAGTTTGCGTTTGTGGCTGAAGGGCAATGGGTGACCACAGGGAGAAATATTTGTGACCAAGAGTGGTTTTTGATATCGATTACAGTTTTTTTTTCCCCGTTGGGCCAATTAGCACTTTACAAACCATAAAACACACCACGGAACTTAAAAAAATATATACACTTTTAAACAAAAAATTAAAATCAAACACATTTGAGTGCCTCTCTCGGCCTGCTGTTGAGCACGCGCGCAATCGGCTTAAGAGGTTCAAAGCTTTTACGGCAACATTGTCTAAATCTACTGAACGCATAAATGCATGTAATGCCTAAGCGCTGCAAAGATCGCACGTTCCAGGCCTAATTATAGGGCCCTCTTTCATGATAATTGTTTTGAGCTCCGCTCGCGTGGCTTTGAGGATTATGCATTTTTCCTTGCCTTGACACCGGCAAAATAAGAAAGAAGAAGGGGAAAAAATAGCGTTGACGAATTAATGCAATTCACAACGGTGGAGGTTACTTCTGGTGGTTTAGTAGAACCTCGACATTGGTATTGAGCTCCTAAACACATCGCTGCTGCTGCTGCCTGCCGCTGCCATCATTCGCAAGAAGAGACCAACTGATCCCTATCGTTTGAAATGTAGACGCTAGCGATGGTACACACACACACATAAAATAATACCGGGCAGTGGACACTGCCTGCGCGAGTCAATTCCACCAGCAGCTCCCTTGGGATTGCCCCCAGAGCCACCAGGGCAGCGCTGCCCAGCGAACGCCTCCATCAAATCGGCCTCCTCTGCCTCTTTCCGCGCCGAACAAGCGCACTTGCTCAACTCGTGAATAAGGTGAAGGGCACAGCCCTGCAATGGCTCGCTCACGCCCCTGATAGCGGAAGAGCCTCCACGAGAGGGTGCCCTAGAGAGCCCCCCCCACCCTTACTTGTATACTCTAGGGCAGGGGTCGGCAACCTATGGCTCGCGAGCCAGATGTGGCTCTTTTGAAGACTGCATCTGGCTCGCAAATAATTCTTAGCTGACATTTCTTAACATGAAACGACTTATAAGTCTTATAAGTCTTATCACATCTGGCTCGCGAGCCATCGGTTGCCGACCCCTGCTCTAGGGGATACCTCACAAAATGGACAATTGGTTAAAATATCGATCTTCATTATTCATACATTTCTGTAAGAGAATTTAAAAAAACCAACGGACGCTCTGCATGCGGCCGTAGTTTGTTCGCCCTCGCTGGCTACTCTTGGAAAGCAAAATAGTTTACGATGAGTGAGTTTGTGAAGTTATTTTATATCGATGGAGGTTACCATATCGATTTAAATTGTCCATCGTCGTTATTTTTTTCTATTGGCAGGTTCATACAACGTGATTATTCACCAATGGCACTCGCGTAAGATATAATTTCACACGCGAGTATAAATCACGGCACGTACCCCCCCATGGGACATTGCCACCCGACCCCAAGGAGTCCGCGTGTCGCCTCGGTTGAGACCCACTGCTCTGGAGGGTGATGCGTGGCGAGTGGACGAATAGATCGGTCGAGGTCTCTGCCCCCGGGTGTCAACTCTGCGCTTGAAGCCAAACTCCTGTTAAGCGGTCTTGATTCCGCGCAGGTAAAAATAAAAAAAAATAAAAAAATGGGGGAGCTCCGCGTGGGGAATATCCCCGAATGCCACGATCCCCTCCCCTCGGAGTCGTGCTTGCCGCTAATATAAATGTAAATCTCCATGAATTATGCAATAATCCTCTCTGCTAAGCAACGGGGCTGAAAACTGATCGCGATTAAAACCTCGTGGACGCCGTTGCCTAAGCACCAGGGGCCCGCGCCGCGAGTGGCCGCGCCTCGTGCCTCCGCCGCGTGCGGTCAAACAAAACGCAAAGAAGCCGCGTCCGACCCCCGACTCGGGGCACCTTCCTGCACGTGGAGTTTGTGTGTCCTCTCACGTGTTCTGTACGGGTTTCCTCCACCACTCAACCGGGTTCGCCGGTTGTCTTCCCACAGCCAAACGACGAAAAGGCGAAATGTTAACTGGTGTTGACCACACATCCCAATGCAACAGCACCCGCTAGATACGTACGCAATTATAATGCTTGTTATAACTGGCCCCATCGTTTGAGTTTCCGCCGTGCGTGTAGAGTATTTGGCTGCTGTAAATGTCCACATGACACGCCACTTCGTTGCACTGTCATTCGTCTGCCAGGTCGCTTCTGGAAGAAAAAAAAAACAGAGCTATCGCTGCACGGCGCGCATTACCTCGTAAAATAAAATAAAAACAATCGTTTAATAGGTTACTGGGGTCACTAGGGATAGCGCGGCTTCGGGAATATATGCCCGCAATTAGAATAACGTGGACGAGTCAACCTCTCTCGGTCCGAACCACAGGCGCCAGAGGCGGCCACCACTCACACGGAGTGCTCCATGAGCGTGTGACGACGACGAGGAGCGGTGGCGCAGCGGTTGGCGAAACCACGCCGCGGGCTGACATCACTGGCGAGGTATCTCGAACCAGGTTGCTGGGCCTCCGCGAGGTAGACTCGGCGATGTAAACATCGGAACGCCGCACTGGGGGATGGGGGGTGGTGAGACTCAGCTGTGTGAGTTGGCTTCACAAACACATAGGATGTACTTTTTATTTATTTTTTTACAATAATGTCTAATAGTGTATTGTATTACATTGCTCTGTTTTTTTATTTTTTTACCTTTTCCTGTTTCATTGTATGTAATGGCAGTGATTTGCGATTAATAAAGTACAACCATAACCACAATCATATAAACAGAAATCTATTTTATAGCAATATATTGGGCGGAATATTTTGAGCATATTTGAATATTGGGGGGGGGAGTATGTGTGTGTGTGTGTGTGTCCCAATATATATTATAATTACGGCCTTGGGCTCGAACAAAAGTGAAACAACAAGCAGTGGCTGTTCTCACGTCGACACAGAATGTCTCGCTTCTCTTGTTCCTTGTTTTATTTTGCATCCGCGACTGCCTCCACGCTTCTCCCCCGCCGCCGCCGCCGCTACCCCGCGCGAGAGCTCGGCTCCGCTCGCCACCGCCGGGAGCAGGAGCTGGGTCGTGGTGAGCGCGCGCAGTGCCGAGCGAGCTGACGATGCAGTGTATCGCAACCAGGCCCCCCCCCCCGCCACTCCCCCCGGCGTCTCTATGGGTTAAATAGTCGAACCGCTCACCCCACTCCTCGCCATCCCTCCCCACCCCCCCCCAGAGAAGAAACGAATTCGAATTCCGAGACTTTGGTCCTCCTGGCTACGCGCTCTCAGCAAGAATTCCGCTCGGAGGAACGAGGAATTATCTTCCAATATTAACGGCATTAAAGCGTCTGGCCGTAATTAGCCGCATTAGCCGGCGACAGCGCTGAGCGCGGTGGCTACGGATGGGCGGGGGGGGGCTCGGGGGCTCGGAGGGGGGGGGCGAACGAAGCCCCCCCCCCCCACCGCGTGACTTGAATTCGTACATTGCACAGGTACCCGCGTGCCTTCAAAATCCCACTCCAGATCGGTACAAAAAAAAGTGAACATGAGCAGAAAAAAAGTTAATTAATCTCATTCCCAGCTCTCTCTGTGTGTCTCTCTCTCAGGGACAACAAATCACGGTAGAATTGGCTCACAATGAACCCATGCGGCAGGGAAGAAAAGGATGGTGGCTGGTAGGGAGGGCATTGAGCGGAATTTGTAACGAGGCGACTCGATCCGCCATGCACAAATTGTAAGAAGAAGAAGAAGAATCAACGCAGCCTCATAACAGTGCGCGTTTGTAGAGATAGATGCTGTCTCCCCACGCCGACATGCATGGCAGAGAGAGGGGCCGGGGAGCAGACGACAGACTTACGGTCGGAGACGGCACTTAACAGCGTGGTGGGGCCTTGGAAACCCCATGGCGATTCCCTTATAACAATAATAATAAAACATTGAATGTATTCCTCACAGGGGGGAGATCCGTGTTTTATTGCACTGGTGGTGTGGTGGTGGTGGTGGTTGATGGCGTGGCAAGGGAAGGGGATGTGGGTGGGTGGGGGGCTCAGGCGCCCCTTCCGAGGGGGGAAGCCGAATCGCTGGACACGAAGCATGCAGTGCGCGGCAGGGTGGAAAATTTTGTTGGTGGGGCGGTGCCGGGGCGAACGTGCCGCTTAATTCGTGCATTGAATACGAAGAAGACAGCTGTTGGAAGGTGCCTCAATGCAGTCCAGTATACGCAATTAGTCGCAGTCAAATGCAATCGCAGTCATCAGGGTGAGGGCCGCCACACATTTGAAACTATTGTGGTATTTGACAGCAGCACGGTGATGGGGGGGGGGTGTTGTCACGTGTCGTGTATTGTCGAGGGGTGGCACATCAGGGGGGGCTGCACGAAGGGCCACGAGGAGCCGTCAGTGGCCTGCGGGCCTTGCAATAGAGAGCAATGGCATAGCACACGAGGCTATCACGACCGTGCTGTTTCACAGACGGGTCACGTTTAAAGTCGTTTCACCGTTGCTGATGATGCCCTAATGTGGCTTTACCCAATTAAGTAAATGTGCGATAATTTTTACATTTTCAAAGATGGACCGTGACGTCAGCACGAAACAAAGATAAAGACTCCCCCCCCCGGTATAGACTTAACAGACTGTTGAGGCAAGTGCTGTTCGCGACCACCTATGAAGGCCGGGACGGTACACGAGCGGGTGGGTGGCCAACACCACGCCCGGCCGCCTTTGTTTCCCTAACGGTGAGGTTTACACACCGCACCAGGTACTCATTGGATGGGTGAGACGACCTACAAAGAGACCCAGCCCCGGTTCAGAGAGTCGTCACTGGTGCTGTGAGCGGGTTCGCAGCGGAGCGTGCTAAACGCTGCTATCATTTTAAACATTTGCCAAATTTGGACCGTGACCTCAGCACACAACATCCGCTCTAAAGAAACGGACAGTGCACATGCAGAGTTAATAGACGCGCAGTATTAACCAGGGCAGCTGCCGGGCTCCAACTGTCAACCTCTGCCGCGACCATCGGAAGGGCCATCGCGTGGCTCACGGTCGAAATTGTGGGGGTCGGATGGTGATGGCTTAGATGCACGTGGCCCGTAATCCAGCGCTGTGGAGACGGCGAGGGTTGCTGGATCACACACAGATATTGTTCAACTCCCTTCCTGTGGGCATCGGGGAGGTGCCGTACTCTGGCTCGCCGCCAGGAGAAGGCAGTTCCGCCAAAACGGGGATAGAGTGTTGCCCCCTCGCGCGCGTGGCCTTTCTCTGCGTGCTCCGCTTTCCTCCCACGTGTAAAACGCTCGTCCATTGACCGATAACACCTTCATATATAGAGGACGGCAGAGCTCGCAGGATAACTTTGCGCCTGCTCGTCGCGTGGCTGCTGCTGCTGCTGCCTTCCCGCTCGTCTTTATGTTTGTGCGTTGATCTTCGTTCGCATCGCACGCAGCCGACCGTCGGTCTGTGGTTCCTCCTCTCCGCACCTCCTCCTCTCTGCTCAAGAGCGAGGAGCGAATACTGCGCCGCGTTGGGGCGCTTACAAGTTGACATCATCATCATTATATCCATTCGAAATGTGTAACATTTATTTTATTGATTTGAAGCTTTCGTGACCGCAGGTCTTACCCTTTGGTTTATTCGGTGAAGTCACGTGTAGAAAGACAGTACATTGTGTTCTACCTGATGACGCTTGCTTGTGTTACAATCGAAACGTCGTACTCTATTGTTAAATTAAATTTTCTTCCTACGTGACTTTGCCGAAATAACCAAAGAGTCATTTATTTTATGAGACCTCCTTTGCCAGTAACAAGGCATCATGTTTGCAATAACCACAACACAAGCAGTCAAAATGCAAACAATAAGAGACGACTCTGATAATAATATTGGCACTGTCCTTGAATTTGATTGGTCCACACCCGAGACGGCTTTTCTTAGAGCCTTGAATAAAGGTGTCAGTTTTTGTGCCAGTTAAAAGGGTTAAAACCTATTACTACAGTAATTTATTTTATTTTCGATTGCGCACGTACGCTTCAAGTCGTTCTGGTTTGTTACAGTTTATTTTGTGTACTTTCTTTTGTTGAATGTCGTCACGGCACAATACAATTCGCGATTCGTTTCTCCCGTGACAGATTGCCGTCACGTTTTCACGACCGCATAATTTCCTCCCCCCCCCCCCCCCCTTCTTCCGACGGAGCCAATTCAAATCACGTTTTTTTTTGTTGTGTTCGCAATTTTTTTTGCGTGCGTGGTTTCACGTAAAACTATTTCGTTTTATCTAACATCAATAGCCGGGATCGCCTCAAGTGGCAGTGATTCTTATTGGTGGAGATGGGGGTGGGTGGGGCGCAGCGTACTGTGACGTCAGTAGAGTAAGCCGTGCTGCTGTGCATGATGATTTGACGTTGCTCACCAGAAAACCGCTCCACACTTCTTAAAATCCCATCATCGGCATCTGCTCCGAAGCCAGTGGGTGGATGGGTGGGGGAGGGGGGGGTGGGGTTGATGTACACACGAAGAGAGAGAAGTCCACAACGTAAGGTCTAAATTTTGATTTAAAGCTTTCGTGACTGCAGCAATTCATATTCTTAGCTCTTCCGGTAAAGTCACGTTGAAGGGAAACAATAAAATAATAAAATATATATAAAACAATAAAAAAAATTCTCACGACGTTTCGACCATAACACAAACGGCACACCTGATGACGACCGTTTGTGTTATGGTCGAAACGTCGTTAGAATGTTTGTTGTTTTAAATATATTTTATTATTTTATAGTTTCCCTTCAACGTGACTTTACCGAAAGAGCTAAGGATATAACGTAAGGTCTGTTTAGAGAAGCTTCCTTGTTTTTTCTTGAGCGAAGTCCGCGGTGAGCCGCACGGCTCCTCTTCACGGCGACTCAACGACGCCGTGGTGTTACGCCAAAGTTATCGTCAGTTTGCCGTCAAAATACCACCACCACCACATGGCCTAACCCGGAAGAAAAAAACGTATGAATCACCATGATCCGATCTATTTTAACCGGACAGTGACAACCCCCCCAAAAAAAGTCGAGTTTTTTTTTCCCTCGAGTGTTAAATCTACAACTCTACAAACGGTCACAACGTAAAAAAAAACAAATGCGAATCCTATTAGCTGCGTGCCCCAACTTGATAAACTATTGTAGCTGTCCCACTGTATCTCGTGACACGATGCCGACGATGTAACCGGGGCGACGATGTCTCACGCGTGATGGCATTTCATCAGCACGGCTCTCCGATGTGGGTTTGTTTTTTAGCAAGTTGTTACGATCCCGACCCTGACGCCTGCTGCTGCTGCTGTATATTTTGAGTCTGCGTGTCTCTCTCACTCTCTTTCTCTCTCTCCCCGTGGTCGCGTGGACTTTTGCTCCGGGTCCCTCCGGGTTTTTCCCTCCACAGTTAGAATCTACGTCAGCAAAATAACAAGAAGAGCCAATTCTTTAGAATTCTGTCAATCAAAAAGAACAACATTTTTCAAGAGCCGCAATGCCACGTGGCAAATACGTAGACGGTGGTGGTCCTTAATAAATAACGCCACGAGGCAGTCCTTAAAGATCCGCACGAGGGCTCCGGAGCTGCAGGTTTCCAACCCCTCCCTGGTTCAGAGTATTTGGATGCTATAAATTTCAACATGATAAGCCACTTCATTTGGCTAAAACAACCTAATGCAACAGTACCTTCTTGATATATCTACATGTGCACAACTGCAATAATGATTATAACTGGCCCATAGTTTACGTCTCTGTATTGCGTTCAGAGTATTTGGCTGCAATAAGTTGCCACGTGATAAGCCACTTCATTGGGCTTTCATTTGTGATTGCCAGGTGGCTTTTGAAAAAGAGCCATATAGCGGTGCAGTTGGGGCCTTACCTGGTGACATAAAGCAATAGTTTAATGGTATACTGTAACATCGGACCTTTATCATCAGTATCAAAATATAATAATCGATTTTACCCTTTGTGGCATTACACAGTTGTGTAAAGACGTTCAAACACCAAACAGAAACCTTTTTCGCAAGGAATCATGTCTGCAGTCACTGCATATACTTGTGGTGATCGTGCAAACAAAAACATGATCTGGTAATACATGGCATTGTCTTTGAAACTGATTGTTCTTAGGGCCTAGTCTCAACCTTTTGGCGTTCTCTGGTCTAACTAGGCCCGAAAGAAGGCTCTGGTGTAGGCCAATCAGTTTCAAAGACAATGCCATGTATTACCAGGGCATGTTTTTATTTCCATGATCACCACACGTATGTTTAGTGACCGCAGACATGATCCCTTGCAAAACAAGGTTTCTGTTCGGCGTTTGAACATCTTGACACCTGTTTTATTTCCGGAAAGGGGTAAAACCTCTTCTTGTGTTTTTTTTGTATAAACGGGGTTTTATCGGCGTCTCGCTCGCGTGCGGGAAACGGACCGCAGCGACGCGCTCTTCGATTGGCTGGGCAGCCTCCAGCTCTCTTTCTCTCTCGCTCTCCAAAAGGCCTCATTTTTTAGTTTGTTTCTGGTTGAATGCTAACGCATCGTTAGGGACGGTAACTGCATTATCCTGATTACGTACGGCTACGAGGCCAGACATCTGAGGTGACATTTGCTTTTAGCTGAAATTGGATGTTGCTGCCCAAATCACCGCCGGGTGTCAACACGAACAATCAACCTTGGCAGCCCGAATGCAAATTAAAATGGCGGTAATGGGATCGGCAAAAAGGGAAAATAGCGCAGAGGGGCAATTTCAACTTTGAGAAATATTAATGGTAGCCGACCCCCCCCCCCTACCCCCCCCCCCCCTACTTAGGGAGAGCGAGGCGGTGAGGTTTTGCCCTCGGGGCTGAGTTGAAGCCACCCACCCAGTTTGACGGACTAGACTAAACATCGGCCCAGGCGTGTGCAAACAAACGCACCGCCACAAAATTCGGGCTATGGGCATATTTTTTTTGTCATGGGTTGTGCGACGAGCTGTATACTACCTACATACAAAGTGTGTAGTACTAGTCGCTGGATTTGCGATGTGAGGACGTGTTCGCGTGATGTTGCCGCGCCATCTCATCGGCCCATTTGGGGCTTGTTCCAAAAAAACACAAATGGGGCCGGTGATAAAGATTGTTTGGGACTGCCATATATAAGGGGGCTTAATGCCAACTGAGAGCGTAAATAAGCAATGAGGCGCACACATTAGAGGGAATAGACTATTTTAATTAAAACATATATTACTCTTATCACATTTACAATTTCCCCACACAGAGCAACCCACCGGCCCACGGAATGGACCGGCCCATCCAGGCATTTGCCGTACGAACTGCTGCCCCACGGCCAGTCCGGGCCTGCCTGACTCAGACCCTCTGCTACTGCGACCCCAATCCCCCCCCCCCCCCCCCGCGGAGTTAAAAGTTTATCCCAGGGCAGACAGAGACGACGCAGCTAGAGGCGACGGGGACTGCCGAGAGATAACGGCTCTGCCCCGCTTGTTAAGGAAAAGCAATCGGGAGCGGCTGAGACTGAGCGGTGGCCCAGTGTGTTTGCCATGGGTGCTGCTCTGCCAGATGTGGCGAGATGTTAACTACCTCGCCTGGTTTATAGAAATGCGTGGGTTCGATCCCTACGCTGACACCTGCTGGTCACGTGAACATTTCTCCAGTTCCTCCGATTTTTCCCTCCACATTTAGAATCAACGTGGGTTTCGAGAATTTGCTATAAATTTCCACAAGATGACCCACTCTGTTGAGCTATCATTTGTGGCCAGGTGGCTTCTGAAAAATTGCTTTATAAGCACAGTGGGCAATGCCTGGTAAAAAAAAAAAGTTTTAGTTTAATTATTTATCTCCTCGACATAGCCCTGCGCCTAGGCCCCTCCGACCCATGCCCCGCCCCGTGGCCCCCGAGCGCAGTTGCACCGCCTGTGCACTAAATAGCTCCACGCAGCCGGACTTGTGAGGAACGCGGATGGATGGTGGTTGATCATGGTGATTGATGACGGAGAGGTAGCCAAAGGAGCGAACGCGGGGCCAAGAGGACGTCCACGGCAGACGTGGAGCGGTGGGGTCAAGCAATGTGCACAGGGGTATTGTGAGCGGTGGCGGCGACGGTGTGGGTAGGCCTTCATCCAGCAGTGGACAGGTCATGTCTGGTACGTATGTATGGTGAGCTCTTTCGCGCACCGTGTGTAGCCAACCGCGATAATCGGAGGCTGGGGATGAGTAGTCGTCTAAAGGTGTCATCTGCACGCCTCTGCTGATTTTTTTTTACATTGGCCAGTGGTAATTCTTAACCGGCAGCACGAGTCCAGCGGTGGAAATTCCACGTTCCTATGGCAGGAGCCAGTTGATCCCATAGGACGATCAGCTTAATTTTTTTACCGCGTGGTTCTTACCGAATTGATGCCCAAATGGATGACAAGACCTGGACCAGGTTGCGAACTTTGAACCTTCCGATGGCATCAAGTGCTCGCACGGAATGAAGAATTGCTGAAACAAATGATAAACATAATCATAACATTATTCATGAGAAGCGGCCGAGTTAGTCAGACGGCGTAAATCGAAGAGTACAAAAAATGTGAATATAGATTTTTCGAAGCACATACATACACATATGGATATTACACGTTGTACCTTTTATAGGCACATAATGAAAGCTGCATGACAGCAGAGACACGCACAACTGATATAATATGAGCACGTAGATGTGCAAACACTGCATTTCAGTTACGTAAATGCCAATGCCGTATTATTGTGAGAAAAAAAACCCTGAACATGGGGCAATTGAAATGAGCAAATGTAACTCCAAGCCACGAACAGACGGTGATCTCCAGAGGATCCTCACTGTCATTTGAAATTCATATTGAGAGTGCAATATCTGCCATGCGCGTGAATATTTCGCGTTGGCACCAAAAAAAAAAACCCCCTCACATCAAGATCTCCCATGTGCAGTAAGTCCTCGCTTAACGTGCTGGAATGCGTTCCTGTAAAGTGCCGCGTTCAGCGAAAAACGCGTTAGGCGAAAACCATTTTTGGAAATAAAAACGAAAACCAAGGAGAGACGTTTGTTTGCGAATTCGGTTAAATGAACGCAGAATAATAAAGAGCCGCAATGCAGCATGTGGCGAATACGAGACGGTGCTGGTCCTTAATAAATAACGTCACGAGGCAGTCCTCAAAGAGCCGCACGGAGCTGCGGAGTGGCAGGTTGCCTACCCCTGCCCATAGATAATGTAGCCATAACGTTTGGCGAGACGTACCAAGCACGCACGCACAGTGAGATGAGATGGCGGGACAAAAGAACTGAGGGCGCATCGCCATATTACTGTATCGTTCCGCGTACTGTGTATCGCTCCGCTCAGACTCGCAAGCTCGACAAAGTAGTTCATTATCGACCGCTCAGAAATCGCGTTATGATGGCGCGCGTTCCGTGTTGTGTCGGTGCGCGTTCCCGAATGGAAGAACCGCGCAACAGCCAACGCGCGTTGCGTGAGCTCCCGTTACGTGATGTTCGAAACGTGCGTTTTTAGACTATTTGTCTGCTGTACATTTCCACGTGATAAGCCACTTCGTTTTGTGCTATCATTTGTGATGGACAAGTCGCTTTATGAAAAAGAGCTGTACAGCTCAGTGGGCCTTATCTGGTCAAATAAGATAATATTTTTTTATATATATATAGTTAAGCGACGACTTAATCTGTATCTTTGTTGAGGCGTAACTGATGACTCGGAGGCAGATCTTCGTGTAAGGGCTTGCGCCACGTTTATTAAGGGCTCACGCCACTTGTTTTATTAAAGACCTTTCTTCGCACACGACTCCGTGTACTGCACACTCACTGCCTACACTCCACACCCCAGGGGAAGGGTACTGGGGAGGTCCCTAGCACACCCACAGACTACCCTAGCCTGGTGCCAATTTCCCCCTACCCTGGGTCCCATCGCTCCCCCGGGGGAAGGGTACTGGGGAGGTCCCTAGCACACCCACAGGCTACCCTAGCCTGGTGCCAATTTCCCCCTACCCTGGGGTCCCATCGCTCCCCCAGGGGAAGGGTACTGGGAAGGTCCCTAGCACACCCACAGGCTACCCTAGCCTGGTGCCAATTTCCCCCTACCCTGGGTCCCGACTTCCACCCTTCTCGTTCCCGGACCCTCCAGACGACCCTGAACCCGTGACGGGTTCCAGATTAAATCCCCCAGGGGGGCATGACGTCACCGTCCCGCCCCCTGTGCATGACGTCACCATCCGTGACGTCATCGTACCAGAGGGCGAGCGTGATATGACGTCACTAATTCCTACTCTACATCTTTACGCACCAGTTATTGGGCGCGTTTTCTCCCAATGCTGCATAAATCTGGATACGAATTAACGACTTCCCATTTCGCCTACATGACGGCATTAGTTGTGCTCGAGGCGACATGAGAACACGTGACAAAGTGGGGCCACCGCCTTGAAGGGGCCCACCGCCTCCCACCCATCCACAGCGGTGCGATTGTGGCCATGCAATTTCTGACTGTGGACCACATAGTAAACCCAAAAAGTAGAGACATTGAGATTAGTCGAGTTGCATAGACACATTGAGATTAATGAATATACTTTGAGACTCCGAGAGATACATGAAGGCACACAGACACTCACAGAGACACATCGAGACACAATGAAGACACACCACACCAGCGTGATTGTGGCTATGCAACCCAGGAGCACATTCCTGCCTACTCGTCACTGATGTTCGCCGTGGCAGGGATTCGAACTCGGATAACGGGAGTTGGCAGCGCAATGCCCTAACCACTGCACCACCACCACGCCGCATGTAGACACAGCCAGACACGCGGAGAGGCGTACAAAACACAGAGAGAGAGAGAAGAACTGCGGACACAGATACAATGAGAGGCGTGCAGTGAGTGCTGCTAATGGGCTGTCAGCGACAGGACGATGATTTCTGGGCCGAATGAGGGCCTTCAGCCACACGGCATTACCCCCAGCACTGCCGAACGTCAATAAAACGCATCACGACAGAGTTATTATCTTTCCCTAATAATTAGCTGCGTGCGTGTGAAAGTGCCCGAGTGTGCATATAGTACGTGTGCAATATTTTTTGTGCGTGTGTGTTTGTGAGTGCATGTGGCTGTGCGTGTATGAGTGGGGATCGGTCGTGCGGTGGGTAGCGCGCTGCGCGAAGAACCCGACCACCCGAGTTAGATTCCTGCTCATGGCCAACACCAGTGACGACGATCTGAATAGGTCCTGGGCCCCTCTGTATCTGTTCAATATTCACAGAAGCAGAGGAGGCTGGTTGGCCATTATGAATTGTGCCTTACTACACAAGGCGTGCTCCATGGGTTTACTCAATGACCTTCCTTCACAAGGCGTGCTCCATGGGTTTACTCAATGACCTTACAACACAAGGCGTGCTCCATGGGTTTACTCAATGACCTTACTACACAAGGCGTGCTGCATGGGTTTACTCAATGACCTTACTACACAAGGCGTGCTCCATGGGTTTACTCAATGACCTTACTACACAAGGCGTGCTGCATGGGTTTACTCAATGACCTTACTACACAAGGCGTGCTGTATGGGTTTACTCAATGACCTTACTACACAAGGCGTGCTCTATGGGTTTACTCAATGACCTTACTACACAAGGCGTGCTGCATGGGTTTACTCAATGACCTTACTACACAAGGCGTGCTCCATGGGTTTACTCAATGACCTTACTACACCAGGCGTGCTCCATGGGTTTACTCAATGACGTTACTTCACAAGGCGTGCTCCATGGGTTTACTCAATGACCTTACTACACAAGGCGTGCTCCATGGGTTTACTCAATGAAATTCCTTCACAAGGCGTGCTGCATGGGTTTACTCAATGACATTCCTTCACAAGGCGTGCTGCATGGGTTTACTCAATGACCTTACTACACAAGGCGTGCTGCATGGGTTTACTCAATGACCTTACTTGACAAGGCGTGCTCCATGGGTTTACTCAATGACGTTACTACACAAGGCGTGCTCCATGGGTTTACTCAATGACCTTACTACACAAGGCATGCTGCATGGGTTTACTCAATGACATTCCTTCACAAGGCGTGCTCCATGGGTTTACTCAATGACCTTACTACACAAGGCGTGCTCCATGGGTTTACTCAATGACATTCCTACACAAGGCGTGCTCCATGGGTTTACTCAATGACATTCCTACACAAGGCGTGCTGTATGGGTTTACTCAATGACGTTACTTCACAAGGCGTGCTGCATGGGTTTACTCAATGACCTTACTACACAAGGCGTGCTCCATGGGTTTACTCAATGACCTTCCTACACAAGGCGTGCTGCATGGGTTTTCTCAATGACCTTACTACACAAGGCGTGCTCCATGGGTTTACTCAATGACCTTCCTACACAAGGCGTGCTGCATGGGTTTTCTCAATGACCTTCCTTCACAAGGCGTGCTGCATGGAGGATTTTCTCCATGTGTTATCTTTGCTTACGGACACGAATAACATCATTAAATGAACAGATATCAGATGAACAACTCTGAACTCTACCGGGAAAAAAAAAGAATAATCATACATACTATTTGGTTCTTTCGGTAAAGTCACGTAGGTAGAACATAATAGATCACGACCTTCCGATCGCCACGCAAGCAACTGTCATCAGGTGTTGCGATCGAAACGTCGTGATCTATTATATTGTCTACCTACGTGACTTTACCGAAAGAACCAACGAGTATGGATTCCTGCAGTCACAAAAGCTTCAAATCAAGAATAATCGTACGGCTGGTGGGTGAGTGGGGCTTTCCCCGGGTTATTAAATAAGCCCTATTTGCAAAGCAGATTAGTGTTGTGTATTCATTTATTTAGGCTAAACAACCCGCGCCTGACTCAGTAAATCAGCGACGCCTCGTTAGGGATAATAACTCGTTAGGGATAATAACGACCACTCCCACAGGATCGTAACGGAGCCGTCGACAAAGGGACCGACCGTGTACGGTCAGCAGCAGCAGCGGCTTTCTCCTCTTGCGAGTGATGGTGATGATGATGGCTCCCAGCGTCTCTCTCCTCTTAGCAGTGATGATGATGGCACCAGCAGCAGCAGCAGCGTCTCTCTCCTCTTGCGAGTGATGATGATGATGATGAGTGTGTTGAGTGTGGTGAGTGCGGTTAGTGTGGTGAGTATGGTGACTGTGGTGAATGTGGTGAGTGTGCTGAGTGTGGTGAGTGTGGTGAGTATGGTGAGTGTGGTGAGTGTGGTGAATGTGGTGAGTGTGGTGAGTGTGGTGAGTGACGTGAGTATGGTGAGTGTGGTGAGTGCGGTGAGTGTGGTGAGTGTGGTGAGTGTGGTGAATGTGGTGAGTGTGGTGAGTGTGGGGAGTGTGGTGGGTGTGGTGAGTGTGGTGAATGTGGTGAGTGTGGTGAGTGTGGTGAGTGACGTGAGTGTGGTGAGTGTGGTGAGTGTGGTGAGTGTGCTGAGTGACGTGAGTATGGTGAGTGTGGTGAGTGCGGTGAGTGTGGTGAGTGTGGTGAGTGTGGTGAATGTGGTGAATGTGGTGAGTGTGGGGAGTGTGGTGGGTGTGGTGAGTGTGGTGAATGTGGTGAGTGTGGTGAGTGTGGTGAGTGACGTGAGTGTGGTGAGTGTGGTGAATGTGGTGAGTGTGGTGAGTATGGTGAGTGTGGTGAGTGTGGTGAGTGTGGTGAGTATGGGGAGTGCGGTGAGTGTGGTGAGTGTGGTGAATGTGCTGAGTGTGGTGAATGAGTTGAGTGTGGTGAATGTGGTGAGTGTGTCAGTGTGGTGAGTGTGCTAGGTGTGGTGAGTGTGGTGAGTGTGGTGAGTATGGTGAGTATGCTTAGTGTGGTGAGTATGTTGAGTGTGGTGAGTGTGGTGAGTATGGTGAGTGTGGTGAGTATGGTGAGTGTGGTGAGTTTGGTGAATGTGCTGAGTGTGATGAGTGTGGTGAGTGTGGTGAGTATGGTGAGTGTGGTGAGTGTGGTGAGTGTGATGAACGTGCTGAGTGTGGTGAGTGTGGTGAGTATGGTGAGTGTGGTGAGTATGGTGAGTATGGGAGTGTGGTGAGTTTGGTGAGCGTGGTGAGTATGGTGAGTGTGGTGAGTATGGTGAGTGTGGTGAGTATGGTGAGTATGTTGAGTGTGGTGAGTGTGGTGAGTGTGGTGAGCGTGGTGAGTGTGGTGAGTGTGGTAAGTGTGGTGAGTGCAGTGAGTGCGGTGAGCTTGGTGAGTGTGGTGAGTGTGGTGAATGTGGTGAGTGTGGTTAGTATGGTGAGTGTGGTGAGTGTGGTGAGTGTGGTGAATGTGCTGAGTGTGGTGAGTGTGGTGAGTGCGGTGAGTGCGGTGAGTATCGGGAGTGCGGTGAGTGTGGTGAGTGTGGTGAGTGTGGTGAATGTGTTGAGTGTGGTGAATGTGGTGAGTGTGAGTGTGGTGAGTGTGCTAGGTGTGGTGAGTGTGGTGAGTGTGGTGAGTATGGTGAGTATGCTGGGTGTGGTGAGTATGTTGAGTGTGGTCAGTGTGATGAGTATGGTGAGTGTAGTGAATTTGGTGAATGTGCTGAGTGTGGTAAGTGTGGTGTGTGTGGTGAGTATGGTGAGTGTGGTGAGTGTGGTGAGTGTGATGAACGTGCTGAGTGTGGTGAGTGTGGTGAGTATGGTGAGTATGTTGAGTGTGGTGAGTATGGTGAGTGTGGTGAGTATGGTGAGTGTGGTGAGTGTGGTGAGTATGGTGAGTGTGGTGAGTGTGGTGAGTATGGTGAGTATGGTGAGTGTGGTGACTATGGTGAGTGTGGTGAGTCTGGTGAGTGTGGTGGGTATGTTGAGTGTGGTGATTGTGTGAGTGTGGTGAGTGTGGTGAGTGTGGTGAGTGTGATGAACGTGCTCACCTTCTGTCCGCTCTTCACGTTCGCGGTTGACGGCGCTCCGCTTCGGGACTCTGCTCGCGGTCTCTGGCCCGTGGGAGCGCTCGCACGGAACCGGGCGCTTCTCCCCCTGATCGAGCGCCTGTCTCTCTCCTCTCTCTCTCTCTGTGTTGGCCGTGTCCCTCTTCCCGAGCCACTCGCTCCAGCGTGAAATTCCTGGCTACACCGTCCCCCCACGCCCCTATCGAGTGAGTGGCGCTGAAAGCCCTCTGCGCGACTCGACGACCGATGGGGGTGAGCCGCTGGCAGTCCTCGGCTCTCCGCTGTCGCCGCTGTCGCCGTGGTCACTGGCCGGACGGACAGCTCACGTCGCCCAGACATTGAGCGATGACCTCGCTGAGGTTTTGTCGAGCCGCTTGAGCTCTGTCCGTGCGGTGTTCAGCGTAGCTGGGCTGGTTCCGCTTTGACGAAGAGATGGAGCTGAGGTTTTCTTTTCCCACCCCCGGAATGCGAAACACAATTTACGCCTCCACTCCCGTCCCCATTTAAAGCAAAAGTTGAGGGTGTGCATCTTATGATCCGTAGCATGCGGTAAGTTGATAGTGTGTGTCGTGGTCATCTCTGGTGGTGGGGAAACTCTCCACCGAAGAGTGGCGCAGCATGATGTGCACTGCTTTCTGCAAGAGTCCAAGTTGTACATCTCTTCACATGATGTACACGTTTGGTTCAATGCGCAGTCGGCTTTCGCGACTATTAGTATACGTGATGGGGGGGGGGGGGGGTTAGATCACGCAAATATAAACGCCGGCTGTGTCTGGTGGTGGCGGGTTTAACGACACATTTATATTTGCGTGATCTAACCCCAACAAATACCGCTCATGGATACATTTCGAATGTAATTTCGTGGGACAAAAAGAGCAAAAACTACTTTGATTTTTGTTCAAACTATCAAAAGTGGACTGTCAAGTGTACGGATGAAACCGACCGAGTTACACACATATATATACACACACACACAATACGAATTTTTTTTTTAAATGCTAAATGTCGGTTGTTCGAGATCATCCCGGATACGCGCTCGATTCTCCACACAGCGCTGGGATGGGTGAGAATCCCGTGACCCGGAGCCTGCTAAGTCGTGACCCGGAGCCTGCTAAGGGCTTGACGCGCGCCAGGCATCACCAACTGCTGGCGCCGAAGCAATTACCGCGACTCGGCAGCCCGTAACCGAATCGCTCGGGACGCGGCACCGGGACCTTCGGATCTCAGGAGCTCAGCAGCGCGTTGGGTCCGTAGAGCGCTCGCGTGGGGTGACCGCGGCTCATTGCAAGAGGCTTTGCGGGTTGTTGCGGGGCAACTCGGCCGCCTTGGTGGGAGAGATGCGAACTCCCGCGCCTGGCATGCAGGAGGTCGTGGGTTCGAGTTTGACCCCTGCTGCTGTATATTTGGAGTCTTGAGTGTTCTCTCTCTCTCTCTCTGACAACGTGCTCGCGTGGATTTTCGTTTTTCATTTATAATCAACGTGCGTTTAGAATATTTGGCTGCTGCTGTACATTTACACGTGATAAACCGCTTTGCCGTTTGTTGCTGGGTCGCTTCCGAAAAACAGAGCTATATAGCTCAAGTGAGCCTCACCTGGTATAATCAAATTTTAAAAAAACATATACATATGTTTCGTTTTGTTTTACTTCATCAGCAAGGAAGGGTGCAGAAAATCCATTGTTGTGCTGTACTATGGTCCAAACATCTACGCCTCCCCGCCTGCATACACCAACCCGCACGAAGCAGCGTGCCGAAGTATGGTCAACGTACCGTCAGGGCCCACACGGCATGGCCAGGCCTTCATCCAGCAGTGGATTCATCAAAGGGCCGTACGAGCCAAGGCAGTTTCTGCACCTGCATACGTGGCTTCGGGCGACCATGGGTCGTATGATGAAGACCAGAGGCGTCGATTTAATCAGAACTGCCACTGGGACCAGTGCCAACGTAGTGATCGTTATCAGTTCGGTCATAATCTTGGTCGAGTCACCAACACCGTGTGGGATTTTAGTCGAGTCTCAGGTTCCACAGCTTGCACATCGAGTCCAGGGGTCGTCAAACAAAATAACAAAAAGGGGCATTTTTTTTCGAATTCGGTAAAACCAAACAAAAAGACACAAACCCAGTGCCAGCTCGTTCGCTCTCCGCAATGCTAATCTCCCAGTGGCATGCTCCTTTGTCAAGGCTCTCTGTTCTTCCCACACAGTTTGAAAGACGCTGTCAAGCTTGACAGGGTTCACTCAAGCGCTGTCTTCCGGACAGTCCTCTTTCTTTACCTGAGGACGGCTGCTTGTGTTGTGGCCGAAACGTCGTGAGAATTTTGTTGTGTTATTTTATTATTTTAGTCTCATTCTACGTGACTTTACCGAAAGAACCAAAGAAGAGAAAAATACAAACCCAATATTTCATGAGTTGCAATGGCCCCCCAAATTGCCGACCCATGGGCTCGTCGTTCTCTCGATCTGTGCGCGGTGTCCACTCTTAGTGATTAAATATTCGCATTGAAGGGCCCACGAGTTACCCCCACCGTCGCCTCCCTCCCTCTCTCTCCCTCCCACAATAACATCCGGCCGTCCAAGCGGGCAGTCCTCGTGACGTGGCTGAGTCCACTGATTTCGCCAATGTACTCTTGAAATTGCTACCCCGTCCGTGCACTCGAATTCCCCCTTCGCGGCGACTAAATGTAACCCGCCAATTTCGCCCTCTTTATAGTCAAGCTTCGGCCCCTTTTGGTTGGGCGGTCACAGTCACCCCATGGGACGATTTAAAACTATTTCCGTCCGCCCGGTCGCCAGCCCGCTCACAATTGTCCCCTTCCAAACGCGCCTGGTCCAACGTTGGAAGGGTGGACGAAACTACCCCCCCCCCTCCCTCCCCCCCCCCCCCCCCGTCTCTGGGGACTGCTGCAGTGTGAGCGGTGGCCGAACGGCGCCTGCCGAGCCGCGCGCGGCTCTCGAATCCACCACGTGGCGCTCCATCGAACGGGGCCAATGGCGTGGAACGCCCTCCTGTCGAAGTAGTTAGAGAAGAACAATGAATGTCGCCCCTCGTGCTGTGACGACACCTGTCAATATCTACACATTTATATAATTTTGACTCTTTTCAGAACTCATGGATACTGTCGAAAGGGCATAGCGTAAACCATACTATTGCAGTAACAAATAATCGATGCATGTCCTCCGTGCTGTGTGTAAAACTGGCAATATGTGTACACTTATATATATACTTGGCTCTCTGCAGAACTCATGGCTACCTTTGTGGCTCTTGGTCCGTTAAAGCTTGCCCACGGCTGCTTTTGAGTGGCTCCAAAGTGACATTTCGCTCACGCGGAGGCTCTTCCGCCCACAGTGGCGTAGGGCAGGCAATTGCAGGACCCCCACCATTCCCACACGCACGCACCAAAAACCACCCCCATCTAGTTGATGACCATCTTCGTCATCCGATCTCATGAACAAATTGAATGCTGCGCCCCGAGCTGCACCCATCCCTGCCACCCAGCGCGGCCTACCCGTGCGGGCGCAGAGTCAGCCCGGGCACCGGGCGCGCAGCCCTGCCCACCGGTTCGAGGCGCACCCCCTCGTCTCTGTCAAGCAGCTCGCCAATTTGCGTCAAACGATAATTGAATCTGGGTCAGATTGACTTGCGGATTCCTTGTTTTTCTTTGGGTGGGGGGGGGGGGATGTGGAGCGGGGGGGGGGGGCTGAATATCCACGGAGATAATTGGCGACCTTGCCATCCATTCATTCGCTCATTGTCTGGCAAGATTGACTTCAGGTTCTGTCCAACGACTAAACTGCTGTCTCCAGTCCCGAGGGACGTGATGAGCTCTGCTCCCGATGGGAGAGAGAGAGAGAGGGGGGAGCGGTGGCGGGTGGGGGGATTTGAGGTGCGCGTAGCTTTTGTTGTCCCTCGCAAGGAAGCGAGGCGATGTTTATTTTACAATGAGGGCCTCTTCAGAGTCGAGATGACGCTATCCGAGAACAAGACACAAACAAAGACAAAGATCCCCCGTATAGCCTTAACAAACTGCTGGGTCAAGTGCTGTTAGCGAGCACCTATGGATGTGCGGTACAGGAGGGGGTGGGTGTCCAGCAGCACGCCCGGCCGCCTTTGTCTCCCCCAGTGGCGATGTTTTTACACACCGCACCAGGTTCTCATTTGACGCTGAGTCGACCTAGGGGAGGCCCGGGACCGGTTCAGATAATCGTAACCGGTGTTGGCCGTGAGCGGAAAACGAACTTGGGTCGCCAGATTCATAGCGCAGCGCGCTAACCGCTACACTATCGCTCCGCTACACACACACACGCGTACACTCACACGACTACGGCACAGCTTCTATGGCGCACACGTTCCTATGCCGAAGGACGGTCTATCCACAGGTCGAACGCTGTTGGCTCCCCACAAATGAAAAATATTCAGCTCTCCAGTAGTGTTCCATCACTGTGGTCCATCACAGGACAGACCCTGCCAACGTATAACGAGGCAAATGCCCGACCCACAAATACGAAGGGAGACATCAGAGCGATGCACTCCGCTGTTCCTGACGCGGTTATCTGGCTTGAAGAAGAAGACGATGTTGAAGAGGGAGAAGGAGGAGGGAGGAGAGAGGAGGAAGAATCTTTGTCTTATATTCCACACGCATAAATCAATTCGAGCACGGGGTCCGAGTGGAAAAGGTTGGGAAATGTTTCAAGGAAGTGAAATTCCAGGGCGTGTAAAGTGAAATTCCCAGGGACTCCCACAGCTCAGGGCTCACTCAGAAACACGTGGAAACATCTGGCAGCTACTGAAAAAAGCAGTTGCTCAAACAAACAAACAAACATGAACTCCTCTACTGACGAACATTCGACTTTCAGAGATACGAGCAAACCTGTCCGCACGTCCAGTTGCCTGTTCGGACCACGAGTCGCAAGTTCAACCGCCGCGTAATAGATGATGGTGGTGGCATCCCCATCTGCAGAACGTGAATAATCCGTGGCATCTACATCTACAGGAGATTATACAACTTTTAGAGCCATTCCCAGTGTTCAGTGTACACGCCAAACAACCCGTTTGGCGTCGACAGCTGGAAGGTTGGACAAATCGACTTGCAAACAGACCTCTGCGAGCTAACTCGTCCGTAAGTAGAGAATCCCCTTGTATTGTGGGACTGCCAATAGCGCTGCGCTAAGAAAGGAAACAATGTGATACGTGACGTTGCAGGCAATAGCGCAAGCTTCAAATCAACGATATCTCTCTCCCTCTCTCTGCCATGAAGAAGGTCCATCGCTCGAAACGTTGCCTCGGGAATTTGCAACGAGCAGCCGAGCTGGATCGCCGAAAACGAGACGCGGGAAGGTAGGGCGGGCTGGCTGGCTGGCTGGGGCCAGGGGGGGGGGGGCAAATGAAGCGGCGTAATAGCGCAGGAAATGAAACGCGAGAATTCAAATCAAGGGGGCAACAACAATAACATCTATATACACACACAACTGGCGTGGCACGTGCACGCTGGACATAACACGTGTACGCGAGACGGGCGTACGCGCGCGTGTGTGTGTAACCTGTGTGCGTGTGTGTATGTGTGTAATGTGTGTGTACGTGTGTAATGTGTGCGTGTGTAATGTGTGTGTGTAATGTGTGCGTGTGTAATGTGTGTGTGTAATGTGTGCGTGTGTGATGTGTGTGTGTAATGTGTGCGTGTGTAATGTGTGTGTGTAATGTGTGTGTAATGTGTGTGTGCATGTGTAATGTCTAATAACCAGATGCCTACACAGCTTTTGTTCGGCCGGATCGAGGGGGCTAAACGGGCGCGGCACGGGCTGGAGAAGAGATGGAGTGATGTGGTACAGGAGGACGTGGAGCTGAGTGGACTTGCCGATGACTGGTACCAGCGGTGTCAAGATCGGCCTCTGTGGAGGAGGCTCGTGAAGGACGCTGCTACTGGGCAGTTGGAGGCAGTCGCCCTCCAACAACAACGGAGGGCGGAGGAGCCACGCTCACAACAACGAGCGGAGCGCCGGGTGGCTAAAGCACAGCAGGTTGGCATAGTAGGGGGCACAGGTGGTGCATCAGCCAGTCATCTCAGTCAGTCGACCCGTGGCACCTGCTGGGTCTGCCCCGTGACCTCCTGCCAGCGGGCGTTCGACACTTCACGTGGCCTCAAGGTGCACATGGCCTGGCACAAGCGTCGTGGTGACGTCACCGCCACTTAGTGGCGAATGGTGGTTGTTGTTGCGTGTGTGCATGTGTAATGTGTGCGTGTGTAATGTGAGCGTGTATAGATGATGAAGGAAAACAATCTAAGATGAGGCTCTTACCCTTTACTGCCAAAAAAGCAGGATGTCAGTTTAACACGCAGTAGGCGTTCACGACCATTATGATCTATCACAGAGAGGGATTTTGTTATATCGCGTAAATATAAATGAGTCGTCAATCGCGCCACCACCCGACACAGCCTGTACGAGTAATGTTTTGTTTACGAGACAAACCTTACTGATTGTCGGGGTGGTGGCGGGTTTAACGACACATATATCTATTCACGCCATCCAACCCAACAACCTCGAATACAGGAGTTGTTAAGATATAACAACACCAAATAGATACTCCTATTCTTGCAAGGCATCACGTCTGCAATAACCACACGTACTTTTGTTTCGAACAAAGATGCTCTGAAAATGTACGCATTGTCTATGAAACTAATTGGCCATACACCAGGCAGTCTTCTTTATGCCATTATCTCATCAGTGTGAACAGTACTTGATGCCTTGAAATAGGCGTGTATATTTGGTGTCCGAACATCTTAACACCTTCTCTATTTTGATTTAAAGCTTTCGTGACTGCAGGGATTCATATTCTTGGTTCTTTCGGTAAAGTCACCACGTAGAAGGGAAACAATAAAATAATAAAAATATATTTTAATAATAAAAATAATAAAAAAACATTTTTAATAATAAAAATAATAAAGCATATTTTTATTATTTTATTGTTTCCCTTCTACGTGACTTTACCGAAAGAACCAAGAACACTTTATCTATTCATTGCCAGAGAGGGTTAAGGCTTATTTTTTTGTGTCCTCCATCATTTACAAAAAAATTTTAATGTCCCGTAGATGTTTTGCTTGGATGTTGCGCGCCCGTGCGTGTTGTCGAAGGGAGCTTTGCGGGTTCGATTCTTTCCTTCTCTAAGGATAACCGTTCAGGAGCTAGAGATGGCAATTCATAATAAAGGTTTTTGGGTTAGATCGCGTTTATTTATAAATGTGTCGTAACCCTCCACCACCCGACACGGCCAATCAGCAAAAAAAGTGTCACGTTGACAAAAGACAAACAATTCACTACTTCAGCCCACCGTTGTGTTGAAGAGTTAATCCACATTTACAGTTTGAGTACGACGTTTCGCTGGTAAATACTTCCAGCATCATCGGGCAATTCGCCAGAATGGTAAAGCCCTCGCTTGCTCCCGGTTTTATATAGAGCAGCAGGGTGACGTCATCACTTAACTCATCAGGTGCAGTGATTAGAGGCGGAGGGGGGGGGGGGGTATTGTAATTATATAATCGATTAGTAATCAGTCATTGGTTATGATTAGCAATGAGTTGTAGATTAGTAATTCTGATTGGCCGTGTCGGGTGGTGGAGGGTTACGACACATTTATAAATAAACGCGATCTAACCCAAAAACCTTTATTATGAATAATATTGGTCGCGAAAGCCTGCTACGTGTTAAACTAGAGATGGCAATGTCTGCTGCTGGCCACGACGAGAGGGCTTCAGCAAAGAGAGAGAGAGTCCCCGCGTCTCAAGGCGTTAGATGCATGACCACGATCGTACGACCGTGGCTCGTGTCTTTACTGAATACTCACTTAATACTTGTTTATTAATGATGATCATAATAATAATAATAATAATTTAATCATGCACCAAAGCCACACTGATTCATTTGACTCTTTTTTTTCGGGAGGGTCCTGAAATTAATATGTAATTAGAATTATGAATGCGTGTCTTTATGTATCCCTTTGATGCACTGTATCTCTGTGCATCTCTATGTTTCTCTACGGGGCTCGGTGTGTCTATTTTTTTTTCTCTGTGTCTGTGTGAGATTAGTAAAAGGTTCATAGTTTGGGTTACATGGCCGCAGCGGACATTCTACTGTGGTCAGCGTCTTTAAGTCTTCATTTATGAAAGAGATGTGTGAATGGGCCTGTTGTTGCTGTTCTGATTGTTGTTGACGGTTCCACCAGTGGGTGACTGAGTTGGTGAGTGAGTGAGTTGGTGAGTGAGTTGATGGGTCCACCAGTAGGTGACTGAGTTGGTGAGTGAGTTGATGGTTCCACCAGTGAGTGACTGAGTTGGTGAGTGAGTTGATGGTTCCACCAGTGAGTGACTGAGTTGGTGAGCGAGTTGATGGTTCCACCAGTGGGTGACTGAGTTGGTGAGTGAGTTGATGGTTCCACCAGTGAGTGACTGAGTTGTTGAGTGAGTTGATGGTTCCACCAGTGAGTGACTGAGTTGGTGAGCGAGTTGATGGTTCCACCAGTGGGTGACTGAGTTGGTGAGTGAGTTGATGGTTCCACCAGTGAGTGACTGAGTTGTTGAGTGAGTTGATGGTTCCACCAGTGGGTGACTGAGTTGGTGAGTGAGTTCATGGTTCCACCAGTGGGTGACTGAGTAGGTAAGGGAGTGAGTTGACGGTTCCACCGCCAGTGTCTTCGAGAAGGAGGAAGAATGCTGCTCAAGCCAGGAGGTGCGATGTTTGGATCTCAAATGAGGCGTTTGATCTGGACGTCCTCGGAGCTGTTGGTGACGATGCTAACGAGCGGCGAGGGCCTGGATGGTGATTGCTGAGCTTAATTCCTTGCTGCTTCCACTGTCACAGGGCATTACCCCCACCCCCCACCCCCAAACCCCCAAACCCCCACCCCCAAACCCCCCACCCGACACGCAGCACAGGGGATGCATTACGTTCTGGCATCGTATTGTGGGAGATCGTGCGTGTGGGTGTAAGTGTGAGTGAGTGTGGGTGTAAGTGTGAGTGATTGCAAGTGTGAGTGGGTGTAAGTGTGAGTGGGTGTGGGTGTAAGTGTGAGTGAGTGTGTGTGTAAGTGTGAGTGATTGTAAGTGTGAGCGGGTGTAAGTGTGAGTTGGTGTGGGTGTAAGTGTGAGTGATTGTAAGTGTGAGTGGGTATAAGTGTGAGTGGGTGTGGGTGTAAGTGTGAGTGAGTGTGTGTGTAAGTGTGAGTGATTGTAAGTGTGAGCGGGTGTAAGTGTGAGTTGGTGTGGGTGTAAGTGTTAGTGGGAGTGGGTGTAAGTGTGAGTGGGTGTAAGTGTGAGTGGGTGTAAGTGTGAGTGAGTGTGGGTGTAAGTGTGAGTGGGTGTGGGTGTAAGTGTGAGTGATTGTAAGTGTGAGTGGGTGTGAGTGTAAGTGTGAGTTGGTGTGGGTGTAAGTGTGAGTGGGTGTGGGTGTAAGTGTGAGTGGGTGTAAGTGTGAGTGGGTGTGGGTGTAAGTGTGAGTGTGGGTGTAAGTGTGAGTGGGTGTGGGTGTGAGTGTGGGTGTAAGTGTGAGTGGGTGTGGGTGTAAGTGTGAGTGAGTGTGGGTGTGAGTGAGTGTGGGTGTGGGTGTAAGTGTGAGTGAGTGTGGGTGTGAGTGAGTGAGTGTGGGTGTGGGTGTAAGTGTGAGTGGGTATGGGTGTAAGTGTGAGTGTGAGTGGGTGTGAGTGTGAGTGAGTGTGGGTGTAAGTGTGAATGGGTGTGGGTGTGAGTGGGTGTGGGTGTAAGTGTGAGTGAGTGTGGGTGTAAGTGTGAGTGGGTGTGGGTGTAATTGTGAATTAGTGTGGGTGTGAGTGAGTGTGGGTGTGGGTGTGAGTGAGTGTATGTGTGAGTGGGTGTAAGTGTGAGTGAGTGTGGGTGTAAGTGTGAGTGAGTGTGGGTGTAAGTGTGAGTGCGTGTGGGTGTAATTGTGAATGAGTGTGGGTGTGAGTGAGTGTGGGTGTGGGTGTGAGTGAGTGTATGTGTGAGTGGGTGTAAGTATGAGTGAATGTGGGTGTAAGTGTGAGTGAGTATGAGTGTAAGTGTGAGTGAGTGTGGGTGTAAGTGTGAGTGAGTGTGGGTGTAAGTGTGAGTGAGTGTGGGTGTCAGTGTGAGTTGGTGTGGGTGTAACTGTGAGTGGGTGTGTGTGTCAGTGTGAGTGGGTGTGGGTGTTAGTGTGAGTGGGTGTGTGTGTTAGTGTGAGTGGGTGTGGGTGTAAGTGTGAATGGGTGTGGGTGTAAGTGAGTGTGGGTCTAAGTGTGAGTGAGTGTGGCTGTAAGTGTGAGTTGGTGTGGGTTTAACTGTGAGTGGGTGTGCGTGTAAGTGTGAGTGGGTGTGGGTGTAAGTGTGAGTGGGTGTGTGTGTAAGTGTGAGTTGGTGTGGGTGTAAGTGTGAGTGGGTGTGGGTGTAAGTGTGAGTGGGTGTGTGTGTATGTGTGAGTGGGTGTGGGTGTAAGTGTGAGTGAGTGTGGGTGTGAGTGAGTGTGGGTGTAAGTGTGAGTGGGTGTAACTGTGAGTGGGTGTGGGTGTAAGTGTCAGTGTAAGTGTGAGTGGGTGTTGGTGTAAGTGTGAGTGGGTGTGGGTGTAAGTGTGAGTGTGAGTGGGTGTAAGTGTGAGTGAGTGTGGGTGTAAGTGTGAATGGGTGTTAGTGGGTGTGGGTGTAAGTGTGAGTGAGTGTGGGTGTAAGTGTGAGTGGGTGTAATTGTGAATGAGTGTGGGTGTGAGTGAGTGTGGGTGTGGGTGTGAGTGAGTGTATGTGTGAGTGGGTGTAAGTGAGTGTGGGTGTAAGTGTGAGTGAATTGTGGGTGTAAGTGTAAGTGAGTGTGGGTGTAAGTGTGAGTGAGTGTAGGTGTATGTGTGAGTGTGCGTGTACGTGTGAGTGGGTGTGGGAGTAAGTGTGAGTGAGCGTGGGTGTAAGTGTGAGTGGGTGTGGTTGTAAGTGTGAGTGAGTGTGGGTGTAAGTGTGAGTAGGTGTAATTGTGAGTGAGTGTGGGTGTAGGTGTGAGTAAGTGTGGCTGTAAGTGTGAGTGAGTGTGGGTGTAAGTGTGAGTTGGTGTGTGTGTGCATGTGTGAGTGGGTGTGGGTGTAAGTTTGAGTGAGTGTGGGTGTGAGTGAGTGTGGGTGTAAGTGTGAGTGGTTGTAAGTGTGAGTGGGTGTAAGTGTGAGTGTCAGTGTAAGTGTGAGTGGGTGTTGGTGTAAGTGTGAGTGGGTGTGGGTGTAAGTGTGAGTGTGAGTGGGTGTAAGTGTGAGTGAGTGTGGGTGTAAGTGTGAATGAGTGTGAGTGGGTGTGGGTGTAAGTGTGAGTGAGTGTGGGTGTAAGTGTGAGTGGGTGTGGGTGTAATTGTGAATGAGTGTGGGTGTGAGTGAGTGTGGGTGTGAGTGAGTGTATGTGTGAGTGGGTGTAAGTGTGAGTGAGTGTGGGTGTAAGTGTGAGTGAATGTGGGTGTAAGTGTGAGTGTGGGTGTAAGTATGAGTGAGTGTAGGTGTATGTGTGAGTGAGTGTGGGTGTAAGTGTGAGTGGGTGTGGGTGTAAGTGTGAGTGAGTGTGGGTGTAAGTGTGAGTGGGTGTGCGTGTAAGTGTGAGTGAGTGTGGGTGTGAGTGAGTGTGCGTGTAAGTGTGAGTGGGTGTAATTGTGAGTGAGTGTGGGTGTAAGTGTGAGTGTAAGTGTGAGTGGGTGTAATTGTGAGTGAGTGTGGGTGTAAGTGTGAGTGTAAGTGTGAGTGAGTGTGGGTGTAAGTGTGAGTGGGTGTAAGTGTGAGTGGGTGTGGGTGTAAGTGTGAGTGGGTGTAATTGTGAGTGAGTGTGGGTGTGAGTGAGTGTGGGTGTGAGTGTTAGTGGGTGTAAGTGTGAGTGGGTGTGGGTGTAAGTGTGAGTGTGGGTGTGAGAGAGTGTGGGTGTAAGTGTGAGTGGGTGTAATTGTGAGTGAGTGTGGGTGTGTGAGTGACTGAATGCGCGAGTACGTGCGTGCGTGTGCGGTGTTCTAGTAGCGGTAGCACTACGCTGCACTACGATACCCAGCGAGCCGAGTTCAATTCCCGCTCACGGTCAACACCAGTGACGATTATCTGAACCGGTTCTGGGCCTCCCCTCGGTCGACTCAGCCTCAAATGAGTACCTGGTGCGGTGTGTAAACATCGCCACTAGGGAGACAAAGGCGGCCGGGCGTTGTGGTGGCTACCCACCTCCTCGTGTGCCGTTCCGACCTTCATAGGTGCTCGCTAACAGCACTTGCCCCTACAGTCTGTTAAGGCTACACGGGGGATCTTTGTTTCGTGTGAGTGGATGCAGCGGTGGCGTAGTGATTATATGTAACACGATTATTTTTGCTGCGTAGTAAGTGTTTTGATTTAAAGCTTTCGCGACTGCAGGGATTCATATTCTCGGTTCTTTCGGTAAAGTCACCACGTATAAGGGAAACAATAAAATAAAAAAATAAAAATTTATAAAACAATATTGTTTCCCTTCTACGTGACTTTACCGAAAGAAACAGGAATATGTAGTAAGTGTTATTTTCTAATTGATTACGCCTCAAAAGTATGGAAAATGATCATCGGGCTTTCCCCTTTCTGGCAATGAAACAGGTTTTAGGATGTTAAAACACCAAACTGAAACCTTTGCAAGGAATCATGTCTGCATTAACCACACATACTTGTGGTGAACATGCAAACAAACACATCTTAACACCTGTTTTATTTGCCAGAAAGGGGAAACCCCTATTAAGATAATTTAATACTGGCAAAGGAGGTCTCATCTTCTTTGGTTCTTTCGGTAAAGTCACGTAGACTGAGAATAAAATGATAAAATAAAACAATAACATTCTCACGACGTTTCGGCCACAACACAAGTGGCCTTCTTCAGGTGAAAGGAACAAACCTGTCGGGACGACAATGTAGCTCTGTTGTCTGGACAGGTTTGTTCCCTTCACCTGAAGAAGGCCAGTTGTGTTGGGGCCGAAACGTCGTGAGATTTTTATTGTTTTATTTTATCATTTTATTCTCATTCTACGTGACTTTACCGAAAGAAGCAAAGAAGATGAATCCTTTCAGTCACGAAAGCTTTAAATCGAAAAGGAGGTCTTATTAAGTATAGCAAATGGCTATTATTATTCCCCCATAAACTTTGCTTTTGTGACCAGGACTTGACATGAAGGAATAACACAAATTCTCACCACGTTTTCTCATTGAAAATAGGTCAATCTTAAAATTTCACTGTCCTCGTCACAAAAGCAAAGTTTGTGGGGAATAATAGGCATTTTCTGTACTTTTGAGGCATAAGCAAATAGAAAATAACACTTACTACCCAGGGACAAAAAAAATTATGTTTTTCTTACACAGTGGAATGATCGCGCTGCGCTACAAATCCTGAAACCAGAAATCGATTCCCACTCACGGCCAACACCAGTGACGATTATCTGAACTGGTCTTGGGCCTCCCCTAGGTCGACTCAGCCTCAAATGAGCACCTGGTGCGGTGTGTAAACATCGTCAATGGGGAGACAAAGGCGGCCGGGCGTGGTGTTGCCCACCCACCCGCTCGTGTGCCGTGCCAGCATTCAAAGGCGCTGGATAACAGCACTTGCCCCAACATCATGTTGAGGCTTTGTCTTTGTGTGTGGGTGGACCGTTAACGCAAGCGGTTAGCGCATCCCGCCATGAACACGGCGAACTCGGGTCATTGAAGGCCACGGCGACATCAGCGGCGAGTAATATCTGAACGGCACCTTTGGCCCTCCCCTAGGTTAACTCGGCTTTAAATACATAACTGGTGCGGTGTGCAAGCATCGTGCGGCGAATCAACATCAGCAATGTTGGCACAGTGCTGGGTCGACCCATGCATTATCCTTGCCGGCTGTCCGGGTGCACGCCAACAAAAACCTTCCTGAACCCCCCAACAGAAACCTTCCTGAATCTCCCAACAGAAACCTTCCTGAACCCCCCAACAGAAACCTTCCTGAACCCCCCAACAGAAACCTTCCTGAACCCCCCAACAAAAACTTTCCTGAACGCCCCAACAGAAACTTTCCTGAACCCCCCAACAGAAACCTTCCTGAACCCCCCAACAGAAACTTTCCTGAACCCCCCAACAGAAACTTTCCTGAACCCCCCAACAGAAACCTTCCTGAACCCCCCAACAGAAACTTTCCTGAACCCCCCAACAGAAACTTTCCTGAACCCCCCAACAGAAACCTTCCTAAACCCCCCAACAGAAACCTTCCTGAACCCCCCAACAGAAAACTTCCTGAACCCCCCAACAGAAACTTTCCTGAACCCCCCAACAGAAACTTTCCTGAACCCCCCAACATAAACCTTCCTGAACCCCCCAACAGAAAACTTCCTGAACCCCCCAACAGAAACTTTCCTGAACCCCCCAACAGAAACTTTCCTGAACCCCCCAACAGAAACCTTCCTGAACCCTCCAACAGAAACTTTCCTGAACCCCCCAACAGAAACTTTCTGAACCCCCCAACAGAAACTTCCTGAACCCCCCAACAAAAACCTTCCTGAACCCCCCAACAGAAACCTTCCTGAACCCCCCAACAGAAACCTTCCTGAACCCCCCAACAGAAACCTTCTTGAACCCCCCAACAGAAATCTTCCTGAACCCCCCAACAGAAACCTTCCTGAACCCCCCAACAGAATCTTTCCTGAACCCCCCAAAAGAAACCTTCCTTAACCCCCCAACAGAAACCTTCCTGAAACCACCAACAGAAACTTTCCTGAACCCCCCAACAGAAACCTTCCTGAACCCCCCAACAGAATCCTTCCTGTACCCCAAAACAGAAATCTTCCTGAACCCCCAACATAATCCTTCCTGAACCCCTCAACAGAAACCTTCCTGAACCCCCCAACAGAAACTTTCCTGAACCCCCCAACAGAAACTTTCCTGAATCCCACGACAGAAACTTTCCTGAACCCCCCAACAGAAATCTTCCTGAACCCCCCAACAGAAACCTTCCTGAACCCCCCAACAGAAACTTTCCTGAACCCCCCAACAGAAACCTTCCTGAACCCCCCAACAGAAACCTTCCTGAACCCCCCAACAGAATCCTTCCTGAACCCCCCAACAGAAACCTTCCTGAACCCTCCAACAGAAACCTTCCTGAACCCCCCAACAGAATCCTTCCTGAACCCCCCAACAGAAACCTTCCTTAACCCCCCAACAGAAACTTTCCTGAACCCCCCAACAGAAACTTTCCTGAATCCCCCAACAGAAACCTTCCTGAAACCCCCAACAGAAACTTTCCTGAATCCCCCAACAGAAACCTTCCTGAACCCCCCAACAGAAAGCTTCCTGAACCCCCCAACAGAAAGCTTCCTGAACCCCCCAACAGAAACCTTCCTGAACCCCCCAACAGACAACTTCCTGAACCCCCCAACAGAAACCTTCCTGAACCCCCCAACAGACAACTTCCTGAACCCCCCAACAGAAACCTGCCTGAACCCCCCAACAGAATCCTTCCTGAACCCCCAAACAGAATCCTTCCTGAACCCCCCAACAGAAACCTTCCTGAACCCCCCAACAGAAACCTTCCTGAACCCCCCAACAGACAACTTCCTGAACCCCTCAACAGAAACCTTCCTGAACCCCCCAACAAAAACCTTCCCGACCCCCCACAAGAAACCTTCCTGAACCCCCCAACAGAAACTTTCCTGAACCCCCCAACAGAAACTTTCCTGAACCCCCCAACAGAAACCTTCCTGAACCCCCCAACAGAAACTTTCCTGAATCCCCCAACAGAAACTTTCCTGAACCCCCCGACAGAAACCTTCCGGAACCCCCCAACAGTATCCTTCCTGAACCCCCCAACAGAAACTTTCCTGAACCCCCCACAAGAAACCTTCCTGAACCCCCCAACAGAAACCTTCCTGAACCCCCCAACAGAAAACTTCCTGAACCCCCTAACAGAAACTTTCCTGAACCCCCCAACAGAAACTTTCCTGAAACCCCCAACAGAAACCTTCCTGAACCCCCCAACAGAAAACTTCCTGAACCCCCCAACAGAAACTTTTCTGAACCGCCCAACAGAAACCTTCCTGAACCCCCCAACATAAACTTTCCTGAACCCCCCAACAGAAACCTTCCTGAACCCCCCCAACAGAAACTTTCCTGAACCCCCAAACAGAAATCTTCCTGAACCCCCGAACAGAATCCTTCCTGAACCCCCCAACAGAATCCTTCCTGAACCCCCCAACAGAAACTTTCCTGAACCCCCCAACAAAAACCTTCCTGAACCCCCCAACAGAGACTTTCCTGAAACCCCCAACAGAAACCTTCCTGAACCCTCCAACAGAAACTTTCCTGAACCCCCCAACAGAAACCTTCCTGAACCCCCCAACAGAAACCTTCCTGAACCCCCCAACAGAAACCTTCCTGAACCCCCCAACAGAAACCTTCCTGAACCCCCCGTCAGAAACCTTCCTGAACCCCCCAACAGAAACCTTCCTGAACCCCCCAACAGAAACCTTCCTGAACCCCCCAACAGAAATCTTCCTGAACCCTCCAACAGAAACCTTCCTGAACCCCCCAACAGAAACCTTCCTGAACCCCCCAACAGAATCTTTCCTGAACCCCCCAACAGAAACCTTCCTTAACCCCCCAACAGAAACCTTCCTGAACCCCCCAACAGAAACTTTCCTGAACCCCCCAACAGAATCCTTCCTGTACCCCCCAACAGAAAGCTTCCTGAACCCCCCAACAGAAATCTTCCTGAACCCCCCAACATAAACTTTCCTGAACCCCCCAACAGAAACCTTCGTGAACCCCCCAAGAGAATCCTTCCTGAACCCCCTAACAGAAAAATTTCCTGAACCCCCAATAGAAACCTTCCTGAACCCCCCAACAGAAACCTTCCTGAACCCCAAAACAGAAATCTTCCTGAACCCTCCAACAGAAACTTTCCTGAACCCCCCAACAGAAACCTCCCTGAACCCCCCAACAGACAACTTCCTGAACCCCCCAACAGAAACCTTCCTGAACCCCCCAACAAAAAAACCTTCCTGAACCCCCCAACAGAATCCTTCCTGAACCCCCCAACAGAAACCTTCCTGAACCCCCCAACAGAAACCTTCCTGAACCCCCCAACAGTATCCTTCCTGAACCCCCCAACAGAAAGCGTCCTGAACCCCCCAACAGAAACCTTCCTGAACCCACCAACAGAATCCTTCCTGAACCCCCCAACAGAAACTTTCCTGAACCCCCCAACAGAAACCTTCCTGAACCCCCCAACAGACAACTTCCTGAACCCCCCAACAGAAACCTTCCTGAACCCCCCAACAGACAACTTCCTGAACCCCCCAACAGAAACCTTCCTGAACCCCCCAACAGAAACCTTCCTGAACCCCCCAACAGAAACCTTCCTGAAACCCCCAACAGAATCCTTCCTGAACCCCCCAACAGAAACCTTCCTTAACCCCCCAACAGAATCCTTCCTGAACGCCCCAACAGAAACCTTCCTGAAACCCCCAACAGAAACTTTCCTGAACCCCCCAACAGTATCCTTCCTGAACCCCCCAACAGAAAGCGTCCTGAACCCCCCAACAGAAACCTTCCTGAACCCACCAACAGAATCCTTCCTGAAACCCCCAACAGAAACCTTCCTGAACCCACCAACAGAATCCTTCCTGAACCCCCCAACAGAAACTTTCCTGAACCCCCCAACAGACAACTTCCTGAACCCCCCAACAGAATCCTTCCTGAACCCCCCAACAGAAACCTTCCTGAACCCCCCAACAGACAACTTCCTGAACCCCCCAACAGAAACCTTCCTGAACCCCCCAACAGACAACTTCCTGAACCCCCCAACAGAAACCTTCCTGAACCCCCCATCAGAAACCTTCCTGAACACCCCCAACAGAATCCTTCCTGAACCCCCCAACAGAAACCTTCCTGAACCCCCCAACAGACAACTTCCTGAACCCCCCAACAGAAACCTTCCTGAACCCCCCAACAGAAACCTTCCTGAACACCCCCAACAGAATCCTTCCTGAACCCCCCAACAGAAACCTTCCTGAACCCCCCAACATAAACCTTCCTGAACCCCCCAACAGAAACCTTCCTGAACACCCCCAACAGAATCCTTCCTGAACCCCCCAACAGAAACCTCCCTTAACCCCCCAACAGACAACTTCTTGAACCCCCCAACAGAAACCTTCCTGAACCCCCCAACAAAAAAACCTTCCTGAACCCCCCAACAGAATCCTTCCTGAACCCCCCAACAGAAACCTTCCTGAACCCCCCAACAGAAACCTTCCTGAACCCCCCAACAGAAACCTTCCTGAAACCCCCAACAGAAACTTTCCTGAACCCCCCAACAGAAAGCGTCCTGAATCCCCCAACAGAAACCTTCCTGAACCCACCAACAGAATCCTTCCTGAACCCCCCAACAGAAACTTTCCTGAACCCCCCAACAGAAACCTTCCTGAACCCCCCAACAGACAACTTCCTGAACCCCCCAACAGAAACCTTCCTGAACCCCCCAACAGACAACTTCCTGAACCCCCCAACAGAAACCTTCCTGAACCCCCAAACAGAAACCTTCCTGAACACCCCCAACAGAATCCTTCCTGAACCCCCCAACAGAAACCTTCCTGAACCCCCCAACAGAAACCTTCCTGAACCCCCCAACAGAATCCTTCCTGAACCCCCCAACAGAAACTTTCCTGAACCCCCCAACAGAAACCTCCCTGAACCCCCCAACAGACACCTTCCTGAACCCCCCAACAGAAACCTTCCTGAACCCCCCAACAGAAACCTTCCTGAACCCCCCAACAGAAACCTTCATGAACCCCCCAACAGAAACCTTCCTGAAACCCCCAAGAGAAACTTTCCTGAACCCCCCAACAGTATCCTTCCTGAACCCCCCAACAGAAAGCGTCCTGAACCCCCCAACAGAAACCTTCCTGAACCCACCAACAGAATCCTTCCTGAACCCCCCAACAGAAACTTTCCTGAACCTCCCAACAGAAACCTTCCTGAACCCCCCAACAGACAACTTCCTGAACCCCCCAACAGAAACCTTCCTGAACCCCCCAACAGACAACTTCCTGAACCCCCCAACAGAAACCTTCCTGAACCCCCCAACAGAAACCTTCCTGAACCCCCCAACAGAAACCTTCCTGAAACCCCCAACAGAATCCTTCCTGAACCCCCCAACAGAAACCTTCCTTAACCCCCCAACATAATCCTTCCTGAAACCCCCAACAGAAACCTTCCTGAAACCCCCAACAGTATCCTTCCTGAACCCCCCAACAGAAAGCGTCCTGAACCCCCCAACAGAAACCTTCCTGAACCCACCAACAGAATCCTTCCTGAACCCCCCAACAGAAACTTTCCTGAACCCCCCAACAGAAACCTTCCTGAACCCCCCAACAGACAACTTCCTGAACCCCCCAACAGAAACCTTCCTGAACCCCCCAACAGACAACTTCCTGAACCCCCCAACAGAAACCTTCCTGAACCCCCCAACAGAAACCTTCCTGAACCCCCCAACAGAATCCTTCCTGAACCCCCCAACAGAAACCTTCCTGAACCCCCCAACAGAAACCTTCCTGAACCCCCCAACAGAATCCTTCCTGAACCCCCCAACAGAAACTTTCCTGAACCCCCCAACAGAAACCTGCCTTAACCCCCCAACAGACAACTTCCTGAACCCCCCAACAGAAACCTTCCTGAACCCCCCAACAAAAAAACCTTCCTGAACCTCCCAACAGAATCCTTCCTGAACCCCCCAACAGAAACCTTCCTGAACCCCCCAACAGAAACCTTCCTGAACCCCCCAACAGAAACCTTCCTGAACCCCCCAACAGAAACCTGCCTGAACCCCCCAACAGAAACCTTCCTGAACCCCCCAACAAAAAAACCTTCCTGAACCCCCCAACAGAATCCTTCCTGAACCCCCCAACAGAAACCTTCCTGAACCCCCCAACAGAAACCTTCCTGAACCCCCCAACAGAAACCTTCCTGAAACCCCCAACAGAAACTTTCCTGAACCCCCCAACAGAAAGCGTCCTGAATCCCCCAACAGAAACCTTCCTGAACCCACCAACAGAATCCTTCCTGAACCCCCCAACAGAAACTTTCCTGAACCCCCCAACAGAAACCTTCCTGAACCCCCCAACAGACAACTTCCTGAACCCCCCAACAGAAACCTTCCTGAACCCCCCAACAGACAACTTCCTGAACCCCCCAACAGAAACCTTCCTGAACCCCCAAACAGAAACCTTCCTGAACACCCCCAACAGAATCCTTCCTGAACCCCCCAACAGAAACCTTCCTGAACCCCCCAACAGAAACCTTCCTGAACCCCCCAACAGAATCCTTCCTGAACCCCCCAACAGAAACTTTCCTGAACCCCCCAACAGAAACCTCCCTGAACCCCCCAACAGACACCTTCCTGAACCCCCCAACAGAAACCTTCCTGAACCCCCCAACAGAAACCTTCCTGAACCCCCCAACAGAAACCTTCATGAACCCCCCAACAGAAACCTTCCTGAAACCCCCAACAGAAACTTTCCTGAACCCCCCAACAGTATCCTTCCTGAACCCCCCAACAGAAAGCGTCCTGAACCCCCCAACAGAAACCTTCCTGAACCCACCAACAGAATCCTTCCTGAACCCCCCAACAGAAACTTTCCTGAACCTCCCAACAGAAACCTTCCTGAACCCCCCAACAGACAACTTCCTGAACCCCCCAACAGAAACCTTCCTGAACCCCCCAACAGACAACTTCCTGAACCCCCCAACAGAAACCTTCCTGAACCCCCCAACAGAAACCTTCCTGAACCCCCCAACAGAAACCTTCCTGAAACCCCCAACAGAATCCTTCCTGAACCCCCCAACAGAAACCTTCCTTAACCTCCCAACATAATCCTTCCTGAACCCCCCAACAGAAACCTTCCTGAAACCCCCAACAGTATCCTTCCTGAACCCCCCAACAGAAAGCGTCCTGAACCCCCCAACAGAAACCTTCCTGAACCCCCCAACAGAAACCTTCCTGAACCCCCCAACAGAATCCTTCCTGAACCCCCCAACAGAAACTTTCCTGAACCCCCCAACAGAAACCTCCCTGAACCCCCCAACAGACACCTTCCTGAACCCCCCAACAGAAACCTTCCTGAACCCCCCAACAGAAACCTTCCTGAACCCCCCAACAGAAACCTTCATGAACCCCCCAACAGAAACCTTCCTGAAACCCCCAACAGAAACTTTCCTGAACCCCCCAACAGAAACCTTCCTGAAACCCCCAACAGTATCCTTCCTGAACCCCCCAACAGAAAGCGTCCTGAACCCCCCAACAGAAACCTTCCTGAACCCACCAACAGAATCCTTCCTGAACCCCCCAACAGAAACTTTCCTGAACCCCCCAACAGAAACCTTCCTGAACCCCCCAACAGACAACTTCCTGAACCCCCCAACAGAAACCTTCCTGAACCCCCCAACAGACAACTTCCTGAACCCCCCAACAGAAACCTTCCTGAACCCCCCAACAGAAACCTTCCTGAACCCCCCAACAGAATCCTTCCTGAACCCCCCAACAGAAACCTTCCTGAACCCCCCAACAGAAACCTTCCTGAACCCCCCAACAGAATCCTTCCTGAACCCCCCAACAGAAACTTTCCTGAACCCCCCAACAGAAACCTGCCTTAACCCCCCAACAGACAACTTCCTGAACCCCCCAACAGAAACCTTCCTGAACCCCCCAACAAAAAAACCTTCCTGAACCTCCCAACAGAATCCTTCCTGAACCCCCCAACAGAAACCTTCCTGAACCCCCCAACAGAAACCTTCCTGAACCCCCCAACAAAAACCTGCCTGAACCCCCCAACAGAAACCTTCCTGAAACCCCCAACAGAAACTTTCCTGAACCCCCCAACAGTATCCTTCCTGAACCCCCCAACAGAAAGCGTCCTGAACCCCCCAACAGAAACCTTCCTGAACCCACCAACAGAATCCTTCCTGAACCCCCCAACAGAAGCTTTAACTGAACCCCCCAACAGAAACCTTCCTGAACCCCCCAACAGACAACTTCCTGAACCCCCCAACAGAAACCTTCCTGAACCCCCCAACAGACAACTTCCTGAACCCCCCAACAGAAACCTTCCTGAACCCCCCAACAGAAACCTTCCTGAACCCCCCAACAGAATCCTTCCTGAACCCCCCAACAGAAACCTTCCTTAACCCCCCAACAGAATCCTTCCTGAACCCCCCAACAGAAACCTTCCTGAAAACCCCAACAGAAACTTTCCTGAACCCCCCAACAGTATCCTTCCTGAACCCCCCAACAGAAAGCGTCCTGAACCCCCCAACAGAAACCTTCCTGAACCCACCAACAGAATCCTTCCTGAACCCCCCAACAGAAACTTTCCTGAACCCCCCAACAGAAACCTTCCTGAACCCCCCAACAGACAACTTCCTGAACCCCCCAACAGAAACCTTCCTGAACCCCCCAACAGAAACCTTCCTGAACACCCCCAACAGAATCCTTCCTGAACCCCCCAACAGAAACCTTCCTGAACCCCCCAACAGACAACTTCCTGAACCCCCCAACAGAAACCTTCCTGAACCCCCCAACAGAAACCTTCCTGAACCCCCCAACAGAAACCTTCCTGAAACCCCCAACAGAATCCTTCCTGAACCCCCCAACAGAAACCTTCCTTAACCCCCCAACATAATCCTTCCTGAACCCCCCAACAGAAACCTTCCTGAAACCCCCAACAGTATCCTTCCTGAACCCCCCAACAGAAAGCGTCCTGAACCCCCCAACAGAAACCTTCCTGAACCCACCAACAGAATCCTTCCTGAACCCCCCAACAGAAACTTTCCTGAACCCCCCAACAGAAACCTTCCTGAACCCCCCAACAGACAACTTCCTGAACCCCCCAACAGAAACCTTCCTGAACCCCCCAACAGACAACTTCCTGAACCCCCCAACAGAAACCTTCCTGAACCCCCCAACAGAAACCTTCCTGAACCCCCCAACAGAATCCTTCCTGAACCCCCCAACAGAAACCTTCCTGAACCCCCCAACAGAAACCTTCCTGAACCCCCCAACAGAATCCTTCCTGAACCCCCCAACAGAAACTTTCCTGAACCCCCCAACAGAAACCTGCCTTAACCCCCCAACAGACAACTTCCTGAACCCCCCAACAGAAACCTTCCTGAACCCCCCAACAAAAAAACCTTCCTGAACCTCCCAACAGAATCCTTCCTGAACCCCCCAACAGAAACCTTCCTGAAACCCCCAACAGAAACTTTCCTGAACCCCCCAACAGTATCCTTCCTGAACCCCCCAACAGAAAGCGTCCTGAACCCCCCAACAGAAACCTTCCTGAACCCACCAACTGAATCCTTCCTGAACCCCCCAACAGAAGCTTTAACTGAACCCCCCAACAGAAACCTTCCTGAACCCCCCAACAGACAACTTCCTGAACCCCCCAACAGAAACCTTCCTGAACCCCCCAACAGACAACTTCCTGAACCCCCCAACAGAAACCTTCCTGAACCCCCCAACAGAAACCTTCCTGAACCCCCCAACAGAATCCTTCCTGAACCCCCCAACAGAAACCTTCCTTAACCCCCCAACAGAATCCTTCCTGAACCCCCCAACAGAAACCTTCCTGAAAACCCCAACAGAAACTTTTCTGAACCCCCCAACAGTATCCTTCCTGAACCCCCCAACAGAAAGCGTCCTGAACCCCCCAACAGAAACCTTCCTGAACCCACCAACAGAATCCTTCCTGAACCCCCCAACAGAAACTTTCCTGAACCCCCCAACAGAAACCTTCCTGAACCCCCCAACAGACAACTTCCTGAACCCCCCAACAGAAACCTTCCTGAACCCCCCAACAGAAACCTTCCTGAACACCCCCAACAGAATCCTTCCTGAACCCCCCAACAGAAACCTTCCTGAACCCCCCAACAGAAACCTTCCTGAACCCCCCAACAGAAACCTTCCTGAACCCCCCAACAGAAACCTTCCTGAACCCCCCAACAGAAACCTCCCTGAACCCCCCAACAGAAACTTTCCTGAACCCCCCAACATAAACCTTCCTGAACCCCCCAACAGACAACTTCCTGAACCCCCCAACAGAAACCTTACTGAACCCCCCAACAGAATCCTTCCTGAACCCCCCAACAGAAACCTTCCTGAACCCCCCAACAGAAACCTGCCTGAACCCCCCAACAGAAACCTTCCTGAACCCCCCAACAGAAACTTTCCTGAACCCCCCAACAGTATCCTTCCTGAACCCCCCAACAGAAAGCGTCCTGAACCCCCCAACAGAAACCTTCCTGAACCCACCAACAGAATCCTTCCTGAACCCCCCAACAGAAACTTTCCTGAACCCCCCAACAGAAACCTTCCTGAACCCCCCAACAGACAACTTCCTGAACCCCCCAACAGAAACCTTCCTGAACCCCCCAACAGACAACTTCCTGAACCCCCCAACAGAAACCTTCCTGAACCCCCCAACAGAAACCTTCCTGAACCCCCCAACAGAATCCTTCCTGAACCCCCCAACAAAAACCTTCCTGAACCCCCCAACAGAATCCTTCCTGAACCCCCCAACAGAAACCTTCCTTAACCCCCCAACATAATCCTTCCTGAACCCCCCAACATAAACCTTCCTGAAACCCCCAACAGAAACTTTCCTGAACCCCCCAACAGTATCCTTCCTGAACCCCCCAACAGAAAGCGTCCTGAACCCCCCAACAGAAACCTTCCTGAACCCACCAACAGAATCCTTCCTGAACCCCCCAACAGAAACTTTCCTGAACCCCCCAACAGAAACCTTCCTGAACCCCCCAACAGACAACTTCCTGAACCCCCCAACAGAAACCTTCCTGAACCCCCCAACAGACAACTTCCTGAACCCCCCAACAGAAACCTTCCTGAACACCCCCAACAGAATCTTTCCTGAACCCCCCAACAAAAACCTTCCTGAACCCCCCAACAGAAACATTCCTGAACCCCCCAACAGAATCCTTCCTGAACCCCCCAACAGAAACTTTCCTGAACCCCCCAACAGAAACCTCCCTGAACCCCCCAACAGACAACTTCCTGAACCCCCCAACAGAAACCTTCCTGAACCCCCCAACAAAAAAACCTTCCTGAACCCCCCAACAGAATCCTTCCTGAACCCCCCAACATAAACCTTCCTGAACCCCCCAACAGAAACCTTCCTGAACCCCCCAACAGAAACCTGCCTGAACCCCCCAACAGAAACCTTCCTGAACCCCCCAACAGAAACTTTCCTGAACCCCCCAACAGAAACCTTCCTGAACCCCCCAACAGAAACGTTCCTGAACCCCCCAACAGAATCCTTCCTGAACCCCCCAACAGAAACCTTCCTGAACCCTCCAACAGAAACCTTCCTGAACCCCCCAACAGAATCCTTCCTGAACCCCCCAACAGAAACCTTCCTTAACCCCCCAACAGAATCCTTCCTGAACCCCCCAACAGAAACTTTCCTGAATCCCCCAACAGAAACCTTCCTGAAACCCCCAACAGAAACTTTCCTGAACCCCCCAACAGAAACCTTCCTGAACCCCCCAACAGAAAGCTTCCTGAACCCCCCAACAGAAAGCTTCCTGAACCCCCCAACAGAAACCTTCCTGAACCCCCCAACAGACAACTTCCTGAACCCCCCAACAGAAACCTTCCTGAACCCCCAACAGACAACTTCCTGAACCCCCCAACAGAAACCTGCCTGAACCTCCCAACAGAAACCTTCCTGAACCCCCCAACAGAAACCTTTCTGAACCCCCCAACAGAAACCTTCCTGAACCCCCCAACAGAAACCTTCCTGAACCCCCCAACAGAAACTTTCCTGAACCCCCCGACAGAAACTTTCCTGAACCCCCCAACAGAAACCTTCTAGAACCCCCCAACAGAAACTTTCCTGAATCCCCCAACAGAAACTTTCCTGAAACCCCCGACAGAAACCTTCCTGAACCCGCCAACAGAAACCTTCCTGAACCCCCCAACAGAAAACTTCCTGAACCCCCTAACAGAAACTTTCCTGAACCCCCCAACAGAAACTTTCTTGAACCCCCCAACAGAAACCTTCCTGAACCCCCCAACAGAAAACTTCCTGAACCCCCCAACAGAAACTTTTCTGAACCGCCCAACAGAAACCTTCCTGAACCCCCCAACATAAACTTTCCTGAACCCCCCAACAGAAATCTTCCTGAACCCGCCAACAGAAACTTTCCTGAACCCCCCAACAGAAATCTTCCTGAACCCCCCACCAAAAACTTTCCTGAACGCCCCAACAGAAACTTTCCTGAACCCCCCAACAGAAACCTTCCTGAACCCCCCAACAGAAACTTTCCTGAACCCACCAACAGAAACTTTCCTGAACCCCCAAACAGAAATCTTCCTGAACCCCCGAACAGAATCCTTCCTGAACCCCCCAACAGAATCCTTCCTGAACCCCCCAACAGAAACTTTCCTGAACCCCCCAACAGAAACCTTCCTGAACCCTCCAACAGAAACTTTCCTGAACCCCCCAACAGAAACTTTCCTGAACCCCCCCAACAGAAACCTTCCTGAACCCTCCAACAGAAACTTTCTGAACCCCCCAACAGAAACTTCCTGAACCCCCCAACAAAAACCTTCCTGAACACTACAACAGAAACCTTCCTGAACCCTCCAACAGAAACTTTCCTGAACCCCCTAACAGAAACCTTCCTGAACCCCCCAACAGAAACCTTCCTGAACCCCCCAACAAAAACCTTCCTGAACCCCCCAACAGAAACCTTCCTGAACCCCCCGTCAGAAACCTTCCTGAACCCCCCAACAGAAACCTTCCTGAACCCCCCAACAGAAACCTTCCTGAACCCCCCAACAGAAATCTTCCTGAACCCCCCAACAGAAACCTTCCTGAACCCCCCAACAGAAACCTTCCTGAACCCCCCAACAGAATCTTTCCTGAACCCCCCAACAGAAACCTTCCTTAACCCCCCAACAGAAACCTTCCTGAACCCCGCAACAAAAACTTTCCTGAACCCCCCAACAGAATCCTTCCTGTACCCCCCAACAGAAAGCTTCCTGAACCCCCCAATAGAAAAATTTACTGAACCCCCAATAGAAACCTTCCTGAACCCCCCAACAGAAACCTTCCTGAACCCCCCAACAGAAACCTTCCCGACCCCCCAACAGAAACCTTCCTGAACCCCCCAACAGAAACCTTCCTGAACCCCCCAACAGAAACCTTCTTGAACCCCCCGACAGAAACTTTGCTGAACCCCCCAACAGAAATCTTCCTGAACCCCCCAACAGAAACCTTCCTGAACCCCCCAACAGAAACTTTCCTGAACCCCCCAACAGAAACCTTCCTGAACCCCCCAACAGAAACCTTCCTGAAACCCCCGACAGAAACTTTCCTGAACCCTCCAACAGAAACCTTCCTGAACCCCCCAACAGAAACCTTCCTGAAACCCCCGACAGAAACTTTCCTGAACCCTCCAACAGAAACCTTCCTGAACCCCCCAACAGAATCCTTCCTGAACCCCCCAACAGAAACCTTCCTTAACCCCCCAACAGAATCCTTCCTGAACCCCCCAACAGAAACTTTCCTGAAACCCCCAACAGAAACCTTCCTGAAACCCCCAACAGAAACTTTCCTGAACCCCCCAACAGTATCCTTCCTGAACCCCCCAACAGAAAGCTTCCTGAACCCCCCAACAGAAACCTTCCTGAACCCACCAACAGAATCCTTCCTGAACCCCCCAACAGAAACTTTCCTGAACCCCCCACAGAAACCTTAATGAACCCCCCAACAGACAACTTCCTGAAACCCCCAACAGAAACCTTCCTGAACCCCCCAACAGACAACTTCCTGAACCCCCCAACAGAAACCTTCCTGAACCCCCCAACAGAATCCTTCCTGAACCCCCCAACAGAAACTTTCCTGAACCCCCCAACAAAAACCTTCCTGAACCCCCCAACAGAAACTTTCCTGAAACCCCCAACAGAAACCTTCCTGAACCCTCCAACAGAAACTTTCCTGAACCCACCAACAGAAACTTTCTGAACCCCCCAACAGAAACTTCCTGAACCCCCCAACAAAAACCTTCCTGAACACTACAACAGAAACCTTCCTGAACCCTCCAACAGAAACTTTCCTGAACCCCCCAACAGAAACCTTCCTGAACCCCCCAACAGAAACCTTCCTGAACCCCCCAACAAAAACCTTCCTGAACCCCCCAACAGAAACCTTCCTGAACCCCCCGTCAGAAACCTTCCTGAACCCCCCAACAGAAACCTTCCTGAACCCCCCAACAGAAACCTTCCTGAACCCCCCAACAGAAATCTTCCTGAACCCCCCAACAGAAACCTTCCTGAACCCCCCAACAGAAACCTTCCTGAACCCCCCAACAGAATCTTTCCTGAACCCCCCAACAGAAACCTTCCTTAACCCCCCAACAGAAACCTTCCTGAACCCCGCAACAAAAACTTTCCTGAACCCCCCAACAGAATCCTTCCTGTACCCCCCAACAGAAAGCTTCCTGAACCCCCCAACAGAAATCTTCCTGAACCCCCCAACATAAACTTTCCTGAACCCCCCAACAGAAACCTTCGTGAACCCCCCAAGAGAATCCTTCCTGAACCCCCTAACAGAAAAATTTCCTGAACCCCCAATAGAAACCTTCCTGAACCCCCCAACAGAAACCTTCCTGAACCCCAAAACAGAAATCTTCCTGAACCCCCCAACATAATCCTTCCTGAACCCCTCAACAGAAACCTTCCTGAACCCCCCAACAGAAACCTTCCTGAACCCCCCAACAGAAACCTTCCCGACCCCCCAACAGAAACCTTCCTGAACCCCCCAACAGAAACCTTCCTGAACCCCCCAACAGAAACCTTCTTGAACCCCCAGACAGAAACTTTGCTGAACCCCCCAACAGAAATCTTCCTGAACCCCCCAACAGAAACCTTCCTGAACCCCCCAACATAAACTTTCCTGAACCCCCCAACAGAAACCTTCCTGAACCCCCCAACAGAAACCTTCCTGAAACCCCCGACAGAAACTTTCCTGAACCCTCCAACAGAAACCTTCCTGAACCCCCCAACAGAAACCTTCCTGAAACCCCCGACAGAAACTTTCCTGAACCCTCCAACAGAAACCTTCCTGAACCCCCCAACAGAATCCTTCCTGAACCCCCCAACAGAAACCTTCCTTAACCCCCCAACAGAATCCTTCCTGAACCCCCCAACAGAAACTTTCCTGAAACCCCCAACAGAAACCTTCCTGAAACCCCCAACAGAAACTTTCCTGAACCCCCCAACAGTATCCTTCCTGAACCCCCCAACAGAAAGCTTCCTGAACCCCCCAACAGAAACCTTCCTGAACCCACCAACAGAATCTTTCCTGAACCCCCCAACAGAAACTTTCCTGAACCCCCCACAGAAACCTTCCTGAACCCCCCAACAGAATCCTTCCTGAACCCCCCAACAGAAACCTTCCTGAACCCCCCAACAGAAACCTTCCTGAACCCCCAAACAGAATCCTTCCTGAACCCCCCAACAGAAACTTTCCTGAACCCCCCAACAGAAACCTCCCTGAACCCCCCAACAGACATCTTCCTGAACCCCCCAACAGAAACCTTCCTGAACCCCCCAACAGAAAAACCTTCCTGAACCCCCCAACAGAATCCTTCCTGAACCCCCCAACAGAAACCTTCCTTAACCCCCCAACACAAACCTTCCTGAACCCCCCAACAGAAACCTTCCTGAACCCACCAACAGAAACCTTCTTGAACCCCCCAACAGAAACCTTCCTGAACCCCCCAACAGAAACCTTCCTGAACATTAAAGGCCGTATCTGAACGTGGCTCTTTCACTCCAGCGCTGTCCTACCAGACAGTCTCGCCCCCTTCACCTGATGAAGGCCGCTTGTGTTGTGGCCGAAACGTCGTGAGAATATTATTGTGTTATTTTATTTTATCAATTTATTATTTTATTATCATTCTACGTGACTTTACCGAAAGAACCAAAGAAGATGAATCATTGCAGTCACGAAAGCTTTAAATCGAAACTTCCTGAACCCCCCAACAGAAACCTTCCTGAACTCCCCAACAGAAACCTTCCTGAACCCCCCAACAGAAATCTTCCTGAACCCCCCAACATAATCCTTCCTGAACCCCTCAACAGAAACCTTCCTGAACCCCCCAACAAAAACCTTCCTGAACCCCCCAACAGAAACCTTCCCGACCCCCCAACAGAAATCTTCCTGAACCCCCCAACAGAAACTTTCCTGAACCCCCAACAGAATCCTTCCTGAACCCCCCAAAAGAAACTTTCTTGAACCCCCCAACAGAAACCTTCCTGAACCCCCCAACAGAAACCTTCCTGAACCCCCCAACAGAAACCTTCCTGAACCCCCCGACAGAAACTTTCCTGAACCCCCCAACAGAAACCTCCCTGAACCCCCCAACAGAAACCTCCCTGAACCCCCCAACAGAAACCTTCCTGAACCCCCCAACAAAAACCTTCCTGAACCCCCCAACAGAAACCTTCCTGAACCCCCCAACAAAAACCTTCTTGAACCGCCCAACAGAAACCTTCCTGAACCCCCCAACAGAAACCTTCCTGAACCCCCCAACAGAAATCTTCCTGAACCCCCCAACATAATCCTTCCTGAACCCCTCAACAGAAACCTTCCTGAACCCCCCAACAGAAACCTTCCTGAACCCCCCAACAGAAACCTTCCCGACCCCCCAACAGAAACCTTCCTGAACCCCCCAACAGAAACTTTCCTGAACCCCCAACAGAATCCTTCCTGAACCCCCCAACAGAAACCTTCCTGAACCCCCCAACAAAACCTTCCTGAACCCCCCAACAGAAACCTCCCTGAACCCCCCAACAGAAACCTTCCTGAACCCCCCAACAGAAACCTCCCTGAACCCCCCAACAGACAACTTCCTGAACCCCCCAACAGAAACCTTCCTGAACCCCCCAACAAAAAAACCTTCCTGAACCCACCAACAGAATCTTTCCTGAACCCCCCAACAGAAACCTTCCTGAACCCCCCAACAGACAACTTCCTGAACCCCCCAACAGAAACCTTCCTGAACCCCCCAACAGACAACTTCCTGAACCCCCCAACAGAAACCTTCCTGAACCCCCCAACAGAAACCTTCCTGAACCCCCCAACAGAAACCTTCCTGAACCCCCCAACAGAAAAACCTTCCTGAAGCCCCCAACAGAATCTTACCTGAACCCCCCAACAGAAACCTTCCTGAACCCCCCAACAGAAACCTTCCTGAACCCCCCAACAGAAATCTTCTTGAACCCCCCAACAGAAACCTTTCTGAACCCCCCAACAGAAATCTTCCTGAACCCCCCAACATAATCCTTCCTGAACCCCTCAACAGAAACCTTCCTGAACCCCCCAACAGAAATCTTCCTGAACCCCCCAACAGAAACCTTCCTGAACCCCCCAACAGAAACTTTCCTGAACCCCCCAACAGAAACCTTCCTGAACCCCCCAACAGAAACTTTCCTGAACCCTCCAACAGAAACCTTCCTGAACCCCCCAACAGAATCCTTCCTGAACCCCCCAACAGAAACCTTCCTGAAACCCCCAACAGAAACCTTCCTGAACCCCCCCAACAGAAAGCGTCCTGAAACCACCAACAGAAACCTTCCTGAACCCACCAACAGAATCCTTCCTGAACCCCCCAACAGAAACTTTCCTGAACCCCCCAACAGAAACCTTCCTGAACCCCCCAACAGACAACTTCCTGAACCCCCCAACAGAAACTTTCCTGAACCCCCCAACAGAAACTTTCCTGAACCCCCCAACATAAATATTCCTGAAACCCCCAACAGAAAACTTCCTGAACCCCCCAACAGAAACTTTCCTGAACCCCCCAACAGACAACTTCCTGAACCCCCCAACAGAAACCTTCCTGAACCCCCCAACAGAAACCTTCCTGAACACCCCCAACAGAATCCTTCCTGAACCCCCCAACAGAAACCTTCCTGAATCCCCCAACAGAAACCTTCCTGAACCCCCCAACAGAATCCTTCCTGAACCCCCCAACAGAAACTTTCCTGAACCCCCCAACAGAAACCTCCCTGAACCCCCCAACAGACAACTTCCTGAACCCCCCAACAGAAACCTTCCTGAACCCCCCAACAAAAAAACCTTCCTGAACCCCCCAACAGAATCCTTCCTGAACCCCCCAACAGAAACCTTCCTGAACCCCCCAACAGAAACCTTCCTGAACCCCCCAACAGTATCCTTCCTGAACCCCCCAACAGAAAGCGTCCTGAACCCCCCAACAGAAACCTTCCTGAACCCACCAACAGAATCCTTCCTGAACCCCCCAACAGAAACTTTCCTGAACCCCCCAACAGAAACCTTCCTGAACCCCCCACAGACAACTTCCTGAACCCCCCAACAAAAACCTTCCTGAACCCCCCAACAGACAACTTCCTGAACCCCCCAACAGAAACCTTCCTGAACCCCCCAACAGAAACCTTCCTGAACCCCCCAACAGAAACCTTCCTGAACCCCCCAACAGAATCCTTCCTGAACCCCCCAACAGAAACCTTCCTTAACCCCCCAACAGAATCCTTCCTGAACGCCCTAACAGAAACCTTCCTGAACCCCCCAACAGTATCCTTCCTGAACCCCCCAACAGAAAGCGTCCTGAACCCCCCAACAGAAACCTTCCTGAACCCACCAACAGAATCCTTCCTGAGCCCCCCAACAGAAACCTTCCTGAACCCACCAACAGAATCCTTCCTGAACCCCCCAACAGAAACTTTCCTGAACCCCCCAACAGACAACTTCCTGAACCCCCCAACAGAAACCTTCCTGAACCCCCCAACAGAAACCTTCCTGAACCCACCAACAGAATCCTTCCTGAACCCCCCAACAGAAACCTTCCTGAACCCCCCAACAGACAACTTCCTGAACCCCCCAACAGAAACCTTCCTGAACCCCCCAACAGACAACTTCCTGAACCCCCCAACAGAAACCTTCCTGAACCCCCCAACAGAAACCTTCCTGAACACCCCCAACAGAATCCTTCCTGAACCCCCCAACAGAAACTTCCCTTAACCCCCCAACAGACAACTTCCTGAACCCCCCAACAGAAACCTTCCTGAACCCCCCAACAAAAAAACCTTCCTGAACCCCCCAACAGAATCCTTCCTGAACCCCCCAACAGAAACCTTCCTGAACCCCCCAACAGAAACCTTCCTGAACCCCCCAACAAAAACCTTCCTGAACCCCCCAACAGAAATCTTCCTGAACCCCCCAACATAATCCTTCCTGAACCCCTCAACAGAAACCTTCCTGAACCCCCCAACAGAAACCTTCCTGAACCCCCCAACAGAAACCTTCCCGACCCCCCAACAGAAACCTTCCTGAACCCCCCAACAGAAACTTTCCTGAACCCCCAACAGAATCCTTCCTGAACCCCCCAACAGAAACCTTCCTGAACCCCCCAACAAAACCTTCCTGAACCCCCCAACAGAAACCTCCCTGAACCCCCCAACAGAAACCTTCCTGAACCCCCCAACAGAAACCTCCCTGAACCCCCCAACAGACAACTTCCTGAACCCCCCAACAGAAACCTTCCTGAACCCCCCAACAAAAAAACCTTCCTGAACCCACCAACAGAATCTTTCCTGAACCCCCCAACAGAAACCTTCCTGAACCCCCCAACAGACAACTTCCTGAACCCCCCAACAGAAACCTTCCTGAACCCCCCAACAGACAACTTCCTGAACCCCCCAACAGAAACCTTCCTGAACCCCCCAACAGAAACCTTCCTGAACCCCCCAACAGAAACCTTCCTGAACCCCCCAACAGAAAAACCTTCCTGAAGCCCCCAACAGAATCTTACCTGAACCCCCCAACAGAAACCTTCCTGAACCCCCCAACAGAAACCTTCCTGAACCCCCCAACAGAAACCTTCTTGAACCCCCCAACAGAAACCTTTCTGAACCCCCCAACAGAAATCTTCCTGAACCCCCCAACATAATCCTTCCTGAACCCCTCAACAGAAACCTTCCTGAACCCCCCAACAGAAATCTTCCTGAACCCCCCAACAGAAACCTTCCTGAACCCCCCAACAGAAACTTTCCTGAACCCCCCAACAGAAACCTTCCTGAACCCCCCAACAGAAACTTTCCTGAACCCTCCAACAGAAACCTTCCTGAACCCCCCAACAGAATCCTTCCTGAACCCCCCAACAGAAACCTTCCTGAAACCCCCAACAGAAACCTTCCTGAACCCCCCCAACAGAAAGCGTCCTGAAACCACCAACAGAAACCTTCCTGAACCCACCAACAGAATCCTTCCTGAACCCCCCAACAGAAACTTTCCTGAACCCCCCAACAGAAACCTTCCTGAACCCCCCAACAGACAACTTCCTGAACCCCCCAACAGAAACTTTCCTGAACCCCCCAACAGAAACTTTCCTGAACCCCCCAACATAAATATTCCTGAAACCCCCAACAGAAAACTTCCTGAACCCCCCAACAGAAACTTTCCTGAACCCCCCAACAGACAACTTCCTGAACCCCCCAACAGAAACCTTCCTGAACCCCCCAACAGAAACCTTCCTGAACACCCCCAACAGAATCCTTCCTGAACCCCCCAACAGAAACCTTCCTGAATCCCCCAACAGAAACCTTCCTGAACCCCCCAACAGAATCCTTCCTGAACCGCCCAACAGAAACCTTCCTGAACCCCCCAACAGAAACCTTCCTGAACCCCCCAACAGAAATCTTCCTGAACCCCCCAACATAATCCTTCCTGAACCCCTCAACAGAAACCTTCCTGAACCCCCCAACAGAAACCTTCCTGAACCCCCCAACAGAAACCTTCCCGACCCCCCAACAGAAACCTTCCTGAACCCCCCAACAGAAACTTTCCTGAACCCCCAACAGAATCCTTCCTGAACCCCCCAACAGAAACCTTCCTGAACCCCCCAACAAAACCTTCCTGAACCCCCCAACAGAAACCTCCCTGAACCCCCCAACAGAAACCTTCCTGAACCCCCCAACAGAAACCTCCCTGAACCCCCCAACAGACAACTTCCTGAACCCCCCAACAGAAACCTTCCTGAACCCCCCAACAAAAAAACCTTCCTGAACCCACCAACAGAATCTTTCCTGAACCCCCCAACAGAAACCTTCCTGAACCCCCCAACAGACAACTTCCTGAACCCCCCAACAGAAACCTTCCTGAACCCCCCAACAGACAACTTCCTGAACCCCCCAACAGAAACCTTCCTGAACCCCCCAACAGAAACCTTCCTGAACCCCCCAACAGAAACCTTCCTGAACCCCCCAACAGAAAAACCTTCCTGAAGCCCCCAACAGAATCTTACCTGAACCCCCCAACAGAAACCTTCCTGAACCCCCCAACAGAAACCTTCCTGAACCCCCCAACAGAAACCTTCTTGAACCCCCCAACAGAAACCTTTCTGAACCCCCCAACAGAAATCTTCCTGAACCCCCCAACATAATCCTTCCTGAACCCCTCAACAGAAACCTTCCTGAACCCCCCAACAGAAATCTTCCTGAACCCCCCAACAGAAACCTTCCTGAACCCCCCAACAGAAACTTTCCTGAACCCCCCAACAGAAACCTTCCTGAACCCCCCAACAGAAACTTTCCTGAACCCTCCAACAGAAACCTTCCTGAACCCCCCAACAGAATCCTTCCTGAACCCCCCAACAGAAACCTTCCTGAAACCCCCAACAGAAACCTTCCTGAACCCCCCCAACAGAAAGCGTCCTGAAACCACCAACAGAAACCTTCCTGAACCCACCAACAGAATCCTTCCTGAACCCCCCAACAGAAACTTTCCTGAACCCCCCAACAGAAACCTTCCTGAACCCCCCAACAGACAACTTCCTGAACCCCCCAACAGAAACTTTCCTGAACCCCCCAACAGAAACTTTCCTGAACCCCCCAACATAAATATTCCTGAAACCCCCAACAGAAAACTTCCTGAACCCCCCAACAGAAACTTTCCTGAACCCCCCAACAGACAACTTCCTGAACCCCCCAACAGAAACCTTCCTGAACCCCCCAACAGAAACCTTCCTGAACACCCCCAACAGAATCCTTCCTGAACCCCCCAACAGAAACCTTCCTGAATCCCCCAACAGAAACCTTCCTGAACCCCCCAACAGAATCCTTCCTGAACCCCCCAACAGAAACTTTCCTGAACCCCCCAACAGAAACCTCCCTGAACCCCCCAACAGACAACTTCCTGAACCCCCCAACAGAAACCTTCCTGAACCCCCCAACAAAAAAACCTTCCTGAACCCCCCAACAGAATCCTTCCTGAACCCCCCAACAGAAACCTTCCTGAACCCCCCAACAGAAACCTTCCTGAACCCCCCAACAGTATCCTTCCTGAACCCCCCAACAGAAAGCGTCCTGAACCCCCCAACAGAAACCTTCCTGAACCCACCAACAGAATCCTTCCTGAACCCCCCAACAGAAACTTTCCTGAACCCCCCAACAGAAACCTTCCTGAACCTCCCACAGACAACTTCCTGAACCCCCCAACAAAAACCTTCCTGAACCCCCCAACAGACAACTTCCTGAACCCCCCAACAGAAACCTTCCTGAACCCCCCAACAGAAACCTTCCTGAACCCCCCAACAGAAACCTTCCTGAACCCCCCAACAGAATCCTTCCTGAACCCCCCAACAGAAACCTTCCTTAACCCCCCAACAGAATCCTTCCTGAACGCCCTAACAGAAACCTTCCTGAACCCCCCAACAGTATCCTTCCTGAACCCCCCAACAGAAAGCGTCCTGAACCCCCCAACAGAAACCTTCCTGAACCCACCAACAGAATCCTTCCTGAGCCCCCCAACAGAAACCTTCCTGAACCCACCAACAGAATCCTTCCTGAACCCCCCAACAGAAACTTTCCTGAACCCCCCAACAGACAACTTCCTGAACCCCCCAACAGAAACCTTCCTGAACCCCCCAACAGAAACCTTCCTGAACCCACCAACAGAATCCTTCCTGAACCCCCCAACAGAAACCTTCCTGAACCCCCCAACAGACAACTTCCTGAACCCCCCAACAGAAACCTTCCTGAACCCCCCAACAGACAACTTCCTGAACCCCCCAACAGAAACCTTCCTGAACCCCCCAACAGAAACCTTCCTGAACACCCCCAACAGAATCCTTCCTAAACCCCCCAACAGAAACTTCCCTTAACCCCCCAACAGACAACTTCCTGAACCCCCCAACAGAAACCTTCCTGAACCCCCCAACAAAAAAACCTTCCTGAACCCCCCAACAGAATCCTTCCTGAACCCCCCAACAGAAACCTTCCTGAACCCCCCAACAGAAACCTTCCTGAACCCCCCAACAAAAACCTTCCTGAACCCCCCAACAGAAATCTTCCTGAACCCCCCAACATAATCCTTCCTGAACCCCTCAACAGAAACCTTCCTGAACCCCCCAACAGAAACCTTCCTGAACCCCCCAACAGAAACCTTCCCGACCCCCCAACAGAAACCTTCCTGAACCCCCCAACAGAAACTTTCCTGAACCCCCAACAGAATCCTTCCTGAACCCCCCAACAGAAACCTTCCTGAACCCCCCAACAAAACCTTCCTGAACCCCCCAACAGAAACCTCCCTGAACCCCCCAACAGAAACCTTCCTGAACCCCCCAACAGAAACCTCCCTGAACCCCCCAACAGACAACTTCCTGAACCCCCCAACAGAAACCTTCCTGAACCCCCCAACAAAAAAACCTTCCTGAACCCACCAACAGAATCTTTCCTGAACCCCCCAACAGAAACCTTCCTGAACCCCCCAACAGACAACTTCCTGAACCCCCCAACAGAAACCTTCCTGAACCCCCCAACAGACAACTTCCTGAACCCCCCAACAGAAACCTTCCTGAACCCCCCAACAGAAACCTTCCTGAACCCCCCAACAGAAACCTTCCTGAACCCCCCAACAGAAAAACCTTCCTGAAGCCCCCAACAGAATCTTACCTGAACCCCCCAACAGAAACCTTCCTGAACCCCCCAACAGAAACCTTCCTGAACCCCCCAACAGAAACCTTCTTGAACCCCCCAACAGAAACCTTTCTGAACCCCCCAACAGAAATCTTCCTGAACCCCCCAACATAATCCTTCCTGAACCCCTCAACAGAAACCTTCCTGAACCCCCCAACAGAAATCTTCCTGAACCCCCCAACAGAAACCTTCCTGAACCCCCCAACAGAAACTTTCCTGAACCCCCCAACAGAAACCTTCCTGAACCCCCCAACAGAAACTTTCCTGAACCCTCCAACAGAAACCTTCCTGAACCCCCCAACAGAATCCTTCCTGAACCCCCCAACAGAAACCTTCCTGAAACCCCCAACAGAAACCTTCCTGAACCCCCCCAACAGAAAGCGTCCTGAAACCACCAACAGAAACCTTCCTGAACCCACCAACAGAATCCTTCCTGAACCCCCCAACAGAAACTTTCCTGAACCCCCCAACAGAAACCTTCCTGAACCCCCCAACAGACAACTTCCTGAACCCCCCAACAGAAACTTTCCTGAACCCCCCAACAGAAACTTTCCTGAACCCCCCAACATAAATATTCCTGAAACCCCCAACAGAAAACTTCCTGAACCCCCCAACAGAAACTTTCCTGAACCCCCCAACAGACAACTTCCTGAACCCCCCAACAGAAACCTTCCTGAACCCCCCAACAGAAACCTTCCTGAACACCCCCAACAGAATCCTTCCTGAACCCCCCAACAGAAACCTTCCTGAATCCCCCAACAGAAACCTTCCTGAACCCCCCAACAGAATCCTTCCTGAACCCCCCAACAGAAACTTTCCTGAACCCCCCAACAGAAACCTCCCTGAACCCCCCAACAGACAACTTCCTGAACCCCCCAACAGAAACCTTCCTGAACCCCCCAACAAAAAAACCTTCCTGAACCCCCCAACAGAATCCTTCCTGAACCCCCCAACAGAAACCTTCCTGAACCCCCCAACAGAAACCTTCCTGAACCCCCCAACAGTATCCTTCCTGAACCCCCCAACAGAAAGCGTCCTGAACCCCCCAACAGAAACCTTCCTGAACCCACCAACAGAATCCTTCCTGAACCCCCCAACAGAAACTTTCCTGAACCCCCCAACAGAAACCTTCCTGAACCACCCACAGACAACTTCCTGAACCCCCCAACAAAAACCTTCCTGAAACCCCCAACAGACAACTTCCTGAACCCCCCAACAGAAACCTTCCTGAACCCCCCAACAGAAACCTTCCTGAACCCCCCAACAGAAACCTTCCTGAACCCCCCAACAGAATCCTTCCTGAACCCCCCAACAGAAACCTTCCTTAACCCCCCAACAGAATCCTTCCTGAACGCCCTAACAGAAACCTTCCTGAACCCCCCAACAGTATCCTTCCTGAACCCCCCAACAGAAAGCGTCCTGAACCCTCCAACAGAAACCTTCCTGAACCCACCAACAGAATCCTTCCTGAGCCCCCCAACAGAAACCTTCCTGAACCCACCAACAGAATCCTTCCTGAACCCCCCAACAGAAACTTTCCTGAACCCCCCAACAGACAACTTCCTGAACCCCCCAACAGAAACCTTCCTGAACCCCCCAACAGAAACCTTCCTGAACCCACCAACAGAATCCTTCCTGAACCCCCCAACAGAAACCTTCCTGAACCCCCCAACAGACAACTTCCTGAACCCCCCAACAGAAACCTTCCTGAACCCCCCAACAGACAACTTCCTGAACCCCCCAACAGAAACCTTCCTGAACCCCCCAACAGAAACCTTCCTGAACACCCCCAACAGAATCCTTCCTGAACCCCCCAACAGAAACTTCCCTTAACCCCCCAACAGACAACTTCCTGAACCCCCCAACAGAAACCTTCCTGAACCCCCCAACAAAAAAACCTTCCTGAACCCCCCAACAGAATCCTTCCTGAACCCCCCAACAGAAACCTTCCTGAACCCCCCAACAGAAACCTTCCTGAACCCCCCAACAGAAACCTTCCTGAAACCCCCAACAGAAACTTTCCTGAACCCCCCAACAGAAAGCGTCCTGAACCCCCCAACAGAAACCTTCCTGAACCCACCAACAGAATCCTTCCTGAACCCCCCAACAGAAACTTTCCTGAACCCCCCAACAGAAACCTTCCTGAACCCCCCAACAGACAACTTCCTGAACCCCCCAACAGAAACCTTCCTGAACCCCCCAACAGACAACTTCCTGAACCCCCCAACAGAAACCTTCCTGAACCCCCCAACAGAAACCTTCCTGAACACCCCCAACAGAATCCTTCCTGAACCCCCCAACAGAAACCTTCCTGAACCCCCCAACAGAAACCTTCCTGAACCCCCCAACAGAATCCTTCCTGAACCCCCCAACAGAAACTTTCCTGAACCCCCCAACAGAAACCTCCCTGAACCCCCCAACAGACAACTTCCTGAACCCCCCAACAGAAACCTTCCTGAACCCCCCAACAGAAACCTTCCTGAATCCCCCAACAGAAACCTTCCTGAACCCCCCAACAGAAACCTTCCTGAAACCCCCAAAAGAAACTTTCCTGAACCCCCCAACAGTATCCTTCCTGAACCCCCCAACAGAAAGCGTCCTGAACCCCCCAACAGAAACCTTCCTGAACCCACCAACAGAATCCTTCCTGAACCCCCCAACAGAAACTTTCCTGAACCTCCCAACAGAAACCTTCCTGAACCCCCCAACAGACAACTTCCTGAACCCCCCAACAGAAACCTTCCTGAACCCCCCAACAGAAACCTTCGTGAACCCCCCAACAGACAACTTCCTGAACCCCCCAACAGAAACCTTCCTGAACCCCCCAACAGAAACCTTCCTGAACCCCCCAACAGAAACCTTCCTGAACCCCCCAACAGAATCCTTCCTGAACCCCCCAACAAAAACCTTCCTTAACCCCACAACATAATCCTTCCTGAACCCCCCAACAGAAACCTTCCTGAAACCCCCAACAGAAACTTTCCTGAACCCCCCAACAGTATCCTTCCTGAACCCCCCAACAGAAAGCGTCCTGAACCCCCCAACAGAAACCTTCCTGAACCCACCAACAGAATCCTTCCTGAACCCCCCAACAGAAACTTTCCTGAACCCCCCAACAGAAACCTTCCTGAACCCCCCAACAGACAACTTCCTGAACCCCCCAACAGAAACCTTCCTGAACCCCCCAACAGACAACTTCCTGAACCCCCCAACAGAAACCTTCCTGAACCCCCCAACAGAAACCTTCCTGAACCCCCCAACAGAATCCTTCCTGAACCCCCCAACAGAAACCTTCCTGAACCCCCCAACAGAAACCTTCCTGAACCCCCCAACAGAATCCTTCCTGAACCCCCCAACAGAAACTTTCCTGAACCCCCCAACAGAAACCTCCCTTAACCCCCCAACAGACAACTTCCTGAACCCCCCAACAGAAACCTTCCTGAACCCCCCAACAAAAAAACCTTCCTGAACCCCCCAACAGAATCCTTCCTGAACCCCCCAACAGAAACCTTCCTGAACCCCCCAACAGAAATCTTCCTGAACCCCCCAACAGAAACCTTCCTGAACCCCCCAACAGAAACCTGCCTGAACCCCCCAACAGAAACCTTCCTGAAACCCCCAACAGAAACTTTCCTGAACCCCCCAACAGTATCCTTCCTGAACCCCCCAACAGAAAGCGTCCTGAACCCCCCAACAGAAACCTTCCTGAACCCACCAACAGAATCCTTCCTGAACCCCCCAACAGAAACTTTCCTGAACCCCCCAACAGAAACCTTCCTGAACCCCCCAACAGACAACTTCCTGAACCCCCCAACAGAAACCTTCCTGAACCCCCCAACAGACAACTTCCTGAACCCCCCAACAGAAACCTTCCTGAACCCCCCAACAGAAACCTTCCTGAACCCCCCAACAGAATCCTTCCTGAACCCCCCAACAGAAACCTTCCTTAACCCCCCAACAGAATCCTTCCTGAACCCCCCAACAGAAACCTTCCTGAAACCCCCAACAGAAACTTTCCTGAACCCCCCAACAGTATCCTTCCTGAACCCCCCAACAGAAAGCGTCCTGAACCCCCCAACAGAAACCTTCCTGAACCCACCAACAGAATCCTTACTGAACCCCCCAACAGAAACTTTCCTGAACCCCCCAACAGAAACCTTCCTGAACCCCCCAACAGACAACTTCCTGAACCCCCCAACAGAAACCTTCCTGAACCCCCCAACAGAAACCTTCCTGAACACCCCCAACAGAATCCTTCCTGAACCCCCCAACAGAAACCTTCCTGAACCCCACAACAGAAACCTTCCTGAACCCCCCAACAGAAACCTTCCTGAACCCCCCAACAGAAACCTTCCTGAACCCCCCAACAGAAACCTCCCTGAACCCCCCAACAGAAACTTTCCTGAACCCCCCAACATAAACCTTCCTGAACCCCCCAACAGACAACTTCCTGAACCCCCCAACAGAAACCTTCCTGAACCCCCCAACAGAATCCTTCCTGAACCCCCCAACAGAAACCTTCCTGAACCCCCCAACAGAAACCTGCCTGAACCCCCCAACAGAAACCTTCCTGAACCCCCCAACAGAAACTTTCCTGAACCCCCCAACAGTATCCTTCCTGAACCCCCCAACAGAAAGCGTCCTGAACCCCCCAACAGAAACCTTCCTGAACCCACCAACAGAATCCTTCCTGAACCCCCCAACAGAAACTTTCCTGAACCCCCCAACAGAAACCTTCCTGAACCCCCCAACAGACAACTTCCTGAACCCCCCAACAGAAACCTTCCTGAACCCCCCAACAGACAACTTCCTGAACCCCCCAACAGAAACCTTCCTGAACACCCCCAACAGAATCCTTCCTGAACCCCCCAACAGAAACCTTCCTGAACCCCCCAACAGAAACCTTCCTGAACCCCCCAACAAAAAACCTTCCTGAACCCCCCAACAGAAACTTTCCTGAACCCCCCAACAGAAACCTTCCTGAACCCCCCAACAGAAAGCGTCCTGAACCCCCCAACAGAAACCTTCCTGAACCCACCAACAGAATCCTTCCTGAACCCCCCAACAGAAACTTTCCTGAACCCCCCAACAGAAACCTTCCTGAACCCCCCAACAGACAACTTCCTGAACCCCCCAACAGAAACCTTCCTGAACCCCCCAACAGACAACTTCCTGAACCCCCCAACAGAAACCTTCCTGAACCCCCCAACAGAAACCTTCCTGAACCCCCCAACAGAATCCTTCCTGAACCCCCCAACAGAAACCTTCCTGAACCCCCCAACAGAAACCTTCCTGAACCCCCCAACAGAATCCTTCCTGAACCCCCCAACAGAAACTTTCCTGAACCCCCCAACAGAAACCTCCCTTAACCCCCCAACAGACAACTTCCTGAACCCCCCAACAGAAACCTTCCTGAACCCCCCAACAAAAAAACCTTCCTGAACCCCCCAACAGAATCCTTCCTGAACCCCCCAACAGAAACCTTCCTGAACCCCCCAACAGAAATCTTCCTGAACCCCCCAACAGAAACCTTCCTGAACCCCCCAACAGAAACCTGCCTGAACCCCCCAACAGAAACCTTCCTGAAACCCCCAACAGAAACTTTCCTGAACCCCCCAACAGTATCCTTCCTGAACCCCCCAACAGAAAGCGTCCTGAACCCCCCAACAGAAACCTTCCTGAACCCACCAACAGAATCCTTCCTGAACCCCCCAACAGAAACTTTCCTGAACCCCCCAACAGAAACCTTCCTGAACCCCCCAACAGACAACTTCCTGAACCCCCCAACAGAAACCTTCCTGAACCCCCCAACAGACAACTTCCTGAACCCCCCAACAGAAACCTTCCTGAACCCCCCAACAGAAACCTTCCTGAACCCCCCAACAGAATCCTTCCTGAACCCCCCAACAGAAACCTTCCTTAACCCCCCAACAGAATCCTTCCTGAACCCCCCAACAGAAACCTTCCTGAAACCCCCAACAGAAACTTTCCTGAACCCCCCAACAGTATCCTTCCTGAACCCCCCAACAGAAAGCGTCCTGAACCCCCCAACAGAAACCTTCCTGAACCCACCAACAGAATCCTTCCTGAACCCCCCAACAGAAACTTTCCTGAACCCCCCAACAGAAACCTTCCTGAACCCCCCAACAGACAACTTCCTGAACCCCCCAACAGAAACCTTCCTGAACCCCCCAACAGAAACCTTCCTGAACACCCCCAACAGAATCCTTCCTGAACCCCCCAACAGAAACCTTCCTGAACCCCACAACAGAAACCTTCCTGAACCCCCCAACAGAAACCTTCCTGAACCCCCCAACAGAAACCTTCCTGAACCCCCCAACAGAAACCTCCCTGAACCCCCCAACAGAAACTTTCCTGAACCCCCCAACATAAACCTTCCTGAACCCCCCAACAGACAACTTCCTGAACCCCCCAACAGAAACCTTCCTGAACCCCCCAACAGAATCCTTCCTGAACCCCCCAACAGAAACCTTCCTGAACCCCCCAACAGAAACCTGCCTGAACCCCCCAACAGAAACCTTCCTGAACCCCCCAACAGAAACTTTCCTGAACCCCCCAACAGTATCCTTCCTGAACCCCCCAACAGAAAGCGTCCTGAACCCCCCAACAGAAACCTTCCTGAACCCACCAACAGAATCCTTCCTGAACCCCCCAACAGAAACTTTCCTGAACCCCCCAACAGAAACCTTCCTGAACCCCCCAACAGACAACTTCCTGAACCCCCCAACAGAAACCTTCCTGAACCCCCCAACAGACAACTTCCTGAACCCCCCAACAGAAACCTTCCTGAACACCCCCAACAGAATCCTTCCTGAACCCCCCAACAGAAACCTTCCTGAACCCCCCAACAGAAACCTTCCTGAACCCCCCAACAAAAAAACCTTCCTGAACCCCCCAACAGAAACTTTCCTGAACCCCCCAACAGAAACCTTCCTGAACCCCCCAACAGAAAGCGTCCTGAACCCCCCAACAGAAACCTTCCTGAACCCACCAACAGAATCCTTCCTGAACCCCCCAACAGAAACTTTCCTGAACCCCCCAACAGAAACCTTCCTGAACCCCCCAACAGACAACTTCCTGAACCCCCCAACAGAAACCTTCCTGAACCCCCCAACAGACAACTTCCTGAACCCCCCAACAGAAACCTTCCTGAACCCCCCAACAGAAACCTTCCTGAACCCCCCAACAGAATCCTTCCTGAACCCCCCAACAGAAACCTTCCTGAACCCCCCAACAGAAACCTTCCTGAACCCCCCAACAGAATCCTTCCTGAACCCCCCAACAGAAACTTTCCTGAACCCCCCAACAGAAACATCCCTTAACCCCCCAACAGACAACTTCCTGAACCCCCCAACAGAAACCTTCCTGAACCCCCCAACAAAAAAACCTTCCTGAACCCCCCAACAGAATCCTTCCTGAACCCCCCAACAGAAACCTTCCTGAACCCCCCAACAGAAATCTTCCTGAACCCCCCAACAGAAACCTTCCTGAACCCCCCAACAGAAACCTGCCTGAACCCCCCAACAGAAACCTTCCTGAAACCCCCAACAGAAACTTTCCTGAACCCCCCAACAGTATCCTTCCTGAACCCCCCAACAGAAAGCGTACTGAACCCCCCAACAGAAACCTTCCTGAACCCACCAACAGAATCCTTCCTGAACCCCCCAACAGAAACTTTCCTGAACCCCCCAACAGAAACCTTCCTGAACCCCCCAACAGACAACTTCCTGAACCCCCCAACAGAAACCTTCCTGAACCCCCCAACAGACAACTTCCTGAACCCCCCAACAGAAACCTTCCTGAACCCCCCAACAGAAACCTTCCTGAACCCCCCAACAGAATCCTTCCTGAACCCCCCAACAGAAACCTTCCTTAACCCCCCAACAGAATCCTTCCTGAACCCCCCAACAGAAACCTTCCTGAAACCCCCAACAGAAACTTTCCTGAACCCCCCAACAGTATCCTTCCTGAACCCCCCAACAGAATGCGTCCTGAACCCCCCAACAGAAACCTTCCTGAACCCACCAACAGAATCCTTCCTGAACCCCCCAACAGAAACTTTCCTGAACCCCCCAACAGAAACCTTCCTGAACCCCCCAACAGACAACTTCCTGAACCCCCCAACAGAAACCTTCCTGAACCCCCCAACAGAAACCTTCCTGAACACCCCCAACAGAATCCTTCCTGAACCCCCCAACAGAATCCTTCCTGAACCCCCCAACAGAAACTTTCCTGAACCCCCCAACAGAAACCTTCCTGAACCCCCCAACAGACAACTTCCTGAACCCCCCAACAGAAACCTTCCTGAACCCCCCAACAGACAACTTCCTGAACCCCCCAACAGAAACCTTCCTGAACCCCCCAACAGAAACCTTCCTGAACCCCCCAACAGAATCCTTCCTGAACCCCCCAACAGAAACCTTCCTTAACCCCCCAACAGAATCCTTCCTGAACCCCCCAACAGAAACCTTCCTGAAACCCCCAACAGAAACTTTCCTGAACCCCCCAACAGTATCCTTCCTGAACCCCCCAACAGAAAGCGTCCTGAACCCCCCAACAGAAACCTTCCTGAACCCACCAACAGAATCCTTCCTGAACCCCCCAACAGAAACTTTCCTGAACCCCCCAACAGAAACCTTCCTGAACCCCCCAACAGACAACTTCCTGAACCCCCCAACAGAAACCTTCCTGAACCCCCCAACAGAAACCTTCCTGAACACCCCCAACAGAATCCTTCCTGAACCCCCCAACAGAAACCTTCCTGAACCCCACAACAGAAACCTTCCTGAACCCCCCAACAGAAACCTTCCTGAACCCCCCAACAGAAACCTTCCTGAACCCCCCAACAGAAACCTCCCTGAACCCCCCAACAGAAACTTTCCTGAACCCCCCAACATAAACCTTCCTGAACCCCCCAACAGACAACTTCCTGAACCCCCCAACAGAAACCTTCCTGAACCCCCCAACAGAATCCTTCCTGAACCCCCCAACAGAAACCTTCCTGAACCCCCCAACAGAAACCTGCCTGAACCCCCCAACAGAAACCTTCCTGAACCCCCCAACAGAAACTTTCCTGAACCCCCCAACAGTATCCTTCCTGAACCCCCCAACAGAAAGCGTCCTGAACCCCCCAACAGAAACCTTCCTGAACCCACCAACAGAATCCTTCCTGAACCCCCCAACAGAAACTTTCCTGAACCCCCCAACAGAAACCTTCCTGAACCCCCCAACAGACAACTTCCTGAACCCCCCAACAGAAACCTTCCTGAACCCCCCAACAGACAACTTCCTGAACCCCCCAACAGAAACCTTCCTGAACACCCCCAACAGAATCCTTCCTGAACCCCCCAACAGAAACCTTCCTGAACCCCCCAACAGAAACCTTCCTGAACCCCCCAACAAAAAAACCTTCCTGAACCCCCCAACAGAAACTTTCCTGAACCCCCCAACAGAAACCTTCCTGAACCCCCCAACAGAAAGCGTCCTGAACCCCCCAACAGAAACCTTCCTGAACCCACCAACAGAATCCTTCCTGAACCCCCCAACAGAAACTTTCCTGAACCCCCCAACAGAAACCTTCCTGAACCCCCCAACAGACAACTTCCTGAACCCCCCAACAGAAACCTTCCTGAACCCCCCAACAGACAACTTCCTGAACCCCCCAACAGAAACCTTCCTGAACCCCCCAACAGAAACCTTCCTGAACCCCCCAACAGAATCCTTCCTGAACCCCCCAACAGAAACCTTCCTGAACCCCCCAACAGAAACCTTCCTGAACCCCCCAACAGAATCCTTCCTGAACCCCCCAACAGAAACTTTCCTGAACCCCCCAACAGAAACATCCCTTAACCCCCCAACAGACAACTTCCTGAACCCCCCAACAGAAACCTTCCTGAACCCCCCAACAAAAAAACCTTCCTGAACCCCCCAACAGAATCCTTCCTGAACCCCCCAACAGAAACCTTCCTGAACCCCCCAACAGAAATCTTCCTGAACCCCCCAACAGAAACCTTCCTGAACCCCCCAACAGAAACCTGCCTGAACCCCCCAACAGAAACCTTCCTGAAACCCCCAACAGAAACTTTCCTGAACCCCCCAACAGTATCCTTCCTGAACCCCCCAACAGAAAGCGTACTGAACCCCCCAACAGAAACCTTCCTGAACCCACCAACAGAATCCTTCCTGAACCCCCCAACAGAAACTTTCCTGAACCCCCCAACAGAAACCTTCCTGAACCCCCCAACAGACAACTTCCTGAACCCCCCAACAGAAACCTTCCTGAACCCCCCAACAGACAACTTCCTGAACCCCCCAACAGAAACCTTCCTGAACCCCCCAACAGAAACCTTCCTGAACCCCCCAACAGAATCCTTCCTGAACCCCCCAACAGAAACCTTCCTTAACCCCCCAACAGAATCCTTCCTGAACCCCCCAACAGAAACCTTCCTGAAACCCCCAACAGAAACTTTCCTGAACCCCCCAACAGTATCCTTCCTGAACCCCCCAACAGAATGCGTCCTGAACCCCCCAACAGAAACCTTCCTGAACCCACCAACAGAATCCTTCCTGAACCCCCCAACAGAAACTTTCCTGAACCCCCCAACAGAAACCTTCCTGAACCCCCCAACAGACAACTTCCTGAACCCCCCAACAGAAACCTTCCTGAACCCCCCAACAGAAACCTTCCTGAACACCCCCAACAGAATCCTTCCTGAACCCCCCAACAGAAACCTTCCTGAACCCCACAACAGAAACCTTCCTGAACCCCCCAACAGAAACCTTCCTGAACCCCCCAACAGAAACCTTCCTGAACCCCCCAACAGAAACCTCCCTGAACCCCCCAACAGAAACTTTCCTGAACCCCCCAACATAAACCTTCCTGAACCCCCCAACAGACAACTTCCTGAACCCCCCAACAGAAACCTTCCTGAACCCCCCAACAGAATCCTTCCTGAACCCCCCAACAGAAACCTTCCTGAACCCCCCAACAGAAACCTGCCTGAACCCCCCAACAGAAACCTTCCTGAACCCCCCAACAGAAACTTTCCTGAACCCCCCAACAGTATCCTTCCTGAACCCCCCAACAGAAAACGTCCTGAACCCCCCAACAGAAACCTTCCTGAACCCACCAACAGAATCCTTCCTGAACCCCCCAACAGAAACTTTCCTGAACCCCCCAACAGAAACCTTCCTGAACCCCCCAACAGACAACTTCCTGAACCCCCCAACAGAAACCTTCCTGAACCCCCCAACAGACAACTTCCTGAACCCCCCAACAGAAACCTTCCTGAACACCCCCAACAGAATCCTTCCTGAACCCCCCAACAGAAACCTTCCTGAACCCCCCAACAGAAACCTTCCTGAACCCCCCAACAAAAAAACCTTCCTGAACCCCCCAACAGAAACTTTCCTGAACCCCCCAACAGAAACCTCCCTGAACCCCCCAACAGACAACTTCCTGAACCCCCCAACAGAAACCTTCCTGAACCCCCCAACAAAAAAACCTTCCTGAACCCCCCAACAGAATCCTTCCTGAACCCCCCAACAGAAACCTTCCTGAACCCCCCAACAGAAACCTTCCTGAACCCCCCAACAGAAACCTGCCTGAACCCCCCAACAGAAACCTTCCTGAACCCCCCAACAGAAACCTTCCTGAACCCCCAACAGAAACCTTCCTGAACCCCCCAACATAATCCTTCCTGAACCCCCCAACATAAACCTTCTTGAACCCCCCAACAGAAACCTTCCTGAACCCCCCAACAGAAACCTTCCTGAACCCCCCAACAGAAACCTTCCTGTACCCCCCAACAGAAACCTTCCTGAACCCCCCAACAGAAACCTTCCTGAACCCCCCAACAGAAACCTTCCTGAACCCCCCAACAGAAACCTTCCTGTACCCCCCAACAGAAACCTTCCTGAACCCCCCAACAGAAACCTTCCTGAACCCCCCAACAGAAACCTTCCTGAACCCCCCAACAGAAACCTTCCTGAACCCCCCAACAGAATCCTTCCTGAACCCCCCAACAGAAACCTTCCTGAACCCCCCAACAGAATCCTTCCTGAACCCCCCAACAGAAACCTTCCTGAACCCCCCAACAGAAACCTTCCTGAACCCCCCAACAGAATCCTTCCTGAACCCCCCAACAGTCCGTGCAGGCTGCTGCACGGGAGATCTTTGTCTCAGCTCGTGTCCAGAGCGCACACAGCCCCGACACACGTGCCATCGTGACCTTGCATGGCCACGACTTACACCTTCAGCAGCACCTCGTACCCTCACCGAAGCCCGGTCCTTCCTTAGATTGCCCTCGGCAGCAATTAGTCGCGGTACTCAACCAATGAAGGGTTCGCACTAATTTCCTCGAAGCGCATTTCTACCAGACGCTCGTGGCGCTATAGCGAAGCGACGGAACGAGGGCGTGTAAATCTGAAGTGGTGTGCGATTGGTTCAAGGTGGTTGTTATTATCGGCTTGAACGTGGAGTCGCAGCGTGGGTCCGAGGTTTCGCGGTCCTCTCGTGGCAAGCGAAACGTCGCCGTCCGCCGCTTGCCAAATGTCCGGCATTGCTTTTGCCATCGAAGCGAGATTTGTTTTTCCGTCTCAACGCCTCAGCGGGATTCGTTAACTGCCGTCGTGCCACGGCGATGCACGTCGCGAGACGAAATTATAACTCCCTGCGTGTCTCGAGAGGAGGGGGTGGGTGGGTGGGTGGGGGGTAAACGGTCACGAGGAAAGACAGATGAAAGCCGAGGCGCGATATTAAGCGAAATCGAGGGGGAATAACGGCGTGTTCACGTGGTGTTCACGCGGTGTTCACCCGGTGTTCACGCGGGGTTCACGCGGGGTTCACGCGGGGTTCACGCGGGGTTCACGTGGTGTTCACGCGGGGTTCACGCGGTGTTCACGTGGTGTTCACGCGGGGTTCACGTGGTGTTCACGTGGTGTTCACGTGGTGTTCACGTGGTGTTCACGTGGTGTTCACGCGGGGTTCACGCGGTGTTCACGTGGTGTTCACGTGGGGTTCACGTGGTGTTCGCGTGGTGTTCACGTGGGGTTCACGTGGTGTTCACGTGGTGTTCACGTGGTGTTCACGCGGGGTTCACGCGGGGTTCACGCGGGGTTCACGCGAGGTTCACGCGGGGTTCACGCGGGGTTCACGCGGGGTTCACGCGCAACACAACGTGCTCCACTGGCAGCACATTCTCAACGCCACCCACGTATCATCATCATCATCATCGTCGTCGTCGTCGACTCCTCTCTGGAGGAGATAACGAGGAGCACTACCCGATGAGACTGCCGTGCCACTCGGTGAGAAGTCACCCGATGTACCGCGAACATACTGGCCGCCCGCCGTAGGAATGTGGAATTTCCACCTCGCTCAATGAAGCACCGGCAACGGAGGCGAATCGATGGTCGTCTCGTCATCGCGAGACCTCAGCGTCGTTAACGCTGAACACTCCGACCTCATAAGGTCTCAGAAGCTAAGCAAGCTTGAGCCTGGCTGGTACTTGGATGGCAGACCGCCTCGGCGTGCAAGCGTCCCGCGGGCTGCGTTGACCGATCTGTGCCGCGCGAGTATAAATATTGTCGGTCATTGACTGGAGACGCGAGCAATGCGTGTTAGCTCATTACGTATGCGCCACTCCTGTCTCCGAGCTCGCCCTGCTCTACGATGCAGAGAGAACAAGCTCAGAGACAATGGTGCATTTCCCCAGCAGAGGCTGCAAGGATAAATACAACAACAACAAAAAGACACCCCACCATCGAGAAGAGCAATGGGGTGCCCACCTTAGGCCAAGGTGGGAGTTGTTTCCCACCCAATAAATAATCCACGAAGATTTCCCGCAGAGGCCAACGTATGAGTTTTCGTGGCCGTGATGAAATGGCAACCCAATGCCTCGCGGCTTGGGGGGGGGTGGGGGTGCGGAGAGGCTGTCGAAGGCCATCAATCTGTGCCTCCCACCCCCCCCCCCCCCTCGTGGCCATGGAAGGGGCTGGGGCCGCCCGGCTCCTGTGCTTCTGGGAGAGCTTAAGGTCAATTTCAAGAGGTCATGGCTCGTTTGTCACGAGCAGACGACGTAGGTGTCGGACAGTCAACGCCACGCCTCCGAGGTCTGGTCAGCTCGCACAGCCTCCGCTTTATCATCGCCACCACCACAACCACCACCACCAAACACCACAACCACGACCACCACCACCAAACACCACAACCACGACCACCACCACAACCAAACACCACAACCACGACCACCACCACCAAACACCACAACCACCACCACCACCACCAAACACCACAACCACGACCACGACCACCACCACCACCAAACACCACGACCACCAAACACCACAACCACGACCACCACCACCAAACACCACAACAACCACCACCAAACACCAGCAGCCTTTAGGTCGTCGATTGCTGACGTCTGGGTGCCACTCCAATGCCTGGCCCAGTGACCCAGCCATCCTGCACCCTGCACACGTGGCTCCTGCTCTCGGAGATAACCAGGTTGACTCAGCCCGTCGTCGAAGTGGGGTTGACGGATCATGCACGGATGATGTCTTCTGCGTGGCTGTGTGTGGTAGTTTCGCGGTTTAGCGCACTGCGCCGTGAACCCAGCGAGCCGAGTTCAATTTCCTCTCACGGACAATGCGCGGCGACGAATACTTTGAACTTGTGTCCTGGACCTCCCCTAAGTCGACTCGGCCTAAATTGAGTACCCTCGTGCCGTGTGGGGAAAGACCGGCACTGGGGGAGATCACGGTGGCTGGCCGGGTGTGGTGTTGGCCACGCAGGCTTGGCGTAGACTATACAAGGAGGGGGGGGGGGGGGAGTCTTTGTGTGACTACCAACCCTGCAAAGCTGTGAGGTGACCAGGAGATGGCAGGATGTACAAGCACATTGTGCACGCATAATTTATGCTGATTACCCTACGAATAACCCAGCCGGTTATGTGCAACCATTGTCATTTATATGCATATAGATTAACCCCCACCCCCCCCCCCTCTCCCTGGCCTTGGCACCTGTTTGGCTCACAGGTGACGTCTTCACATCTACCCCGGCTATTCAAGAACCGAGCCAGAGGAGGATTTCTCCACAAATCCGACTGTCACCTGATGATGCTGGTTGTAATTACTGGTGAAACGTCGTACTACTCAAATGGTAAATGTTGTGGATTTGCTCTCCAACACACCGGTGGGCTGAAGCAGTAAACTAATTGGCACGCGTTGTTTCCTGCCTGTGTCGGGTGGTGGAGGGTTACGACACAGTTATACTTACGCGATCAAACCCAAAAACACGTATTGTGAGTACTTCAAACTGTGATGAAACGTCGTGGCTAAAAGAGATGTATCTTTATTTTTTTCATATAGAAAAAAGGACATGGGTAGGACACGTTAAGACTCGAAGGGATGTTCAATATTTTTATTTGATATTTTATGGCTTAAATTTTGACTTAAAGCTTTCGTGACTGCAGTGATTCATATACTTGGTTCTTAAGGTAAAGTCACGTGATTTTACCGAAAGAACCAAGAATATATATTTTATGGCTTGTTTAACCAGAAAAGCCTCAACGAGTCTCAAGACTATTTTTCAAGAGCGTCTTGCCAAGTTGCTGCTGTGCATGTGCAATTGAGTGAGGAGCGGTGGTGCAACGGTTAGCGCTACGCTGCGCTACGAAACCCGGTGACCCGAGTTCGATTCCCGCTCACGGCCAACACCAGCGACGATTATGTGAATGGGTCCCGGGCCTCCCCTAGGTCTACTCAGCCTACCCACTGGGGAGACAAATGCGGCCGATTGTGGTGCTGGCCACCCACACCTTCGTGTGCCGTGCCAGCGTTCATAGGTGCTCGCTATCAGCACTTGCCCCCACAGTCTGTCACGGCTATACGGGAGATCTTTGTCTTTTTTTTAAATTCCAAATTGAGTAGTTTACGGGTATTTTTTCATCACCGACATATTTCTTGGGTTGATACAGGTTCCGTTGTATGGGGCATCCTTTTAGTATACTGTAGTAATGGGAGCAAAAGGGAGGAGCGTGAGGGAATGAGTGCATCACAGGGGGTAGAGAGAGCGCACAAACTCAACGCAGAAAGGCGCCCGAGTCGGGAATCGAACCCAGGTTCCCCTGAGCTGTGAGACACGAAGCGTTACCACAGCAAGGCCACCCTGCCAACCCACGTGCCCCGTGGCCAAGGGCGGCAGACAACAAATGGCACGACTGCGAGATCACGTCCAGCATGGAGACGGAGCGATGAAGTAAACCCGTGGGGGCAGGTGCTCGATGCGTGCATTCGATGCATGGTTTTTGCACGAACTTTTTGCGCCGTTGCCTAGCCAGCCGTGCTCATCGGAGGCGCGCGCTCGCAAGGTTGTGAAGAGATGGAGGCGGCTCGCGGGTGGCCTTCATCCAGCAGCGGATTGACCATGGCTGACGGTGATAAATGGATGGTGGTGGTAGAGGTGATGATGATGATGATGATTAATCATTGCGGCAATGCGAGGTAGGGGGAGTGGTGGTTGTGTCGGTGGGAAGGGCGGTCCGCTCGGAAGGTCGTGTTCGAATTTCCAAAAATTCGGGGCTAAATCTTTGAAAGTACGGGGAGTCACGGAGGGGTATTAGCGCGGAATCCATGTCTGGCTGGGTACAGATAGTGTTTGTTCCCCGCATGCCGCGTGTTGGAATCGCGTTCCCGCACGAAATACCAGCGGAGTGCTCATTAATTCCCACCGCCCGTGATTTGTCATTAATGCTCCACAATTCCACCGCGAATTTCAATCATTCACCGTTGCGTCAACGCGCTCAGCTACGTGTGATAATCTACCGTACTTTGTAATGGAACATAACTCGCGACTCGCATGCCTGAAAATAATATATATGAACTCCTAATTTGTACAGAGGTAAATGATTGCACGCTGGGGATTTTTTTTCTCTTTCAATGTAATTGTGACTGGAAGGGGGCCATTGTCCTCCATTCTTTATGGGCTGAAAATTCACACTCGCAGATTCACTCTCGCGGATTCACGCTCGCGGATTAACACTCGCAGGTTTACGCTCGCAAATTCACCCTCGCCCAATAACCTTATCGAGTTTCCAGTACCGTACGTGGATTCGGCAACCTTGAAAACCCCTTCCCATTGAGGGCTGGGTTCCAAAAATGAATTTTAAACATGTCCCCTTCCCGACATTTGAGTAGCCCAAAGTATCTTGAGGTATATCGATCGTACGTTTGTGTTTTTGTATACACGAGCGGTGTGTCCCCCCCCCCCCCTGCCACGCGTGGGTTTCCTCCGGGTGCTCCGGTTTCCTCCCACATGGTATGAACGCTCGTGAATTGTCCGACAGCACCTTCACATAGATAGAGGGCCGCAGAGCTTGGGTAATTATTGGCTCACCGCGTGGCTGCTGCTGCTGCTGCTGCTGCCTTCCCGTTCATCAATGGTTCTTCGTCCACGCGTCTCCGATTCGCCCCCTCTCTCCGTCTCTCTCTCTCTACAAGTGCGACGAGTGGATAACCTGCGGCGGCGGTGCAGGGTTACACGTCGAACTTTTATTATTATTATTATCATCATCATCGGGTGTCATTTTTGGGATTCTGCCCACCACCCCACCCCACCCCACACCGCCTTTGCAAATGCAATCGTTCACGGATCTAAGATTTAAAAAAAACGAGTTGAACGCCTTTTGGTCCCTAGGTTTGAAAAGGGGCGGTTGGTCCGTAATTTAAAAAAAAACACCGTTTTTGGATGTTTCTGAATAAAATAAATTAGAAGTCGCTTTTGTGTTCATCGCCGCGCAAGGCACTCTACGGGTTCGAAAAAGAGTCAAAATAATTATCTGCCCCTGAATTGTGTGAGAGCCCAACAGGCGAGATTGTGGGCTTTGTGAACGTTGTCTCTTAATAAGCAAAGCCTGTCGCTGTATTTTTGCCAAATTTCACGTGTCTGATCCTTCCGAAACATCGTTAGAATTAACATCAATCACCGAGTGGTTCACTCACTCACTCACTGCCGCTTGTATACGATCCACGCTGACTGAAAAGACATTGCTTTTCCATATTTGGCACGCGATATACAATTAGTTTTCGGTGCCTGCATTAAAGCGTACGGTGATGCTATGAGATCAGCCCCTTGACTCAGGAGCAAGATGGGTTCTGGCATCTCAGGGTCAGGAAAGGTTCCCAACTGCATGGGCGGCCTTTCAACCAGCAGTGGATAGACCATTCCGGCTAGTGATGATAACGACAATGACGATATCAGTATTTAACCACAACTGAATATTTTACAACACGAAGAACAAAAACATGATCATAGGTTTTTTCCCCTTTTTTCTGGCGTACGTTTGGCGTCCTCTGGTCTAACACCGTTTGAGACGAGGCTCTAAAGAAATATGTCTCCGGTGTGGGCAAATCAGTTTCAAAGACAATGCATCATATATAATCAGAGTATATATTTTGTGTTTGCATTCTGACCACAAGCATTGTGGTTAATGCAGACATGATTCCTTGTAAAAGGTTTCAGTTTGGTGTTTTAACATCTTAACACCTCAATTTTGATTTAAAGCTTTCGTGACTGCAGGGATTCATATTCTTGGTTCTTTCGGTAAAGTCACGTAGAAGGGAAACAATAAAATATTGTTTTATATTTTTATTATTTTATTGTTTCCCTTCTACGTGGCTTTACCGAAAGAACCAAGAATATCTTAACACAGCTGTTTTGTTGCCAGGAAAAAAAAGGGGACAACCCTATTATCATATTTTGGTACTGGCAAAGGAGGTCCCATGATGTAGAACAAAAACACTCTGCCGTTTAACTAATGCCACATTTCAATTCCTGTAATCCCAATGCTCTCGTTCATCATTCTCACTTCGTTCTGCCTTCGACAGCTGTCCTCGGTGCACGTTGCCGGGACGGGACTATGGCCCCGTGCTCAACAATAATGCCCGAGCGGCAGCCAAGGGATGGAACATATCCGAGAGGGTGTCCAAGGCAGGAGATGCAATCAACTTGGGTTGCTGGGTGGATCATCATTAGAATGACGTTCAAGGATCGTAAGAGATGTTGGTGGCTTGTGGAAGCTTTCATGCAGCAGTGGATTGACTACGTCAGCCTTTAATGAGTCTGACTCAATTTGTATGTATTCATTGGTATGGTATCTGAACCTGGTTGGGGCTGTTGCTCAGCACTAACTCGGCCTAAAGTGAACACTTGTTCAATTAGCCTTGCATTCAGATGAACATCATCGCTTGCTCTGACACGGAGGTGGACTGGCGGCCCCTCTTTGTGTTGTGCCGACCTCAATTGTGTGTTGAACTTCTTTCGCACCGTACGTAGCCAACCACGCTAATCGGAGGTGCGGGCAAAGGACAACAAACTAAACACAAAAATCTTTTTTTTTTTATCACGTGAGCTTTCAACATAGATTTGAAAGTGCATACAGTAGCTCCAGTGGCTTCCTCATATCGGAAGGAAGAGCGTTCCAGACGGCCGCAGAATCGCATCTGATAGCACCGCGCGATAATGCCGCGCCTTTGTCCGATGGCCGAGCCGGAAGCCGCCGCTGCTGTGAGGATGGTTTCTGCTCCTTGACGAGATCAGCGAGGTATCGTGGCAAGCACCTCGTGTGTGTGTGTGTGTGTCGTGAGTGTACGGCCTTGTAACGCATTCGTTTGGCAACCGAAAGCCACTGCAGAACGGCGAACGCTGGACGGACACGGTCGGATCTTCCAGTGTCCCGTCACCTGACCCGACAGCGCACAGCCGTAACAAAGCGGTGGGGGGAGAAATTCGTAAGCGCGCGGTCATCGTGATGCGGTGGAAAGGGCTCGCAACAACAACACCAACACAATACGGTTGTTGCCTCTGTTGCTGTTTGTTGTTGCGAACGCCGTACTTAGGAAGAAGATGATGAAGGTGGTGGGTGATCTCATATTAGCCCAAGACCTGCAAAAGGAGCAGAGGTGGCAAAGGGCAAAGACATCCGATGTCACCTCTGCACAGAGACGAGTTGGGATATGTTTTTTTAAAAACACTGCGACGAAGATGATGCTGATGGTGAAAGCGCTTCGCCTCATTAAACAATGTAACATACCGCTGCGTTCATTAATACAATGTTTAATTAATGCAGCCGAGGGGAGTTTGGGGGGGTGGAACGGGAAATCCGTGAAACATCAGTTAAAATCCGCGATGGGCAGGGATACATTTCATCCGGAGCTGTCCTGGGCTGAGCTCCAGAAAATATTTTCTACCCCCCCCCGCCCCGAAAAAAAGTCAATCCTAAATATTTATTTGAAATCAAGTTTAGCTTCAATGCGGTTCATAATGAATGTCGCGTCTTTATTACAATTCATCTTTATCGATACAGACGTTGTAAATGTTTTAATGTGATACATTTAATGCGGTTTCTCTTGGCATGAGCAGGCGGAGCAAGCGACCCCGTTTGTCACTCCGATCGGTTATGAAACAGACGGCGATGTTTTTCCTGGCCAACATTATTTTTTCGTTCATTTTTTCTTCTTCATTTTCTCCCTGCGCCCACTCCCTGCTGTTGTGCTCGAAATTGAGGTTACTCGTCCAATTATTTGGCGCCCAAAATTGTTCCGTAAAATTGAGCGAAGATTTTACCCCGCCGCCGCCGCCCTCCTCCACCCCGCTTTGCTGTACCGTACCGAGGGGCACTCTCTCGGCCAAACAGCAAAAACCCACCCGCCTTTGTCTCCCCAGTGGCGGGTCATGGCAGACCAGCTGGAGAAGAAAGGACGGAGCTCGCTGGACCCTGCAGTGGCCCTGGGCCAATGAATTGGGCACCGCGGTGGCTAGGAGATGTTAACTACCTCGCCTGGTACACAGGACAACAATCCAGACCCTGACGCCTGCTGCTGTATATTTAGAGTCTGCGGTGTCCCTCTCCCCGTGGTGGCGTGGATTTTTTTTTATCCAGGCTCCTCCGGTTTTTTTCTCTCCACATTCAGAAGCAACATCACGCGTTCAGAGTTTTTGGCAGCCTTACATTTCCACACGATAAGGCAAATTTGTTTGAGCTATGATATGCGGCCAAGTCGGTTCTATGCTCGGTGGACTTTACCTGGTAGTAAAAAAAAAAAATTGCTGAGACTCCCGCAGCTGCGGTTGCCCCTGAGCGTTTAACGGTGGTAAGTGACTCTACCAGAAAAAAAAAAACAAATTAAGGGTAAAGGTACAACCCTGCAATTCCTTGCGTTCGTCACTGCTTCCAGAAGGGCCTCCGCTCGAGGGAGCTCTCTTGAAGAGCGGCTCTTCCACGTGGGGCCACACGTTGCTGGAAGAGTTGTGAGTTCCCCAAACTTCACCACACCGCACGCGCGAGACCTGCCGATTCGGCTCGCCGTTTGTGTACCCGTTAAACCCCTGCTGGGTGGGTGGTTGGGTGGTGGACGCGGGGCAGGGGGAAATTCAAAAGAAGCCGCCGCAAAGCCATCGGCTTCAACCTGCCGCGCCAGGAAGATCGAGCCGGCGTCCTCCGGATGGGATCGCAAGTGCGGCGGCGGCGACGGCGCCATGAAGGTAGCTCGGCGTCCTAGAGTGTGTGGCGAGTCTGCGTGGCGAGTCTCCGTGCAGGCTTCACGACACCGATGTTTTTACTGTCGTTGGTCAGCCATCGTCCATCCACTGCTGGACGAAGGCTTCCGAAAGGCCGTCGTGTTCATCGTCAGTTTCGCGACCAATATTATCCACGATGAATGCGTCCTCGGGGTGCGTGGGGGTGGGTTAGATCGCGTAAATGTGAACGTGTCGTTAAACCCGCCACCACCCGGCAGAGCCAATTAGCAAGGCTCGTGGCGTGAACAAATCGTGCCAATTCGTTACTGGTGCAGCAGCGGCAGCAGCAGCGGCGTTGTGTGGGAGGGTAAACCCAGGGCGATTACAATGCGAGTCTCACCCACGCGACGTGATCCCACGGCTCCATCTCCGTGCCGGTCGTCCTCTCTCGGTAGGGGGGTTGGAGGGGAGGGTTAGGGGGTGGGGGTATGGGGGGGGTTGAGGGGGGGTGGGGGGCGGGGGGTTTGGGGGGGAGGATACGGGGGTGGGGGGGTTAGGGGATGGGGGTGTGGGGGAGTTGAGAGGGGGTGGGGGTTTGGGGGAGGGTTCGGGGGTGGGGGGGTCAGGGGGTGGGGGGTTGAGGGGGGTTAGGGGGTGGGGGGGGTTGAGGGGGGTCAGGGGGTGGGGGAGTTGAGGGGGGTTAGGGGGTGGGGGGGTTGAGGGGGGTTAGGGGGTGGGGGGGTTGAGGGGGGTTAGGGGGTGGGGGTGCTCTGCCCGTCTCTTTGGCTGCCATTCCATCGCGACGCTGTCATCCGTCGTCCCCGTCAACACTTCCAGGGACGCGTCCCCGCCCAACAAAGCCCAGCTCAATATGCATTATTATTACTATTTACAGTCAATGCGCCTAGTGTGTGTGCGTGCGTGCGTGTTGTTCGCTGATCCGTGCACTCGCCCCCCATGCCCCCCTCCCTTGTCTCGTCAGAAATGAGCGAGTGTTGGGGAATGCGACCTCATTAACGCCCAGTCACAGTCGAAGGTCACGGGATATTGAAATCAGGGTCGTTTGACCTCGCACCTTTTTCGAGGAACGAGACTTTCGTGCGACAATGCACGGTTACAAACGAGCAACAAAAATACGTTTCGAAGATTGTAAAGGTACGGTTCCAAAAAATATATACATTTTTTAAAATATAGAGTGAGGGAAAAAGTATTTGATCCCCTGCTGATTTTGTACGTTTGCCCATTGACGAAGAAATGATCAGTCTATAATTTTAATGGTAGGTTTATTTGAACAGTGAGAGACGGAATAACAACAACAAAATCCAGAAAAACGCATGTCAAAAATGTTATAAATTGATTGGCATTTTAATGAGAGAAAAAAGTATTTGACCCCTCTGCAAAACATGACTTAGTACTTGGTGGCAAAACCCTTGTTGGCAATCACAGAGGTCAGACGTTTCTTGTAGTTGGCCACCAGGTTTGCACACATCTCAGGAGGGATTTTGTCCCACTCCTCTTTGCAGATCTTCTCCAAGTCATTAAGGTTTCGAGGCTGACGTTTGGCAACTCGAACCTTCAGCTTCCTTCACAGATTTTCTATGGGATTAAGGTCTGGAGACTGGCTAAGCCACTCCATGACCTTAATGTGCTTCTTCTTGAGCCACTCCTTTGTTGCCTTGGCCGTGTGTTTTGGGTCATTGTCATGCTGGAATACCCATCCACGGCCCATTTTCAATGCCCTGGCTGAGGAAGGAGGTTCTTACCCAAGGCCCGTCCATCGTCCCTTTGATGCGGTGAAGTTGTCCTGTCCCCTTAGCAGAAAAACACCCCCAAAGCATAATGTTTCCACCTCCATGTTTGACGGTGGGGATGGTGTTCTTGGGGTCATAGGCAGCATTCCTCCTCCTCCAAACACGGCGAGTTGAGTTGATGCCAAAGAGCTCCATTTTGGTCTCATCTGACCACAACACTTTCACCCAGTTGTCCTCTGAATCATTCAGATGTTCATTGGCAAACTTCAGACGGACATGTATATGTGCTTTCTTGAGCAGGGGGACCTTGCGGGCGCTGCAGGATTTCAGTCCTTCAGGGCGTAGTGTGTTACCAATTGTTTTCTTGGTGACTATGGTCCCAGCTGCCTTGAGATCATTGACAAGATCCTCCCGTGTAGTTCTGGGCTGATTCCTCACCCTTCTCATGATCATTGCAACTCCACGAGGTGAGATCTTGCATGGAGCCCCAGGCCGAGGGAGATTGACAGTTCGTTTGTGTTTCTTCCATTTGCGAATAATCGCACCAACTGTTGTCACCTTCTCACCAAGCTGCTTGGCAATGGTCTTGTAGCCCATTCCAGCCTTGTGTAGGTCTACAATCTTGTCCCTGACATCCTTGGAGAGCTCTTTGGTCTTGGCCATGGTGGAGAGAGGAATCTGATTGATTGATTTCTTCTGTGGACAGGTGTCTTTTATACAGGTAACAAGCTGAGATTAGGAGCACTCCCTATAAGAGTGTGCTCCTAATCTCAGCTCGTTACCTGTATAAAAGACACCTGGGAGCCAGAAATCTTTCTGATTGAGAGGGGTCAGATACTTATTTCCCTCATTAAAATGCAAATCAACGTATACCATTTTTTACATGCGTTTTTCTGGATTTTGTTGTTGTTATTCTGTCTCTCACTATTCAAATAAACCTACCATTAAAATTATAGACTGATCATTTCTTTGTCAGTGGACTGATCTCTGGTGGGGATGAGTCTGACTATAGGTGGGAAGCTGACAACTTGGTGACCTGGTGTAGCCAGAACAACTTAGAGCTAAATGCTCTAAAGACAATTGAGATGGTTGTGGACTTCAGGAAGAATACAGCCCCACTCACCCCGATCACCCTGTGCGACTCCCCAGTCAAAATTGTAGAGTCCTTCCGCTTCTTGGGCAATATTCTCTCCCGGGACCTCAAGTGGGAACTGAATATCAGCTCCCTCACCAAGAGAGCACAACAGAGGATGTACTTCCTACGGCAGCTGAAGAAATTCAACCTGCCAAAGACAATGATGGTGCAATTCTATACAGCAATCATTGAATCCATCCTCACCTCCCCCATAACCGTTTGGTACGCTGCTGCCACTGCCAAGGACAAGAGCAGACTGCAGCGTATCATCCGCACTGCTGAGAAGGTGATTGCCTGCAATCTACCAACCCTCGAGGACCTGCACACCACGAGGACCATGAGGCGAGCGAGGAAGATTGTGGCCGATTTCTCCCACCCTGGACACTCTCTGTTTCAGCTGCTCCCCTCCGGCAGAAGGCTGCGGTCCATCAGGACCAAAACCTGACGCCATAAAAACAGTTTCTTCCCATCTGCTGCTGGCCTGTTAAACAAGGCCAAGGGCTTACACTGACTTTAACATTTTATCTACAAAATGACACCTTGCCAATATTAACTACGTTACCCTATTTGTATTTTTTTATTTTAAGATTGTATCTTATAGCTATTTTATATTCGATATTTATTCAATTTTACATACTTTATCCCCTTGGTGTTAGTTAGACTTTGAAACCTTATTATAGTAATACTTGTTTACCACTTATTTAAGAATTTAGATTCGTACATGTTGAATGTATGCACCATCCTGCCAAAGTACATTCCGTGTCTGTATGAACTTTCATGGCGAATAAAACCCTTTCTGATTCTGATTCAAACGTACAAAATCAGCAGGGGATCAAATACTTTTTTTCCCTCACTGTATATTGAAGGTGAGGGCAGCATTACGGGTTTGGTGGAATAACATAAATAAATACCACGTAAGACGGCTGACATTCTGGGTCCGAATCCAGATTTTCAGCCACGCGTGATTCAAACGGATTCTCAAGTGTAGCGGGGGTGGTGGTCACAGCCCCCCAGTCACCAGCTGCACGCGACCAAAGGCAATCACGTTAAGACTGCGTTTAACGACGAATGAAGCTCATTCCAGATGTTCGAATTGAAACACTCGGCTTGGCTTGTCACCCTGCGACGAACGAACTTTTCGCGCAGCTTGTGAGAAGGCGCGACATCTGAGTGTGGGATACGTGACGATGACCCCAGGACGCCACGGTGGCTAGGGGATGTTGACTACCTCGCCTGGTATGCAGGAGGTCGTGGGTTCGATCCCGACCCTGACGCATGCTGCTGTATATTTGGAGTTTGCTGTGTCTCTCTCTCTCTCATAATCATCACGGTGGCTAGGAGATGTTAACTACCTCGCCTGGTGTGCAGGAGGTCGTGGGTTCGATCCCGACCCTGACGCCTGCTGCTGTATATTTGGAGTTTGCGTGTCTCTCTCCCCGTGGACGCGTCGATTTGTCTCCGTTTTTTCCCTCCACATGTAGAATTATGCGTTGAGAGTATTGTGGCTGCAATGCATGTCCACGCCATTAGCCCACTTCGTCGGGCTATCATTTGTGGCCAGGTTCGCGTCTGCAAAACAGCTGTATATCTTGGTGGGCCTGACCTGGTAGAATAAAAAAAAATAGTTTCGTTTTGCCCTGTGTCTTCAATGTGCCGAACTAATTCAGTGGTGGAGGCACGCCCTGGTGCATCCACTTTCTTAACAAAACCCAATCTTGCCATGAAGGCTACACTTTAGCCCATCTACGGCTTTAATATTATAATGCAAAAAGTGTAACAAAAGGATGGAAGACACGCGAATGGAATCACAGGAAATTACAATTCAGACTCCACACCCTGACTTAATTGAACTGCTTTGTCTGTGTAGTTTGTTGTTCTTCCCCCCGCACCTCTGATTAGCACGATTGGCTACGTATGGTGTGAAGAAAGTTCAACATACCGTACATACACACAACATACATGCATACAAAGACAAAGATCCCCCGTATATCCTGAACAGACTGTTGGGGCAATTACTGTTAGCGAGCACCTATGAAGGCCGGCATGACACTCAAGGAGGTGAGTGGCCAGCACCACGCCCGACCGCCTTTGTCTCCCCAGTGGCGATGTTTACACACCGCACCAGGTACTCATTTGAGGCTGAGTCGACCTCGGCGAGAGCCAGGATCGGTCCAGATAATCGTCACTGGGTGTTGGCCGTGAGCGGGAATCGAACCCGGGTCGCGGGGTTCATAGCGCAGCGTAGCGCTAACCGCTACTACACCACCGCTCCCCGTACAAAACATGCACATACATACAGACACATGCATACAGACACATACATACAGACACATGCATACAGACACATACATACAGACACATACATACAGACACTTACATACATACAGACACATGTACGAACGTGACCGAGTGCACATTGAACTCTTCTTCGAGGGGGCGAGACTAACATTCCAACCCCGCTCGGAGTGCACAAACCGGTGGTGGCCGGCGTCCCTGGCCCCACGTGTGGGGGTGGTGTTGGTGGGGGGGCCGGGGACTCCGCGGGGTGTGGAGACGCCGCCCCCCACACCTGACGATTGCTCATGGAGCCAGGCCAACACCGCGACTTCGAGAGCCGCACGCGTCCCTTTAAAAGCGCTGTGCTTCTTCGCGACGTTATTTATCGAGGACCAAAGCGTCCTCGCATTCGCGTGAATTGCATTGCGGCTCTTGAAATATTGAGGGGTGGTTGGTTGTATTTTTTTTTTGCACAATTCGAAAAAAACGTCTCTTCTTGTTATTTTGATTTCCAACCCCTGCTCCAGACAATTCTCGTTCCGCTGACGTTCCCGAGTAAGATTTTTACAATTATTATTTTTTCTTTAATTTTTTATCTTCGCTGTGATTTCCTGAAATTCTATGGATGTTAAATCCGCCCATATTTTTGGAGGTTTTCCGAGACACACATTCTGGATTTTTGAAAAGATAATACGTTTAAAAATATATTTTTTCCGAAAGCATGGGGTGGAGAGGGGCAAGGAAGGTGTGTTGGGAAATAATTTCTGGAGCTCAGCCCTGGTCAGCTCCGGCTAAGAATGAAACCCCTCTTGTTGTGACGCAAAATGTTTGTCCCACACCCACCCCCACCCCACCCCCACTAGGGCTTCACAAGTGCTATCCAAGCGTTGTCATCGTTCGTGTGTGGTGCAGGATGAACGTGTGTCCTCATTCATTTTAGCACCACGGACAGCTGATTTGCGCTGCTGTTTGATTCCGCGTGACAAGCATTGGCACGAGTCGTAATTAATGCAGCTACGGTTTCCAGACAGGTCAAAGCGGCATGTTATTGGGCACCTTCATGGCCACTTCATGAATAATGAAGTGCTTTCTTTAATCAAGGATTGTTTTTTTTAAGGTTCCTAATGCGGCTTTTGTGATGCTTTAATAATTAATGGACTTTGTCCAGGAAATGCTCCCTGGCCTCTCAATGCTCTCGGATAGAAAGGTCTTACAGTGTTTAGCCGGCTAAACACTGTGAGAACCCGGAGTGATAATCATCATCACCAGCAGCCAGCATCAGCAGCCATGCTCATTGCACTGCTAAATGAAGGCTCCCCCACCCAGTGTCGTCGCAGACCCACGATGGCACGATCCATCTCGCTGCTCCATGCGACCTATTTGCATCGCTCCATCTCCGTCCCCTTGGGAGTGTTTCCTCCTTTGGCGTCCACTCCGTCGTCAGTTCTCGAACGTCGAAGCGCCCACCCCCCCCACCCCCCCCCCCCCCCCCCCCCTAGCCGTGTGTCCTGTCAAAGCATTGAGATTGTTTAGATGATTTTGCCGCTACCACTTTGTTGAGGTGTCATTTGTGGCCAGGTTGCTCCTGAAAAATAAACCTCAGTGGGCGTTACCTGGTAAACTAAAAACAATAGTTTAGTTTTTTATATATATTTTATTTTTAATGATTCGTTTGCCTTTCTTATACTTTGCACTCTTATCGTGTTTTTGTACTGCTTGTTGTTGTAACGTTCTGACCCGCCTCTGCTGGACATCTGTGAAAAAGAGCTTTGTAGCTCATCGGAGTTCTCCAAGACGAGAAAGTATTCTGATTCTGAATAGTCACTCTGAAGTGGTCTAATGTCCGTGGGTAATGGAGTGGTTGTAGAGAGGGGTGGAGGAGTGTCTTATCCCTCGGCTGTGTTCTTATGGCCAGCCCCGGTTTGCCAGCGGTCTCCCTCCGAATCATTCCATCGGCGTTATATTTAATTATCTGCTTAATGCCGCGTGAAGCTGCCCAGACTCTCGCGGTCCGCAATCCTCCGGGTTTTCCTTGGCCACTATCATTCCATCTCTTCTCTATTCTTGCGAAACATTCAGGTTACCCTGCCTACGATCCGTCCTGGTCTGATCAAACCGGATTGCATGAAGAGCTCACAGATCCTTTATCCCCATAAGTGAGCTCCTCCGGAGAGTCAGGTTGCATTGACTGGGTCATATAGCCCGCAAGCCCAAACAGCTTCTGTTTGGCTGCATAGAGGAGGGGGAGGCTAAATGTGCACGGCACGGGGCGAGAGAAGAGATGGGCTGATGTGGTTTCGATGGACGTGGAGCTGAGCGGTCTTGCCGATGACTCGTACCAGTGGTCTCAAGATCGGCCTCTATGGAGGAGGCTCGCGAAGGACGCTACTGGGCAGTTCAGTATCAAAACCAGAAGTTTATTTCCCAAGTAAAGCCCATTGCGCTAAGCCGCTATTTTTTTCAAGGGCGACTCAACCGAGGCAGTGGCCAACCAGCAACAACGGAGGGAGGAACGACGCTCACAACAACTCGTGGAGCGCCGGGCGGCTAAAACACAGCGAGTTGGCACAGTCGGGAGCACAGGTGGTGCATCTGCCAGTCATCTTAGTCAGTCAACTCATGGCACCTGGGTTTGTCCCGTGACCTCCTGCCGGCAGAAAACCTTCGACACTTCACGTGGCCTTTTATCGTGTGTATCTGTGTGTGTCTGTGTGTGTATCTGTGTGTGTATCTGTGTGTGTCTGTGTGTGTGAAGGGGGACCGCACAGACTGTAACAACTACAGGGGCATCTCACTCCTCAGTGTGCCGGGAAAGGTCCTGGCAAGGATTATTCAGCATCGCCTTGCCAGGCACGCTGAGGAGAGGCTTGCGGAGCCCCAATGCGGTTTCAGGAAAGGGCGGTCCTGCACAGATGCCATATTTTCTGTCCGTCTGCTACAGCAGAGGTGTAGGGAATTTCAACAAGACCTACATCTCTGCTTTATTGACCTGGTCAAGGCCTATGATACCATCAGTAGGCCTGGGCTCTGGGTCGTTCTTCGTGCTTTTGGAGTACATGACCCTCTGCTCACGATCATTAAGGACCTTCATGATGGTGAGCGGGCCCGGGTAAAACTACGTGGCCGGGAGTCAGAGCCATTCCCTTTACACCTTGGGGTGCGACAGGGATGTCCTCTGGCTCCCACATTATTTAACATCTATTTTGACCACGTAGTTCGTGAAGCCTTCAATAGCTGTACCGGGGGAATCTCCATATGGTACAGATATAATGGGAGGCTAATCGATGCCCGGGTGCGGTCAAGGGATGGCTCCCTATTGCTCAACCACGTTATGTATGCTGATGATTTGGTAATAGCTGCTCAGTCAGAGAAGGAGTTGGAGACGCTGCTGCTGAGACTGGAGCGTGCCACTAAGAGGTGGGGCCTTACCATCAGCCCCACCAAAACTAAGCACCTGCCTGGGTATTTTGTACCATCGGACACTCCACCCCCACAACTCCCAATCGGTGATGGGGCAGTTGTGGAGAGAGTGGAGAGTTTCCCATACCTGGGCAGTGTGCTTATGACTGGCTCCAGTTTAACAGCAGAGGTCTCACTCCGAATCAGTCGAGCGGCAATATCTTTTCATCGGTTGCGTAACGCTGTGTGGAAGCTACCTGGTCTGTCGCTCCGCACTAAGCTTCAGGTCTTCTCGGCCACGGTCATTCCCTCCCTTCTCTACGCTTGCGAAACGTGGACCCCCCTAATGGAACATCTTCGCCGGTTAGAAACATTTAGGCTGGCCTGCCTACGATCCATCCTGGGTTTAACCAGACTGGATTGTGTGAGGAGCTCACAAATCCTTGAAAGATCTGGGCAAGGTCCCATCGGTGAGCTCCTCCGGCAGGCAAGGCTGCGATGGCTGGGTCATGTTGCCCGCATGCCCAGCCACCGCATGCCGAAACAGCTTTTGTTTGGCCGGATTGAGGGGGCTAAGCGGGCGCGGCACGGGCTACAGAAGAGATGGAGTGATGTGGTACAGGAGGACGTGGAGCTGAGTGGACTTGCCGATGACTGGTACCAGCGGTGTCAAGATCGGCCTCTGTGGAGGAGGATGCTACTGGGCAGTTGGAGGCAGTCGCCCTCCAACAACAACGGAGGGCGGAGGAGCGACGCTCAGAACAACGAGCGGAGCGCCGGGTGGCTAAAGCACAGCAGGTTGGCACAGTAGGGGGCACAGGTGGTGCATCAGCCAGTCATCTCAGTCAGTCGACCCGCGGCACCTGGGTCTGCCCCGTGACCTCCTGCCAGCGGGCGTTCGACACTTCACGTGGCCTCAGGGTGCACATAGCCTGGCACACGCGTCGTGGTGACGTCACCGCCACTTAGTGGCGAATGGCGGTTGTTGTTGTTGTATCTGTGTGTGTACATGTGTGTGTAGGTGCGGTGGGGAGCGGTGATGTAGCGATTCGCGCGCTGCGCTATGAACCCGGTGACCCGAGTTTGATTCCCGCTCACAGCCACCAACACCAGTGACGATTATCTGAACCGATCCCGGGCCTCCCCTAGGTCGACTCAGCCTCAAATGAGTATCTGGTGCGATGTGTAAACATCGCCACTAGGGAGACAAAGGCGGTCGGGCGTGGTGCTGGCCACCCACCGCCTCGTGTGCCGTATCGACCTTCATAGGTGCTCGCTAACAGCACTTGCACCAACAGTCTGTTGCAGGCTATACGGGGGAACTTTGTCTTTGTAGGTGCGGTAGCATTCATGAATGCACAGCGAGCGAAAGTGTAAGACCACACACACACATACACGCCACCCCACACAATTAAAGAGCAAGGGACCTCGGGTCACGTGCTGAGCATACCTGGCAAATCTAGAGCGGTGAGTCATGAACCAGCGGAGAGAGGGCACACAGTAGCTCCGTCGAGAGCGGGACCATGTGCTCAGCACCATTTGGCTGGGTACACGCGTGCACACACACACACACGCACGTGTACAGCAACGCGTCCCCTGATGACGACAATCATTTCAAATGCCTTGCTTTCATTACTTTGATTCGATAGATGTGTGTGTGTGTTGGGTTCGTTGGTCCAAACGTTGGTCCAAACGTTGGGCCAACACTGGTCCTAAACGTTTCCAACGTTGGCTGGCCCAGCGTTGGCAATATTAAACTGGGTGGGGTGGGTGGTGGGGGTGGTGGTAATGGTGGTGCGCGACAATTGGCAACGGACTACGGGCAAGCACCGCAAACAATCACACTGAATCAGCACGCTTCCTCACAGCAGCAGTGAACGCGATCCCGACGGCCTCTCGGTACGTACGGCGCTCACTCCTCGCGGTCTACGGGCAGCTTGGGGGGGGGGGGGGGGGGGAGGGGGGATGTCGTGTCGACCGCGCAACAAATGTGCGGTCAGGATCCGTCAGGCGCGCACGAACGCGGACCAACACCGAGGCGCGCTCGAACGCACGAAACGTTCACACACGCGCACGCGCGCGCGCGCTTTTTTTAACAGCACGGCGAATGAGCTGATCGTGATGATGCTGACATTAGGAGCCAGTGCACAGGCACTTCGAGGCCGTTACTGGCTCACGACGGCGACGCGCACGGGAGCTGGACGCCTCTCGCCGTGGTCTTCCGGGCCACGGAGAGAGGCGAGAGGCGGACTTCGGCGGCGGAGGTGGGGAGAGAGAGAGAGAGAGTTCGCGTCGTTTTGATTTTCCTCCGGCGAAGGAGCGCAGACCTCAGTGAGTCACTGTATATTTAGAATCACGCATTTTTAATAGAGGTTGTTTGTGTTAGATCGCGTAAACACTTCATTTGTACATTGAATATCGTCAGTGAAATATTAATTGATGTCCGAAACAAAAGGTTTAATCAATATCTATGGGACCGATCGTCTATAATAATTGGGTTTTGGGTTTTTTTCGGGGGGGGGGGGGGTTATATCGCGTAAATATAATTGTGTCGCTAAACCCGCCACCACCCGACACAGCCAATGACTATGGTTTGTAACGTAAGCAAAACATGCCAATTGTTTTGCTGCTATACATTTTCAACATGATAAGCCACTTTTATTGAGCTTTTGTGGCAATATCTCAGTGAGCTTTGCCTGGTAAGATACAAACAGTATTCCTTGGGTCTGCGGGTAAAGTCACGTAGATTGGTTCAAATGAACGAAAATAAAATAAACAAAAAACTACGACTTGTCGATCACAACACAAGCGATCGTCATCAGGAGAAGAAATTGATGGGGAAAGCTTCTGAAGGCAGACTGTTTTTAAAGGTTTAAAATGTAGCCCAAGGGTGATGAACGAAGTGGGCGGGGCTAGTTATGTTAATGTGAGAGATTGGCGTTTTAATGTGAGAGATTAGAGTGTTAATGTGAGAGATTAGCGCGTTAATGTGAGATATTAGCATGTTAATGTGAGAGATTAGAGTGTTAATGTGAGAGATTAGCGTGTTAATGTGAGAGATTAGCGTGTTAATGTGAGAGATTAGCGTGTTAATGTGAGAGATTAGCGTGTTAATGTGAGAGATGAGCATGTTAATGTGAGAGATTAGCGTGTTAATGTGAGAGATTAACGTGTTAGTGTGAGAGATTAGCATGTTAATGTGAGAGATTAGAGTGTTAATGTGAGAGATTAGCATGTTAATGTGAGAGATTGGTGTGTTAATGTGAGATATTAGCATGTTAATGTGAGAGATTAGAGTGTTGAAGTGAGAGATTATCGTGTTAATGTGAGAGATTAGCATGTTAATGTGAGAGATTAGCGTGTTAATGTGAGAGATTAGCGTGTTAATGTGAGAGATTAGCGTGTTAATGTGAGATATTAGCCTGTTAATGTGAGAGATTAACGTGTTAATGTGAGAGATTAGCATGTTAATGTGAGAGATTAGCATGTTAATGTGAGAGATTAGCGTGTTAATGTGAGATTAGAGTGTTAATGTGAGAGATTAGCGTGTTAATGTGAGAGATTAGCGTGTTAATGTGAGAGATTAGCGTGTTAATGTGAGAGATTAGCGTGGTAATGTGAGAGATTAGCGTGTTAATGTGAGAGATTAGCATGTTAATGTGAGAGATTAGCGTGTTAATGTGAGAGATTAGCGTGTTAATGTGAGAGATTAGCGTGTTAATGTGAGAGATTAGCGTGTTAATGTGAGAGATTAGCATGTTAATGTGAGAGATTAGCGTGGTAATGTGAGAGATTAGCGTGTTAATGTGAGAGATTAGCATGTTAATGTGAGAGATTAGCGTGTTAATGTGAGAGATTAGCATGTTAATGTGAGAGATTAGCGTGTTAATGTGAGAGATTAGCGTGTTAATGTGAGAGATTAGCGTGTTAATGTGAGCGATTAGCATGTTAATGTGAGAGATTAGCGTGTTAATGTGAGAGATTAGCGTGTTAATGTGAGATATTAGCGTGTTAATGTGAGAGATTAGCGTGTTAATGTGAGAGATTAGCATGTTAATGTGAGAGATTAGCGTGTTAATGTGAGAGATTAGCATGTTAATGTGAGAGATTAGCGTGTTAATGTGAGATATTAGCATGTTAATGTGAGAGATTAGCGTGTTAATGTGAGAGATTAGCGTGTTAATGTGAGAGATTAGCATGTTAATGTGAGAGATTGGTGTGTTAATGTGAGATATTAGCATGTTAATGTGAGAGATTAGAGTGTTGAAGTGAGAGATTATCGTGTTAATGTGAGAGATTAGCATGTTAATGTGAGAGATTAGCGTGTTAATGTGAGAGATTAGCGTGTTAATGTGAGAGATTAGCGTGTTAATGTGAGATATTAGCCTGTTAATGTGAGAGATTAACGTGTTAATGTGAGAGATTAGCATGTTAATGTGAGAGATTAGCATGTTAATGTGAGAGATTAGCGTGTTAATGTGAGATTAGAGTGTTAATGTGAGAGATTAGCGTGTTAATGTGAGAGATTAGCGTGTTAATGTGAGAGATTAGCGTGTTAATGTGAGAGATTAGCGTGGTAATGTGAGAGATTAGCGTGTTAATGTGAGAGATTAGCATGTTAATGTGAGAGATTAGCGTGTTAATGTGAGAGATTAGCGTGTTAATGTGAGAGATTAGCGTGTTAATGTGAGAGATTAGCATGTTAATGTGAGAGATTAGCGTGGTAATGTGAGAGATTAGCGTGTTAATGTGAGAGATTAGCGTGTTAATGTGAGAGATTAGCGTGTTAATGTGAGAGATTAGCGTGTTAATGTGAGAGATTAGTGTGTTAATGTGAGAGATTAGCATGTTAATGTGAGAGATTAGCGTGTTAATGTGAGATCGCACAGCCACCAGCACGTCGAGGTGGGCGTGGAGGCGGCTGTGTTAGTGTGAACAAATGTTAACCTGTTGATGTAAAATCGGAGAGCCAAAGCCACGGGGAAAATAAAAACTCGTGAGCCAACTGCATTAAAACAATGATCAGCCACGTGTTGGTCCTACCGTGTTTCAAATCCGCCTCATGCTCATGAACACGGCCCAAGACATGTCGCTTAGTTTCCCCAATGTAACGCCTGCCGCAGACACAGCTTAGTTTGTAGACGCCGGGGTATTGCATGTCAGGGATCACATCCTTCACTGATGGGTATCAGATCACGAATTTTATTTACTGTGTTAAATCGAGCCTGGATCGTATGTTTGCTCAAGATTTTGGAAGAAAAATTGGTGACACCTGCTAGGTATGGCAAGGTGATGGTTTTAACTGGGGTCCTCAGATAGTTCTTTCCCAACGGTTGGGGTGATAGCTTTATGGATTGTGTGGTCCGAATATCTACTCATCTTGAGAGCTTGGTGCACGTGTTTCAGTTCACTGGCTAGGTGATGATGGTCGTAGATACATCGAGCTCTATAGTGTAGAGTTTTAATGAGGGAATTCTTCTGGGTTGGATGGTGGTGGGAGTCAGGTTTTAGGTAGACATCCGTATGGGTGGCTTTCCTGTAGACAGTGTCCCATTGAGCCATCTGGTCTCTTTTCGAATTGAACATCCAAAAATGGTAGCTTGCCATCTTTTTCCACCTCCATGGTGAATTTGATGTCTGGGTGTATGGAATTGATGTGGTTGAGGAATTGGTTCAGAGCTGATCGGCCATGTGGCCAGATGACGAACGTGTCATCTACGTATCTCTTCCACAAGGACGGACGTAGAGTGGATGCCTGGTTGGCATCTGTCTCAACATTTTCCATGAAAACATTGGCTATCACTGGAGATAAGGGAGAACCCATTGGGGTGCCTTCAACTTGTTCGTAAAATGTTCCATTCCAGGTGAAGTAAGTGTTGGTGAGGCAGTGTCTCACCATGGCCGGTACATCAGCATTCAGTCCTTGATGGACCAAATCTTCAATGATTGCAATGGTGTCGGGCACAGGAACTTTGGTCAACAAAGTAACTGCATCGAAACTGACAAGCAAATCACCTGGAGATAGTGAGGTGTGTTTAATAATTAGAGATACCAAGTGAGCTGAGTTAAGTACAGCTCAGGTAGTCTTGCCAGTGAATGGCTGCGAGGTCTCAGACAGAAACCGGGCCAGTTTGTAGGTTGGTGAGTCAAAGGTGGAGACGATAGGACGGAGTGGTGTACCTTCTTTGTGGATTTTTGGTAAGCATAAAATCTGGGTGGTCTAGCAGCAGAGGGTTTTAGAGAGAGCCGCTTGGTTGATTCGACTAAATATGTCAAATCAATGATATTGTTAGTTTTCATAACCAGACGGTTGGTAGGATCTCTATTGATTTTGGTATAGCTGCCATCATTTAGTAAACAAAGAAACTACATCGAAACTAACGAGCAAATCACCTGGAGATGTCCTTAATAAGGATACTAAGTGAGCTGAGTTAATTACAGATGAGGTGGTCTTACCAGTGAATGGTTGCAAGGTCTCAGACAGAAACCGGGCCAGTTTGTAGGTGGGTGAGTCAATGGTGGAGACGATAGGACGAAGGGGTGTACCTCCTTTATGGAGGCTGTTGGTGGGATCTCTTTTAAGAGATCCCACCAACTAGCAGACAGGGTGACTACTAGACAGGCAGGGTGACTAGTGGACAGGCAGAGTGACTAGCAAACAGGGTGACTAGCAGACAGGCAGGGTGACTAGCAGACAGGGTGACTAATAGACAGGCAGGGTGACTAGCAGACAGGCTGACTATCAAGACAGGCAGGCAGGGTGACTAGCAGACTGGCAGGGTGACTAGCAGACTGGCAGGATGACGAGCAGACAGACAGGGTGACTAGCAGACAGGGTGACTAATAGACAGGCAGGCAGGGTGACTAGCAGACAGAGTGACTAGCAGACAGGCAGGGTGACTAGCAGCCAGGGTGACTAATAGACAGGCAGGTAGGGTGACTAGCAGACAGGCAGGCAGGGTGATTAGCACAGGCAGGGTGACTAGCAGACAGGCAGCGTGCCTAGCAGACAGGCAGGGTGACTAGCAGACAGGGTAACTAGCATAGGCAGGGTGACTAGCAGGCAGACAGGGTGACTAGCAGACAAGCAGGGTGACTAGCAGACAGGGTGACTAGCATAGGCTGGGTGACTAGCAGGCAGGCAGGGTGACTAGCAGACAGGCAGGGTGAGTAGCAGACAGACAGGGTGACTAGCAGACAGGCAGGGTGACTAGCAGACAGGCAGGGTGACTAGCAGACAGGCAGGGTGACTAGCAGACAGGCAGGCGGTCACAGGGTGACTGGAAGTACGTGACGCAGGGGAGGGCCTGCGTCTGAATCGGCACGGGGTGCGTGGTTTTGGGGTCGGCTTCTCACTCGTTACAGACGCGGCTGCACGGGTCACGATTAGGTCGCGTCACGTGACGTCACGTCACGTGACGTCACGTCACGTGACGTCACGTAACGTCACGCTAGAAGCGTGCGGGCAGCGAGCTCCAGTCGATCGCTTCCTGCCCGCCGAGGTCCCCGTTGTTGTCGCATTCCTTCGATTAGCGCCGTCGCTTTCCTGTCAACTACTCAGTTTCAAGTTTCATTTCAAGTTTCACTCATCAGGTGTCTAGCCCTGTGAGCCACGCGGCTCTTGACTTCGGGTGCGACCGCAACAAACAGAACATGAACAGAGAAACATCTTAAAGCGACGACGCGCAACACAAGCATCCTGTGATAAAACAGCAAATCTTACAGAAAATTAAAAAACAAAATTATTACAACTCTGTGTGCAAACATCCCACAAGCCCCTTCTTGAATAAGAGCCTTGAGACTCGGCGAGGAATTCCCCCCCAACCCCCACCCCCAGTGAACTGAATCACATCGTTATTACCACTACTGCCCTCTACAATGTTCCAACAGCGTGCACCTATTTCCGTTGTAAAATGTCAATAGGTCACTTGTTCGGAGGTCATGTCCACGAGGACGCATTGCCTAAGACGGCCACGGCAGTTGTGTTGGTTCCTCGCGCGCTGCCGACAGGCGAGTTCTCGGTGGCGCTCGAGAGAAAATCAAACGTGCATCCGTCCCGTGTCCTCCTGGATAGCCTCGTCGATTGTGGTGTATTAGGGAAAAAAGATGCCGCCCTAATTGATTGCGTTGTATCAGGGAGTCGAGATGCCGCCCGAGAAGACGATTCGTAATTTATTTTTTGTGGGGGGGTCAAGATCTCTTGTGCGCCTTCGGGCCCTCCTCCACCCGACACAGTCAATCAATAAAATTGCCGCGTGATGATCAAACGCGCCGATAATTGACGACTGCTTCTTCAGCGCCACAGATGTTGACTCCCTCGCCTGGTGTACAGGAGGTCGTGGATTCGATCCCGACCCTGACGCCTGCTGTGCCCTAGCTTATCACAGACCAATTCAGACCCTCTTGGTCACCCCGTGCCCCTTGTAAATATCAACGTTCGTCCTATACACTGCAGACTCCATTATCTATACACTACACTATACACTACACTATACACTACCATATACTCGACTATACACTACACTACTATACACTACACTACACTATACACTACACTATACACTACACTATACACTACCATAAACTCGACTACACATTACACTGTACACTACACTGTACACGACACTATACACTACACTATACACTACACTATACACCACTATACACTACACTATACACTACACTATACACTACCATAAACTCGACTACACACTACACTGTACACTACACTGTACACTACACTATACACTACACTATACACTACACCACTATACACTCCACCACTATACACTACACTATACACTACACTATACACTACACTACACTATACACTACACTACACTATACACTACACTACACTATACACTACACCACTATACACTACACCACTATACACTACACTATACAGTACACTATACACTACACTACTATACCCTACACTATACACTATACTATACATTACACTATTCACTACATTATACACTACACTACTATACACTACACTATACACTACTATACACTACACTATACACTATACTATACAGTACACTATACACTACACTATACACTACACTATACTATACACTACACTATTCACTACACTATACACTACACTATACTATACACTATACATTACACTATACACTACACTATACACTACTATACACTACACTATACACTACACTACACACTACTATACACTACACTATACACTTCAGTATACACTACACTTATACACTACACTATACACTACACTATACACTACACTATACACTACACTATACACTACAGTACACTATACACTACTATACACTACACTATACACTTCACTATACACTACTATTTACCTGTTCACCTGATTGATCACCCCGTGCCCGTTATAGAACCTCAACGTTCATCCTACAAATCCCCATCACAAGGAATAAACAAATTCCCATCACAAGGAATAAACAAATTCCCATCACAAGGAATAAACAAATTCCCATCACAAGGAATAAACAGATGGACACTGTTGTTGTTTTACTCAATGTCCCTGTACACGAATACGGGTGGACCGTATGGGTTAGCAGGCATGCGGTTGATGACGCACGGTGCGAAACAAGATCAACATACATACCGCAAGATGCATTATTATTATTGTTGTTATTGTTGTTGTTATTGCAGTTAATACCCCGGGTTACGTCTCTCCATTTCACGTCGTTTTTGCACACACGTCGTCACTCTACTATCAACGCCGCTACTTAACCCGAGTTGCATCGCCTCAAGCCCCACACTTACGTCCATCCTGTCTCGTTATCCGTCGCCTCTCAGCCCTTCGCCACCACCACCACCACCACCCACTACTACTACTACCCCTGTACACCGCTTTGATTGACGTCGTTTCGATATTCGTCGTCGCACCTTTCAGGAACGCACCCCGGAAGTAAACCGGGGCACGGCTGTGTTATTGTTGTTTTAACGATTGTTTAAAGCGCAAAGCCTCACTTCATCGCTTTCCTGATTTTATTTGTTCACGAGGGGACTGACACTTTTTTTTTTGTTGCGGTAGGTGGGTGGTGTGGGCGATGCTCGCTGTGATATGTTGTTGTTGCGTCAATTTGTGGGTAGTTTTTATTGTTGTTGTTGTTGCGTCAATTTGTGGGTAGTTTTTATTGTTGTTGTTGCGTCAATTTGTGGGTAGTTTTTATTGTTGTTGTGTCAATTTGTGGGTAGTTTTTATTGTTGTTGCGTCAATTTGTGGGTAGTTTTTATTGTTGTTGTTGCGTCAATTTGTGGGTAGTTTTTATTGTTGTTGTTGCGTCAATTTGTGGGTAGTTTTTATTGTTGTTGTTGTTGTTGCGTCAATTTGTGGGTAGTTTTTATTGTTGTTGTTGTTGTGTCAATTTGTGGGTAGTTTTTATTGTTGTTGTGTCAATTTGTGGGTAGTTTTTATTGTTGTTGTTGCGTCAATTTGTGGGTAGTTTTATGGTTGTTGTGTCAATTTGTGGGTAGTTTTTATTGTTGTTGTTGCGTCAATTTGTGGGTAGTTTTTATTGTTGTTGTTGTTGTTGCGTCAATTTGTGGGTAGTTTTTATTGTTGTTGTTGCGTCAATTTGTGGGTAGTTTTTGTTGTTGTTGTTGCGTCAATTTGTGGGTAGTTTTTATTGTTGTTGTTGTGTCAATTTGTGGGTAGTTTTTATTGTTGTTGTGTCAATTTGTGGGTAGTATTTATTGTTGTTGTTGTGTCAATTTGTGGGTAGTTTTTATTGGTGTTGTGTCAATTTGTGGGTAGTTTTTATTGTTGTTGTGTCAATTTGTGGGTAGTTTTTATTGTTGTTGTTGCGTCAATTTGTGGGTAGTTTTATTGTTGTTGTTGTTGTTGTGTCAATTTGTGGGTAGTTTTTATTGTTGTTGTGTCAATTTGTGGGTAGTTTTTATTGTTGTTGTGTCAATTTGTGGGCAGTTTTTATTGTTGTTGCTGTGTCAATTTGTGGGTAGTTTCTATTGTTGTTGTGTCAATTTGTGGGTAGTTTTTATTGTTGTTGTGTCAATTTGTGGGTAGTTATTGTTGTTGTTGTGTCAATTTGTGGGTAGTTTTTATTGTTGTTGTGTCAATTTGTGGGTAGTTTTTATTGTTGTTGTGTCAATTTGTGGGTAGTTTTTATTGTTGTTGTGTCAATTTGTGGGTAGTTTTTATTGTTGTTGTTGTGGTTGCGTCAATTTGTGGGTAGTTTTATTGTTGTTGTTGTGTCAATTTGTGGGTAGTTTTCATTGTTGTTGTGTCAATTTGTGGGTAGTTTTTATTGTTGTTGTGTCAATTTGTGGGCAGTTTTTATTGTTGTTGTTGTGTCAATTTGTGGGTAGTTTTTATTGTTGTTGTGTCAATTTGTGGGTAGTTTTTATTGTTGTTGTTGTGTCAATTTGTGGGTAGTTTTTATTGTTGTTGTGTCAATTTGTGGGTAGTTATTGTTGTTGTGTCAATTTGTGGGTAGTTTTTATTGTTGTTGTGTCAATTTGTGGGTAGTTTTTATTGCTGTTGTGTCAATTTGTGGGTAGTTTTTATTGTTGTTGTGTCAATTTGTGGGTAGTTTCTATTGTTGTTGTGTCAATTTGTGGGTAGTTTTTATTGTGTTGTGTCAATTTGTGGGTAATTTTGATTGTTGTTGTGTCAATTTGTGAGTAGTTTTTATTGTTGTTGTGTCAATTTGTGGGCAGTTTTTTATTGTTGTTGTGTCAATTTGTGGGTAGTTTTTATTGTTGTTGTTGTTGTTGTGTGAATTTGTGGGTAGTTTTTATTGTTGTTGTTGTGTCAATTTGTGGGTAGTTTCTATTGTTGTTGTGTCAATTTGTGGGCAGTTTTTATTGTTGTTGTTGTGTCAATTTGTGGGTAGTTTTTATTGTTGTTGTTGTGTCAATTTGTGGGTAGTTTCTATTGTTGTTGTGTCAATTTGTGGGTAGTTTTTATTGTTGTTGTTGTGTCAATTTGTGGGTAGTTTTTATTGTTGTTGTGTCAATTTGTGGGTAGTTATTGTTGTTGTTGTGTCAATTTGTGGGTAGTTTTTATTGTTGTTGTGTCAATTTGTGGGTAGTTTTTATTGTTGTTGTGTCAATTTGTGGGTAGTTTTTTTTTATTATTGTTGTTGTGTCAATTTGTGGGTAGTTTTTATAGCTGTTGTTTCAATTTGTGGGTAGTTTCTATTGTTGTTGCGTCAATTTGTGGGCAGTTTTTATTGTTGTTGTTGTGTCAATTTGTGGGCAGTTTTTATTGTTGTTGTTGTGTCAATTTGTGGGTAGTTTTTATTGTTGTTGTGTCAATTTGTGGGTAGTTTTTATTGTTTTTGTGTCAATTTGTGGGTAGTTTCTATTGTTGTTGTGTCAATTTGTGGGTAGTTTTTATTGTTGTTGTGTCAATTTGTGGGTAGTTATTGTTGTTGTTGTGTCAATTTGTGGGTAGTTTTTATTTTTGTTGTGTCAATTTGTGAGTAGTTATTGTTGTTGTTGTGTCAATTTGTGGGTAGTTTTTATTGTTGTTGTGTCAATTTGTGGGTAGTTTTTATTGTTGTTGTGTCAATTTGTGGGTAGTTTTTATTGTTGTTGTTGTGTCAATTTGTGGGTAGTTTTTATAGCTGTTGTGTCAATTTGTGGGTAGTTTTTATTGTTGTTGCGTCAATTTGTGGGCAGTTTTTATTGTTGTGTCAATTTGTGGGTAGTTTTTATTGTTGTTGTTGTGTCAATTTGTGGGTAGTTTTTATTGTTGTTGTTGTGTCAATTTCTGGGTAGTTTTTATTGTTGTTGTTGTTGTGTCAATTTGTGGGTAGTTTTTATTGTTATTGTTGTGTCAATTTGTGGGTAGTTTCTATTGTTGTTGTGTCAATTTGTGGGTAGTTTTTATTGTTGTTGTGTCAATTTGTGGGTAGTTATTGTTGTTGTGTCAATTTGTGGGTAGTTTTTATTGTTGTTGTGTCAATTTGTGGGTAGTTTTATTGTTGTTGTGTCAATTTGTGGGTAGTTTTTATTGTTGTTGTTTCAATTTGTGGGTAGTTTTTATAGTTGTTGTGTCAATTTGTGGGCAGTTTTTATTGTTGTTGTGTCAATTTGTGGGTAGTTTTTATTGTTGTTGTTGTGTCAATTTGTGGGTAGTTTTTATTGTTGTTGTGTCAATTTGTGGGTAGTTTTTATTGTTGTTGTTGTTGTGTCAATTTGTGGGTAGTTTTAATTGTTGTTGTTGTTGTTGTTGAAAATTTGGATCAATGAGGCCGGCAACAGCACGGCCCCTTCCTTGTCTCGCGAGTCGCGTCACGGGGGATCTGTAACGCTCACTGGTCGAGTGAACTCAGGCGGCGCTCATCACACGCCGCAGTTATAACCGGGGCGGCCGCTTGGAAAGTTCGAACCGCGAGCCTCGGCTTCCCCCCCGCCCCCCCCCCCGCACCGCCACGTCTCTCTCTGTCTGTACTCTCTCCTGCTTCCTGCGATTGCTCACACGGTTGTGTACGTACGGCACGAACGAAGTTCACCGCGGGCAGCCAGCCGGACCTACAGAATCTGAATGTTTATTTATACTGGAGGAATCCGATGATCTGCGAAGCCCTTTGTCGCCGATGTCCACACGTGGATCGAGCGTGGCTCACGGTAATCATTCACATTAATCCATAGGCATCGTCATCACCGTGTGAAAATACGTCAACGGAGGCAGATGCAGCGATGAAAACAGCTGGTGTGCAAGTTGCCGGGTGGCTCGTTGCATCGCAGACCCTTGAGATACCGCGACCTTCATCCAGCACTGGATTGGCCATCGCCGATGACGACGACGATGGTGGTGGTGATGATGGCGCTGCATGATGGTGATGGCTCTGCTGACGAATGACAAATTGAGGAGCCGGCCCGCTCGACAACATCTGCGTGCCGTGCAACTTCACCGCGTGCGTGAGTGCGGGTGGTCACTCAGTCTGTCGAGGCCACACGGTGGGGGGATCTTTCGTTTGTCGTTTGGCAGGGGAGCGGTGTTGCAATGGAGAGCGCGCTGCGCTACGAACCCGGCGGGCCGAGTTCGACTCCCGATTACGGCCAACACGAGCGACGATTATGTTGAATCATTCCTGGGCCTCCCCCAAGTCGACTCAGTCTCAGAATGAGTACCTGTTGCGGCGCGTAAACATCGCCACTTGGGAGACAAAGGCGGCCGGGCGTGGTGCTGGCCACCCACCTCCTCGTGTGCCTTTGCCGGCGTTCATCGGTGCTCGTTTACAGCACTTGCCCTAACAGTATGTTAAGGCTATAAGGGGGATCTTTGTTTTTGTGCGTGAGTGCGATGGAAGTGTGATGTGGAAGTCACCTGGCCTGTCGCTTCACACAAAGCTCCTGGTCTTTTCGGCTATAGTTATGCCCTCCCTTCTCTATGCTTGCGAAACGTGGAGCCCTCTAAATCACATCTGCGCTGGATTGGAACATTCATTCTAGCCTGCCTACGATACATCCTGGGCTTAACCAGACTGGAGTGTGTGACGAATTCACAGATCCTTGAAAGATCTGGACACAGTCCCATCAGTGAGCTCCTCCTGCAAGCAAGGCTAGAACGTCACTCTTTGAGTGGGTCTGTGTGTGAGTCTATGGATCTGTATAACACAGTCACACAGAGAGTCATAGTCTCATACACGTAAATGCATACAGACTAACAGAGAGACTACGGACTTACAGACAGACCCACAGAGACCCATACACAAACAGATACCCAGACTTAAACACAGATCCGTATACTCGCACACAGAGACCCGCAGATTAAACAGACATACCCCCATATCGTCTCATAATCTCATTATAGAGAGCAGATTATATTTAAACTCCGCTGCCCGATAAACAAAAACAAAACGCACGCAAACCCAATTGTTTTCATTTAACTGGAACCAGACTCACAAGTCACAACAGCCGCCGCGTATAAATCAAATCAGCGCTCTCCCGTCTCAGTGACGAACCTGGTGTGTGGTGGTGGTGGTGGGGTGGGGGGCTGTGTTGGCTATCGATGGGAAGGGGGGGGGGAGGTCGGGAGGGGGGGGGGCGAAAGAGGCGCGCAGCACGGCGAGAAGCGGTAGCGGCGTGCGCGCCAGGCGCTGCCGCTTCAAGTACCCGGCGCAGTAATGGCATTGCCTCAGTGGGTTTTTTATTGTCCTGGCCGGAAGGCTTCATCAACTCCCCCTACATCCACTACCAATGCCAATACCCCCGCCGTTACGCAACTCAGTGATGACGACGTCACCACAGCGACCTGTGCCAGGCCGGGTGCACGTTGAGGCTACCACGTGAAGTGTCGAAGGCTCGCTGCTGACAGGAGGAGGAGGAGGAGGTCACGGGATAGAGCCAGCAAGTGCCATGGGTTGGCTGACTGAGATGACCGGTATGTGCACCACCAGCTGTACCCGCTACTGTGCACGTGTGTGCATCCACTATCACCACCATCCACACCACCACCACCACCTCCCTCCCTCCCGGCTCCGCTCACGCGCGCCGCCTCTTAGCGGTGCCTCTTATCGTCCTCGGAGCGCCCAGCCCTCGCCACGCTCCTCGTTGCCTTGTTACTTGGCCACAGCCCCAGACGCGGCTGCAGGCACACGTCAGGGACACATCAGCGGCGAGCGCGCCCGCCTGGGGCTGGAGATCCCTGCCACATTAATTAGTGTGTGGTGAGGTCACTCTGTGGTGAGGTCACTCTGTGGTGAGGTGACTCTGTGGTGAGGTGACACTGTGGTGAGGTCACTCTGTGGTGAGGTCACTCTGTGGTGAGGTGACCCTGTGGTGAGGTCACTCTGTGGTGAGGTCACTCTGTGGTGAGGTCACTCTGTGGTGAGGTGACTCTGTGGTGAGGTGTCTCTGTGGTGAGGTCACTCTGTGGTGAGGTCACTCTGTGGTGAGGTCACTCTGTGGTGAGGTCACTCTGTGGTGAGGTCACTCTGTGGTGAGGTGACCCTGTGGTGAGGTCACTCTGTGGTGAGGTGACTCTGTGGTGAGGTCACTCTGTGGTGAGGTGTCACTGTGGTGAGGTGTCACTGTGGTGAGGTGACCGTGTGGTGAGGTCACTCTGTGGTGAGGTGACTGTGGTGAGGCCACTCTGTGGTGAGGTGTCTCTGTGGTGAGGTGACTGTGGTGAGGTCACTCTGTGGTGAGGTCACTCTGTGGTGAGGTCACTCTGTGGTGAGGTGTCTCTGTGGTGAGGTGACCCTGTGGTGAGGTGACACTGTGGTGAGGTCACTGTGGTGAGGTGACCGTGTGGTGAGGTGACTGTGGTGAGGTGACTGTGGTGAGGTCACTCTGTGGTGAGGTGACACTGTGGTGAGGTGACACTGTGGTGAGGTCACTCTGTGGTGAGGTGACACTGTGGTGAGGTCACTCTGTGGTGAGGTGACCCTGTGGTGAGGTGACTGTGGTGAGGTCACTCCGTGGTGAGGTGACTCTGTGGTGAGGTGTCTCTGTGGTGAGGTGACCGTGTGGTGAGGTCACTCTGTGGTGAGGTGACTCTGTGGTGAGGTCACTCTGTGGTGAGGTGACTCTGTGGTGAGGTCACTCTGTGGTGAGGTGACACTGTGGTGAGGTCACTCTGTGGTGAGGTGACACTGTGGTGAGGTCACTCTGTGGTGAGGTGACACTGTGGTGAGGTGACCCTGTGGTGAGGTCACTCTGTGGTGAGGTCACTCTGTGGTGAGGTGACACTGTGGTGAGGTGACCCTGTGGTGAGGTCACTCTGTGGTGAGGTGACCCTGTGGTGAGGTGACTGTGGTGAGGTCACTCTGTGGTTAGGTGACTGTGGTGAGGTGACCCTGTGGTGAGGTGACCGTGTGGTGAGGTCACTCTGTGGTGAGGTCACTCTGTGGTGAGGTGACACTGTGGTGAGGTGACTGTGGTGAGGTCACTCTGTGGTGAGGTCACTCTGTGGTGAGGTCACCCTGTGGTGAGATGACCCTGTGGTGAGGTGACTGTGGTGAGGTCACTCTGTGGTGAGGTCACTCTGTGGGGTGGGGGTATGGGGTGTGGGGTGTGGGGTGGGTGTGTGGGTGGGGGTGAGGGTGTGGGGTGCAGGTGTGGGGGCGTGTGGGGTGGGGGCGTGTGGGGGTGTGGGGGTGTGGGCTCAGGGGGGGGGGGGCAGGAGGAGCGTTGCGGGGTGAGCGGGGCGCGTGCCCTGGGACCACGAATCGCAGCGGCGCACGCGACGCGAGGTCGCTGTCCGTGGTGGCCACGAGCCGGGCCCGTGGCGGCGGCGGTGGGGCAGTTCGAAGGGGCTCAGGCTGAAGCAGAGCCCCCTCCCCCCATCCCCCATCCTCCATCCTCCCTTGGTGGTAGTGATGCCAATGATAACGATGACAGTGGTGGTGGTGGTGGTATTGATAATCACGATGAGGATGCTGGTAATAACCACGATGAGGATGGTGGTAATAACCACGATGAGGATGGTGGTAATAACCGTGATGATGATGATGATGATGACGATAGTTTTGATAGCGATGGTGGTGGTTGGTAGTGGTGGTGGTGGTAGCGATCGGAGGCTGGACACAATGTGCTCACGAGCACAGGGAGCGAAGAGCGCGTGCTTAGCTCCGCTGGTGCATCGCTGCAGCAGGGGCCCGTGTATCTTTGTGTTGCTCGCACAAAAAAAACACGCAAAGACAAAGATCCCCCGTGTAGCCTTAACAGACTGTTGGGGCACGAGGGGGTGGGTGGTCAGCACCAACGTTTACACACCGCACCAGGTACTCATTTGAGGCTGAGTCGACTAAGGGGAGGCCCAGGACCTGTTCAGATCATCGTCGCCGCTGTTGGTCGTGAGCGGGAATCAAAACTCGGGTCGCCGGATTTGTAGCGCAGCGCCCTCACCGCTGCTCCACCGCTCCCCAGCACAAACAAGCCCCGTGCACGTTTGTGCCGCCCACATACACACACACAGTTACACACTTCACACACAGTCACACACACACAGTCACACACACACACACAGTCACACTCACACTCTCACACACACACAGTTACACACTCACACACAGTCACACACAACAACAACCGCCATTCGCCACTAAGTGGCGGTGACGTCACCACGACGCTTGTGCCAGGCTATGTGCACCGTGAGGCCACGTGAAGTGTCGAACGCCCGCTGGCAGGAGGTCACTGGGCAGACCCAGGTGCCACGGGTCGACTGACTGAGATGACTGGCTGATGCACCACCTGTGCCCCCTACTGTGCCAACCTGCTGTGCTTTAGCCACCCGGCGCTCCGCTCGTTGTTCTGAGCGTCGCTCCTCCGCCCTCCGTTGTTGTTGGAGGGAGGCTGCCTCCAACTGCCCAGTAGCATCCTTCACGAGCCTCCTCCACAGAGGCCGATCTTGACACCGCTGGTACCAGTCATCGGCAAGTCCACTCAGCTCCACGTCCTCCTGTACCACATCACTCCATCTCTTCTCTAGCCCGTGCCGCGCCCGCTTAGCCCCCTCAATCCGGCCAAACAAAAGCTGTTTCGGCATGCGGTGGCTGGGCATGCGGGCTACATGACCCAGCCATCGCAGCCTTGCCTGCCGGAGGAGCTCACCGATGGGACCCTGCCCAGATCTTCCAAGGATTTGTGAGCTCCTCACACAATCCAGTCTGGTTAAACCCAGGATGGATCGTAGGCAGGCCAGCCTAAATGTTTCTAACCGGCGAAGATGTTCCATTAGGGGGGTCCACGTTTCGCAAGCGTAGAGAAGGGAGGGAATGACCGTGGCCGAGAAGACCTGAAGCTTAGTGCGGAGCGACAGACCAGGTAGCTTCCACACAGCGTTACGCAACCGATGAAAAGATATTGCCGCTCGACTGATTCGGAGTGAGACCTCTGCTGTTAAACTGGAGCCAGTCATAAGCACACTGCCCAGGTATGGGAAACTCTCCACTCTCTCCACAACTGTCCCATCACCGATTGGGAGTTGTGGGGGTGGAGTGTGCGATGGTACAAAATACCCAGGCAGGTGCTTAGTTTTGGTGGGGCTGATGGTAAGGCCCCACCTCTTAGTGGCACGCTCCAGTCTCAGCAGCAGCGTCTCCAACTCCTCCTCTGAATGAGCAGCTATTACCAAATCATCAGCATACATAACGTGGTTGAGCAATAGGGAGCCATCCCTTGACCGCACCCGGGCATCGATCAGCCTCCCATTATATCTGTACCATATGGAGATTCCCCCGGTACAGCTATTGAAGGCTTCACGAACTACGTGGTCAAAATAGATGTTAAATAATGTAGGAGCCAGAGGACATCCCTGTCGCACCCCAAGGTGTACAGGGAATGGCTCTGACTCCCGGCCACGTAGTTTTACCCGGGCCCGCTCACCATCATGAAGGTCCTTAATGATCGTGAGGAGAGGGTCAGGTACTCCAAAAGCACGAAGAACAACCCAGAGCCCAGGCCTACTGATGGTATCATAGGCCTTGACCAGGTCAATAAAGCAGACATGTAGGTCTTGTTGGAATTCCCTACACCTCTGCTGTAGCAGACTGACAGAAAATATGGCATCTGTGCAGGACCGCCCTTTCCTGAAACTGCATTGGGGCTCCGCAAGCCTCTCCTCAGCGTGCCTGGCAAGGCGATGTTGAATAATCCTTGCCAGGACCTTTCCCGGCACACTGAGGAGTGAGATGCCCCTGTAGTTGTTACAGTCTGTGCGGTCCCCCTTCTTAAAGAGGGGGACCACCAGGGCATCCTTCCAATCCTGCGGAACCCGTCCAGTGGTCCAGACTGTTGTTATGATGTCATATAGGGCAGTCTGTGCACAAACGCCGCCCTCCCTCAGCATTTCGCTTGGGAGATCAACTCTGCCAGCTGCCTTTCCTGGTCTCAGACTCCGGATCGCCCTCAGTACTTCCTCAACAGATGGTACCTCAGCCAGCCACTCACAGGGGGTGACTTCTTCCAATATTTGAGGCACCGCAGCCTCAGCAGGGTCATCCTCACTTTGTGCCACGATGTTTTCCTGGCTGAGGGATTTTCCCTCCCCCAGGACCTCACAGAAATGCTCAGCAAATCTGCAAACCTGTTCCTGGGGGTCGGAGATTGGATCACCGTGTTTTCCCCTAATGATGGTAATAGGTGTGGCGCTGCAGGTTACTTTTTTGATGGAGTTAAATAGGGATTTGTGATCACGGGCCACTGTGGCAGACTCCATCTCCTCAGCAACCCGCGACCACCACCCATCCTTGCAGCGCCTCACGGCTCTCCGAACCTCCGAGCGAAGGCTGCGGTAAGCCTCCTCATTCTCTGACGTGGGATTCTGTAGCCAATGACAGTGGGCCTGTCGCTTTTTCTCAACCATCCTGAACACCTCCTCTGTCAGCCAGGGTCTCTGGGGAGGTCTGGACCGCGTACCCAAAGCAGCCATTGCAGCTGCATGAGTCATAGTCCTAAACCTCGCCCATTTACCCTCGACATCAGGAGGAGTCGGGGACGATGCCAATCCCAGCCGCAAGCGATGATGAAATTATCGCTTGCAACTTTCATCAGAAAACTGAGACCAGGCCACTTTAGGTTGGAATGGGGTCCTGGGTGTACACCCACCACCGGAGTGGAAGAATGGCAGGCGCATCTTACAGATGACTAGTCGATGGTCAGAGGGCAGATCAGCTCCGCAGTAGGTCCTAGTGTTAAGGACATGGGCTCGCATCCGCTGGTCCGTCACTACGTGGTCCAGCAAATGTTCTCGCTTGGACCCGGCATGCATCCATGATGTTGTGTGGATGCGCCGATGCCGGAACAGCGTGTTGGTAATTACAAGCCCATGGGCTGCACAAAAATCTAGCAGCCTCCTACCGTTGTTATTGAGCTGATCTGGCCCATGCCCTCCAATCACTCCAGACCAGGTGCCAGCATCATGACCAACTCGGGCATTGAAGTCACCCAACATGATGACTCTATCCCGAGGCGCCACTATAGCCAGCACCTGTGACAGGAGGTCATAGAAGGCATCTGACTCATCGGCTTTGCCTGCATCCCTCCACGGATGTTCATCTTCGGTGGGGGCATAAGTAACCACGACCACCATTCCTCGCCTCCGGTTGATGGGAAGGCGAGCCCAAAGTAGCCTGGGGCTTACAGCTTCCCACACCTCACCGCCACGCTCCCACGCCCCCTTCATTCTTTTGTTCTAAAGAAGAGCCACACCCTGTTGTTTGACAGTCTGCTGCCCCGAGTAGAGGACTGTCCACCCCTCATGGTGGCAGGAGCCAGAGCCGGTCCACCGGACCTACACAAACACACACAGTCACACACTCACACACACTCACACACACTCACACACACTCACACACACATACAGTCACACACATACAGTCACACACTCACACACTCACACTCACGCACACGCAATCTTACACACTCACACACAGTCACACACTCACACACACACTCACACACTCACTCACGCACACGCAATCTTACACACACGGTCACATGCAGCGGTACCTACAGACGCATATCGACACATCCAGCGAGGTACACTAACACGGAGTGCGCCTTTGAGTCGCTATTATGCCCACGGCGTTTGCATGCCCTGCAAAAGGGGTTGGTTGTGTGTGTCAAAGCAGAAATGTGTACACGCCAAGAGATCTGTACATTTCTTTTTTTTTCCCAAATGAGGGTGGAAACCCCAAAGCGAACGTGGTTTTGTTTTCGTGGCAGTGATCGGTGCGCAGGCCGAGACCGGCGAATTTCCACAATGATTAGGACGCGCCCGGTCGCCTTTGCGTCCCCAGCACTGCCGTCGTGAATGTATGTACGTTGAACTTCTTTCGCACCGTAAGGAGCCAACTGCGCTCATTAGCTATGTTTAGGTTTATTGAATATTTTGTTAAGGCTGAGTCGACCTAAGGGAGGTGTAGCGCAAGTTCAGACAGACCCAACTTGCCACACTGATGTTGCACATGGCCTGGAATCGAACTCGGGTCGCCAGAGTCAAAGTGTAGTATGCTAACCATGGCACTACCGCTCCCTACAAAGACAAAGACCCCCCCCCCCGTATAGCCTCAACATATTTCTGAGACAAGTGGCTGCTAGCGAGTACCTATGCAGGCCAGCACGCCATATGAGGGTGTGGGTGGCACGCACCATGCCCGGACGCCTTTGTCTCCCAATTAGCGATGTTTACACACCACACCAGGTGCTCATTTGAGGCTGAGTCGACCTAGAGGAAACCCAGGGACGGTTCAAATAATTATCGTCGATGGGGTTGGCCGTGAGCGGGAATCGAACTCGGTTGGCCGGATTTGTAGCGCAGCTCGCTAACCACCGCGCCACCGCTCCCCACTCACACGGACAACGCCCCCCCTGCCCCCCACCTCCCCCGAGGGGTCTCGAGATGAAATTGACGCGAGGAGACGGTGTCTGGGTGGCATCGCGAACCTTTGGCGCAAAACAAACACCACGCGGATTACCGCTCGCTCGATTGCTTTGATGATCATCGCGGTTTCATAATACTGACGAACAGCATGAGTTAAGCGGTATCATGTGGTGGTGGTGGTGGTGATGATGATTTAAGCCGATTGAATGATGACGATGAAGATTTAAGCTGCGTGATTGGATGATGATTTTAATTGTTGGTGAAGCTGCTTTGTTGTAAATTATGTGTTGATGGCAATGATTTTTGATAATGATGATTCAGGCCCACCCTGTCAATTTTACTGATGGTGGTGGTGATGGTGATGATGGTGGTAGTGGTAGTGATGATGGTAGTGGTGATGATGGTGGTGATGGTGGTGGTATTGATGGTGGTGATCATGATGGTTGTGGTGATGACAATGATGGTGGTGGTGGTGATCATGATGGTGGTGGTGGAAGTGATGGTGGTAGTGGTGATGATGGTGGTGATTGTGATGGTAGTGATGGTGGTGATCATGATGGTTGTGGTGATGACAATGATGGTGGTGGTGGTGGTGATCATGATGGTGGTGGTGGTGGAAGTGATGGTGGTAGTGGTGATGATGGTGGTGATTGTGATGGTAGTGATGGTGGTGATCATGATGGGTGTGGTGATGACGATGGTAGTGGTGGTGGTGGTGATCATGATGGTGGTGGTGATGACGATGGTAGTGGTGATGATGGTGGTGGTGTTGGTGATTGTGATGATGGTGATGACGTGCGTGGCTGTTCCTCTGGCGCAGTTATTCGCCGCGTGCGAGGAGCCGGTGACGCGAACCCCGGGGAGGGAGACAGAGGGGGGGGGGCAGGGGGGGGGGCATGGGGGATGCGACAGCACGTGACACTGGTGGGAGATCAGCATCGCCCCCCTCCCTCACCTGGCTCCCCTCTCCTGCCCCCCCCCCCACCTCCTCCCCGTAGCCCCTACATCACCGCCGTCACCACCACCACCATCATCCACGCGACTACCATCACCATCGTGACCACCATCACCACCATCACCACCCCCGTATCGCCTTCATAACAGATTGTTGGGGTAAGTGGCTATGAAGGCCGGCACGCTACGTTGCGGCGGTGGGTAAAAAGCACCACGCCCGACCGCCTTTGTCTCCCCAGCGATCGTGTTTATGTACACAATAAAGCCGCTACTCATTTCAGGCTGAGTCGACCCGGCAGCGCTGGGGGGGGGGGGGTGGCCGGGAGGGGGGGGGGAGGTGTCAGAATCGCTTCGGACATCACTCGCCGCTGATTTTGGCCGGCCCAGTTCGTATCGCAGCGCGCTGACCACTGCGCCACCGCTCGCTACCGATCAGCGCCGACATCTCCCCCGCGCAGCCGTGCCGCCTCCTCCTCCTCCTCGAGAGACAGACTTGATGGGGGGAGGACAGAGGCGGGCAGAGAGAGAGAGAGAGGGGGAGGGAGACGGGAGACGGGAGACCGTGCGTAGGAGGAGGGAGGAGAGGGGAGGAGGCGAGGCGGAGGGAGGTAGAAGGGAGATTTTGCGCTCCCTACTCATTTCCAGACACCGAGTCTGACTCGCCCGCACGCTCGCAGGAGGAGCGAGGAACCAAGGGGGAGAGAGAGAGAGAGCGAGCGAGAGAGCGAGCGAGAGAGACGATGAGACGCAGACATGCGCAACGGGGAGACGAGGGCGAGAAAGTGAGAGCGGCAAGTGAAGAGTGAAAGGGATCTTCAATCGCATTTCGGGGAGGCTTTGCCGTGAGCGCCTTCTGTTGCTGGTGTCGCGGGGAGGAGCGCGATCTACCCCGGATCGGCGCGTCAAGCAACGCCACGAGGAAGACGTCCTCTCTAGAGAGAGAGAGAGAGCGCGTATAGGGAGAGGGGGCGAGATAGAGAAAAAAGAGAGAGTCTAAAGGGCAAGACAGCCACTGCCGCCCATAGGAAAATTTATTTTCTGCGATGGGGTTAAAGCCGGGACGCTCACCACCGGCTCGCGTGCCCGACGCCAGCTAAAGAAGGCTCAACACTTGGTGGTGGTGGTGGTGACGAGGCTAGTAGAGGTGGTGATAGCTGAGTGTGTGTGTGTGGGGGAGGGGAGGGCGGTTATCTCACTCCTCCTCATCCTCCTCTTCTCATCCCCCCTCCTCCTCGCGTCTCGCCACTCCGCGCGGCTGAGCGGCGGCGCTCGCGACACGAGGAGAGGCGCGCGCAGTGGAAGCGGTGAAAGTTTTGACCAGGAACACGCGGGGGGGCGGGGGCGAGAGATGAAGGCGATTGGAGCGAGTGCGTGAAGCGGAGGGTGGCGGAGTTGGGCGGTGAGGACGCGCGCCAGTTGAGAGACGCGTGAGAAGATCTGAGAGGATCTCGGTTGAGGAGGAGCCGGAGAGGATGCGGAGGCAGAACAAGAGTGAGGTGCTCGAGAAGCGCGCGAGTTGAGGAGCGCGCAGAGGCTGCCGGCAGCAGGCGGTGTGTGCGTGTATGTGCGTGCGTGTAAGTTGAACTTCTTTCGCACCGTGCGTAGCCAACCGCGCTAATCGGAGGTGCGTCAGACTCCAGGCGCGGTGGTGAGTCGCTAGTCCGGCGCCGAGGAGCGCGACCACCAGCGGAGGGCGAGGAGGAGAGCGACGGGCGAGGAACGAATCGGGGAGCGATTGTGAAGAGCAGAGGGCCCGGGAAGGCGGCTGGCGATCGTGCGGCATCAGAATCCCGCACAGGAAGGGGGTGAGCGGAGTGGTTTAGAGCTCCGACGCGGGTAGAGAGGCGAGGGAGAGCCAAGTGCGGGTTTACGCGCGAGCAATGGAGGGGGAGCCCGGGTCGGGGTGGGAACCCATGCGTTCCGACGCCGTGTGGTCCGAGGTGCTCGGCTCGAGTGATTTCTCCTCCTCATCCGCGTCTTCATCCTCCTCCTCCTCCTCATCACCGCCAGCCTCCGTCCTGCACGAGGGCGATGCTCATCTTCATATTTCTCCCAGCAACCTGAGTTACCTGCCCTTCTACCAGCACTCCCCTCCCGTGGCGGCCACGTTCATCATGGCCTACCTCTTCATCTTCCTGCTCTGCATGATCGGCAACGGACTCGTGTGCTTCATCGTGCTGCAGAGCCGACGCATGCGGACCGTGACCAACACCTTCATCCTCAACCTGGCCATCAGCGACCTCCTCGTCGGCCTCTTCTGTATGCCCACCACGCTGGTGGACAATCTCATCACCGGTGGGTAACCTTTTTTGTCCGGATCGATTGTTGCACGTGTATGTGTGTATGTTGAACTTCTTTCGCACCGTACGTAGCCAATCGTGCTGACTCGGAGATGCCGGGGAGGGTGATGGGAGGGGGACAAACTAAACACAAAAAGCATTTTTTTATATATATAAATGAGTTGTCAATCTTGATTTAAAATTTGCATAGCTCCAGTGTGGGTGAAAGCGATGTTATGGAGCAGTCAAAACGCTGTATAAGCAGTCTCCACACTTTGTTGAGCTAGCAGTTGTGGCCAGGTCGCTTCTGAATAATAAATTAATGCCTCAGTGGGATTTACGTGGTAAGATAAAAAATATATAGTTTAGTTTTATTTTTATGTTTTGTTAAAGTCACGTGCTTACCTTTCCCATACTTTGCACTCCTACCGTGTGTGTTGTACTGTTTGTTGTTGTAACGTTCTTACCCGCCCCTACTGGACATCTGTGAAAAGAGCTTTATAGCTCATCGGATTTCTCCGGTATAAATACACATTCTGATTCTGCTATACTTGTTTTTAGTCCATCAACCCATTGGCTTTCAACGTCAAGAAAACGCTGGACCAGGTGTCGACTGAGAAGAGAAAAAACGGTCCATTGTTATTCCGTCCGTTTGTCTGTTTACCCAGGAAAGCCAAAGCATCGACGATTCTCAAGACTCATTTGCAGGAGGGTCTTGCCCATGTCTCCGTAGTAGTGTGGGGGGGGGGGGTGGGGGGGGATTGGCACGATGTTGTTGCTGCGTACGATACCAATTCGGTAAAAGTGCGGTGTAATGTTTCCAAGCCTGTGTGTGGGTTTTTATATTTTTTGTAGCTATGGGGAGAAATCCGAGAACTCCGAGGAAACCCGCGCGGAACACAGGGAGAACTTACACACTGCAGAGTTTGCTTATGGGCAAATTCTGCTGGATAATAACAGCAATGCACCGATGAACTGACTATATTAATTTATTTGTGATATTTACTGATGTGTGCTTTGACCAATAACGCTCCACAGCAACGCATCATGAGTTTGCAAAGTTCGTGCGTTGGGGTGACGTGTGGGTAGCCCCACCTCTTCCAAGACATCTATGCGAGGATGGAAGAGTAGGCCAAAAATACCCTCTAGGGGAGGGGGGGGGGGACTCTATGGAGATCGATCTGTCGAGTCGAGACCCATCCTCCAGCAGGCGCGCGAGCAAAGCTATTGCGGTGTTTGCGCCTTTACATCTTCGCGAAAGACGGCGGCGGCGCTGTCCCTTTCAGCACCACACTCGGCCGCGTCGGTCTCCCCGTCACGCGTGAACGAACTCGCTCGCGCAGCCCCACGTGCACTCACGCGCTTCCACACACACACACACGGCACCACGCTGGTCCTGGGATTCCCCCCCACCACCACCGCCTTTCACCAGTGTGGTGAAGTATGGTTAAATAGCTAAACATCCCCCCCCCCCACCAACCCATCTCTACCGTGACCGACACATGGTGGGGAGGTCTTTCATCCCAACAGTGGATTAACGCGCAGCTTCAAAGCGTCACTATACTGGGTACTCGTTTGAGGTCGAGTCGACCCAGAGGAGGCACGGGACAGGTTCAGATGTTAATGCTCGACTCACGTTAGCCGCGGCCGGGTATCAAACGCGGGACGCCGGGGTTCGTGGCGGAGCGCGCTAACCGCTGCGCCACCGCTCCGCGAGAAAGCCCACGATTAAAAAAAAGCAGCGGTGACGTCATCGCGGCGCTTTGCGTGCCAGGCTAGGTGCACGTGCGCGAGCCACTTGAAACTCGATGACAAGGGGGCGATAAGACAGAGATGCAGGTTGCTGCGGGTTGACTGCTGTGCCAGGCTAGGTGCAGGAAGTTCCGGGGCAGACCCAAGGTTGTTAAGGCTTGGCTGACCCAGATGACTGGCACATGCGCCCCCTGTGGTCCCCTGTATGTATGTGCATGTACGTTGAACTTCGTTCGCACCGTACACAGCCAACCGTGCTAATCGGAGGTGCTACCTTGCCGTGCTTACAGCCGCGCGGCGCTCTGCTCGTTGTTGTGAGCGTCGCTCCTACGACCTCCCGCTATCGCCATTGAGCAGTGGCAGGGAAGCGAATATTTGAACCCAAGAAGACCCCACTATTACCCCCGCCCCCACCCCCTTCCACCACAAATATGTTTGCCCTAATGTACCACCCACCACCCCCTCAAAGCCATTAAAAAAGCAATAAGCTTCCAACTTTTAAGTTATTGGTTTAATCATGAGCAGAATTAGAGGGCTTGGGCAGGACTCATCGCGGCCAGAGTGGATGACGGCTGATGGATGATCGTGGCGAGCGGCGGGACGCTCAGCCACAGGAGTGAGGACCGCCGTGGAGGGTGGAGTGGCGTGATGGATTGTCGCGCCGTGACACCGTCAGGAAAGACGATGACCATCGTGGTGGTAAGCCTTCATCCCGCAGTGGATAGACCGTGGACGATAATGATGTTTTTTTTAAGCAGTAAATTTGGCTGGGTGCCATTGAGGTCACAGTAGTTCCAGAAGGGTTTTTCAACTCAGCCCATCAGCCCTTCGAACGAGGGGGGGAGGGGGGTCGATAAAAGAAACGAGAACCACTTTGTAGAAGCTCAACAGTTACCTTTCCTGTGGGTGGATGCACCCCGCCTCGCTCCGCCACCACCGCGGGAGGATGGAATTCCCAGCAGCTGACATTCGCGACGATTTGCCTGCGGGAGTGGGCGGATCCTCGTGTCGGAGTCCATAAACGTAACATCAACAGCGGACAAGTTCAATCCGCTGCTGGATGGAGACCTCTCCCGCCTCCTCCCCTCCTCCCCCCACCACACCACGGATCCCACAATGTGCGACGAAGCTCCGACCTCCTTTCAAGGGGGGGTGGGGGGAGGGGGTCGCTCCATCTCTCGCGGAGCGGGACCGTCCGTTTGCGTCGGGGTTAATTTGACGCCTCGGGGTTCAATTGGCCCGATTCCCCCCGGTCTCCTTCGGGATAACAGCAGCAGCAACAACAACAACAACAACAAAATAATAAAAATAAATAACGGACTCGTCCGTCTTGATTGGCTCCTCCTCACTTTGGTTATACAGATTTAGAATTGCTCATTGATTTGCCCTATCGATTCTTTGATTGGTTAATTGGAATCGCACCCTTCGCGGGATTGCGCCGAAATGAGAGGGGATCCTTGCGCAGCAAGTGAGTTGTTGTTGTTGTTGTTGATGTTGATGTTGTTGTTGTTGATGTTGTTGTTGTTGATGTTGTTGTTGATGTTGTTGTTGATGTTGTTGTTGTTGTTGATGTTGTTGTTGATGTTGTTGTTGATGTTGTTGTTGTTGATGTTGATGTTGTTGTTGTTGTTGATGTTGTTGTTGTTGATGACCCGCTCTGTGTGGACCGGGGAGGAGAAAGGAGAACCCCCTCGTGTGGAGGGTGGTGGTGGGGGGGGAGGGGGGGGAGGGGGGAGGGGGTCCCCGTGCTGTCTTCCCACGTGGTGATGCAAAACATTAAAAAGGCCTCTTGCCAAACATCCCGTCGCCGCAGGACCCTCTTGAATAAATACACGAAGATGACATTGTCGTCATCAACGCCGTGGTCGTCATTTAGCTATTATGAAGATAACACGTGAATCAGACGTAGGGAAATCGGTACCCGATGTTTAATGATGTATACAGAAAGACTCCTGCTCAGGAGGATTCCTGCGCCGCAATGTTTGGCCGCTTCGTTCGTGAGTGATTTGCTTCGTGTAGGGGAAACTGAACTGCTTGGGGGAAACTCACGCTGCAGACTTTGGTTTCACAAATCTCTACGTGATCCGCCAACCCTTGCCTCCAACCCCAGTGGGTCGCGCGCGCACGTCAGCATGCAAATCGATTCGCGCTCGGGCACATTCTTAATTCACTTTCTCCTTCCTCTCCCCGTCATTATCTCCCCACCCGCCACCATTGACAAATATCCCCCGTATAACCTTAACAGACTGTTGGGGCAAGCGCTGTTAGCGAGTAGCATCTATGAAGACCGGAACGGTGCACGAGGGGGTAGGTGGCCGGCACCACGCCCGGACGCCTTTGTCTCCCCAGCGGCGATGTTAACACACACTGCACCAAGCACTCATTTGAGGCCGAGTCGACCTAGGGGGGAGGCTCAGGACCGGTTCAGATAATCGTCACTGGGTGTTGGCCGTGAGCGGGAATCGAACCCGGGTTGCCGGGTTCGTAGCGCAGCGTAGCGCTGACCGCTACACAACCGCTCCCCCTACACACACCACACAATGAGAAACAATCAACACCCCGAACACTCAACCCTCCGCGTCTCTTGATTGATTGAGTGATGTTGCCAGCTGACTCATTAGCGGCTGTGATTAGTGAAGCGAGCGCTGGGACAATGCAAAATATGCCCTCCCTCCCTTCCCCCTCCATTCCCATTGAGTGGTTGGCCTCCACGGAGGTCCCAGTATTTGTCAGAAATCGGGGTCAGGGTAAGTGATGTAGCAAATGGCTCGGGCTGTACAAAGGGTCAGTGCCAGGTCCATAGGCCTGCAGTGGAAATAACCCCAAAAATTTAAATTATAGTCGAGGTCATGCTGGCTCTAGCATCGTCTTTGTCAGCATCATCATTATCGTCATCGCGAACTTGCACGGCCTCAATTATCACCATCTGTGTTCACTACTGCCTCGATCATCATCATCATAATCATCACGTGGGGATTTTCAGTCAGTGTCAGCACGTGATTTGGCCATCTCAGTCGTCATCATCATCTTGAAACATCAATGTCATCATCATCATCAGCATCGTGATACATCAATATCATCATCATCATCAAATCGAGTAGCCTTAATGATCATCATAACAATTAGCACGGTTTGGCTACGTACGGTGCGAAAAAAGTTCAACATACATCATGAAAGAGGGGAAACTTCGATCATCAGCAGCATCATAATCGGGATACATCACTGCCGTCAACATTCTGTTCAAATGTGCCAAGTGAATGTATTATCATTATCATCAGCAGCGTCATCCCTTAAGTGATTCTCAACCAGGGCTGCACGCACCCTCTCGGGGTGCGTGATGCCCCTTCTGGGTGAAGGAGACACGCCAGATTTTTTTCGAAGGTAAATAATAATAATTAAAAAAACCACACATATAAGGCAGGGGCACGTAAGTACAGCTGACTTTGTTTCATCAAACCCTGTGTGTGTGTTGATTAAACACATAATGTTGTTTTACGATTGAGAAGCAAAGGGGTGCAGGCTGAAGGAAGGGGTTCAGAACCATCGCTCCATGCCAGAGTTTATCGAACCTGATTGGCCAGCAGACCACTCAGCCGATGCAAAACGTTTCCACGGACCACCCAGCCCAGCCCGCCACATCCCCAACCCTGGCGATGAAACGCGTTCGCTTCTCTCTCTCTCTAAATGCCAGTCATACAAAGTGATTTAGATTACCGGTATATAACAAAGCTAATGTACGCAAGATATAAGGGGGTTTTTTTTCTAGGGGTGCCATTTAGATATTAGGGTTAGGACAGTTTTAACCGGGCACCTTATATGATTTCATTTTTAAATTAAATATCATAAGTAAAATGTTAATTTATATCCGAAACCAAAGGTATCATATTTATTGGACCGATGGTCTAAAATAAAGGGGTTTTGGGGGGGGGGGGGTTTATAGATCGCGTAAATATAAACATGTCATATTCTATGGTTCGTTCGGTAAAGTCACGTAGATGGAAACAATTAAGTGATTAAAAATATCACGACGTTTCGATCGCAATACAAGTGGTTGTCGTTACTGATGACGACCGCTTGTGTTGCAATCCAAACGTCGTGCTATTTTTAATCACTTCATTTTCAATTTTTATTTTTTCTATCTACGTGACTTTACCGAAAGAGCCATAGAATATGAATTCCTGCAGTCACGAAAGCTTTAGGTCAAAATATAAACACGTCGTTAAATCTGCCATCACCCGACACAGATAATTAGTAAGTTTTGTCACGTAAACAAAAAAAACCGTGCCAATTAGTTACTAGTTCAGCACACCGGCGTGTTGGGAGAGTAAACACTCAACGTTGACAATTCGAGTGCTGAAACGTTGCTCCAGGGCGATCAAACCCCGCTTCGTCAGGCGAATTCGCCACAATCGCCTGACTCCTCCGGACCGACGACTTTCCCCCGTCGTACGAATGTGGAATCTCCAACGCTGGCTCGGAATCAACGACACAGGCGAACACTGTCCAGTGTTCCGTTGGAGCGTGGAAAAGCCCTCTCTGCCACTCTCCGTCGCCCGGCGAGTAAATCTCTCAACGCGCACGCGCAGGACAAACGCGCGCACGCGCGCACACTGTGAGTGACAACGACCGGCTTACTCCTGCACATAATCAATGTCCTCTCTTTATCCAGGAAAGCCGTCCATCGATTCTCGAGGATCTTTCTAAGAATAATTTCCCTGCCACGTTGGGCCGTTTGGCCAATTACATTTGAGAAAAATCTGAGTGCCCAATGAAAACCCCACCGCACACAAGCGGCAGGGGATTATAACGTTTCGAGATCTGCACAGATGGGTTCATAACCCCCCCTCCCTCTTCCCCGCTTGCTGCGCCGTTGCATCTCAGCCACAGCATGGCCCGGTGGATTTGGAAATTTCACAAATCCCCGACGTGATTCACCAACCCCCGGTTATAATTGCGGTGTGTTATAACCGTAAAAAGTCTACACGCCGCCTGCCTTCGCGGGCGACGTTAAAGACTCCGTGACGTCATTCTCAAGTGTAGACCATTGCGTAACAGTAAGTCAGGCTCCGATTGTGCCAACGTTCGAAGATTACGCAGCGAATTCCTCGATGCGGGACTACGCAGCAGCAGCAATCATCGCCCCCTCGTGGCAGAGTCACGCCCAGGTCAATGTCGCAAACGAGGCTTCATCCAATTCTCTTGGGACTCTCCACTTGGTTAACCAAACAAATACACACGAAACTTGAAACCCCTGCTCAGTAGGGCGGCTCCATAGCTCCGCACCGCGGTGGCTAGGAGATGTTAACTATCTCGCCAGGTATGCAGGAGGTCGTGGGTTCGATCCCGACCCTGACGCCTGCTGTACAATTTGGAGTTTGCACGTTTCCCTCGTGGTCGCGTGGGATTTTTCTCCGGGTCCACTGGATTTTTCCCTCCACATTTAGAATCAACATCGCGCGTTTGGAGTATTTTGGCCGCTATAAATGTCCACACGATAAGCCAACCTCGCTGAGCTATCATTTGTAATAGCCAGGTCGCTTCTGGAAAGGAGTTATACATAGCTCAGTGGGCCCTTGCCTGGTAAAATAAACAATGGTAGTAATTGTTTTTTTCCTTCCTTCGCCCCCCGTCCACTGTGCGCTCCTCCAAATCTTCCGCATCTGAAACCCTCTCGGGCCGCTTCTCTTCCTCCTTCTCCCGTCGGCGGTCCGCGGCCAGGCGCCGCAGCGCGTTGCCAAACATCGTGGGACCTCCCAACGTTACAAACATTTCATTTTATTCGAGAGCGGGGGGCGGGGGGTGGGACGGGAGACGTCACGAGGCGCGGCACGTCAAATCCGTCGCGTTTCACCTGCCGCCAGCCCACCACGGCTAATGAATTGTTTTGTTAATTTTAGTTGTGGGAGGAGGGAGCCCGGTCTGCGCATGCCCCCCCCCCCCCAGTACTAATGACGCTCATTTCTCCGGGAATGACTCCCTGACCTCTGTGCAGCCCATCTCGTGCCCCCCCCCGAATTGCTTTTCCCGCCGGAAAGGTCAAATATTACACAATCAAAGCCGCGCTTTGAGCATCGACCACGCTGAGAATGAGAAAACACGGTCGTCCGTGGCGTAGGTAATGTCAGCAGCAGCAGCAGCGGAAGAATTGGCAAAAATCAAACTGAGCCCGAGGTGGCCCTGTAGCTCACGGGACTCGTAATGGCCGCGTCCCAGACGCTGAGCCACCGCCATGCACCGCTGAGATCCTAAATAAAACGATTAGAAACACTTTTTTTTCTAATTTAATTTTACCAGGTAAGGTCCACTGAGCTATGAATCTCTTTTTTTCAAAAGCGACCTGGCCACAAGTGAGAGCTCAACCAAGTGGCTTATCAAGTGGAAATGTACAGCAGCCAAATCATCCAAACGCGGGATGTTCATTCGAAATGTGGAGGGGAACACCAGAGGACCCGGACAACACAGCCACGCGACCACGGGGAAAGAGAGAGAACATGCAGACTCTAAATATACAGCAGCAGGCGTCTGGGTCGGGATCGCCACAAATGATAGCTCAACGAAGTGGATTTTCATAGCAGCTTAATATTCTAAATGCACGTTTCTGAATGTGGAGAAAAAACCCGGAGGACCTGGAAAAAAATTCACGCGATCACGGGGAGCGAGAGAGAGAGACGATGCAAACGCCAAATATACAGCAGCAGCCGCCGTCAGGGTCGGGGTCGAACCCACGACCTCCTGTACACCAGGCGAGGTAGTTAACATCTCGTCACCATGGAACCCTCGCCCGATATCATCGGATCTCACAAGCTAAGTGGGATTGAGCCTGGTGAGTACTCGGATGGGCGACTGCCTGTTAATGCCCGGTGTTGTACGTATAGGCTTGGGCCCTGAGGTTGCCAGTACAGCAATGGATTATTGAATCTATCTGCACAGCGCTTTGGGTGTCACCCATTCCCCCTCCCACACACCCCTAACCTCTATTTATGATTTTTCTCGGACTCTGCCAATTTCCTTCCACATGCCAAAACATTGATGAATGGAATTGGCCGAACATCCCAATGTAGCAGGACCAGCTCCGAAAAATAAACAAACAAACAAAAAACTGCTCAAGATTCATTGAGGATTTCCCGGATAAATAAATGGCATTGCTATTACGGTTGGCCACATCAGATATAAAAACAGCTTGAGATCCTGGCTTCAAACCCGGGAAGCCTCCTTCAGGGGGCGTGCGGGGGGGGGGGTTCATCCTTTGCCACGGCTGAGACGTGAAGGCAGTGCTGCCCTTACCGGCGCTTCAACCGAACCCTTAGCGCTGTGGTTGAACAAATGGCCTCTGCCTGACCCCACTCAGAAGGGTTCAAAGTGAAAGCCTGTGCATTAAAATTAATCATTTTATTTACGTGCTGATTGTGCACCACCGCCTTGGCAAATTACTAATTAACAACAACAAAAATGCAATACCTTCGTAAATATTAACACTGCGGCGTCAAAAGGAAATATATAAGGCGACGTTTCGGGTAATGGCCCTTCTTCATAGCACGTAGAAAGGTTTTACCTCTCTGTCCTCTCTATGTATTGTGAAGGACCATTGCCCGACACGTCACCTGTTATATACTATTACTTTGAAGCCCACACGTTGTTGACACGTGTTGACATTAAAAAAAATTCATTCTAAATAAATGTCATTGTTATTACCTTTCGCCACATCAGATAAACAAAAAATTGAATCACCGCGGTTGAGATCCTGGCATTTTAAAATTTTCATTTTCAAAATTAAATGGAAATGTTTTCTACGTATTTTGTTTACATATCCCTGCTCTCTTGCTACGTGTCAATCAAAAGTCGCGGGTGACTCCAGAAGTAGTTATGCAGCGTTATCTTCCAGCGTCATCCCCTGGCACCGTGCAGTCTCTCCACGTCGGCTTGCTTGCCAGCAAAGTGCGATCGCATTCATTAAAGAGCGTTTAGGAAATCAATGGGTAGCACACAAAGATTGTACCTCACTTACGAGACGCATCCCACTCGATATCGCCATGCGTGACTGCCTTTCCAGCTCCCTGCAAGTCCCTACACCGGGAGGGAGGGAGCGGTGGTGCAGTGGTTAGTACACAGGGAGGGAGTGGTGGTGCAGTGGTTAGTAAACAAGGGGGAGTGGTGGTGCAGTGGTTAGTACACAGGGAGGGAGTGGTGGTGCAGTGATTACTACACAGGGGGGAGTGGTGGTGCAGTGGTTACTACACAAGGAGGGAGTGGTGGTGCAGTGGTTACTACACAAGGAGGGAGTGGTGGTGCAGTGGTTACTACACAAGTAGGGAGTGGTGGTGCAGTGATTACTACACAGGGGGGAGTGGTGGTGCAGTGGTTAGTACACAAGGAGGGAGTGGTGGTGCAGTGGTTACTACACAAGGAGGGAGTGGTGGTGCAGTGGTTACTACACAAGTAGGGAGTGGTGGTGCAGTGATTACTACACAGGGGGGGAGTGGTGGTGCAGTGGTTAGTAAACAAGGGGGAGTGGTGGTGCAGTGATTACTACACAGGAGGGAGTGGTGGTGCAGTGGTTAGTAAACAGGGAGTGGTGGTGCAGTGGTTAGTACACAGGGGGGAGTGGTGGTGCAGTGGTTAGTACACAGGGGGGAGTGGTGCTGCAGTGGTTACTACACAAGGAGGGAGTGGTGGTGCAGTGGTTAGTAAACAAGGGGGAGTGGTGGTGCAGTGGTTACTACACAGGGGGGAGTGGTGGTGCAGTGGTTAGTACACAGGGAGTGGTGGTGCAGTGGTTAGTACACAGGGAGGGAGTGGTGGTGCAGTGGTTACTACACAAGGAGGGAGTGGTGGTGCAGTGGTTAGTACACAGGGAGTGGTGGTGCAGTGGTTAGTACACAGGGAGCCCACAAAAAATGCCCCCCACCCTTGCAGACTAGCGACAGCTGTGGATCGAGCATGACCACTCATTTGTGGAGCTGCGCGGCCCGACACGAGAAGTCCTCCACCCGGTGGAGGCGGTGGGGGGGGGGGGGGGTGGGCCCCCCACACTCACCCCCCACACTCACCCCCCACACTCACCCCCCACACTCACCCCCCACACTCACCCCCCACACTCACCCCCCACACCGCCCCCTCTTGCTCCGCAGCCCCTTTCTAAGACAATAATAATGATAATAAAACCACGTGGGCTCTGGCATTTGCCGAGGAAATCGCGAAAAGCGGCAGCGCTGATTGCGCGGCGCGACTCGCTCCGCTCGCCTCACCACATCACTCACCACTCACCACTCTCTCTCTCATAATCACTCACCACTCACCACATCACTCACCACACTCTCTCATAATCACACTCACCACTCACCACATCACTCACCACTCACCACATCACTCACCACTCACCACATCACTCACCACACTCTCTCATAATCACACTCATCACTCACCACATCACTCACCACATCACTCACCATACTCTCTCATAATCACACACACACACACTCACCACTCACCACATCACTAACCACTCACCACATCACTCACCACTCACCACATCACTCACCACATCACTCACCACACTCTCTCATAATCACACACACACTCACCACATCACTCACCACTCACCACATCACTCACCACTCACCACATCACCCACCACTCACCACACTCTCTCATAATCACACTCACCACTCACCACATCACTCACCACTCACCACTCACAACATCACTCACCACACTCTCTCATAATCACACACACACTCACCACATCACTCACCACTCACCACATCACCCACCACTCACCACACTCTCTCATAATCACACTCACCACTCACCACATCACTCACCACTCACCACATCACTCACCACATCACTCACCACACTCTCTCATAATCACACACTCACCACATCACTCACCACAATCTCTCATAATCACACTCACACACTCACCACTCACCACATCACTCACCACAATCTCTCATAATCACACACACACACTCGCCACTCACCACTCACCACATCACTCACCCCAATCTCTCATAATCACACACACACACTCACCACATCACTCACCACATCACTCACCACACTCTCTCATAATCACACACACACACATTCACCACATCACTCACCACATCACTCAGCACAATCTCTCATAATCACACACACCACTCACCACTCACCACATCACTCACCACAATCTCTCATAATCACACACACACACTCACCACTCACCACATCACTCACCACAATCTCTCATAATCACACACACACACTCACCACTCACCACATCACTCACCACACTCTCTCATAATCACACACACACACTCACCACTCATCACATCACTCACCACAATCTCCCATAATCACACACATACACTCACCACTCACCACATCACTCACCACAATCTCTCATAATCACACACACCACTCACCACTCACCACATCACTCACCACACTCTCTCATAATCACACACACAAACTCACCACTCACCACTCACCATATCACTCACCACAATCTCTCAGAATCACACACACACACTCACCACTCACCACATCACTCACCACACTCTCTCATAATCACACACACAAACACTCACCACTCACCACATCACTCACCACATCACTCACCACAATCTCTCATATCCGCACTCACCACTCACCACTCACCACATCACTCACCACATCACTCACCACACTCTCTCATAATCACACACACACTCACCACTCACCACATCACTCACCACACTCTCTCATAATCACACACACAAACACTCACCACTCACCACATCACTCACCACACTTTTTCATAATCACACACACTCACCACTCACCACATCACTCACCACAATCTCTCATAATCACACACACTCTCTCACACTCTTACACACAAACACTCACCACTCACCGCCTGCCTCACCACATCACTCACCACACTCTCTCACACTCTAACACACACTCACCACTCACCGCCTGCCTCACCACATCACTCACCACACTCTCTCACACTCTTACACCACACCGCACACCACGCCACACATTGCACACCGCACACCACACCACACATCTCTCCACGCACGACGACACACACGAAACCCAACAACCACACCACCGCACTCCACCACACCACACATCACACCACAGCACTTCTCCCCAGCCACATCTCCCTCTAGACCAGCGCTTCGGCAAACCAAAATAACAAGAAGAGCCATTTTAATAGAATTCTGTAGAAAACAACGCAATATTTGAAGAACCGCAGTGCATTGTGGGGTGGTGTTTAATAAATAACGTCACGAAACAGCCGCGTGCAGCCCCAAAGCGACAAGTTGCTGGCTCCTGCCCATGGTAAACTGGACTCCCATGGTAAACTGGACTCCCATGGTACACTGGACTTCCATGGTGAACTGGACTCCCATGGTAAGCTGGACTTCATGGTGAATTGGACTTCTATGGTAAACTGGACTCCCATGGTAAACTGGACTTTCATGGTAAACTGGACTTTCATGGTAAACTGGACGTCTATGGTGAACTGGACTTCCATGGTGAACTGGACTTCCATGGTAAACTGGCCTTCTATGGTAAACTGGACTCCCATGGTAAATTGGACTTTCATGGTGAACTGTACTTCCATTGTGAACTTGACTTCTTTGGTAAACTGGACTTCCATGTTGAACTGGGCTTCCATGGTTAACTGGACTTCCATGGTAAACTGGGCTTCCATGGTGCACTGAACTTTCATGGTGAACTGGACTTCCATGGTAAACTGGACTTCCATGGTAAACTGGACTCTCATGGTGAACTGGACTCCCATGGTGAACTGGACTCCCATGGTGAACTGGACTTCCATGGTCAGGGGTGGGCAACCAAAATAACAAGTCGAGGGACATTTTTTTCGAATTTCAAGAGCCGCAACCGTAGACCTTAAAGAGCCACCGCATCCGGCTCCAGAGGCGCGGGTTTCCAACCGCTGCTCTCCCTCCCTCCTCCATCAACGTCTCCTCAAAGATGTCCACATCTCCTACCCACCCCACTCACCCCCATCCCATCTCCCACCAAACCCCATCCCATCTCCCACCCACGCCACTCACCCCCATCCCATCTCCCACCAAACCCCAGCTCGTCACCACCCACCCCCTTCTCACCACCCCCCCCCCCACCCCCACCTCGATCCTCTCCCAGACTCCACACCATTGCCCCACACTTCATCATCTGGCCCAGCAGCGCGATATTGGGACGGTGACCCCGAACATTTGCCACCTCAGCGGGCTTCCTGGACCCCGCCCCCTCGTTACAGGGGGTTGTGTCGTGGTTAACGAGGCCACGCCGGAGGGAGTGTGTGGGGGGGGGGGGAGTCTCACCACCAGGGTGGAGATAACCGGGGGGGGGGGGGGGATGTGGGTGGAGTGGGTGGGGGAGGGGTGTTAACTGTCCATCACCAACCCTAGATAACACTATGGAACAATAATTCAATGCATAAAGGAGGGTCCTGTCACGTTGAGATGTATGGCCGTGAATTCCTCGAATTCCATGAGGGATGAGCGTTTGTGCTTCAGTGTGGTGGTGGGGGGGGTGACACCCAGCATCTCAGACTCATCGGAATATGTATTTATACTGGAGGAATCCGATGAGCTATAATTCTCTTTTTCACAGATGTCCTCCCAGCCCCACACGACACCTGTCATCCCTAAGGGGGGTCCCAGCGCAAATCACACCATGTGGACCCCCCCCCCCCGCCTCCCACCCCATCTCTAACGCCTTCAAACTAAACTGGAAGAAGTGTTGCATCTGACACCGTGACCTCGAAGCGCGAGGCCCCTACCCCCCCCCCGCCCCCAAAGTGTGGGGCCCGGGGCGATCGCCCTGATTCGCCGAGTTTCCCTCGGGGGCGGCTCTGCCGTGCCCGAGAGCCGTGCGACATCTGGCCAGGTGCGTCGTGGTCGTGTCCTGGTCCTTCTGAGCGGAAACTACAGCGCCCAAAGAAGGAGCAAAAAAAATAACAAACCCCCATCACGCACACGAGGGAATTAACACCCAAAGTCCCCACACAGATTTGGTTGATACGACCCGCTTGCTGTACTACTTTGCCTTCTTCTGTCCAACCTTGCAAGCCAGCGGGTTTTGGGGTTTCAACAAATCTCTACGCGAGCCACCAACCCTTGTCTCCATCAAAAATCGGCGACATGAACCGCCGGTAACCCCTGACCTGTCCCTGCTCTCCACACCTGGTGCCAGGGTGGCCCTTCGGCCGCGTCACGTGCAAGATGAGCGGCTTGGTGCAGGGGACGTCGGTCGCGGCATCCGTGTTCACGCTGGTGGCCATCGCCGTCGACAGGTGCCCATCGCCGCCCACCCTCCCCCACCCCCGCACGTACATGGTACATTCCGCCCCACTCTCTTCCCCCCTCACCGCTTAGTCCCATGATATATTCTTCCAACCCCCCTCACCCCGCCACATACATGGTACATTCCACCCCCCTCCCCCAACCCCAAACCGCTCTGTCACATGCATGGTACATTCCACCAACTCCCCCTCACCCCGTTACATACATGGTACATTCCACCCCCACCCCCTCACCCCGCCACATACATGGTACATTCCACCCCCCCCCCCCCGCCCGCTGTCACATGCATGGTACATTCCATCGACTTCCCCTGCCCCGCCACAAACATGGTAGATTCGACCCCCTCACCCCGCCACATACATGGTACATTCCACCCCCCACCCCCTCACCCCGCCACATACATGGTACATTCCACCCCCCACCCCCTCACCCCGCCACATACATGGTACATTCCACCCCCACCCCGTCACCCCGCCGCATGCACGGTACACCCCCCACCTCCATGTACAAACCAATAACTCAGTCACCTCTCCACGCTCTCTTCAGACACGATGCCTTCCTCTTGTGCACTCTCCACTCGTCTCCTCCACATCCCTCTCGCTCACTCACTGCTCCGTTGGCTTCCGCTCCGTCCGTAACCAATCGCCATGGTAACAGATCAAAGTGCCGCGCCCCAAGAGGAATAAGTGGGCACGCGAATTAAAACAGTTTCAGTTTCATTTCATTTATTTTGGTATAGCCCTGTGAGCCATTCGGCTCTTGAATCGGGTGCAACCGCAAAAAACAAAAACATGAACAAGAAAAACATCTTAAAGTGACTTTGTGTGACTGTGCAAACAGAAAATCCAGGGGGAAAAAAAGCAGCAAAATATTCCAGATTTTATTTACAGACACGGGTTTAATTGTTTTTTTCTTAATCTTCGCATGGTTAATGTGATCACACACTCGGCCACGTCACCACTCATCACCACTCACCGCATGACCCTCCCTCCACTGGCTCAACCCCTTCATCTTGGCCCCATCATCCTCACCCTCTGCCCCTCTCACTCACCCTCACCACAATCCACCATCGATTCTCTCGCACTCCCACCACCACCACCACCACCGCCCTCGCCCTACGACTCTTTCACCACGACCACGTGCCCACCCACCGCCACCACCGCCACCACCCCCTCGTACCCCTACCGCCGCAGGTTCCGTTGCATCGTGTACCCCTTCAAGCCGAAGCTGAACATCGCCAAAGCGGTGCTGACCATCGCGCTCATCTGGGTGCTGGCCGTGTGCATCATGTGCCCCTCGGCGGTGATGCTCACCGTGACCGAGAACAGCGAGCACGTGATGGTGTACGGCGAGGGCCTCGTGAACGACACCGCGCCCCTCTACGCCTGCTGGGAGGCGTGGCCCGACGGGCCGATGCACCGCGTCTATACCACGGTGCTGTTCGCCAACATCTACCTGGCGCCGCTCACGCTCATCGTCGTCGTGTACGCGCGCATCGGCGTCAAGCTCTGCGCCTCGTCGGGCTTGCGCGGCGAGAGTCGCTCGGCGGCGCGGCCCTGCACAGCCGCCACCTCGGGAGCCGCGCAGTCGACGTCGACGGCAGGGGAAGGAGGAGGTGGAGGAGGAGGAGGAGGAGGTGCGACGGAGAACCGCAGCGTGGTGTCCAAGAAGAAGGTGAAGGTCATCAAGATGCTCATCATCGTGGCGCTGCTCTTCATGCTGTCGTGGCTGCCGCTGTGGACGCTGATGATGCTGCTCGACTACGGGCGGCTGGACGAGGAGCAGGTGCGCTTCGTCAACATCTATCTCTTCCCCTTCGCGCACTGGTTCGCCTTCTTCAACAGCAGCGTCAACCCCATCATCTACGGCTACTTCAACGAGAATTTCCGCCGCGGCTTCCAGGCGGCCTTCAAGCTGCAGCTGTGCTCGGCCCAGATGGACCACCACCAGCACCCCGACGCGTACTCGGAGCGCCTCCGCTGCGGGGCCTCCGCCACCGCCGCGGCCGCCACCGCCGCCGTGGCCACCGCGGCGGCTGCGGCCGCGGCGGCGGCGGGCCCGGTGCTGCACGCCGGGCACCGCAGGAGCCGCCTGGTGCCGCTGCGCGTGAGCGAGTCGTGCACCCTCGTGTCCGCGGCGGACACGAGGGCGGCGGCGGCGGCGGGGCCGACGACGACAACGCGTCCCACGGCCGAGGCGTGGACGTGCGTGGACGAGTCGGCCTCGCCGCACTGCCTCAACGGGCTGCCGGCGCTCTCAGAGGAGGAGCGGCCGGGCGGAGTAGCGGGCACCTCCAGCTCCAACTCCAACTCGCGCGAGTCCTAGTTGGTGGTGGTTGGTGGTGGTGGTGGTGGTTGGTGGTGGTGGTTGGTGGTGGTGGATGGTGGTGGTGGTGGTGGTTGTTGGTGGTTGGTGGTGGTTGTTGGTGGGTGGTGGTGGTGGTTGGTGGTGGTTGGTGGTGGTGGTTGGTGGTTGGTGGTGGTTGGTGGTGGTGGTGGTTGGTGGTGGTTGGTGGTGGTTGGTGGTTGTTGGTGGTGGTTAGTGGTGGTTGGTGGTTGGTGGCGGTTGGTGGTTGGTGGTGGTTGGTGGTTTTTGGTGGTTGTTGGTGGTTGGTGGTTGTTGGTGGTGGTTGGTGGTTGGTGGTTGGTAAGTGGTGGTTGGTGGCGGTTGGTGGTGGTTAGTGGTGGTTGGTGGCGGTTGGTGGTTGGTGGTGGTTGGTGGTGGTTGGTGGTAGTTTGTGGTGGTTGGTGGTTGGTGGTTGTTGGTGGTTGGTGGTTGGTGGTTGGTGGTGGTTGGTGGTGGTGGTTGGTGGTTGGTGGTGGTTGGTGGTGGCATCGCTGACAACCCACACCGTTTAGCGCCATGTTCTTGTACGGGGAAATTGAGTTTACAGGTCCACACGGCGTACAGCCGTTTCAGTACAGGCAACAGCGACAAACATCGTCGAGTTGTTCGTGTGATGGGACTTTGTAGGATAAACGTTCAGATTTTTAAGGGCACGGGGTGACCAATAAGATCTGAATTGGTCTGTAATAAGATAGGGCACTGATAAGGGGTTGGCAGGAATATGGTGGGTGGTGGTGGTGGTGGCGGTTGTGGTGGTGGTGGTGGTGGTGGTGGTTGTGGTGGTGGTGGTGGTGGCGGTTGTGGTGGTGGTGGTAGTGGTGGTGGTGGTGCTGGTGGTGGTGTGGTGGTGGTGGTGGTTGTGGTGGTGGTGGTTGGTGGTAGTGGTAGTGGTGGTTGTGGTGGTGGTGCATCTGCCAGTAATCTCGAGTCAGTCAACCCCATGGCACCTGGGTGCGTCCCGTGACCTGCCTGCAGCGAGCATTCGACACTTCACGTTGGCCTCACAGTGCAGCTGGCCTGGAGCAGGCGCCGTGATAGCATCACCGTCACTTAGTGGCGCATGGCGGGGATTGGTGGTGGTGGTGCTGGTGGTGGTGGCGGTGTCGACGCAACTCATCAGTAATCACATTCTTTATTTTCCCAGATGTCCTTAACGTTACAACGATACTACAAAAAACACGATAGGCCCACCGCCACCCCCCTCCTGACCCACCCCCGCCCCCCTGCCACTGGCCGACTGATGCCCCGCTTGCAGGTCCATTGCTTCCCGTCACAATTTCAAACAAACGCCGACGAAGCTGCGTCTGCCGGTCCACGGGGGCAAGTTGCTCTTCGCGGAGTGGTCGTAAAGGTCACCGCGGTTGCGGGCAGCACCACGCCTGGCCGTCTTCGTCCACCGCACGGAAATGCCAATCAATCAATTAAGTCTTTATTTCTATAGCACTATATCGTGCAAAGGATGCAATTCAAAGTGCTGTACGGATACAAAAAAAATACATTATTAAAAGAATAAATCACAAGAAGACTAAAAAAGCAATTTCCATACGAAACAAAATCGCATTATAATAAATTGCTGTCAAAGGCATATTAAAAAAAAAAACACTACTGTATAAAAAATAATCTTAAGTAATAGCCGGGGATGATAGTGGCACTCCGCACCAGCTGAGTGTCAAGAGTCGACCGAGCGGACGCCCAGCACCGATTCAGGCATTTTCCACCAATGCTGCTGTGAACGCTCACCGCTACACCACCTCTCCGCACAACCACACCACCAACAACCACACCACCAACAACCACACCACCAACAACCACACCACCAACAACCACACCACCAACAACCACACCACCAACAACCACACCACCAACAACCACACCACCAACAACCACACCACCAACAACCACACCACCAGCAACCACACCACCAACAACCACACCACCAACAACCACACCACCAACAACCACACCACCAACAACCACACCACCAACAACCACACCAACAACAACCACACCACCAACAACCACACCACCAACAACCACACCACCAACAACCACACCACCAACAACCACACAAGCATACTCGCTCCCCGCCGCATACATCCACTCACGCGCGCGTGTACACACCCACACACGCGTGCGCGTGTACAAACAAAGATAAAGATCCCCGTATAGCCTGTAACAGACTGTTGGGGCAAGTGATGTTAGCGAGCACCTATAGAGGCCAGAAGGGCACACGGGGGGTTGGGTGGCCAACACCACGCCCGGCCGCCTTTGTCTCCCCATTGGCGATGTTTAAACACTGCACCAGGTACTAATTTGAGGCTGAGTCGACCTAGGGGAGGCCCAGGACTGGTTCAGATAATCGTCACTGATTTTGGCCGTGTGCGGGAATCGAACTCGGGTCGCCAAGTTCGTAGCGCTAACAGCTACACCACCGCTCCCCACCGCTACACCACACACACACATACACGTGGGCGTGTACACACTCACACACACGCGTGTGTGTGTGTGAGTGTGTACACTCACACACACACACGTGTGCGTGTATACACACACACGTGTGTGTGTATACACACGTGTGTGTGTGTATACACACACACGTGTGCGTGTACACACCCACATACACGTGCGTGCGTGTACACACACACCCACATACACGTGTGTGCGTGTACACGCTGTCCGTGCCCTGTGCTCCTCATTAGGGGAGCGCCTGGCCCTGGGGGAGCAAGCGTGTCTCTGCTCCCCCAGCAATTACCCCCCCCCCCACTCACAACCCTCCCCCACCACCCCCTCCCCCTCACAACCCCCACGGCCTCGCTCTCTATCACCCTGGCCACTTGTGATGGGGCCTGACACGAATTAGCTCCAGCCTTGAGCTCATTGGTGGTGGTGGTGGTGGCGATAATGACCCTGGTGGTAGTGTTCGATGACGCTGACGATGATGAAAATAAAGGTGGTGGACGTTCTCTTGGAACGCGTCCTAGAGAATGCGTCCGCCGAGGAGACGGAGCGATGAAATCGGTTCGTGTGCTGGTGTAAGGTCGGATTGTTACATCGCAGGATCGTGACAAGTAACGGCGGCTTGGGGATTCCTTCACCCAGCCGTGGATGATGATGGTGACGACGATGACAATGATGATGATGGTGGTGGTGGTGACAGTGATGATGATGATTGTGGTTGTAGCCACACAAGTCACAATGATGGTGCTGATGATGACCTCCAGTGACAATGGTGATGACGGTGACTGACCAAAATCCAGGCCATCACGGGACACCGCGAAGACGTCAGCACTGATCCAATGCGCTCCCCTCGACCTTCTTTAGAATAATTTTAATAGTTCAAACAAATTAAAAAAAACGTCCTCTGGACTTGCCCACTCGCTCGCGTGCCGCGCCGGATGATGGCCGTGCCCTCGTCGCCTGTGAGCGGCAGGAGGGATGAGAAGCGATCGCCAACTCCTCCTCCACCTCCCCCTTGCCGTGGACTCAGCCCCAAGGGAACACGTGAACTCGACTGCAGACGAGAAGTCGGAATCAGCCACGTGCTCGGTGTGCAGGTGTAACGATTGCAGGTGTGCTCTCTACGTTGTTTGTCCGCTGCTTCTGGAACAGGTGCGCAAAAAAAGCAACATATTTACTCTGTGCATGGTACAAGTTTACGGTTTGGTCGATACAACCGTACAGATGTAGGCTGTGCATGGTTAAGGTGTGCAGTTGTCCGCCGCGGGTGATACAGGTGTACGTTGTGCCTGGTACAGGTGTACGCTATGCATGGTACGGGTGTATGTGCATGGTACGGGTGTGCAGTTGTCCTGGGTAGATGTGCACAGGTATAAGCTGTGCCTGGAACCGGCGTACAGGTATAGGCTGTGCGTGATGCAGCTGTTGCGAGGGGACTAATGATCCCTTCATCGGGCATTTACACCCATTGTGAGTTGAGCTGCCCTCGTATGGTCGGACTCACGATGGGTACGTGGACGATACCATTTGTATTGTGGGGGTCGCGGTTGGCGCGCGGGGGGAGGGGGGGTTGCTTCCAGTTTATATTCCCTCCCGAACACGTGCAACCCGTTCCCTGCCAACGTAACTTTTTACCGGGTGCACTGAGACACGTGCACTCGTTACGAATGGGTGCCACGGGTGGCTAGGAGATGTTAACTCTCTCGCCTGGTTAGGCAGGAGGTCGTGCGTTCGATTCCGACCCTGACGCCTGCTGCTGCTGCTGTATATCCAGGGTGTGCGTGTTCTCTCTTTCTCCCCGTGGATTTTTCTCCGAGTGCTCCGGTTTGTTTTTCCCCTCCACATTTTGAATCGACATCGCGCATTTCAGAGTATTCGGCGACGACGCATTTCCACGTGATAAGCCACTTCGTTGAGCTGTCATTTGTGGCCAGGTCGCTTCTGAAGAAGAGCTACGTAGCTCAGTGGGCCTTACCTGGTAAATTTGTAAAAAATATATATATTTAAGTTATTTTTACAATGCGTTGTTCCCGCGTCCGCACTGCCTGATGATTACACATTGACACACACGTGCGCACGCGCGTTCCCGTGTGTGTGTGTGTGTGCGTTCCGTGTACATAATTGTGTAAAGACACTCCCGGTCAGTGTACTTAGAAAACAACAACAACGCAGAACACAAACGGATCTCTCTTGTAGCTACGCGCCAGTAGGGGCCTTGGGGGCCACGTTGTCTCACACGAGTCTGACGTTTAGCTCGCGGTAGAGGGAATATTTTGTATCCGTTTTGGTTTCCGCCAACAATCATACGCCGGTAGCGCCATCGGTCTTATGTGCAGCGACATCAACAAGTAGGCGATTGTCCTCCTTCGCATACCCTCCCGCCAAAAATGCTAATTAAGGGGCGCCAGGCTGGCTAGGAGATGTTAACTATCTCGCCTGGTATACAGGACGTCGTGGGTTCGATCTCGACCCTGACGCCTGCTGCTGCTGTATATTTGGAGTCTGCGTGTCTCTCTCTCATCGTCATCACAGTGGCTAGGTGTTAACTACCTCGCCTGGTGTACAGGAGGTCGTGGGTTCGATCTCGACCCTGACGCCTGCTGCTGCTGTATATTTGGAGTTTGGGTCTCTCTCTCATCATCATCACAGTGGCTAGGAGGTGTTAACTATCTCGCCTGGTGTACAGGAGGTCGTGGGTTCGATCTCGACCCTGACGCCTGCTGCTGTATGTTTGGAGTTTGGGTCTCTCTCTCATCATCATCACAGTGGCTAGGAGGTGTTAACTATCTCGCCTGGTGTACGGGAGGTCGTGGGTTCGACCCTGACGCCTGCTGCTGCTGTATATTTGGAGTTTGGGTCTCTCTCTCATCATCATCACAGTGGCTAGGAGGTGTTAACTATCTCGCCTAGTGTACAGGAAGTCGTGGGTTCGATCCCGACCCTGATGCCTGCTGCTGTATATTTGGAGTTTGGGTCTCTCTCTCATCATCATCACAGTGGCTAGGAGGTGTTAACTATCTCGCCTGGTGTACAGGAGGGTGTGGGTTCGATCTCGACCCTGACGCCTGCTGCTGCTGTATGTTTGGAGTTTTGGTCTCTCTCTCATCATCATCACAGTGGCTAGGAGGTGTTAACTATCTCGCCTGGTGTACAGGAGGTTGTGGGTTCGATCCTGACGCCTGCTGCTGCTGCTGTATATTTGGAGTTTGGGTCTCTCTCTCATCATCATCACAGTGGCTAGGAGATGTTAACTATCGCGCCTGGTGTACAGGAGGTTGTGGGTTCGATCCCGACCCTGACACCTGCTGCTGTATATTTTGGAGTTTGGGTCTCTCTCTCATCATCATCACAGTGGCTAAGAGGTGTTAACTATCTCGCCTGGAGTACAGGAGGTCGTGGGTTCGATCTCGACCCTGACGCCTGCTGCTGCTGTATGTTTGGAGTTTGGGTCTCTCTCTCATCATCATCACAGTGGCTAGGAGATGTTAACTATCTCGCCTGGTGTACAGGAGGTCGTGGGTTCGATCTCGACCCTGACACCTGCTGCTGCTGTATGTTTGGAGTTTGGGTCTCTCTCTCATCATCATCACAGTGGCTAGGAGATGTTAACTATCTCTCCTGGTGTACAGGAGGTCGTGGGTTCGATCTCGACCCTGACACCTGCTGCTGTATATTTGGAGTTTGGGTCTCTCTCTCATCATCATCACAGTGGCTAGGAGGTGTTAACTATCTCGCCTGGTGTATAGGAGGTCGTGGGTTCGATCCCGCCCACGCCTGCTGCTGCTGTATGTTTGGAGTTTGGGTCTCTCTCTCTCATCATCATCACAGTGGCTATGAGATGTTAACTATCTCGCCTGGTGTATAGGAGGTCGTGGGTTCGATCTCGACCCTGACGCCTGCTGCTGTAGATTTGGAGTTTGGGTCTCTCTTTTTTTTTACGATCATAAGAAACAAGAAGATGCTCAGTGTAGTCGGCACTTTGCTCCGTTCATCATTTCGTTTTTTTAATGCTTTGCTTTATGTAACCCCCCCCCCCTTTTAAATGAAAGACCCAAAACATTTTTTTTCTCCTTTCTCCTTCCCTCTCTCTACCCCCCTCTCCGCCCCCCCCCCCCCTCTCTCTCTGCCCCCTCTCTTCCTACTCCATTTGGCTCTCTCTCGCTCTCTCTTTTTTCTTTATAACTACGACAAGTGCTGCATCTGCACGCAGCCCTTCCCACAGTCAAACGGCCTCCGACAGGTAGCTCAGATCTGCATGCAGAGCTCTCCGTCATCTGCCACCGAGCACACGGCCTCCTCCAGCGCCCACTGCTCCTTGAAAGCCGGCACGGCGTGGCTCAGCCGTGCGTGGCGGAACTCCAGCCACACCCTGGCTCCGACCAGAGCGCGGAAGATGCCCAGGCTGCTGGCTGGACGTTGCCCCTCCAGGGCCACCTTCCTAGCCCTGTATATGGTGAGCTTGGCGTAGCCGAAGAGCACGTTGACCAGCCCCTGAAGATGTTGGGGTCCGTCGCCCTTCGGGTATCCAAAGATGAGGACCGTCGGGGAGAAGTGGAGGCTGAACCTTAGGAGGATGTTTCTCAGGACCTTGAACAGCGAGTCCAGGCTCTTGCACTCCACGTATTGGTGCGCCACCGTCTCCACTTTACCGCAGAACCGGCACTCCGGGGACGTGTCGGTGAAGCGCGCCAGGGAGACGTTGGTTGTGACGGTGCCGTGGGCGATGCTCCAGCTGAGATCGCCGATGCGGTTGTACGTCGGGCTGGAGTAGAGTTGCCTCCAGCGAGGCCTCTCCGGAGAGACGCAGGGCAGGGCTCTCCTCCAGGCATGGTCCTTGTGGCTCCTCAGGGTGTCCTGTTGGTGGATCCAGACCATGTAGGAGTAGAGCACCTTCCTCTTTACATTTGCGAAGGCCACCTCCGGTAGGTCTTCTAGCCGGTACAGGTTGTGATCTGCCTTCGTTTGTCGGCATTGGCGATGCAGTGGCACGACTGAGAGCTCCGGTGGAGGGGGATCGAGAGGGGCCTCGTCATCCCCAACGCCGATGGGGGGCGTTCTCCCCGCTGCCGCTGAGAAGGCCCCCTTGGCTTCGGCCAGGATCCGGGCAGCCACCCGGAGCGATTGCAGCCCTGTCTTTGCGGCCACGTCTGCTGGTCCGAGCCACCGGCCCCATGTTTCAGGCTCCACCAGATCTCCCATCCTGGTGAGCCGCGCGTTGGCGAGGCGCATCTCCATGCCAGGGGTGGTGGTGGTGGTGGATGGCAGCTTTGTCTGTGGGTTCCTGAGGATCGGTTCGAAGACCAGATCCTCGGCCGATCGCGGTTGGTTCAGCCTCCTGACGGCGAGGGAGCTCCATGTCTGCAGGACGCTTCTGTAGAAGGGTGGCAGCTGTCCCAGTGGGAGGCCCTGCAGGTCCATGTAGAATAGTTGCTTGGAGCACTGCAGACCCCCCAGCTGTTTCAGGAGGAAGGAGGCCGTGACGCTCCAGGCCGGTGCAGGGGTGGCGTGCAGGAACTTTTGCGCTGCCTGCAGTCGGAAGGTGGCCAGCTGACTCCGCACGCACACCAGCCCGTGACCGCCCTCGTCCAGTGGCAGGGCCAGGACCCCAGCCGCAACCCGGTGTCCTCCACCCGAACAGAAGAAGTCGAGGACTCGCTTCTGAAGTGCGTTGATGAGGCTCATGGGGGGGGGGGGGGTGCAGGGAGAAGAGTCGGTGCCACAGCATGGACGTCACCAGCTGGTTCACCACCAACGTCTTTGTCCTGAAGGTGAGGAACTTGCACAGGCGACTCCAGGTGGCCAGCCGCTCCTTCACCTTCTCCTCCAGCTCGACCCAGTTCCTCTGCGGTGGTTCCTCGTCTGGTCCGAGGAACACTCCTAGGTGTTGCAGCAATGTTGTGCTCCAATTGATGGCTTATACCTTCTCGGGACACTCGGTCATGTCCCACGCTCCAACCAGCAGGCCGCTGCACTTTTGCCAGTTTATTTTTGATGAGGAGGCTTTCGAAAAGACCTCCTGGCACTCATGCAGCAGGGCAACATCAGCCAGGGAGCGCAGGATGAGGAGGACGTCGTCGGCGTATGCCGTCAGGACCAACTTGACGCTTGGTTCCCTCAGCACCAGGCCGCTGAGTCTCCGCCTTATGAGATTCAGGAAAGGCTCTAATGCCAGGGCATAAAGTTGGCCCGACAATGGGCATCCCTGTCTCACTCCTCGCTCGAATTTGACCGGGGCAGTGAGGGCGCCGTTGATCTTGATCATGCACTCCGCCTTGGTGTAGAGTAGGCGGATCGTTCGGACAAAGGCATCCCCAAAACCCAAGGTCTTGAGGGTTCCCAGCAGGTACTTGTGGTCCACTCTGTCAAAAGCCTTTTCCTGGTCAAGAGCCAGAAACGCGATTGGGATGCCCAACCCCTGGGACACCGCGATGAGGTCCCTGACCAGGAAGATGCCGTCGTGGATGGTTCGTCCGGGGATGGTGTAGGACTGGTCCCCGTGTACGACTTGTGCAATCACCCCTTTCAGTCGCAGGGAGAGAGCCTTCGTCAATATTTTGTAGTCTGTGTTCAGGAGGGAGACCGGACGCCAGTTTTGTAGGTGCCTCAGGTCTCCGTTCTTGGGAAGCAGAGTGAGCACCGCCCTCCTCCAAGACTGAGGCATCACCCCGGTGACTGAGGCTTCCTCCAGCACCTCTCTGTAGTCCTCCCGCAGGGATGGCCAAAAAGCGGCGTAAAACTCCCCTGTTAGGCCGTCTAACCCTGGGGATTTATTTGGGGCCAGTCCTCTTACAGCTGCGTCAAGGTCAGTCCTGGTGAGCTTTTGCTCTAGCAGCTCTTTCCCGTCTTCCCCCAGGGTGGGTTAGACCACTCCATGCCTCCGCGTGAGCCGGGTCCGATGTTTCTCTCATCATCATCACAGTGGCTAGGAGATGTTAACTATCTCGCCTGGTGTACAGGAGGTCGTGGGTTCGATCTCGACCCTGACGCCTGCTGCTGTATATTTGGAGTTTGGGTCTCTCTCTTTCCCCGTGGTCGCGTGGATTGTTCTCCGGGCCCTCTGTTTTTTCCCCTCCGCATTTAGAGTCGACGTCACGCGTTTCGAGTCTTTGACGACTGCTACACATTTCATCGAAAGTCACTTTCAAGTCATTTTGTCTCCGGTTCACGGAGCTCCACACTCAGTGGCGGGTCCAAAATAATAAAGAGGGGGGGGGGGTGGGGGCGATCCGATGCCCCCCAATTTCCCCCTTGACACCCCGAAAATTGTCATTTTATGTTTTTTGATACCAGAAAAATACACGCAGTGTTATTATTATTATTGTGTATTCATGTAGAGCACCGATTTTAAAATATTGACACTTCAGGGAACCCCAAACCAGGACCCCCCCCCCTATTTCCCCGACCTCCTGGGGGATGTCTAAACCCGCCTCTCGGCACGCATCCGAGGTGTGTAGCTGCAAGAGAAGAGCTGCCTGTGCGTGTGCGTGGGTCTGTGTGGGTGTGTGTGTGTGGGTCTGTGTGTGTGTGTGTATGTGTGTGTGTGGGTCTGTGTGGGTGTGTGTGTGTGTGGGTCTGTGTGTGTGTGTGGGTCTGTGTGGGTGTGTGGGTCTGTGTGGGTGTGTGTGTGTCTGTGTGTGTGTGTCTGTGTGTGTGTGTGTGTGGGTCTGTGTGGGTCTGTGTGGGTCTGTGTGTGGGTGTGTGTGTGTGTGGGTGTGTATGTGTGGGTCTGTGTGGGTGTGTGGGTCTGTGTGGGTGTGTGTGTGTGGGTCTGTGTGTGTGTGTGTATGTGTGTGTGTGGGTCTGTGTGGGTGTGTGTGTGTGTGGGTCTGTGTGTGTGTGTGGGTCTGTGTGGGTGTGTGGGTCTGTGTGGGTGTGTGTGTGTCTGTGTGTGTGTGTCTGTGTGTGTGTGTGTGTGGGTCTGTGTGGGTCTGTGTGGGTCTGTGTGTGGGTGTGTGTGTGTGTGGGTGTGTATGTGTGGGTCTGTGTGGGTGTGTGGGTCTGTGTGGGTGTGTGTGTGTGGGTCTGTGTGTGTGTGTGGGTCTGTGTGGGTGTGTGTGTCTGTGTGTGTGTGTGGGTCTGTGTGTGTGTGTGGGTCTGTGTGGGTGTGTGGGTCTGTGTGGGTGTGTGTGTGTCTGTGTGTGTGTGTCTGTGTGTGTGTGTGTGTGGGTCTGTGTGGGTCTGTGTGGGTCTGTGTGTGGGTGTGTGTGTGTGTGGGTCTGTGTGTGTGTGTGGGTCTGTGTGTGTGTGTGTGGGTCTGTGTGTGTGTGTGGGTCTGTGTGGGTGTGTGTGTGTGGGTCTGTGTGGGTGTGTGGGTCTGTGTGGGTGTGTGTGTGTGGGTCTGTGTGGGTGTGTGTGTGTGTGGGTCTGTGTGGGTGTGTGTGTGTGTGGGTCTGTGTGTGTGTGTGGGTCTGTGTGGGTGTGTGGGTCTGTGTGGGTGTGTGTGTGTGGGTCTGTGTGGGTGTGTGGGTGTCTGTGTGGGTGTGTGGGGGTCTGTGCGGGTGTGTGTGTGTGGGTCTGTGTGGGTGTGTCTGTGTGTGTGTGTGGGTCTGTGTGGGTGTGTGGGTCTGTGTGGGTGTGTGTGGGTCTGTGTGGGTGTGTGTGTGTCTGTGTGGGTGTGTGGGTCTGTGTGTGTGTGTGAGTCTGTGTGGGTGTGTGTGTGTGGGTCTGTGTGGGTGTGTGTGTGTGTCTGTGTGGGTGTGTGGGGGTCTGTGCGAGCGTGTGTGTGTGGGTCTGTGTGGGTGTGTGTGTGTCTGTGTGTGTGTGTGGGTGTGTGTGGGTCTGTAGCGGTTAGCGCACTGCGCTATGAACCCGGCGACACGGGTTCGATTCCCGCTCACGGCCAACACCAGTGACGATTATCTTAACCGGTCCCGGGCCTCCCCTAGGTCGACTAAGCCTCAAATGAGTACCTGGTGCAGTGTGTAAACATTGCCACTAGGGAGACAAAGGCGGTCGGGCGTGGTGCTGGCCACCCACCCCCTCGTGTACCGTTACCGGCCTTCATAGGTGCCCCTACAGTGTGTTAAGGCTATATGGGGGAACTTTGTTGTCTGTGTGTGTGTGTGGGTCTGTGTGTGTGTGTGGGTCTGTGTGGGTGTGTGTGGGTGTGTGGGGGTTATGGGGAGCGGTCGTGTAGCGGTTAGCACCCGCTCGCCGCCAACACCACCGAATCGGTCATGGGCCTCCCCTAGGTCGGCTCGGCCTCAATTGAGTATCTGGTGCGATGTGTGAACATCGGCAATGGGGAGACAAAGGTGGTCGGGTGTGGCGGCTGGCTGGCTGGCCACCCACCCCCTCGTGTGCCGTGCCGGCCTTCATAGATGCTCGCTAACAGCACTTGCCCCAACTGTCTGTTGAGGCTATACTGGGGGGGGGGGATCTTTCTCTTTGTAAGGGTTGCCCCTAACTGACGGTGGATGGGTTCACGCCAGACGATCGCGATGTCGTGGTGGTGGTGGTGGCGGTGGCGGTGATGTCGCAGAATTCTTTCGGCCGCTTTGCCATTCATCCCACTCCGAGTTGGAGAACTCTCTCCGACTCCTCAAGCGAGGTAATGACACGCCCCTTTGATATGTTAATCTTTCACACACAAGCAAGAAATATATTTTTTTTTTAAACACGTTTATGTTGCTTCAGTCAGGTAAGGGCTTAAATTATCAATGCACATTGTTATTTCCGGCATCGCTGGTACAAAAAAACTGGAATAGGTGGAACCAGGAGCCAACAACCGTATCGTAAGTAGTCACCTGCACAGCTATTGTGAGGAGTATACTAGATGTGCAGTGCCGGGTGTGCGGGCAATGTGCGTTTGCCGAGTCACCAGCCCGCACGCACCCGGCTGAAATGAGTCCCTGACTTGAGCCGCGCATCTGATAGAACAATTCGCATCTGATAGAACAATTCGCATCTGATAGAACAATTCGCATCTGAAAGAACAATTCGCATCTGAAAGAATTCGCATCTGATAGAACAATTCGCATCTGATAGAACAATTCGCATCTGATAGAACAATTCGCATCTGATAGAACAATTCGCATCTGATAGAACAATTCGCATCTGATACAACAATTCGCATCTGATACAACAATTCGCCGTTCGTCGGTACATTTTTTTTTGGAGAAAAAAATGTTTTGGAGGAAGAAGAAAAAATACTTTGTGCTCGTTTTGGCGGATCCGAGGTGTTTCTTCTGTGATTCCAAGGATACATTTCATCGCGGATTACAAGAGACGTTGCTTTATTGTTGTTATATTTACTCTGACGCCGGTATTTCTCGACGGTGCCTCAGTTTCGCCTCTTCACTCTTAAAGCTGATGAGAACTTTGCGCATCACGAGTTCAAGTCATCCACACGTTCACGGACGGCGCCGTCTTTGTCAATACAACTAGTGGATGAGGGGGAGAGGGGCGTCCTCCCAAATGCCGTGCGGGTCACAGGGGGGAGGGGGGGTGGGGCGTAATTTGGTTCATACTTCACCAGGCTGATCAGGGGGCCGGTGAGGGCGGATAGGAGTGCAGTACAACAATGGAATGACAGTGGCCTGTTTGTGCACGTGTGGGTCACTCTTCCGAGCGCTATCCAGGCGCAAAAAACCCCGCCTAGCTTCCGAGATAATGACGAGGTCGGTCGCTTAATGTGCTAAATAATCTGCGGTACACAAAACGTTCAAGTGACACGAAATGATCAGTTGAAGACAAAAAGCTAAAATCAATTGACACAAACATATTGTGTGTGTGTTACATCATGTTGGTTCGACCCAGTGCATGTATCTAACAAGAGACGTTCCTTGTCTATGAACGTGTGGCAGTTCCCCAGCAGAGTTCCAAGCAAAAAGCCTGACTGCTGATGAGACACCGAATGTCAAAACCCGTTTGTTTTGCTTGTGCAGCATCTAACGAAAGGTGGTTAAAGTACTCGCTCGCAGAGGGCCTTGCGGCTAATGGGATGTGTCAAACAATTCGTTTGTACGTGGAGGGACGGACAAGGGAAGGAGGCGTTCTGTTTGCCAATCTATTTAAATCAATTAAGACCATCTCAGTTTAACATTCAGTAGGATTTCGCGACCAATATAATCCATAATCTAGGTTTCCGTTGGGTTAGATCGTGTAACTATGATTGCGTCGTTAAAACCCGACACAGCCAACGAGTAAAGTTTGTCACGTAAACAAAACGTGCCAATTAGTTACTATTTCAGCACTTTGAATTCACAATGCTGGCTGTAGCCTAATGAGGCTGGTTGTAATTACCGGCGAAGCGTCCTACTCAAATTGACGTGGGTTTACTCTCCAGCGCACTGAACTAGTAACGAATTGGCACGTTCTGTTTACGTGACAAAACTTACTAACTGGCTGTGCCGGTTGGTGGCGGGTTATAAACGACACGTTGATATTTACGCGATCCAACACCCCCCCCCCCCCCCCAAAAAAAACCTTTATTATGGATCAGACCATCTCGTATACCTCCGAATCTAGAGGTGAACCCTCTGGCACGAGCGATGCGAGTCCATCCACATGACCCCGTCGCAACGCAACCGGGCCGTGCGTGTCCCCTCCCGTCACTTTCTTCTGAGCATATTAATTCAGTTTCGTTGCCCCCTGATGATCAGACGCGCTTGAGCGCACGGTCACTGGCCCGCAGCCGAGCGGGACAATGAACCCGTGCCTCCGTGCGCGTTGACTCTTCTTGTGGCACTTTTTGTATCGCTGCGTTGTCTCATCAATCGGTTTCGTGTCGAGGTAACGACGCTGCTGCTCGTGCTGCTGCTGCTGCTGCTCCTGCTGCTCCTGCTGCTGCTGCTCCTGCTGCTGCTGCACTTTAATGACATTCGGTTTGATTCTACCGCGTGCTTTAATTTGGACTGAGCGCGAACGAGACGTCAGTAAAACCGTGATGTGATGTCACGTGTCTTTTTTTTTTGTTACCGCGTGTGCCCCTTCATCGGTGTGTCGTCTCTTACAGCGCAAGCACGCGTCGGGCCGACGTTTCGGGCAATGGTCCGTATTTGCCGTAGAGTGACAGTCTACCTCTCTGGCCTGTCTATGTGCTGTGAAGAAGAGCCATTGGTTTGAAACGTCGACGAATGCGTTGAGTTTTTTTATTTTTTTAAGTGTGAGAGCTATTGCGTGTGTTTGTGTGGGGCGCGGGGAGCGGTAGTGGAGCGGTTAGCGCGCTGCGCTACGAACTTGGCGACCTGAGTTCTATTCCCGCTCATGGCCAACATCAGTGACAATTATCTGAACCAGTCCTGGGCCTCCCCTAGGTCGACTCAGCCTCAAATGAGTACCTGGTGCGGTGTGTAAACATCGCCACTGGGGAGACAAAGGCGGCCGGGCGTGGTGCTGGTCACCCACCCCCTCGTATGCCGTTCTGGCCTTCATAGGTGCTCGCTTACAGCACTTGCCCCAACAGTCTGTTACAGGCGATACGGGGGATCTTTGTAATTTTTTTCTTTGTGTGTTTGTGTGATGCTCATTGTGCTGAACATCAGCGGAGGTCTTACTCCGAATCAGTTGAGCGGCATTAGATTTTCATCAGATTCGTAACGCTGTGTGGAAGCCACCTGGCCGATCGCTCCATACGAAGCTACGGGATCTTCTCGGCGACGTTTTGGCTGCCTCTCTCAAAGCTTGCGAAACGTGGAGCCCCTTTAAAAAAACACATCTGCGCCGATTTGAAATATCCGGACTGGCCTGCCTGCGGTCCGTCCTGGCTTTAACCAGGCTGGATTGTTTGAGGACCTCATAGATCCTTGAAATAACTATGATCAGTCACCTCCGTCAAGCAAATCTGCATTGGTTGGGTCATGTAGCCAGCATGCCCAGCTAGCGCTTGCCCTATGAGCTTCTGTTTAGCCGCATAGAAAAGGCGAAACGGGCGCGGGCTAGAGAAGATATGGGCTCATGCGGGCCAGGAACATGTGGTTCTGAGTGGACTTGCCGATACACTGGTACCAGCGGTGTCAAGATCGGCCTCTGTTGAGGAGGTTCGTGAAGGACGCTACTGGGCAGATGAAGGCAGTCGCCCTCAAGTAACAACGGAGGACTGAGGAGCGACGCTCACAACGAGCGGAACCCTGAGCAGATAATACGCAGCAAGATGGCACAGTGGGGAGCACAGATGGTGCGTCTACCAATCATCTCAGTCAATTCAGGGCACCTGGGTCTGTCCCGCCCCTTGCCAGCAGTGACCCCTTCCACACTGCGCGTGGCCTCAACGTAAACCTCTCCTGGCACAAGCGCAGTGGTGACTTCAGTGAGGTGACAAACGGCTGTTGTTGTGAGAGATGTCCTGAGGGTTTACGTGGCGGTTACGAGTGTTGGGTGAGTTGAGTTTCTTGTAATGAAGTGTGATCATGACAATTCATTATACACAAAAGCCACACAGAGTCAAAGGTCTGATTTTCAGGAAGCTCCTGCTGCCGCAATGGCTTGTTTCTTTTGAGATGTTTTCAGCCGCTCAATGATGAGTTGTGCTTATTATACAAGTGGGAAAAAATACCCCGAAGCGCTCGGAGAAAAGCCCACGCGCGAGCAGAAGCAACACTCTATCCCCGTACGGATGGAAACAGATGAAGATGAGATGTTAACTAGCTTGCCTGGTATACAGGAGGGCGTGGGTTCGATCCCGATCTTGAAGCCTGCTGCCGTATATTTGGTGTACGTGGTGCCTCTCTTGTCGTGGTCGCGTGGATTTTTCTCCGGGGCCTCCAGATGTTTCCTCCACATTTAAAAAACACGCGTTTAGAGTATTTGGTTGCTGCAACATTTCCATGCGATAAGTCACTTCTTGGAGCTTTCATTTGTGGCCAGGTCACTTCTGAAAAATAGCTAACATAGCTCAGTGGGCCTTACCTGGTAAAATACAAAAAAAAGTTACATTGTTTTTAATCCACTTTTTTTTGGATTAGATCGCGTAAATATATAAATGTGACGTTAAATCCGCCACCACCCGACACAGCCAACTAGTAAACAGAACGTGCGAATTCGTTACGAGTACAGCACTAAGCGGTGTGTTGGAGAGCCAGGCCACAACATTTGCAATCTGAGCACGACGTGCACTACCATATCCTGGCGAGCCGTCGGATGACGTTGCCTCGACGCCGACGGGAAGGGAACATTCACAACCAATCTGTGTGTGATCCACTAACCCTCGCTGTGGCCTCCACAGTGCCGGATCACAGGCGATGTGCAACATAGCCACCACCGGCTTGTTTTGTGTGTGTGGGTCGGCGTTGTGTAACAGACTTGTGTTGTTGGGTCTGTGTGTGTGTCGGCGTTGTGTAACAGACTTGTGTTGTTGGGTCTGTGTGTGTGTCGGCTGTGTGTAACAGACTTGTGTTGTTGTGTCTCTGTGTGTGTGTCGGGGTTGTGTAACAGACTTGTGTTGTTGTGTCTGTGTGTGTGTCGGCGTTGTGTAACAGACTTGTGTTGTTGTGTCTCTGTGTGTGTGTCGGCGTTGTGTAACAGACTTGTTTTGTTGTGTCTGTGTATGTGTCGGCGTTGTGTAACAGACTTGTGTTGTTGGGTCTGTGTGTGTGTCGGCTGTGTGTAACAGACTTGTGTTGTTGTGTCTGTGTGTGTGTCGGCGTTGTGTAACAGACTTGTGTTGTTGTGTCTGTGTGTGTGTCGGCGTTGTGTAACAGACTTGTGTTGTTGTGTCTGTGTGTGTGTCGGCGTTGTGTAACAGACTTGTGTTGTTGGGTCTGTGTGTTGGCGTTGTGTAACAGACTTGTGTTGTTGTGTCTGTGTGTGTGTCGGCTGTGTGTAACAGACTTGTGTTGTTGTGTCTGTGTGTGTGTCGGCGTTGTGTAACAGACTTGTGTTGTTGTTCATAATAAAGGTTTTTGGGTTAGATCGCGTTTATTTATAAATGTGTCGTAACCCTCCACCACCCGACACGGCCAATCAGCAAAAAAAAGTGTCACGTTGACAAAAGACAAATAATTCACTACTTTAGCCCACCGGTGTGTTGAAGAGTGAATCCACAACATTTACAGTTTGAGTACGACGTTTCGCTGGTAAATACATCCAGCATCATCGGGCAATTCGCCAGAATGGTAAAGCCCTCGCTTGCTCCCGGTTTTATATAGAGCAGCATGGTGACGTCATCACTTAACTCATAAAAAATCGCTCTGACAGCTACAGGCTTAGTGCGGCCTGGAAGCGTATTATTAAATAATACACATTACATTTTGATTTAAAGAATTACTAATCTACAACTCATTACTAATCATAACCAATGACTGATTACTAATAGATTATATAATTACAACACCCCCCCCCCTCCGCCTCTAATCACTGCACCTGATATGAGTTAAGTGATGACGTCACCCTGCTGCTCTATATAAAACCGGGAGCAAGCGAGGGCTTTACCATTCTGGCGAATTGCCCGATGATGCTGGATGTATTTACCAGCGAAACGTCGTACTCAAGCTGTAAATGTTGTGGATTCACTCTTCAACACACCGGTGGGCTAAAGTAGTGAATTATTTGTCTTTTGTCAACGTGACACTTTTTTTTGCTGATTGGCCGTGTCGGGTGGTGGAGGGTTACGACACATTTATAAATAAACGTGATCTAACCCAAAAACCTTTATTATGAATAATATTGGTCGCGAAAGCCTACGTGTTAAACTTGTGTTGTTGTGTCTGTGTGTGTGTCGGCTGTGTGTAACAGACTTGTGTTGTTGTGCCTCTGTGTGTGTCGGCGTTGTGTAACAGACTTGTGCTGTTGTGCCTCTGTGTGTGTCGGCGTTGTGTAACAGACTTGTGTTGTTGTGTCTGTGTGTGTGTGGGGAGCGGTGGTGCAGCGGTTAGCGCGCTGAGCCACGAACCCGGGCCACCCGAGTTCGATTCCCGCTCGCGGCCAACACCAGTGACTATTATTTGAACCGGTCCTGGGCCTCCCCTAGGTCGACTCAGCCTCAAATGAGTACCTGTTGCGGTGTGTAAACATCACCACTGAGGAGACAAAGGCGGCTGGACGTGGTGCTGGCCACCCAACCCTTCGTGTGCCGTGCAGGCCTTCATAGATTGCTCCTCGCTAATAGCACTTGCCCTAACAGGTCTGTTGAAGGCTATACGGGGGGATCTTTATCTGTGTATGTGTGTTGGTATGTTTAATTTTTTGCCGCGCGTGTGTGCGAGTCGTGTATCTAGCAGTGGATCAAAGAGACGCGACAAAAAAATGCCCCCCTTGCATTCGTATGTAAATTAATATTTACATATGAATCGCAGACAATAAACATAGCGCGCACACAGATGTGCACGCGCGTGCAGCGGGGTGCGCGCGCGGGGGGGGGGGGGCAGTGGTTGGGGTGGGGGGGGGTAGTTGGGACACCGCAGTGGCAGAGTAATAGTGGACGTGATGTGCCTTGCGACAGATGTTGATGGATGTTGATGGATGTGATGTTTGCGCGTGGCAGATCCGCGCGCGGATGTGATGAATCGCCCAATTGTTTCGGCCCCAGAGAAAGCAATCACTTAAAACTCGAGAAGATTAAATCAACATTTGCGCTATTGCGGCGAAAGGAGATGCGCCTTCAAGTGTAATCAGATTTGGCTCTGAACCTCGGATTGGGTTCATCAGAGGCGGCGAGGGTAATGTCAGCTGGATGGTGCCCATTAAATGCGTGTGTAAGGAGATGAGAGAAGATACGCCGAGCGGCGAGGAGGATTAATTCACTAAAACGACAATAAGGTGGTCCCAAGAATTCGTGGAAAGGGCCGTTATATAAATCCCAAATAGAATAGGGGAATCCGTGAGAGTGTGAATAAATTAGGGGGCACTAGTCCCGAGAGAGGGCAAGCGGGAGACGGCACGAACGAGACGGGACTAACGAGAGTCAGACTTGAAGGAACAGAGAGCAGATGAGAGACAGAACAGAACAACATCCACGGCGTACAGAGGAGCGGACACTCCAGACGGTTACGATCGAGCACGTACAGCCGGGACAGAACAAACCATAGTCGGGGCTTTACTTAAATCGGGTCTGTCTGGATCAGCGACCCAACAAATATGTATACAGCGCACTCCGTATCAGACACCTCTTCGCTCGGAGCGAGATGTTAACTACCTCGCCTGGTATGCAGGAGATCGTAGGTTCGATCCCGACCCTGACGCCTTGCTGTATATTTGGAGTCTGCGTGTCACTCTGCCCTGCTGTGGCGTGGATTTTTCTCCGGATCCTCCGGTTCTTCTCTCCACGGTTAGAATCAACATCACGCGTTTCGAGTATTTTGGCTGCTGTAAATGACCACGTGATAGGCCACTTCGTTGAGCTATCATTTGTGATAGCCAGGTCGCTTCTGAAAAAAAGCTACATCGCTCAGTGTGCCGTACCTGGTAAAATAAAATAAAACATTAAATCGCTATAATAGTAATATAAACCACAGGCAATCATTCTCCGAGAGAGAGAGAGAGGGAGGGACGAGGCTGCTGCGGTCGTGCGAGTTGTGGGGATCAGACGGGGGCCCTTCTCTGCGGCCACCACAACGCGCACCAGCGCCAGGAATCCGATGAGCCATGAAGCTCACATCACAGATGTCCTCACAGCCCCACTACACCTGCCGTCCCTAGGGGGCCCCGGGACAAATCACGCCGTGGAGACCCCCCCCTCCCCCACGACGCCTTCAAACCAAACCGATCGTAGTGCATCTGACACCGTGACGTTGAAGCGCGCCCCCTCCCCCCGCCTGCCCACCACCCCCAAAGCGCGGGGCTCGGGGCAATCGCCCCAGATTCGCCGTATCCTGGGGACGGCTCTGCCTGCTGCTCACTGATTTTAATCTCAATCGCCTCGTCTCAGCATCGGCGCTAAGTGCCTCTATCCGTTCGGTGAGGTACCGCATTCTAAAACTATTTAAACTTTTAAAATTATTTTTTTACCGTAGAGCTCTTTTTGAGAGGTGACCTGTCAACAAATAATAGCTCTGCGAAGTCGCCGCTCGAGTGGAAATGTACAGCAGCCAAATACTCTAAACGCACGATTATCAATGTGGAGGGAAACACGGGGAGGACCTGGAGAAAAATCCACGCGACCACGGGAAAAAGATGCAAACTCCAAATATTGCAACGGGCGTCGGGGTTGCGATTGAACCCATGATCTCGTGTGTACCAAGCGATCTCGCCACCGTGGCGTCACGATCCTACGACGCACTTTCGTCCCCCGTATGAGAGCAAACATGCATTGGAGTATCGCGTCTTATAATCCGGTAGTCGCGTGCGTGTGTGTGTGAGCGCGCTACAAGATTTGTGCAACTTTACCGTGAGGAAGCGGTGGCGCAGTGGTTGGCGCACTGCGCTACGGACCCAAGTCCGAGTCACGCTCGCAGCCACCAACATCGACTCAGCGCGGTGTGTAAAACATCAGCGCTGGGGAGACAAAGGCGGCCGGGCGTGGTGCTGGCCCCCCACCCTGTGCGCGTGCGGTGCCGATCTCCCTCGGTGTTGCTCGCAAGCAGCGCTTGGCCCGGCACTCTGCTGACGTCTACAGGGGGCGAATCTTCTTCCTGCTCGCTCCGTCGACTTCCATTCCGCGCTCTTCATCTCGCGCTGAAGTCATCTGGCGTTCCGCCGACGTCTCCGGCCTAACTCAATTTCAGTTCCACTCTCTGCCCCCCCCCCCCCTGCCACGCACACTTTGTAAATTGTATCTCTTGTCCTATAGTTATTAACATATATATTTTTTTAAATCGCGTATTTAGTTTCCCTTTATCGTTACATTCGAAGCTCATCTTTTTCCATCGAAACTTTGGTGAACTTGTGAGTTGTAGTGCACATTTAAAACAAATTGCAAACAATAAAAACAAAGCTGCTGGCTGCTTTATCGCCTAACATTAAATGCAATAAAATTCTACTCCACGAAGCCTGCCGTGCGTTGCCTGGGTGAAAGTTTCATTTCCAGGGGCGATTAATGATGTTGATGATGCAAGCAAGCAATGCCACGTCAAAGCTGGGCGCGCGTGATGAATGAAATTTTTTTTTTAATTTCATCAAACGGACTTCTTTTTCCTTCACGGTGTCATCATTTCATGATCTGCCTTCTGCCACGGCGGCGGGTAATTGAGTCGCGGATTTATTCATGTATCTAAATATTTGTAGAAATATTCAGTTGTGTTCCCCGACTGCCAAGTCACTGCTGGCACAAAAAAAAGAAGCGAACGGCTCGGTGGGCTTCGGATCCTAAAATGCCCCGATCCACAAATACGAATGAGACATCGCGGCCACTGCTGACGAGGTTATTTTCTGGCTAGACCACCTGAACGTGAAACTTTCCCTGTTGCTCTGCATCTACGAAAACAGACCGTCCTGGTAAAATTAAATTAAAACCAACCTGTTTAGTTGTATTTGTTTTTTTTTGTCATTTGCTTACCTTTCCTATTATTTGCACCGGACATCTGTGAAAAAGAGCTTCACAGCTCATCGGATTCCTCAAATATAATTTTTTTTTTAAATCTGATTCTGAACGCTGACTGTGAAGTCTTCTAATGTCCGTGAGTAATGGTGTAGTTGTAGAGAGGGGTGGATGAGTTCTTATACCTGGGCAGTGCGCTCATGGCCAGCCCCGGTTTATGCAGCGGTCTTCCGCTCCCTACTGGACATCCGTGGCGGGGAAAAAAACGCTTTATAGATCATCGGATTCCTCCAGTACTAATAAAGATTCTAACTCTGATTCGCGCCAATGCAACGGCAGCCCCATTTAGCGGCAACGTGAATGACGACTGTCGTTGGTCCCCTGTCGTTCGTGAGTTGGTCTCTACGGTCTCGTGGTTTGTGTTAATGCACTACGGGTGCGCTAATTGTAGTGAGGTGACAGCTCAGATCTACGTCACACATCAATATGCACTCACTCGTTAATAAGAATATAACATTGTAAGCGAGCGAAAATTGTACTTAAAAATTTTACATTCAAAGGCGCGGGAAAATAAATTAAAGAGAGTAAATCTATGGGTCTCTGTGTGTGTCGATGGACCTCTGTGTGAGTCTATGGGTCTATGTGAGTCAATGGGCCTCTGAGTCTATGGGTCTCTGCGTAAGTCTATGGGTCTCTGTGTGAGTCTATGGGTCTTTGTCTGAGTCTATGGGTCTCTGTGTAAGTCTATGTGTCTCTGTGTGAGTATATGGACCTCTTTGTGAGCCTATGGATATCTGTGTGTGTCTATGGGTATCTGTGTGTGTCTCTGGGTCTCTATGTGAGTCTATGGGTCTCTGTGTGAGTCTATGGGTATCTGTGTCAGTCTATGTGTCTATGCGAGTCTATGGGCCTCTGAGTCTATGGGTCTCTGCGTAAGCCTATGGGTCTTTGTGTGAGTCTATGTGTCTCTGTCTGAGTCTATGGACCTCTGTGTGAGTCTATGGGTATCTGTGTGTGTCTATGGGTCTTTGTGCGAGTCTATGGGTCTCTGTGTGAGTCTGTGGGTCTCTGTTTGTGTCTATGGATCTCTGTGTGAGTTTATGGGTCTCTGTGTGAGTGTATGGGTATCTGTGTGAATCTATAGGTCTCTGTGTGTGTCTATGGGTCTCTGTGCGAGTCTATGGGTCTCTGTCTGAGTCTATGGACCTCTGTGTGAGTCTATGGGTATCTGTGTGAGTCTATGGGTCTCTGTGTGAGTCTGTGGGTCTGTGTGTGAGTTTTCTCTTCTCTCTGTTAGTCACAGACTCACATTCCAGACGACTTGAGCTGCGACAGAGACGCGACGTTCGCCTTGCCTGGTCCTAGAGGCTCGAGGCTCTAGGAGGAGGACAATGGTGAGGACAAGGGATAGGACAAGAGGGAGGCCGAGGAGAAGGAGGACAATGGGGAGGGGGAGGACAATGGGGAGGGGGAGGACAATGGGGAGGGGGAGGAGGAGGACAATGGGGAGGGGGTGGAGGAAGACAATGGGGATGAGGAGGAGGGGGACAATGGGGAGGACAAGGAGGGATAGGACAAGAGGGAGGCCGAGGAGGAGGAGGAGGAGGCCGCTCGAGGCAGATTGGAGATTGTAACACGGGAGTTGTGACATGATGGCGGGAGCTCAGCACGCCGGCTGACCCAGCGCGTGCTTTGTAAGAGAGGAGGGCGACTCTGCACGGGGTTGCGTCGGTCAACTGCAAGCCAGCGGAGTTAACGGAGAAGCTCTGGGGGAAGGATGAAGCTAAGAAGGTTTCTATTTGCGGGGGGGGGGAGATACAAGACTGAAGTCATCCTCCTTCAGCACATTTGCCATGAAACTGGTCGGTGGCTCTTACTGAATGAAGATGCGAGCGGTCACCTCACTGCACTGCACGGCGCCTGTGGGGTGTTGCAACTGAACACGCAGTGCCGCGTTTATTCTCCTGGTGTTGTGTGTGACCACGGATTCATTTCTAGTTCATATTTGTTCCCCATCGCCACGAGGCTTCTTGGCTTACGAGTTCCAGGGTACTATCCTATCCAAATCCATAACGATCCTGTGCCATTGTTGCTTACATTCCTATCATTCTGTAAACAGATTGTAGTCATGTTGTTGATGTTCTTTAGGTCTATCGGTAAAGTCACGTAGATAGGTTCAAAGAAAATAACAAACGAAAAAACGACGACGTTTCGATTGCCAACACAAGCGACACAAGCGATCGAAACGTCGTAGAATATGAATTCCTGCAGTCACGAAAGCTTCAAGTCAAAATGTTGTTGTTGTTGCTTTGTCTTTTGTTTATGCTGCTGCTGCTGCTGTGCGGGTCTTGCCTGGTAACTTAGCCGGGTAACTGACTACTAAACAGCATCATCCGTGTAAGAAATCAAATAAACTCAACACTCAATCAAAGCAAATGTCTCCCTGGGATGGATGCTAACACGCTGTGCTGTCTGCCTCTGTCCGTGCCATGCGTGTAAACGAAAACAAACTATTTTTGTTTTATATTCTTGGTTCTTTCGGTAAAGTCACGTAGAAGGGAAACAATCAAATAATAATATAAAACAATAAAATTATCACGACGTTTCGACTGCAACACAAGCAATCATCATCAGGTGTGAAACCCACAACAAGATATTTTGAAAAACGCCACTTTTTTCAAATTTTCTTGCTGTGGTTTTCACACCTGATGATGATTGCTTGTGTTGCAGTCGAAACGTCGTGATAATTTTATTGTTTTATATTTTTATTATTTTATTGTTTCCCTTCTACGTGACTTTACCGAAAGAACCAAGAATATGAATCCCTGCAGTCACGAAAGCTTTAAATCAAAATTTATTTTTGTTTTATTTGTACCAGGTAAGGCGCACTGAGCTACATAGTCGCTTTTTTTTCAGAAGCGACCTGGCCACAAATGACAGCTAAGATGAAGTGGTTTATTGTGTGGAAATTCATCGCAGCCAAATACTCAAAATGCGTGATGTTGATTTCAAATGTGGTCAGATGAAACCGCGGACCCGGAGGAAAATCCACACGACCACGGGAAGAGAGACACCGCAGACTCCAAATATACAGCAGGCGCTGAGGTCAGGATCGAACCCACAACCTCCTGTATACTAGGCGAGGGAGTGAACATCTCTCCATTGTGTTTGTCTTCACATCCATGATGAGGGATTGAGAGACTGACTTTCGACCCAATTAAACCCTAACACGGTATTTCACTTGATGTGACACACCCTTGCAGTCATTATTTCTTGATATTTGATTTATGTATTTATTGTGAACATTTTTATTATGCTTATTCACCCAGTTAAGTTATTACTTTGTACTGCCAAGTGTTGGGTAAAACTGCAGCTCATTCTTCGGCAAGTTTGGGCAAGTTTGGGCAATACCAGTTCCAATGTTGAGTTGTTTTTATATATGTAGTGGCGTAACGCGCGTAGGGTTTGCAAACAGCAGTCGCATTATGTACGAGGTTGCAGGCAGTGGGGTCAGCTAAAGATAAGCAAGTGCAGGCGGGTGGCCTGGGTGACAGCAGACAGAGAGACGCCAGCAATTAGGGAAAGAGGCAGTGATTGGCTGGCTGCAAATGCGTAGTAGGCGCCACGGAGGCGAGAGATAGTGGCGATAAGGGGGAGAACACGTGGGGGAGAACACGTGCGTGAGGCGTCGGGAGGACTCCGGCTTAATGAGGGCCATCTGAGGGCACTTAATGAGGAGGGGGATAAAAGGGGAACGTGTGAGGCAGAGGAGTTGAGTTGGTTGGAGTGAAGAGAAGAGAGAATTCAAAAGAAGTCGGGGACCCCACTCTCCACACCTCGTCCTCGCCAGCGGTGTTGGCTGAACCCCCGCTGGAGGCACGGGCGAGGTTGGAGGAGTGAGGGTAGACAGACTAGCAGCAGAGAGGCGAGCGGAATCCTAACTGTGAGTGTAATGAGGCTAGCAGTAGAGAGGCTAGCAGAGTGTACAGTGACAGGCTAGCAGTGGAGAAGCTAACAGAGTGTGTAGTGAGAGGCTAGCAGTGGAGAAGCTAACAGAGTGTATAGTGAGAGGCTAGCAGTAGAGAAGCTAGCAGAGTGTATAGTGAGAGACTAGCAGTGGAGAAGCTAGCAGAGTGTATAGTGACAGGCTAGCAGTAGAGAAGCTAACAGAGTGTATAGTGAGAGACTAGCAGTAGAGAAGCTAGCAGAGTGTATAGTGAGAGGCTAGCAGTAGAGAAGCTAACAGAGTGTATAGTGACAGGCTAGCAGTGGAGAAGCTAACAGAGTGTATAGTGACAGGCTAGCAGTAGAGAAGCTATCAGAGTATATAGTGACAGGCTAGCAGTGGAGAAGCTAGCAAAGTGTACAGTGACAGACTAGCAGTGGAGAAGCTAACAGAGTGTATAGTGACAGGCTAGCAGTGGAGAAGCTATCAGAGTCTATAGTGACAGGCTAGCAGTGGAGAAGCTAGCAAAGTGTACAGTGACAGACTAGCAGTGGAGAAGCTAACAGAGTCTATAGTGACAGACTAGCAGTGGAGAAGCTAACAGAGTGTATAGTGACAGGCTAGCAGTGGAGAAGCTAACAGAGTGTACAGTGACAGGCTAGCAGTGGAGAAGCTAACAGAGTGTACAGTGACAGGCTAGCAGTGGAGAAGCTAGCAGAGTGTACAGTGACAGGCTAGCAGTGGAGAAGCTAGCAGAGTGTACAGTGACAGGCTAGCAGTGGAGAAGCTAACAGAGTGTATAGTGACAGGCTAGCAGTGGAGAAGCTAACAGAGTGTATAGTGACAGGCTAGCAGTGGAGAAGCTAGCAGAGTGTATAGTGACAGGCTAGCAGTGGAGAAGCTAACAGAGTGTACAGTGACAGGCTAGCAGTAGAGAAGTTAGCAGAGTGTACAGTGACAGGCTAGCAGTAGAGAAGCTAGCAGAGTGTATAGTGACAGGCTAGCAGTGGAGAAGCTAGCAGAGTGTACAGTGACAGGCTAGCAGTGGAGAAGCTAGGAGAGTGTACAGTGACAGGCTAGCAGTGGAGAAGCTATCAGAGTGTATAGTGACAGGCTAGCAGTGGAGAAGCTATCAGAGTGTACAGTGACAGGCTAGCAGTGGAGAAGCTAACAGAGTGTACAGTGACAGGCTAGCAGTGGAGAAGCTAACAGAGTGTATAGTGACAGGCTAGCAGTAGAGAGGCTAGCAGAGTGTACAGTGACAGGCTAGCAGTGGAGAAGCTAGCAGAGTGTATAGTGACAGGCTAGCAGTGGAGAAGCTAGCAGAGTGTATAGTGACAGGCTAGCAGTGGAGAAGCTAGCAGAGTGTATAGTGACAGGCTAGCAGTGGAGAAGCTAGCAGAGTGTATAGTGACAGGCTAGCAGTGGAGAAGCTAACAGAGTGTATAGTGACAGGCTAGCAGTGGAGAAGCTAGCGGTGTGTACAGTGACAGGCTAGCAGTGGAGAAGCTAGCAGAGTGTACAGTGACAGGCTAGCAGTAGAGAAGCTAGCAGAGTGTATAGTGAGAGGCTAGCAGTGGAGAAGCTAGCAGAGTGTACAGTGACAGGCTAGCAGTGGAGAAGCTAGCAGAGTGTATAGTGACAGGCTAGCAGTAGAGAAGCTAACAGAGTGTACAGTGACAGGCTAGCAGTGGAGAAGCTATCAGAGTGTACAGTGACAGGCTAGCAGTGGAGAAGCTAACATAGTGTACAGTGACAGGCTAGCAGTGGAGAAGCCAGCAGAGTGTATAGTGACAGGCTAGCAGTGGATAAGCTAGCAGAGTGTACAGTGACAGGCTAGCAATGGAGAAGCCAGCAGAGTGTATAGTGACAGGCTAGCAGTGGAGAAGCTATCAGAGTGTACAGTGACAGGCTAGCAGTGGAGAAGCTAGCAGAGTGTATAGTGACAGGCTAGCGGTGGAGAAGCTGGCAGAGTGTATAGTGACAGGCTAGCAGTGGAGAAGCTAGCAGAGTGTATAGTGATAGAGTGTATAGTGACAGGCTAGCAGTGGAGAAGCTGGCAGAGTGTATAGTGACAGGCTAGCAGTGGAGAAGCTAACAGAGTGTATAGTGACAGGCTAGCGGTGGAGAAGCTAACAGAGTGTTTAGTGACAGGCTAGCAGTGGAGAAGCTAACAGAGTGTACAGTGACAGGCTAGCAGTGGAGAAGCTAGCAGAGTGTATAGTGACAGGCTAGCAGTGGAGAAGCTAGCAGAGTGTATAGTGACAGGCTAGCAGTGGAGAAGCTAACAGAGTGTATAGTGACAGGCTAGCAGTGGAGAAGCTAACAGAGTGTATAGTGACAGGCTAGGAGTGGAGAAGCTATCAGTGTATAGTGACAGGCTAGCAGTGGAGAAGCTAACAGAGTGTATAGTGACAGGCTAGCAGTGGAGAAGCTAGCAGAGTGTACAGTGACAGGCTAGCAGTGGAGAAGCTAACAGAGTGTACAGTGACAGGCTAGCAGTGGAGAAGCTAACAGAGTGTATAGTGACAGGCTAGCGGTGGAGAAGCTAACAGAGTGTTTAGTGACAGGCTAGCAGTGGAGAAGCTGGCAGAGCGCAACGTAGCAGGCTAGCAGTGGAGCGAGAGCGAGCGGAGCGTAGCAGCCGAGCAGCACAAGAGGAGGAGTTGCGACGGAGTCACGTGGTGATGAACGCTAGGAGTTCTGTATGAATAAAGTGACACGGGAGAAAAATAATAAGCTGTCCGTGTTCAGTAACACCACGACATGTCTGTGGGCAAGGAAACTGGCGAATACGGAGGAATCCCAGGGCAGAACAGGGGAGGGGGGGAGAGACCATACAAACTCCGCGCCCGAGTTGTGAATCCAACCCATGCGCTTTCTCAAAATATTTTTTGTCATTTATACCGGAGGAATCCGATGAGCTATGAAGCTCTATCACGTCCAGTAGGGGCGGGTCAGAGAGTTCCATCAACAAACAATACAACACGCACGATAGGAGTGCGAAGTACAGGAAAGTAAATCACTGAAAACTTTTTTTATTTCACCAGGCAAAGCCCACTGAGCTAGATCAGCTTCTTTTTCAGACGCGACCTGGCCACAAGTGACAGCTCAACCAAGTGGCGTATCACGTGGACATTTATAGCAAACCAAAGACTCTTAAACGCGTGATGTTCATTCTAAATGTGGAGGGGAAAACCAGAGGACCCGGAGAAAAAAATCCACGCGACCACGGGGAGACAGGCATGCGGACTCCAAATATACAGCAGCAGGCGTCTGAATCGAACCCCCAACCATCCTGAATACCAGGCCAGGTAGTTAACACCTCGCCACTTAAATAACGAAAGTACACACAGTGAGGCGCAGCTGTCACCACTGCACTGCGCTGCCACCTTGCCGCACAGATCATTGGAAGTGAAAGTGACGCTTGGTTATCGCCTGGTACGGAGGACCGTGCAGAGGTGGAGAGATCACGGCTCTGACTGAGGCCTTGGACAACAAGGGGGGAGGTGGGGCGGTGGCGTTGACCGGAAAGATTATTCAGGTAAAATGAGCTACCGATTCATCAATTCAAATCCATTCTTATGCTCACACGAGATGCGCATTGAATCGTGCCTCTGAGAATGGGCTACTCATGCAAATGGGATGCATGTCGTATGCCGACATTATATTCAGACGAGCGGAGCGAACAAAAACACAAAATGAGACGGAACAAACGCGAGACACAGTACATGATGAGTATATTATAGCTTATACCCACGTTTAAACGTGCATTGAGGCGCCACGGTGGCTAGGAGATGTTAACTACCTCGCCTGGTATGCAGGAGCTCGTGGTTTAGATCCCGACCCTGACGCCTGCTGTATATTTGGAGTTTGCGTGTTCTTCCTGTGGTCGTGTGGATTTTTTATCCTGGCCCTCCGGTTTTTTCCCTTCCACAATTAGAAACGTGTTTTTGGCTGATATATTTCCACGTGATATTACACTAAGTTGAGCTATAATTTATGACAAGGTCGTTTCTGAAAAAGAGCTATATAGCTCAGTGGGTCTTACCTGGTAAAATAAAAACAGTTTTTTTTAGTTAGTAGCATGCCATAACCCTTTATAGAATGGCTTCACATTCAATAACATAAATCGGTGTGAGCGGTGGCGCAGTGGTTAGCGCGCTGTGCTGTGATTCCGCTGACTTGAGATCGATTTTCCCGGGTCACGGCCAATACCAGTGGCGAGTGATTTACCAGAACCCATCTTTCCCCCCCGTCCTCAGCCCCATGTATAGTCAAACAATTTCCACAGCTGCTCCGGTGTGGCGAGGCCTAATCCAGCAGTGGATTGGCACGAGGCTGTGCATTGTGAATTGTTGTTTTTACCAGGTAAAACCAACTAAGCTATTTATAACTATTTTCAGAAGCAACCATGCCACAAATGATATTTCAACTTCGGCGACATCACCACAGTGCCTGTGCCAGGCTAGGTGCACTTTGAGGCTATCAAGTGAAGTGTGGAATGCTCGCTGACAGGAGGTCTCAGGACAGACCCAGCACGTGCCATGGGTTGCCTGACTGAGATGACCAGTAGATACACCACCTGTACCCCCTACTGTGTCAACTCGCCGCAATTTATCCGCCCGGCGCTCCGCTCGTTGTTGTGAGCGTGGTTCCTCTGCCCTCCGTTGTTGCTGGAGGGCGACTGCCGCCAACTGCCCAGCAGCAGCAGCGTCCTTCACGAGCCTCGTCCATAGCACTGGACACGACTCAACACAAGCACGAACGTCGTTGTGGAGAATATAAACAACAACATAAATAAGCCATGACTCGTTCACATGCCCGTCCTCTTAAAAAACACACACACATTTCGTACACAGCCTGGCACAGAGGTCAGTGATCTTGGGCCCTCCCTCTTGTGATGTGGCTGTCCTTAATAGGTGCTCGCTAACAGCGATTGCCCGCACGGACTGTACCAGCGGTGGGTAACCTGCGGCTCTTTAACGAACCCCTTCGTGACGTTTCATGCAAACGCGCTGCGGCTCTTGAAACGCTGAATTCGAAACGAAATGCCTTTTTCTTGTGACTCCTCGTGGTTGCCGACCCCTGGGGCCCCGTTACCAGCTTCTCGTCTGGGTGTTGAAGCGCTGCCTGAGCAACGGCCCCAGGCGCTCCATCGAACACGAGTCGGAATCAGCGCTTCGGTCACCAACACGGCGCTTTGATGCCCTCTGCCGTCGCCGCAGCTGGGATCTCGCATATTCAGCCGAGAGCCATGACGGTGCAAACAATAATGCCGCACTGTCATGCCCCGCTTTACGTCGGGGATGCGTTCCCGAAAGTCGTGAAAGGTGCGACGACGAATATCGGAAGGGGGTCAATCGCAGCGATTTGCAAGGTGTAGGTGGAGTCGAAGGCCATAGGAGAGGCGACAGATAACGTGAAAGGACGGATGGCCCTGCCGGCCGCGTGAGTGTGGGTTGAGGGCAACGCAGATTGGGTCAAAGGGGGGAGACGTACATCGGAGTATTCCTGGAATTGTATGGACGATATAATAAACCACTCTGGTCAACGCTCCTTCAACGGAGGAGGAACAGCAGAACTACGCGAATTATCTCTCTCTCCTGAAGCCCTTGTTGCCGTGGCGAGCCCCAGATCTCGACATTGGCATCTCTAGCTCCTGAGCATATTTGCTCCAGAGAGGCTATGGTGATCAGCAACGCTATAGTTGCAACCGGAATCTGAATCTTGTCTGGACCTCCTCTAGGTCGACTCGACCGTTAATGCGTACCTGGATGCATGCTTTTTTAACACGTAGGTTTCACGACCAACATTAGGAGTCGAGAATAGTTTTGGGTTAGATCATATCGCCTTGGTGCGATGGAGGAGGAATGTTGAAAAGCAAGCAACATTGTTTTTAAAAAAAAATGTCCTTGGAAGTCAACGGTCGTCTTCTAGACATGCAAAGACTTACCCCACCATCGTGGCTCAGGGTAGCAAACAGCAAAAGAGCATCAACTCAAGGCTCAATCGCTCGGCTTTTCAACATTCCTACCCCGGTTGGTGCTGAAAACCAAAAAAATGCATATTTTCCCGCACCGGATACCTTGGTTCAATTGGCTCTGTCGGTTTAGCGAATGTACAGCTGCAACCATACTCTTTGGTTATTTTCGGTAACGTCACGTAGTTTCATTTCTACCCACGTGACGTTACCGGAAAGAACCAAAGAGTATGGATTCCTGCAGTCACGAAAGCTTCAAATCGAGATTGTACAGCTGAAAATTGGCATTATACAGACACCATGATAACACAAGGCCATAAAGAAGGCTGTCTCTGGTGTAGGCCAATCAGTTTCAAAGGCAATGCCCATCTGTTATCAGAGCCACGTGTTTGTTTGCATGCTTTGCCACAAGTACGTGTGGTTAATGCAAACCTGATGGTGGTTGAACATCTTAACAACTGTTTTGCTTATATTGTCCATGATTTCAATATTGGAAAAAAGGTCCCATAGATCATGATCTCACCCGGCAGCAACTAATTATGGACCTGGTTACATTGTGAACATCAGCAGCGGTTAGGGATCGTTGGCCATGTGTGCATGGTGCTGAACGTATTGCCTCATTACACATGAGCCTTGCTTGCCTTAATAGGTGCTCACTAACTTTGTTTGCCCCGAGTTTACATATGGGTTTGTGTGTGCGTCTGTGGGTCCCTACGTGGGTATATGTGCCTCTTGAGTAGATGGGTCTTTGAATCTGTGGGTGGATGTATGGGCCCTATAAGAGTTCAGTATATGGGCCTGTGTTTCTCCATGTCTTTCTTGCTGTATCTATAATCTGTCTACATTTATATTTAATTTCAGTCCCTTGACTCAAAGATGTTCTTTTGAACTTCATCTAGATACATTTCATTTTTAATGCGAATTGCATTTTTCAAATTTACTCTGCATTTATTTTCAAAAGTGAATGGTGTTAATAATGTATTGCTTTTATTGTCCAAATCAAATCAACCGACTCCTACCCCTCCTGTACACTAAGCCACCTTAGGCCACAATACACGATCTTAGGGTTAGGGCTTCTTTATTGCATACTAGCGGGAAGTACCCGACAAGTTTTGAAATATATTTCAAAACATGTCTTAAAAACATAACATATACATACACAAGTACTAAGCAATTGTGAAAGTCCGGCGTTCCGCTTGTCTGTAGATTTGTCCATCAAAAAAAATATAAGAGGCTTGAAGTCCTGAATCAAAAAGTAATAGAAAGTGGCGGGTAAATAGTTGATTTCAAAGCTTTCCGAAAATTGTCGACCCCCGCTCCCCCCCCCCCCCGTAGGCATATATACCTACACACCCTACATACAATAGTGTGAGTAGTGTCTAGTGACTTTATAGTAGTATCTGGCTCTACAGCCATATCTACCAACTCTATCGTAGTAACTTCTAACTCTATTGTAGTATCTGCCGACTCTATAGTAGTAGTATCTGCCGATTTTATAATATTCTCAACCAACTCTATAGTAGTAAATACTGACTCTACAGTAGTATCCAATGACTATAGCAGTATCTACTGAATCTATAGTCGTATCTATTGACACTATAGTAGTATCCACTCGCTATAGTAGTGTAGTGGTTGATTTCACTCGGACAACTTTTGTCTTTCTTCCAACACCACTTTATTTACAGTTCTCCACATGTCCTCAATGCTACACAATTCCCTTGATGCCACGGCTCGCTCGCCGCGCCTTACTCGACTCACTCGCCGTCTTTGTCTCTCCAATCTCCGCTTCTCTGTCAGCCCCGCTGTCACCGCTTCTCCGTTATCTCCACTATCACTCTGCTTTCTCCACTGCTGGCTGCTTCGTCTCTGCTCTCCGCTATCACCGTGCTCTCTCCACTGCTGGCTGCTTCGTCCCTGCTCTCCGCTATCACCGTGCTCTCTCCACTGCTGGTTGCTTCGTCTCTGCTTTCCGCTATCACTGTGCTCTCTCCGCTGCTAGCTGCTTCACTTCAGCTCCGCTTTCCTCTCTCCACTTGCTGGCTGCCTCACTTCAGCTCTGCTCCACGTCTTGCTTCGTCCAGTCCCTGAATCCAACTCCCCTCTCTCCTCGCGTCTCCCCAATTTATCCCCGTTCTCATTATTCCCCAATTAATTATCCCGCGTCCCACCGACGCTCCGCGTCCTCGTGCACCTGTTCCTTGCCCAGACATTAAGACGCCACTTCAGCCCTGACAACAACACCAGCCAATCACATTTCAGCCCTGACAACAACACCAGCCAATCACAGCGGTCTCTGGCTCCCTAGCTTTATTGGCCTAATCATTACCTCATCATCCCAACCATCGCACCTGGCTGTCCCAATATGACCCATACTGTCCTGCCCCCGCACGATCTCACCATTTACCCCCATGCGCATATTTATTCCACTACAGTAGTAACGCAAACTCTGCAGCAGTAACTACTGACTCTATGGTAGTATCTGCAGACTCTTTAGCAGTATTTGCTGATGCTATAGTCGTATCTATCGACTCTGCAGCAGTATCTACTGACTATAGTGGTACCTACTGACTGTACTATTATACCGACTCAAATAGTAGTATCTACCGACTATCATAGTATACACTGACTATAGCAGTAACTACTACCTCTATAGTAGTATCAACTGACTGGAGTAGTATTTAATGACTGTAGTAGTTTCTACTGACAGTAGTATCTACTAACAATAAAGGAGTATCTACTGACTCTATAGTAGTGTAGTGAGTCCAACTGAGTCACAGACGTTGTTCTTTAGAGGCAACACATGTATTCGTAACATCAACACGTAACACAAAGGGGTAACTGCCCCTTCAACAGATACAGCCTAGGGTGGTGGCCACCCAGCTAACTACACTATATGGAGGAGATACAGCTACGAAGGATCTGACCCTCAATCGGGTCCCGGCCACGTGTTGATGCCTGCAGAGCTTCCAGCTTGTAGAACGTGGAGCTTCAAGCTTGTAGAATGCAGCGACCCCGGTCCCTCTCAGGGACCCACCTTATATCCCCCTCGGGTCGGGGCCGCTCTGCCCTTGGCCCCGCCCACCTTCTCCAGCGTTCTGGCTCCCTCCCGATCCCTCTCGAGAGCACTCCCCGGACACGTGATCGCCCCCTAGCCCCCCCCCCCCCCCCCCCCGCCTGGGGGCCTCTCTGTGGACACTCCGGATCACGTGTCTACGGGGTCAACCAGAGTGTCATGGCCCGGGGCAACCGTATCCCTGGGCTGACACTCTCCCACTCCCCCTCGTGGGAGCCCCCACCACATGCCGTGCGTGGTGCCCGCGCTATCCCAGCGCTCACCAAGCCCCGCGAGGGCTGGTACCACACCCGCCCACGTGGTGTACGCGATGACGGTGCATCACACGCCATGGCCCTCTCAGGCCAGCACCATACAGTGACATCCCCGATGTCACTACAGTAGTATCTACTCACCGTAGTAGTAGTAGTATCTACGGACTGTATAGTAGTATCTACTGACTGTAGCAGTATTTACTGACTCTATTGTAGTATCTGCCGACTCTATAGTAGTAAATACTGACTCTACAATAGTCTCTACTGACTATAGTAGTATCTACAGAATCTGTAGTCGTATCTATTGACTCTTTCATAGTATCCACTGACTATAGAAGTAACTACTAACTCTATAGTAGTATCTGCTTACTCTATAGCAGTATCTACTTACTCTACAGTAGCCTCTACCGACTCTACAGTAGTATCTACCAACTCTATAGTTGTAACTACTGACTCTATAGTAGTATCTAGTGACTCTACGGTATAGCAATGTGTACTGGCTGTAGTAGTAGCTATACTAACTCTATAGCAGTGTGTATTGGCTGTAGTGTTAGCGATACTAACTCTATAGCAGTATCTACTGGCTGTAGTAGTAACTATACTAACTCTCTAAAAGTACTAACTTTTTATTTATTTTAATTTTTAGTTTACTACTGAAAGAACCAATAATAAGTCTACTTTATAGACTGCCAGTACCCTCACTCAGGTTAAAAACCAAGCTACAGTCTAAATTATAGACTGCCAATACACGCACCGAAATAACCAAGAATATAGTACTTAACAGTGCCGTGGTGAGGCCTAGTCCCGTGCAGAGCCCCCAACCTCGCCTAGATTGCCCAGCCGGACGAGGTGGCACCTTGGCAGACTGGGGCTGGGCAGTTATGCCCCCCCCTCCACCCACGATCCCCCCGCCCACTCTACAGTAGCATCTACGGCCTATAGTAGTATCATCCACCGACTCTATAGTAGTAACTGCACACATTGGGGTGGAGGGGGGGGAATAAGACATTCCACTGTGAAGAATTTACCTCAGTATTGTGTGTATTAATTTGGCATTTTTTACGCTAATAGGAATTTTTCTGGCCCCCAGCGATCGCGTGTGCATTGCTATGGGCAACCACGTCGCGGCTTTGTCGCGCATGCATAGATGCATGCTTTGGCGCGCGCTCAACGGCGTAATGTAATTATTAATCGTACTAAATTGTTAATTTAACTACTTTAAAATTGACGGATGTGAAATTCGAATAGCGCTGGCTCACCACGGGGCTTATCGCGTGGTACCTGGGAACTTTTTTAAAATGTAAACCCCACGGTTCGCCAGTGAAATCATTTGCAAATTTCGTCCACACACAGACAGACAGAGAGACACACAGACAAAAAAATATACTTATATAGGTAAGATCCCAAGACAAAGGCTCTCCGTATAGCCTAAATAGAATTCTGTTAGAAAGTAGCACCTCTGAAGGCAAGCACGGACAACGAGGGGGTGGATGGCCAGGACCAAACTTGGCCGCCTTTTTGCCTCCCTAGTGTTTACACATCGCAAAAGGAAACGTTTGAGTCTGATTCGGCCTAGGGAAGGCCCAGGACCGGTTAAGATATTTGTCACTGATGTTGGTCGTGAGTGGGGAATAGAACTCAGGGTCGCCGGGTTCGTTTTGCAGTGCACTAACCATTGTGCCACCGCTCCCCACATTTCATATCCCAAATATCCCCCGTATAGCCATAACAGATTGTTGGGGCAAGTGCTGTTAGCAAGTAGCACCGATAAAGGCCGGCACGGTACCCGAGGAGTGAGTGGTCAGCACCCTGCCCGACCGCAAATTGTCTCCCCAGTGGTGATGTTTACACATGGCACCAGGTATGCATTTGAGGCTGAGTCGACCTAGGGCCGTGAGCTGTCAACACCAGCGACACATCCAGCACACTCCAGCACCCAAAGGAATGGGTCTCTCCCAGACCACCGTGCTTGCGTTCATCCCCTTGCTATATCCTTATCTCCGAACCTTCTCGAACCTTCCAGAATGTTCTTCTCAACCCCCTCCTTCTCCCCTTTCCACTACTCCTGTCCCTTGGCCTATCTCTTTGCATTTGTCGCACTACATGACTGCCTCTCCAATGCACCCCCTTTGGCTTATCCCTATTTCTCTCTGCCCTTCATGTGGATTTTCCCATTTTTTCTAATGTACGGGCGGGAGCACAAGCCCTCCATAGAGGCTCAACTGGGTGCAGCTTCAAAGAAACAAATACTGGACGTACCCATGGCCCTGCAGGTTACGCTCGGCCGGGTGTCGGAGGTGCGTGCTGCGGCGAGGGAAAATACTGCCAGGGCACAAGCCGCTAATGAGGAGAGCACAGGACGGCACGAGCACGTGCCTCCTTGGGCTGTCGGTGACAGAGCGTGGTTGCATTGTCTGTAGGTGCCGCTGCAGACATCACCTAAGTTGCACCGCCCATGGCGGGGACCGGCCACAGTGCGTGCGAGTACAGGCGGGGCGTCGCCGTTGGTTTGTCCACCCATCGTGCCTCAAACCATACGTCCATCTCCATACCCTGTGCGGCCAGGGTCTGGTGTGTCCGACGTGCCAGGGCAGTCGTCCAAAATAATTGTGCAACCCAGGAAGTGCATTGTGCCACCCACAGAAGGCGACCCTCTGAGTCTCAGAGGCCCACAAGACTCTGCCACGTGCAATGGACCGTCGTTATTGACCCGGTTGAGAACTTTACGGCTGCGATAGCGGCTCTCCAAACCACGAAGTGGACTGTCGATTCCCAAGGCCACACTTTTTTTATGTGTGTACCCCGGTTGCGGTTGCTGTTGTTTGCGTGGGGTGGCTTGCACCACTCACTCGTCCTGTTGTGTTATTGTTGGTTTCTGTGGTCGAGTGATGAGTTCTTTTCCATGCAGATGTGGGTTCTCATTCTGCCCTAATTGTTGAAATGTTGTCTTTTTTTAAGTCTTGGTATTAGCCAGGACAGCTATATTTTTAAGAAGTGGGGAGGGTGATGTCATGAAAGTAGAGCCTACATGCACTGCGAGGGGACTAGTGGCCACGGGAGGTAATGACAGGGGTATCAGTTGTGAGTGCAAAGGGCCTGGTGGCTACGGGAATGATCGAGAAGGGAGCGTGGTCAGGTGACGGAAGAGGACGGTAGAATCTGCCGGTGGAGCGAGCGTCCAGAGTCAGCGACAATGATCGAGAAGGGGAGCGTGGCCTCGTTTTGGTATGTAAGAGAGATGCGTGGGAGGCTCGGGGCTGTTGCAGTGGGGTCTCCTCCGCCTGATGTCAGGTGAACGTGTCTTCAATAACGTGCTATCTCAAGAGAAGTCTGTCAAGTCGTCATTACACAAACGACAGGAGGTACAAGAGCAATGGGCACGCATAATGTACATGCATAGCGTACGTTGATTACCATATTAATAACACAACCGGTAATGGATACCCATTGTCATTTATACGCACTCATTAACCCCCCCCCCCCCCCCCCACTTCGCACAAGAAGGGCTCACAACTGACGTCATCATATCAATTCCTCTATTTAAGGAACGAAATAGGAGGATTTCTCCACAAATCTGGCTGCCGCCTGATAATGCGAAATGTCATTCTCAGATTGTAAATGTTGTGGATTTGCTCTCCAACACACCGGTGGGCTGTACAAGTAACGAATTGGCCACGTTCTGTTTACGTGACAAACCTTACTAATTTGCTGTGTCGGGTGGTGGTGGGTTTAACGACACATTGATATTTACGCGATATAACACGAAAAACCTGTATTATGGATGCTATTGGTTTCGAAAGCCTACGCGCTAAATAGATGTCATTTGAGGTTATAAATTGATTGTTCACGCTTACGGTGGCTTTCAGACCGCATCCATTATTTTCGTCTCCCCCCTCCTCTTCTCCGTGGTGCTAACGTTAAAAAAGACCGCCACTTTTTGCAAATTTTCTTGCTGTGGTTTTCACACCTGGTGATGATTGCTTGTGTTGCAGTCGAAACGTCGTGAGAATTGTATTGTTTTATATTTTTATTATTTTATTGTTTCCCTTCTACGTGACTTTACCGAAAGCACCAAGAATATGAATCCCTGCAGTCACGAAAGCTTTAAATCAAGACATAAAAGACCTTACTAAACTTTCTTATCGTAAACAAAGTGGTTTCTAAGAGTAACCAGCGAGCGATAACTAATTACTTCACGCACGCAGAGCGTCCGTTGAAAAAAAAATTGCGAGTTAGGACGTCACAAAATGGACAATATTGATGTTCACTATTCATACATTTATTTCTCAGAACCCTGATTGGTCAGGCAAGGGGCGGGGGGGGGGGTACTCTGTTGAAACGAAATTCAACAAGAGGGTTACAGTCGCCAAAAAATGTTGAGAACCACTGGGTTGGGTGATGATAATGCACGTGATATCGGAACAATTCATTGTGATGGTGTCGGTGATGAGGTGCAGGTGAGGATAATGATGTCAAGAATGGCTGTAATAAAACGAGGGCAGATGATGATGTGAGTGACATTGAACATTTTCATTGAGGTGGGGGTGTCAGTGATGGGTGGGTGCAGGTGATAATGATGCTGTAAGTGCTGTGGGTGCAGGTGATAACGATTATATTATCAGTGATGAGGGCAGGTGATAATGATGATGTCGGGGATGAGCGTGCAGATGAGGATGACAGCCGCTAGTCACACGAATATGTACATGGTGTGCTTGTTCGCTGTTGCAGTTAAATTAATTTTATTGAACTGGTGAATGCACTGCCAGGTGGATTGTGCCTTGTCCCACAAAAAAATATATTCTCACAACGCAATTTGCCATTAATATTTTAAACATATATTTTTTTTATTTTAATGAGTTTATTTCGTAGAAATACTTTTGATTATTAAAGGGTTTGTATGTTAATAGCTGCTACAGTATTTTAGTAACTATGCATATGCCCATGTAAAAACTGTTTAAGAAGAAAGCATATTTGTTCAATGTAATTCTCATCAGGCCCCATCGGTGTTAGGTGCAGTCTCCAACCCCAGCCTCTCTGTGCTCTGAAGAAGGGCCATTGCCCGAAACGTCACCTATTTTTTATTTAATATTCCACAACACCGTGTTAGGGGCCGTCCATAAAGACGTCACGCACCTGGGGGGGGGGGGGGAGGTCAGACATTTGTGACGATGTTTGACGAGGGGGGGGAGGTTGAGAAATGTGACGTCACATCAAAATGCGCAACTTTAAATAAATATAGAATTAAATTTTGATTTAAGAATTTAAGAATTGTTACAACACGAATTGTTATTGTTATAACAACACTCCTACATCAGAGTGCAGCGCCACATTAAATACGCACTACAATGACAATAGTTTAAAGCGATTTGAGACATGTTTTATTTTTGGGGGGGGGAGGCAGAGCTTTGTGACGTCACATTTGAGGGGGGCTCTGACTTTTTGTGACGCTGTGTGACGAAAGGGGGGGGGGGGGTCAAAAATCGTCCCAAATCGCGTGACGTCATTTATGGACGGCCCCTTACTGACGAATGGCGCCGCAGCAAGCAACGTCGGCAAACAACGCGTTTAATAATTATTACGATTATTTCGTAACGTATGAAAGTCGTCGTGATGGGCAGCCCACGATGATTTGCATGAAGGGGGTCATCCATTTAGTACGTTAACGTGGAGGGGGGAGGGGGGGTTAACCCAAATGCGTTCGCTTGCGTATGGGGGGTCTACTGACAATGTGTTTACGCTTAGCAAACGGGGGGGGGGGGGGTGAAGCGTCGACAATAATTTGTCTCCATTGGATAGTCCGACGGTGGACTATCTGTTTAAACACGTGAATATTATTACTTTTTTTTCATCGTTTCTGCAGTGTATTAAAATCGTCGGATTCGGGGGGGGGGGGGCGGGTGCGTCAGGCGTACGTACGCAGGTGGGACGGGGGGGGGTAAAAATTCCGCGTGCCTGGGGGGTGGGGGGGTCGAGTTGTGACAGATCTTGGCCTCGACCGGTGGCCCCCAACAACACGAGTCGTCGTGTCACGTGACCTCGGCCCGTGACGTCACCACCATCCTCGTGATATTTTCGAATGCGCTGGAGCCGACGGGGTTGGGGTGGCGGGGGAGGGGAGGGGCGGCGGGGGAGGGGAGGGGCGGCGGGGGAGGGGTCTACCACCAAATCTCCCGCCCTCTCCCGCAGCAACGCGCGCGCCCGTTGGCTATAAATGTGCACGTGATCCACGGTTGTCCAATGAGAGGAGCCCGTGAGGTGGTTTCTCTCTCAACCTCCCCCGCCACCTCTCGCGGAAGCTGCTGTTGCCATTTATTGAAGAAGGGCAACGCGAGTGGAGGAAGCGACCAGCGCATTGTGCGGCATCTCCCCTCGACTTTCTCGGCGATAATCGTGCCGTAGTAATCAGCGTGGGTTAGCAGCTAGGAGAGCTGTGCCTCGTTCTGCCTTTGTCCTTGAAGCAGGTCGCGTCCTCCCGTCCCCCCTCTTCACCGCCCGTGAAGCGAGCGAGCGAGCGAGATGCGTCGAGTCATGGCCGGCCTGGCGCTGCTGCAGCTGTCGCTGGGACTCGGTGAGTTTGGAGGAGGTGAGAGGATGAGGTGGCGAGACGAGGTGAACGGGTGGTGGTAGTGGTGGTGGTGATTGGGAGGTTGAAGCGATGAGGTAAAGCGGTGGACGTGGTGTGCGGTGGTTGACGAGCAGGCGAGGTGGTGTGGAAGGGTTGAGGTGGACGAGTGGTGGTGGTGGTTGTGGTGGTAATGATGGTGAATGGGCGATGAATTGGCATACGTGGGTGTGAAGTTGGTAGAGGTGCTGTGGTGGAAGTGAAAATGAGGGGATGAAGAGAGGATGGGGTGATGCGGCGTGGTTCCCTCTCGTTTCCTCTGGCGAAGCGGCGATGATGCTGGAAGTGGTGAAGACATGGAACGCGATGAGGTGACCGAGGCGTGAGGATTCAAAGGCTCTGGGGTGGCTGTTTACTGTTGGTTTTTGTCTCGCTTTTGTAAATGTATCGACTAAGCGAAACGCAAACCTAAGACATTTTACTCAGCCGGTCACGGTTAAGTAATGCGGTTACGAGCAGACAGAGTTGGCGGGGCGGGGGGGTTGGGATTGCTAAAGGGGTGTTTATCAAGAGGTTGAATGCGAATTCGGTCACAGGTTCTGGTGAGACGATGACCTGAGGCAGAAAGTTGTAGGCGGATTTCCCCGAGTCTTTGTCAAATTTGCTGGTGGAGATTTCTAGAACGGGGTTGCGTCTGCTGTGACCGATGCGTCTGTTGTTGTGGAGTGACTCATGCAGCCAGCTATGGCTCTAGGATTTGGTGTTACATGTTGTTTATTGTAAAAAAAATTCGGACGCAGTCCCTGTGATTACTGTTACGTTGCAATTATGGCTTTATTTTTTGGTGATTTCGAAAGCGATTTTTGGTTTGGACATGTTTGTTTTGTTGTAGTACGGAGTTAGACTGATGGCCTTAATCTAAGTTGTCTTGTGGTTGTTGTTGTTTGACTTGCATCCCACTGGGATTTTTTTTTGCACACAGCGTTGGTGTACGGTGCTTTTTTTTTTCAGGAATATTTTTGCTGGGTTTTTTTCATGGATTTTCTGTTTGCACAGTCACACATAGTCACTTTAAGATGTTTTCTTGTGCGTGTTTTTGTTTGTTGTGGTTGCACCCGATTCAAGAGCCGAATGGCTCGCAGGGCTATACCAAAATAAATTAACTGAAACTGATTAAAGCAGAGGAGGTTGAACTGCGCCGAGAACGTTCATCTCGCCCCGTGAGGAGGTGATGGAGGGATTTTTAAAGCTGCCACAGGAGGCAATGGAGAAGGATAACTTTTCGTATGGGTCATGTAAACCGATGGTATTATATTTTTTACACGCTTTTTATTAACTCGCTGTCTGTCGTATCAAATCTTTTAACTCAATTTTAACCCACTTCCCAAATGTGCTATCGACTGCAAACTTGGTATGCTTGTGTCATACTGATGACAATACTATATTCTATCATTAAAGATATATATATTTTTAAACATTATTTTTTATATGTTATATTTCGGCTTGGGTCTAATTGTCCACGCTCAACTGACGTTGGCTGTAATTGGCCCACGGTCTCCTTACGTTGTGGAAAGTTTCGGGGCCACTTCCTGGAGTCGTGGAGTTCTTACATTACTAGTACGGTACATTTCATGAAAGCGTGTTTTAAAAAAGTGTTTTTTTAATGTCACTTATTTTTAGCACGGACCTTAGTAACTGCGGCGTACACAAATTATTGGATGCGGCTGCTGGGTTGGCAGTGGTACACAAGGTGACTTTTGGTTGTTTTGTTTTTACCAGGTAAGACCCATTAAAATAATTTATAGCTCCTTTTTTTTAAAAAGCGACCGTGCCACAAATTATAGTTCAACTTTGTCGCTTGTGGAAATTTATAGCATCCAAATAACTCCAAACGCATGACGTTGCTTCTAAATGTGGAATGGAAGAACCGGAGGACCCAGAGAAAAATCCACGCGGTCAATACCAATACCCGTACCACGGTGCTTGTGCCAGGCTAGGTGCACTGAGGCCACGTGAAGTGTCGTAGGCTCGCCGACAGGAGGTCTCGAGACAGACCCATGTGCCATGGGTTGGCTGACTGATATGAATGGTAGATGCACCAGCTATATCCACGCGACCACTCCAAACATACAACAGGCTTTAGTTGGGAACGAACCCACGACCTCCTGTGTTTACCAGGCGAGGGCGTTAATATCTTGCCACCGCGGCGCCCCAAACAAAATAACTCTGCACACTTAAACTACCCTGTGGCCTGAACAGAGAAACATAATCGGTGACGTGCAAACACGTGCTATGAATAATTACCATTGCCCGAAACGTCGCCGATTATTATTTGTTTTATGGTTATCCGACGGGTTCACCGCTGCCTGGAGTACAGAGTGGTCTTTTGTTTGGCGCCATGTACCTTGGTGAAGCATCTACGGTTACACACTAGTACTATTTTGGAAGTAAACACTCCCCGCAGGTGTATTCGGTCGATTCGCCCGCAAACGAGGACCTGGTGCGGTGTGTAAAAACATCGCCACTGGGGAGACAAAGGCGGCCGGGTGTGGTGCTGGTCACCCACCCACTTGTATGCCGTTCTGGCCTTATAGGTGCTCGCAAACAGCACTTGCCCCCACGGTCTGTTAAGGCTATACAGGGGATCTTTGTTAGCTAATCGCAGACCTTGAATTTTAGTTGAGAACATATTGGTGCACAATGCCTTTTGTTTTGGTCATGGCTTATGGGTTCCGCGTTAGGTATTGTAATACTTCTAATTGGCTTTTCTTGCCACGATTCTACAGGAGACAAACTTACACCAGTTTCATTAATAGTTTCTTGAACAGACGTGTAATATATATTTATGTCCATATATTAAAGTGTGGTAATGAACACTAATGCAATCTTGCCCGTAGTGTTTTTTTAACTATTACATCAGTGCAGCGAAGTTCCTGGTGCATAGTGAGGTGATGGAGTGTACTTTGTAAAGTAGTGGTTATCTTGTTATTGTGATATTTTTTTTGTTGATGGCTATTGTCCCTCGTTACAGTCCTTGTAAATATTTATGGTTATAGATGTTGGTGGTGTAATGATGTTGGGTTCTGGCCATGGGTGGTTAATTCTTAACTTGGTTTTAAGAGCCGTCAATCTCATGCTGTCATGAAAAATTGTTTCCATTGAAATAGGTGACTAACAATGACCATGAGCCATAACCATACAATTAACTCTGCTTCTGATTGAGTTAATACTCAAATTTTAAAATAGCGCATTAAACAAGACGGCCAGAAATAAACATCCAAACAGGGAATATTCCACGTTTCAAAAGCACACGTTTGTACCCAGGAACAACCAGACCGTTGTGTACATTCTGAGCCCTGCTGATATGCTGGCACCACAACTTTCCCATTGAAGTGACTCAGAGCCACATGACAATCCAGCGGTAGCAGCTGCTTTTGTAGCTTCACTGGCTGCAATTTGTCAGTACGTAATACTATCCTTTCCTGACGGGGGGGCTATGGCCATGCAGCTGATTTAATGAATGTTCATGTTGAAAACACCGAACAAGGGAACTTCGTGAAGGTTTTTTGTTATCTCTTGGCCAATTGAAGCCATTTTGCTGGCTAACCACAGTTATCTCGACACAGACGTATATTTGGCTTTTAATCCATTGCTTCGCAAGAAGGTGAACTACAAGCTCCCACCGTGTATGAGAAAAATATAAACTATGGGTTAACGAAGTAGAATTTGGTACCACCTAGGATTTTTGACAATTTTTTTAAGTTATCAATTAAGGCCCAATGACCTATTTAGCTTTTTTTTCAGAAGCGGCCTGTCCACAAATGATAGCTCAACGAAGTGGCTTATCAGGTGGAAATATATAGCAGACAAATAATCGAAAAGCGTGTTTCTAGATGTGGAGGGAAAAATTGGAGGAACTTGAAGGGAAAATCTACGTGACCAGGGGGAGAACATGCAAACACCAAATATACAGCCGTCAGGGTTCTGGATTGAATCCATGACCTCTTGTATACCAGGCAAGGTGGTTAACATCTCGCCACCATGCCTGATGCCATTAGCGAGCACCACTGGGTGGTGTTGGTTGGCCTTCGTTCTAACCACACTTATGGTGACTGGGAATACGATTGCTCACGACAGTCAGGAGGGCACAGTGGCAATGACTGAGATGAGTTGCGAGCAAGTAATCCAATGTAGGGGGCACCGCGTGAACGTTGCTACTTTGCCCCCATGTTACAAGCGAAGTTGCCACTTGGAAAGAGATCCTGGTCAATCGATCAATGGTCACCTTAAGTCTGACAATTCCTCCTGCCTTCGCAGTAGGAGCAAATAGGAATGGCTCAATTGATACAATCAAACCCAAGGTTCCACCACATAAATGCCAATCTTTAGGTGCCTATGCAAATTGGCAACGTAGGTTTTAAGATGCCACAGGACCTTGGTTTTATTGTCGTGTTGTTATGGTCAATAGTCCTGGTAAACGTGTGGGTTATCGGCCATGAATGTGTTTTTACGGCGATTGAGCTTGGTGCAGTTGGTTATAAATTAATCCAAACTTGTCAGCCTATTTGAGAAGTATCAGTTCCTTTTTCATTTGTTCAGTGAATTCTAGGGGAAGTGTTTTTTTTTCGTTCGGAGTGCCTTTATGAAAAGTTCAGCATGTGGTTTGCACGTTACATTTTGCCTTTTAAAGCAGTGTTCCAAGGTTCCCTCAATGAATTGGTAAGGTGCTGAAATGCCAATGATTGGTGGGATTTGCACCTTTTGCTTATCTGAAGGTGACTTGAAAAATCTCCAGAAAATTTGGAAACCCTGCCACAGAAAATGTGCACTGGTTAATGAGGCTGCTTAATTGTGCTTACCTCCATGCCTGAGCCACTGAATTTTTACAACTCGACTATTTTCCAAAAGCTCTGCCTACATTTGGGTTTTGATTGCATGTTTACTGGTGTCAATGTTTTATTTTTATATCATTGTTTTTAAAATAAATGTTTTACTTCTGGTGTACAGCGCTTGAAGATTACCAATTTGGAAGGCACGTTATAAAACAGAATTTATTATTGCTGTTTGCATGGGCCTGGTGTTGCTATGAGCTAGGTGTGATAGCACGGTCCTCTGGTCTGGACAGAGGTAGATTTTATCACTCGCAATTTTTTCGAAAACGCTCAAACCCGCTGTGTGCGACGAGGTAGCCTTAGAAGATGGCAGTACAGCTGTTTTGTTGATGAGCCCATTCGTGCGCACACCCTTGAGTTTTAGTTCCTTTTCAACACGTGGTGAGGTTTATTCGAGGTGCTGTGTTTTCCTCTCTCCCTGAGTAATAAATTGGCCAAGCATCCCAATGCTGGATTTTCCAAGAAATGTTTGCGACCAATATAAACAAACCACGGTATTGCGATCGTGATGATGTAGACCAGGGGCGTGCAAGCTTCAATAAGCACGGAACGCATTGGGAATTGGCTCTCCCCCTGCAGGCCGTGATGGTCACGAACGTGACGTCATGTTAGCCTGCCCGCGGCAAACGGCCCGCCGAGTCCTTTTGCACAAGCATTCGCGGACCGATCCGTGCCTCGTTGTTGGTTTATCCACCTGCTGTAAATCTCGTGTTTGATGTGGCGCCGTCTTCCCTGTCCGTGCCCTGCACAGCGACCGTAGGTGCCGCCCCTCAGAAGTGCACCTACGGCCCGAGCTACTGGTGCCGCGACCTCGGCAGCGCCACCGAGTGCAGCGCCGTGCAGCACTGCGCTCAGACCGTGTGGAACAAGCCTACCGCCGTGCGTGACGCACCACAGCAAGGCCGCGTCGCGACCCACGACGGCACACCGCACGAGCACATCGTATCACGCCCCACTACAGCACACCGCATTGCAGCACGACGCACGAGCGGTGTGCCACATTGGCACACCGCACCACGACACGCTGTCGCACACAACCTTTTGCACCTCACTATTTGCATCAACGGCCACATGCCTAATTGTCAAGTAGAGGGTAGAGCAGAACAGAAACCCGTTCCTCCTTGGCAGCTGAACTGACGTTGTACTGGGAAAGTCTGAACGAACCATTGTGCGCTGAAATGTGCTATCATGGCCCCCAAGCTCCCGACGTTTATCTTGCCATTGCATTGGATGTTATCGATAAACTGGAATGCGGCATCCTATCTGTTGCACTAGTATGCACATGTGACTTTGTGGAGCAGTGATTAGCGTGCTGCGCTACGAACCCTGCGACCAGAGTTCGATTCCTGCTCATGGCCGTCACCAGTGACGATTATTTCAACCGGTCCTGGGCCTCCCCTAGGTCGATTTGGCCTCAAATTAGTACCTGCTGCATGATTTGTAAATATTGCCCCTCGGGAAGACATAGCCAGCTGGGCATGGTGCTGGCCACCCAATCCCTTCGTGTGCCTATACCGGCCTTCATAGGTGCTTGTTAAGAGCACTTGACCCAGCAGTCTGTTATGCCTATGCAGGAGATCTTTATTTTTGCTTGTGGGTGCTGTTAAAGGCTATATAGATTGAGGGAGGGATGTGTGTTTGTTTCTCAAGCAGAACAACCAGCTGTGTGATACTTGCAAGGAGGTGGTGACGGTGGTGCGGGACATGATGCTGGGAAGTGCCACGGAGGTGAGGCTGCTCCCGTGTATAATTATTATTATTCGTTGCTGTTATAACACCGCTTACACCGGTGTGTTTCAGAGGTATTTACACCCGCTAAAGCGACTCACATCTCTCAAACATTGCAAAGGGGCATCCCCAGTGGCAGCTGTCCCCATGTGACTCGGCACTTGGCCTGCCAGTGAGTCTTGTCAAACAGGGGCGATTGCTGTGAGGAGTAATGCCGATTTGAGTAGTTTGTGGGTAATTACTCTTTGGTTCTATTCAGTAAAGTCACGTAGGTAAAAAATAAAACACAAATCACGACATTTCGGCCACAACACAAGCGGCCTTCATCAGGTGAAGGGACCAGGCTGTCTCGAGGACAGCGCTAGAGTGAAACACAGCCACGCTCAGACCGCAACCTTTAAGCTGTGTGCGAGGAAACGAGGTGCCTTGACAAAGGAATTAGCATAAAAAATAGCATTTGATTGGCCGACTTGGCATGATGAACGGTGTAGAGGTGGTGTACATGCGGGTGAACATGCCGGTTGGCGAGGGGGGGAGGGGGAGTCTACCTATTGATGGTGTGAAAAGGGAATTTTTAAGAGCTGCGAAAGTTTGGGGTACCACTACTTGAAAAATATACTGTACCATTGAAAATCAGTTTAATGTTTGGTTCGATTTAGAACATCTTTCCAATGGTTGCTTAATTTGAAACCATCTTCTCGGTTGAAATTGTGTCTGTTTGTAGATCTAAATTGCCTCGTGAACAAATCTGATAAAAACCCGTGGGTTTTCAAAGAACCTTGGTATTGGAGAAAATTATATCGTGATCACCCAGTGTTGTAACAGTGATCCTTGCAGTCACGAAAGCTTTAAATCTATAATTTTTTTCAATGGGAGACCTTTAACCTTGTGATATTTTTTTTATTTAAAGCTTTCGTGACTGCAGGGATTCATATTCTTGGTTCTTTCGGTAAAGTGACTTTACTTGTGATATTTGTGTTCATCAGTGTGACTGCAGTCCCAAATTCTTGCGGTCAACTCTTGACCAATACACACCAATGGCAGCTGTTTGTCTGTTGCTGACTCCCCTGAAGTAACAACACATTTTGGCATGATGGCGTTTGCCCCCATCAACCCCACACCCCTCTTATGCCACCTAGCCCGTGGGAAACATGCAGCCCAAACAACAAAAACAGCTCCTTCTTTGACTGTGCCTCGGGGCTGTCTGACTTGATTTGATGATGGCATTTGCTCCATCAAAGGGCCTTCTCGCGACCTCCCCGTGCTGATTTGGCATGAAGCTCATGGGAGTGAGGTCTGTTATGGCAGGAGTGCCATAAACATGTTCACGACCCATGATTGTAAAGTTACGTCGTTCATGAACAAACCTATTGGGGAGCATGAGTTTGCGTTTATCCCACTGAGCTATAAACTACGTGATTTTTGTTTCCATTCCTCTCGGTTACATCGTCAGTGAGGCTTATCTATCCTTGGCTTTCCTAAGGCCTTAAATGAATAACTGGTAGACTGCAAACACCAGTACCGTGGCGAAAAAAAGGTGACTGTGCAGTGTTGTCCACTCGCCCCTCCTGCCACTGTGGCTGCCCTTGCTTGCTCACTAACAGCACTTGCCTTGACGGCAAACCTGCGGCTCCTAAGCCGCACGCGGCTCTGAAGGAACTGCTTCATGATGTTATTCACAATGCGGTCGCGGCTCTGAGAAATATTGAGGTTTTTACCGAATTCGTAAAAAAAAAATCGACTGATTTTTTAATTTTTTTTTGGGTTGTCAACCCCTTGGCCTATAGGGATAAATGGTGGGATCATTTGCCTGTGTGTGTGTTCTTGCTTTGTCCCCTTCCCTGCCCCACCCCCCACCCCACCCCAGGCTCAGTTGAAGGCGTACCTGGAAAGTGCCTGTTCCATGATGTCCGATCCAGGGCTCATTTCCGAGTGCCGGAAGTTGGTGGACAATTACCTGGACAATGTTTTGGACATGCTCAAGCATCAGATGGTGACTCTCTCATGCCGGCTCTTGGGCACTCCCCAAAAGTATTGTGCGGCTCCCTCTGTAAAAAAAACTAAACAATTTTTTTTTCTTTTTTTTTATATACCAGTTAAGGCGCCCCCTGAGCTATATAGCTTTCAGTAGCGTGACCTGGCTATCACAAATTATAACTCAATAGTGTGTACATTCATAGCCAAATACTCCTCAATGCATGTTGATTCTAAATGTGGAGGGGAAAAAACCAGAGGATGAATAAGTCGCGCGTCCCCAGAAGCATCCTCCGAAAGAAGTCTAGCAACTCGGCGGGGCTTTTCCTAAATGAAATAAAATCGCCATGCCTCGCTGATGTGACCCGGAGACGTGGAGAAGTTAAAATGCGTCTTGTGTTTTTCTTGTCTAAAACGTATTCTGCCTAAAAAAAAAACATTTTTGTTTGAGAGATCCCATGGTCTTTGGACCAAAGAGAATTTTTATTTTGACAACAGAGGTCTTCCCTGATGAATTATTATTAACACTAAACACTTTTAATTTGGTTTTGCTGCATCAGCAGTGGTGTAAAAATGAAAAATATAAAATCAACATTCGTCAAATAACACTGCAGCAAAAATAAAGTGTATAATAGGCAATGTTTCGAGCTTACGTCTCTGGCCTCTTGTCTGTAAAGAAGGGCCATTGCCCAAAACATAATTGTAACTTTTTTAAGGCAGTGTTATTGACAAATGTGGTGTTTTTTTTATTTTATCAGTTTTCTAAAGTCGAAAGGAAACCCTGCATATTCAGGTAGTGTAATATAATGCTGGCATTCTGACTTTATCTGATTGCTTGACCACAAGCACAGCTCCCATCTATTCACTGCTGGATGAGGGCCTGCCGCGTGACCCCATACCATGCGGGCCGTGTGGGCTGTTTTACCGTACTTGATCAGATTTCTTTTTTGTGTACAATCTTGAGAGAAATGTTGGTGAGATCCGTATCAGTCGGTTTCAGCCGGGACTTTTGTGCGTTTGTACAACTAACTGATTTGTATCTCCTTCAAATGCAATATAACATTGAAGTGTGTCAATATTTTATTTTCCGGTGTATTGCCAAACTCGGGTTTGGCTGACAGGTGTGTGACAATCTAAAACTGGGCAAACTAGGAAATAACTCCTTGGAGAGGGGGGGGGAGAAAATGTTTTGAGAATTTGTATGTTTCTTTGTAGTCCTTGTCGCAAAGAACTGAAGCATAGATGAAGGTGGCATAGTAAGGTGTGTGATACTTCCCGTATTTTATTTTCAACGTGCAGAAGGTTATCAAGAAGGCTTCCTCTGCTGTTGCCTTTCAAAAAGTGCAGACGTTGAACGTTTGCTGTACTCGTAAGTCTTCTGTCGTACAGTGACGATATTTGACGGACAAACAGGGTACGTTGTAACTGGTCAAGTGTCGTAAAGCAGCGTAGTGTACCCGACTGACACGGCAATAAAAAATGGGTGGTGGGAAAATGAAAGTCGATGTTTTCTCACGGCAATGGGTAAGACGGGGCCTCCAGGCTGAAATGGGGAAAAAACCAGCAGACAGGTCCCATTTGGGGAAATGCCCAATTTCTAAAAACGAGTCCTTTCGTGTGAAACTTGTGTCTTTTTACAAAATTGAAGGGGAACTTGAGCGAGGGTGTTTTTAGAAAAATGCGGCGGAGTATACGGAAATCGCATGTTTGCTTTGTGCACTTGCCGTTCCCGCATGACTGCAGAGGGAGAAGTTGCGGCGCTTTCCGCCCTTGCTTTGTAATGACTCGGTTGTTACCGATTCGGTAACGAGTTTAAAGTTCAAGTTAAGGCATCCCAGATGACCATTTAATGATACACGGCTCAGCAACGCTGGTCTATGCTGCAATTGGGAAATCTGGTTTTGACCACATTTGCTCCGGTACAAACTCTCCGTGGTCTATATATGACGGCGTCGATGCGGGGTCGGGGGGGGGGTGTGTGTTTGACAGGAAGGTTGGCAGAGCGATGGATGATTGTTATGGCATGGCGTTAGTGCTACACTCTTGCCTGCAGACGATTGGAGAACTGTTGTACCAGTGTGCAAATATTGTGGGGTGGACTCTCATCTCTTCTCCATGCCGCCACTGCGATTCGCCAGGAATGGTTGCGTGCAGAGGCGGCAGCAGATGGCTTTGTGGTTTCCTGCACCTGGTTTTTGTGCGTTACGCATGTTGAACTTCTCGCGCACCGTACTTAGCCAAGTTGTGTTAATCGGAGGTGCGGGGGGGAAGGACAAACTAAACGCAAAAAAAAACATTTTAAAGAAATTACTTTTTAATTTAGATTTGAAAGTGCATAGCTCCCAGTAGCTTCCTAATCTGCAGATCGGTGATTTAAAATAATACTTTCTCCATAATGAAGCTATTTTTTTGATAGTGGATTTTTCTCGTATTCTGTTGGGAATGTAAAGTACCCTTGGTGATTGAAAGCCACGACTATACAAGTCTTGATTTCAGTAGTGCTGTGCCATCTAAAAGAATGGAGCAGTGTTTTGTACATTTTACTGAAACTGCTGATCCGAGTTGGATTTTCAGCCATGGCTAAATTCAGTAGCCAGGGACATCTGAATCGGTCCTCCCACCCCCTCGCACAACCCACACGGACCAGTGCGGTGAAGTATGCTCAAACAACCTTGTCTCACAGCGGATTGATGGAAGAGGGTCTAACTCATTTTGTATTTGCACGTTATTAACTGTGGGGAGACGACGAACCTTCTCTAATGCCTCGAGGACCGATTTAACAATAATTTTATCACAATGGCACTTTTTTTGTACACCACTTATGTAATATGCATGAAATGGACTTAACTTTCTGACGACCTCCCCCAAGATGTGTAATGCTCCGTGCGATGTTCGGTCACTAGTACCCACGTGGCGTTTGTGGCCTGAGTGCCGGGTCTGGCTCGGGGCCGTGTTAGCGTAGCACCAATCCTGAACAACCATTTCATAAACCTCAATGTGCTGCAGTGTGCAGCTAAAAGACTTGCTATTTTCGACAACACTCCCCTTAGCTGTTTCTTCACTGCACAGAGATGGATGGTAATACTGTGGAATCCTACAAACTTCATTTGTGAATATTATTTACGTGATATTCAAGCCTTTGACCTACAAATGTTATAGAATTTAAACTGAACTGAAAAAGCAATAAAGCCACAACGTTGGATCTTGGGACTGAGCGGGCCACTGGCACAGATGTGGTGTTTGGTACACTAGAGGACACACCCTGGCTTTATGCAGCGAGTTAAATACAACTCGAGATTCTGTGCAAGGATGTGACGTTTGTCATGGGCGATTTTTTTGAGACAGTGATATGTGGTTGGGGAAAATGGGAGGAGTTTTTTTATATTGCACGATAATTGGACTCTTCAGCAGAACACACTTTGGAGGTGCGATTTGGCGAATCGTTTAGCTATGGTGAAGGTTCCAACCCGACTGGGCTGTTCTGTGGCCATTATGTGGCAGTACATCAAATTGGTTTGCGAACCCATCATTAATATTGAGTGTCTTGCCTTAATTTTGGTGAGGTTTTTGTCTGGTTTGCTTTCGGTTGGGTAAAACATTCCGCTCGGTGGCGATGTTAACTACTTGGCCTGGTATATAGGGGGTTTGTGGGTTCAATCCCGACCCTGACGGAGTTTGCGTGTCTTTCTCTCCCCGTGGTCACATGGATTTTTCTCCGGGTCTTCCGGCTTTTCTCTCCACATTTTAGGCGTGTGCATTTACATTATTTCAATTATTTGGCTGCTATAAGTTTCCACATGAAAAGCCAACTTTGAACTATCATTTGTGGCCAGGCCACTTCTGAAAAAGAGCTGTATAGCTCTGTGGGCTTTGCGTAGTAAAATTAAAAATTTTAAATATCCCAATGCATAACTACCAAAATGTCTTTGAAAACAAATGGCGTGAATGGTTCCATGTACGTGTGGCGGTGGTTTATATGGGGAACGGTAGCGTAGCGGTTAGCGCGCTACACTTCGAGACCAGAGTTTGATTCTCGCTCAAGGCCAACGCCAGTAACTATCTGAACCGGTTCTGGGCCTTCTCCAGGTTTACTCGGCCTCAAATGTGTACCTGGTTGGGTGTGTAAACATCGCCGCTGGGAACACAAAGGCAGCTGGGCGTGGTGCTGGCCACCCACCCCCTCGTGTGCCGTGCCAGCCTTCATAGGTGCTTGCTTAAGAGCACTTTCCCAAACAGTCTGTTGAGGCTAAGGGGGGGTTCTTTGTCTTTCTGTGCAGGATCCGAGTGTGGTGTGCACAGCTCTGACCGTTTGCAAGACCCAGCAATCTGTGAACGAGCATCGAATCTCCACCAACGACATCCCCGTTCCCGAGGTTCCCATCCTGGAGATGCTGGAGGAGAAGTTGAAGGTGTGTGTGGGGTGCTGCACGCGGTACTGGGGAGCGCCCCGTAGCAAAGTAGCTATCGAGTGTGCGGGCCGTACAGCTGCACCGGAGTCGGAGGAGACCAGGTGCCTGGTTACAAAGAGAGTGGGCGGGGGGCATTTCATTCCCCGCACCAGAGCCCCATGCCAATGATGCGACACCTCCGGCGAGCAAATGTTCCTCCTGCAGCCAACGACGGCTCGGGAGAAGCCTTGATGGAGGGGGGGGGGGGCTAATGCTTGTTTAATTGCCTTGGCACCAGCACAGCCTGTAATCCTGGGTTAAAGTTAATTTTGGTTTCTCAAGTTAGACGATTTTTTTTCTAATGGAGTACTGTTTGGATTTGTATGTACATTGCACCACATCTTGGTGCTGAAGACAATTAAGTGAAAAGCTGTAATTCAGCAATATTTTTTGCATGACGCGTAAGCGCCGCCACTTTCTGTGTGACGAAAGACAGGATGTGTGTGTGTGACCTGCAGTGTGGTGGATGAATGCCGTGTTGGTGAGACGAAACTGTTGGCGCTGCCAGTTGAAGTCCCCCTCTCCGCGTGCGGGGAGTTATTGGCACGCCACGCAGAGCCTGTAGCCTTTATCGCAACCACGGGCACAACACTAATCGAACTGTGCACGCTGGTGCGTGTGCAGAAGGGGAACGGCGACGTGTGTCACGACTGCGTGGCGTTCCTCAAGGACGTGCAGGACCTTATCAAGAAGAACCGCTCCTATGCCGATGCACTCATCGACGCCGTCTCCAAGCAGTGCGACATGCTTGGGCCTGACATGTCCGACGTGGTGAGGACGCGCCCGGGCCCTCCCCCCACCATTGCCATTCTCCTCTTCCTCGTGGGCGTGCGCTCCGTACCTCGTTTTTTGTTTTATTTTAATTCTGCAAAGTTCCGCGTTGCAAGCAAAACCAGGCAAAGGTAGCTGTTAATCTGAGAAATTAGCAGTAAATGTTCTTTAAACTTAAAGGTGCTTGGCACCCATCCACGTTTGGCTGGGACGGTTTCCGTTTCATAGCGGCTGTCCCAAAGCTTTTGTGAAAGTATGGATTCTTTTTTTTGTTCTGCTTTGCTCTGCTCGTGATAGAGATATAAGTGTGGGGCGACTTCAGCGGTGGGCAGGGCCTGCGTGCATTGGGCGTAGCCGTCTACAATGACCAGGAGGCTGCTGTCCATGTTCGGGGCTTCAAAATGAGTGGGCGTGGCTATGTATAAGTAGGCGGTGCTAATTTAGGGATGAGCCTGCCGCCAGCTCACCACGTGGCTCGGTTGGGAACTACCGTAGGTTTTACTAGGTATGCCTCGACTGAAACGAGCGGATTTCTGTGAGCGGCCCTTGGACCCCCATCGCCAGTCGCACTAACCACAGTGCCACCTAGCCGGCCCGCACTCTATAAGCACGCCATGTTTTGCCAATTTTAGCGATATTGATTAATGCCGATGCACAGGAGCAGCCAGGCTGTCGCTGTGTAACGCAAACGTTCACCCCCCCCCCCGCCCCTTCCTCTGTTCCCACCCTCATTAATTTACAGTGCAAGCAATACGTGTCTGCCTACGCCGACCAGATCGTGCAGATGTTCATGGGCTCGGTAAGGAAGGCCTTACTCCCCTCCTGCATGCTCCCCTTTTTTCTTCCCTCCCTCCCTTCTCCCACATTTGTTGTGCCCTTCCCGTAAATCTCGCACGAACACCTCGCACACCCCCGCCGTCAATTCCTCTTCCCTGTCCCCCTTGCTTTCAATGTCATACACACCATTATTATCAAGGTTATTTGGAACCTAGTGTTGTGTAAGCACTGCGACTGATTTTGTGTCTTTTGCTTCTCGAAATGTATTGAAACTGCAGGCCGAGGTACGTACGACGAGTTTTTTTTATGTACACCCCTAACCGCATCTGTGCCCTCTTTCATTTTTAACCCCGACCGTCACATCCTCCACCATGACCTGTGAAACCAACCGCATGCTGCGTGCCTTTCCCTTGTCCTTCACGTCATCATTGGCAGGCTCTGATGCCTGTGTGCCGTGCCCGTTAGTTTCCGTGCAGGCCCCCCCCTCCCCATGTCTCTAACCGCACAGTTCGCTTGCAGCGACGCTAACTCAGCAGAACTAACATAGCACTGATCGGTACCATGCAGCGGGAGCGGTGGCTGGTGGCAGTTGTTCCACAGTTGTTTTGCATCGTTTGTTTATCCCTTACTGTTGAGGGGGCTAGCTGTGTTACTTTTGACGTGGGTGGCAGCCTGCTTTGGAATAATCTGTTGCTTGGTATGCATGTTTGTATGGGCCCACATGATGATGTGTGTGTGTGTGTGTCTGAGTGTACGTCCATTAGTGGAGGGGTGCCGCGGTGGCGATGTTAACTAGCTCACTTGGCATGCAGTAGGTCGTGGGTTCAGTCCAGAGCCTCACGCCTGATATATTTGCAGTTTGCATGTTTTCCCTGCGGTCGCATTAATTTTTCTCTTATTTCCTCTGGTTTATCCCTTCCATTTGGAATAGACATGCGTTCAGTGTATTTGGCTGCTCTAAATGTTCATTGTGATGAGCCACTTTGTTGACCCATCATTTGAGGCCAGGTCACTTCTAGCATACTGAGCCAATATCCCCAAAGCCTGGGTTTGATGCCTGATGATGCAGAGCATTGGTTAAAAGTGAAATATATGCCATTTTCTGAACCTCTATTTTAACTGGTCCTTTTAATGCGTACCTTGCACATTCTGAACATCAGCATTTGAACAAAAATAATACCCTATCAGTATTTCAGGCCACAACACTGTGTCATGCCGGCCTTTAAGTACTCGCGAACAGCACTTCCTTGCGGTCTACACCATTTAAATGGGGGATCATCGTTTGAATGTGTGCGCACCATTGACTAAAACAGTGATGCCCCTCTGACTGTGTGTGTGTGCAGTCTCCAGAGGTCCTGTGCAGTGGTGTGGGCATCTGTTCCAAGGCCAAGCACTCCCCTCTTTTGAGTCTGACCCCTGCGCTGTCCATCAAGGTGAATAGTCTTGCAGACGCGTGCCTTCCCACTCGCTGACCAAAAAAATTATTTGGTCCCAGTTGCACAAGGCAAGCGTGTGATTCCTTCGCTCACTCAATCGTTAGCATGCACTCATGCTAACGCCTGGATGAACTGCGAAACGCATTGTGCAGAGATGTCATTTTTGTCACTGCGACTCCACCGTACGTACCCCCCCCCCCCCTCGTGTGTTAATTTCAGCCCTCGGAGCCATCACCATCGGGTCATTTTAATTATTGATCAATTGCGGTACCAGCATTGGATTTGTGCGAGTACGACCTTGAGTGTGTTACTGTAATTCTAGATTTAAAGCTTTCGTGACTGCTAGGATCCATACTCTTTGGTTCTATTGGGTAAAGTCACGTAGGTAAAAAATAAAATAACAAAAATCACGACGTTTCGGCCACAACACAAGCGGCCTTCATCAGGTGAAGGGACGAGACTGTCTGGAGGACAGCGCTGGAGTGAACAAAAGCCACGCTCGGATCACGACCTTTAAGTTGTGTGAGAAGAAACAAAGCTCCTTAACAAAGGAATTAGCATATAATTTAGCATTGAAATGGCTCATTGAAATAGCTAAGTTAAAGTATACACATCCGCAGAGGCACCCCTTGACAAAGGAATTAGCATAGAATTTAGCATTGAAATAGCTGAGTGATTAGCTTGTAACTGGTCACAAAAATAGCTATGTTAAAGTCAGAGCATATACATTCACCAAGGCACCTAGTACAAATCAAACAGGAGAATTTAGCGAAACACAACCACGCTCAGACCGCGGACCTTTAAACTGTGTGCGAGCAAACAAGGTGTCCTGACAAATAAATTAGCATAAAAATTAGCATTTGATTGGCCGATTTTAGAAAAGAGGTGGTGTACGTGCCAGTGGACTTGCCGTTTGGCGCGGGGGGCGGGGGGAGGGGAGTTTACCTATTGATGGTGTGAAAAGGGAATTTATAAGAGCTGCGAAAGTTTGGGGTACCACTACTTGAAAAATATACTGTACCATTGAAATTAGTTTAATGTTTAGTTCGATTTATAACATCTTTCCAATGATTGCTTAATTTGAAACCATCTTCTCGTTTGAAATTGTGTCTGTTTGTAGATCTGAATTGCCTCGTGAACAAATCTCTGATAAAAACCCGTGGGTGTGCAAAGAACCTTGGTATCGGAGAAAATTATATCGTGATCACCCACAGCGTTGTAACAGTGATCAGCTACGGCAGAAGAATTCGTTCTGCCGTGTTTCAAATCTGATTTGTGCTCGCGAATTCGGTCAGAGACATGTCGCTTCGTCTCCCCGATATAGCAATCACCGCAGGTACAACTCAATTTGTAAACCCTGGGGTACTGTAAGTCAGGAATGACATCCTTCACGGATGGGATCAGATCACGAATTTTGTGTACTGTATTGAACCGGACCTGGATCTTGTGTTTGTTTAGAATTTTGGAAATATTTTTAGTAACGCCTGCTATATATGGTAGTGTGATGGTTTTGACCGGAGTATCAAGTGGTTGTTTCTGTATGGAGGGAGAAACAGCTTGGTGGATGGTACGGTCAGAGTAACCATTCTTTTTGAGGGCCAGGTGTACATGTTTTTAATTAACTGGTCAGGTGGTGTTGGTCCGAAATGCAATGAGCCCTATGGTATAAAGTTTTGAGAGAATTATTTTGGGCTGGGTGGTGGTGGGAATCAGGTTTCAAGTAGGAATCTGTGTGAGTGGGTTTCCTGTAGACAGAATGCCCCAATGAGCCATCAGGTCTCCTCTCAAACAGAACATCTAAGAATGGTAGCTTGCCATCTTTCTCCACTTCCATGGTGAATTTGATGGCGGGATGTCTGGAATTGATGTGGTGTCGGAAAAGGTTCAGAGCTGGGAGGCCATGTGGACAAGTGACGAAAGTGCCATCCACATCTCTTCCACAGGGAAGGTCTGAGGGTGGAAGTCTGGATGGCGTCTGATTCAAATTTCTCCATGAAAATATTGGCTATCACTGGTGATAAGGGGGACCCCATGGGGGTACCCTCATTTTGTTTGTAGAAGGAGCCATTCCAAGTAAAGTAGGTATTGTTGAGGCAGTGCCTAACCAGTGCAGGTGTGTCGGGGTCTAGTCCATGTTGGACCAAATTTTCAATTATTTCAATGGTTTCAGGTACTGGGACCTTGGTGAACAAAGAGACCACATCGAAGCTGACAAGGATATCGTCAGGGGACAGTACAACGTCTTTGACCATAGAGACCAATTGGGCTGAGTTAAGTACTGCTGAGGCGGTCTTGCCAATGAAAGGCAGCAAGGTATCTGACAGAAAACGGGCTAGTCTATAGGTAGGGGAGTTGATCGTGGATACGATGGGTCGTAGTGGGGTGCCTTCTACCTGAATCTTGGGAAGACCATAGAATCTAGGGGTTCTTGCAGCAGAAGGTTTTAGGGAGGGACGTTTAGTTGGGTCGATTAGGGAGGTCGAACTTGTGATGATCTTGTTGGTTTTTATCGCTAGGCTATTAGTAGGGTCATTTTTTATTTCTGACCAGTTACAAACTAATCACTCAGCTATTTCAATGCTAAATTCTATGCTAATTCCTTTGTCAAGGGGTGCCTCTGCAGATGTGTATACTTTAACTTGGCTATTTCAATGAGCCATTTCAATGCTAAATTATATGCTAATTCCTTTGTTAAGGCGCTTTGCTTCTTCTCACACAGCTTAAAGGGTCGTGATCTGAGCGTGGCTTTTTTTCACTCCAGCGCTGTCCTCCAGACAGTCTCGTCCCTTCACCTGATGAAGGCCGCTTGTGTTGCGGCCGAAACGTCGTGATTTTTGTTATTTTATTTTTTACCTATGCGACTTTACCCAATAGAACCAAAGAGTGTGTGTTACTGTAGGTAGGCGACGAGATGTCAAACTAACCATTTGAAATGTGAGCCCGTCGGTCGTGTAACTGATCACATTGCTGCGCAGAGCTCCGGCCCGTCGCAAGACAACGCGCAAGAGACCGGTGGCGCCGTCCCGACTGCGGGGAACGTGGTATTTTTTTTTAAGAGCGTGGTTTCGGCATGCTCGGCGACGTAGCGCGACGTGACGCCGTGTGTGTGCGTGCAGCAGAGCCGCGTGCCGTCGTCGCTGAAGGGAGGACCAAATTGCGTCATCTGCGAGTTTGTGATGGAGAAGCTTGATGAGCTGATCGGCAACAACAAGTCTGAGGCAAGTTCCTGGCGTGGCGCGTTTTGTTTTAACCGTGGCGCGCGGTCTGTGCTCACGTGATGTCTGCACGGGTGTCGGTCGTGTGTCGCCGCTCCACTGCGTGTGCAGGTTTGCGGTGGGGCGAGTTCATTTCTGACGTGATGGAGAGGCCTCGGTTATATCAAGCTCGGCATCGAGTTAAACTCTTAGGTCGAAATCTGGCCTCATCTCTCGGTTGTACGTATATATGTGTTGAACTTTCGTACGGCACGTAGCCTAATCGTAGGTGCCAGAATTGTGAGCGGGTTTTAAAATGAAACTTACATTACCGTTACAATAATTGCGCATCTAACCGTATGTCCAGATTTTCCTCTTGTTTGCATCGATTTAAAAACATCCGATCTGTTCTCCTCGGGCGTACGCGTCTGTTAAACCATGCGAACCTTGAGTGCAACGTACTGCACGTATAACCGTGTAGATTGTGTTCATCTGTCCACCCTTCGCACCAGACATGGGTACTTGGTGTCCTTAACCTTTTTGTTGTTGCAACCGCTACGAGCGATGTAGTCTTTTACTTTTACGTAGCCACCGAGATCATAAGGTGTAAAACGCTTAATTACATCCAAAACCTCATTTGAAGCCCAAATCGACCAGGCCATTGGGCACTGCTATATAACGTTGCTGACTTGTCATTTTAAACCAATATTGCTGCAACGGGGCCCTTCTAAAGAATGGTCTTAATGCTGCTAGCCCCACTACAACTAACTTTCCTGGCATCTTCTGTAAGTCTCTGTGGTTCCTTACGGACAGTACCCTGCCGCACGGTAACAACCCGTTCCTCTAATGACGAACTATGGTGAGGTACCTCTTTCTTACTCGCCAAGATTGTGCAAATTGTTTCTGCTCTGAAAACAATAGCTCCTCTGCCAATGAGTAACCAAGTTCCTAACTCCATCCCTGGCCATCTTTGTTCTCCTACTCGGTCATGGCGCTACAAGCGTTTACGCGCCCAGTTCCACTGCATTCGCCCCAAAAAACAAAACGTGTGTGCGTATTATTTACGGTGGTATTTTTCCCGGTAGTCTGCTCCGATAACGTGCTAGCAGCGTTCCTGAAGAACACCGCGTTACGGAGAAATGGCGTTACAATAAATAATGTAGGGTATAGCACAGTCGGCAATAACACCGTCAGATGCGTATGCAGGCAGAACAGACTGAGGGATGCGAGTAGCATCTAGCAGCATCCCACCTTGTGATGCTGCACCGAGGAAGCCGTTCAACCGCTTATTCCTACTCGCGCGATTGTAGTTCCGTTCACTCGATCGCGTTCTATCCAGTTCGCAACCGCGTTTGGAAAAAAATGCGTTTCCCCAAATTACATTCACCACGGTCTGTATCCGATTTGCGTTGTGAAAACCACGCGTTGTAGGAGAACGGACTGCGTACGTGCAGAATTTTCGTTTGCGACGGCGACCATGCCCTTTAAATGTGCTTCTCCCCCCCCCCCCCCCCCCCCCCCCCCCGCAGGCAGAAATTGTCAAGGACCTGGAGCTGGTGTGCTCCCACCTGCCCAGCACCATCGGCGGCGAGTGCAAGGAATTTGTGGACACGTACGGGCGCGCCGCCATCGAGCTGCTGGTGCAGGAGCTGGACGCCGGAACCGTGTGCACCTTCCTCGGCCTCTGCAAGAGCGAGGCTCGGCGGCTGGCTCTGGCGAGAGGTACGCGGGGGGGCCCCCCGAGCGGCGTCGCAGCCGGCCGGCCGCTTGTTTCTCGCGAGCTTCGCGGTACCAATTTGTTGCGGGGCCGCCCCCCCGGTTAATGTCGCCGGGTGCGTTTTTAACCGTATGGTACTACGGAGCCACTGCAACGCGGCGGAACATTTAAGGTCGCGTAAGAGTGGGGGGCCATTGTACATCCAGTGTCGGTGTATCTGAATTTTTCCCAAGGTTTAAAAAAATTACACCGCAAATTTCACAAAATTGGGATTGCACCGTGCAACGTGGCTCGCTGCTCTGCTGTGAAACTACTGCAGACTGAAGCGGCGCTTTTGTGAGCACCCTGCACTCTAAGAATGGCATGAATATCAAATGTCTTTTCCCTTCCAGCTCCCCCGCCCCCCCCCCCCCCCTCACTAATTACCCTCCACGACCATGTTGGTAGTGGTTGTGTTAGAAGGTGATCTTTTTAAAAATATTTATCGTTTGAGAGGTGCCCGAGTGGCTTGTGGGTCGGAGCACCGAGTCAACCCTGCTGTGAGCTCTTTAGGTTCAACTCTGGAGTTTTTGTTTTAGTCACCTGTGATTGAACCGGTCATTCGCGTGTAGCGAGTTGATGGTCTCATTGTGGTCGCCCATGGACTGACCACACAAATCAAGCATCGCGTTAAATCTTTTTTTCACTTCATGTGTGGCAAGCTTGCATACTCCGGTAAATGGGCACACGTGTTTGACTGCCAGGCGACGAACATTTGTTTCCCACACGCGTTTGGTAACAAAAAGATTCCCTAGCCCCTGGTAATGTTGTAGCCTTTGGTGTTTGTGCATGAGTTGTAAGGAAGGGCCACCTCATCATTGTGGCCTTCCACTGTGACTCCCTTGTACTCTGGCCTCGCCCCGTGCCCCCCCCCCGCCCCACCACAGTGATGCCAGCAAAGCTGGACGGCGGCACCTTCTGCGAGGCGTGCAAGATGCTCGTCAGCTACTTGGACTCGATACTCGGGCAGAACGCCACCAAGGAGCAGATTGAGCAGGCGCTGGAGACGGTGTGCTCCTTCCTGCCCGACGCGTTTCAGCAGCAGGTAGCGGACGCGTGGTGTGGCTGTGAGACGTGGCGAGGCACGGGGCGTCATGGCGAACTCTACCCCCTCGCCCGCACTGCGCGTCCTCGGCAACACTCGTCCCGGCAGCCATGATTTAAAAATATATGTGTAATCGTCGCGCCCATTTACACAGCAAATCCTCGCAGGGGCTTCCTCCTCCGTCATTCTCGCCGTGGAGAGCAGTGGCGGGCGCGCGTTGCAAGTCGACATTATTCGCCCTATCGGCAAACACTGGTAACATCACCTGTGCGGCAATAATAGTAAATAAACGTCACGCGGATTAAAACAGGAGCAAACAAACGAGAAGCCCCCCCCCCTCCTATCCATCTGTGCGAAGCGTAAATCTGATAAGGGTCACGGATTAACGTCGACCAGTGCGGGCACGAAGAAAGGGAATGCACCAACGATGACGCACTCCCACAGGGTTGGACCGCAACGGATTGGAGGCTGTCACTGCTCAACACTCCGTGTCAATTTGCATCAAACAACAATAAAGCAATTTTTTTTGGTGATGCTTCCATTGACAGGTGGCCTTTATGTGCTATATTTGCTATGAAGGACCCATTGCCTGACCTATTGTGTGTGTGTATATATGTATTATTTTTCCATTCATGGCCACGGTTATTGATGAATGTAGGTTGAATAATTATCATAGTGTTGACACCGGGCACAATTTGATCTGTCAAACATTAATATGTTGTATCGTGTCTGTATGAAGGCAGGGGTGATCAGATGGCGAGGAGATGATGGTACAGTCCGATAAATGTGTGAATCCATCTGTAAATCTTTGTGTTATTTCCTTGCATGGCTAGTTTATATCTAGGTTATATACTTCCCCCCCAACCCACCACATTAAAAAGACACTCCTTTAAAAAATAAAATATCAGAATATCCGATGAGCTGTAAAGCTCTTTTTCACATACATCGAAATTAACCTAACATCCCAAAAGCAAAGCTTTGAGACCTGGGTAAGACCTTCGTAAATAATTGGAACAGCATTAAGCGCACAAGCCTCTTGTGGAGAACAGACAAACGGAGATATGCGCATTGAGACAGAAAGAGGGAACGCGTGGATTGGAGCGCATGGTCGTTTAAGACATTGTGCTGACGGTTAAGAAATGTAAGTAGAACATCACTTGGAAGGATTGCGGTGGCCGGTGATCGAGACTTAGCGAGGAATGGCAGCCGAAGGATGGAACGCACCTGGGAGGACATCTACCACGGACGCCTAGAGATGAAATCTTGCTCGTCTGCTGGTGCCGGGTGGATTGTTGCATCTGCCAGTCTTCTCAAGTCGGCCAAAGCATGGCACCTGGGTGTGTCCGGTGACCTGTCGCCGAGCCTTCGACAACTCACGTGGCCTCGGTGCACCTAGCCTGGCGCCATGGTGACATCACTGTCACTTAGTGGCGAATGGTGGCTGTTACACTACCGCGAGGATCGCGGTACCACAAAGGGCGGCAACAGCTTGACGGGGGGGGGGGGGGGGGAAGAGGCCTTCATCCAGCAGTGGATTGATCCTGGCCGACGTTGCGTGCGAACGCTACGGCGCCTGATGACGCGCCGCCCCTTTGCCTTCGTCGCGACCCCGGCCGGTGCCGTGGTGGTCTTGCCGTAACCACAACACGTGTGTCCCCTCCCTCCCTCCCCCCCTTGCGGCACAGTGCGACTCGCTCGTGGAGCAGTACGGGGAACTGCTGGTGCAGCTGCTGGAGCAAGCGCTGGACCCCGACTTCGTCTGTAACGTGAGCGCGACGACGTGCATATACACCAAACTCCACGCCACGTCTCGTCTCACAACACCACGTCACTTCACACCTACACCACGTCACGCCTGTCTCCCTGTCTGTAACGTGAGCGCGGCGACGTGCATACACACCAAACTCCACACCACGCCACGATGCGCCATGTCTCACCCACACCCCTTCACGTTTCGCCACGCCACGTTGCGTCGCACGACACCACTCCACACCATGCCACGCCTTGCTACGATGCTCTACTCCATGCCATGCCACACGCCCCGCCCACACCCTGCCATGTCACGCCACACTACGCCGCGTGCAACGCCACACTACTTCACGCCACTCTGCTGCCCCCTCCTGGCCATTATGAAATGTGTGTACGTTGCACTTCGTTTGCACCGTACGTTGCCAACCGTGCTTAATCGGAGGGAAGAGGGGGAAGGAATAACAAAATACACACAACAACAAGCAGTTCTGAAGAAATTGGTTTTCAATCTATTTAAAAGTGCATATAGCTTCGGCTGTTGCCCGCCCTCCACTTTTTTCGCGCGAGCGCTATGCAGACCAACATTTTGTCGGGACGTGTCGTGGGCTAACGGCAAATGTGGCGGCGAGCCCTCTGGCTCTGCCATCGTACCGGCATTCGTCCTCGATGTTGTAGCTCCACACCAAAGGTCTCTGCGTGCTGCCCCTGGAAAACGTCCGAAGCCTCTTTTTAAAAGAAGGGGCAAAGATTTGAACACAATTCAAATGTTCCGTTTTGGGCTCTCGCAGCTGCGCGCACCGATTCTTCGTGTCAAGGTTCTTGTTCGCTGGGTGTGGGGCTTGAAGTCCAAATTTGGTGACGAAACCGAGCCCTCCATTCTACAAACGGTTACCACTTGTGACCTGAAGGCAGTCGCCAACTAGAAGTGGACTGGAAAGTCATTGCGTTTCGCGAATCGCACTGCCAGTCCATCTGGTTTGGTCGTAAACAATAGCAATTGTGACCGCACACTGCAACATGTCTTTGACAACCACCCTATTCAGAGGGTGGTGTCATTTAATTTATGCTAATGAATGTTAATGTAACTTAAAATAATTCCGTTTGGCGCTCTGACAAACTTACAAACTCTCATTCTGTTTTGTGTAACTGGAAAATTGCCCGACTGTCACATGCTCATTGCTGAACATGATTACTCAGTCCGAGGACATGCAGGCCCACACGGTACATACTATTGGGTTTTTTTTCGGGTTTTGTAATTTTAAATTCCCAGTGGCTGAGGCACAGGTTCTCATTTTGAGGTTAATTGTTAATTTCCGAGGCTCCTAGAGCTGGTCTTGGGTAAAATGCGGATTATCGGAACTCTTTGGTAATACATGTGCTTAATTTACTTTCTCGCACTACACTGAGACATCAAGGCGTGCTTCGGCAAAAATTAACAAGTGCTGCCCTCTTCCCAGTCCGCAACTGTACGGGGGCGGGGGTGACCCATTGCAGTGCAGTTTAGATTAACTGGGTGAGAACTGGTGAGAACAGAAGAGACCAGGATTAGTGTCGCTTGCAGAGGTGACCTGGGTCACCAACATTACAAAAGCGACAAAGCAAACAGTTGGCAGCACATGAAACAAGCAAATCTAAATTGTAGCTCAACCGCGCGCGTGACAACTGCGCAAATATAATCCCTGCATTTAATTAAATACGTTTCCTGTAACAAAGTGTCTCTGTGGTGGGTGGTAGGTGCCAGCGATCTGGGTAGAGGGAGAGGCCGGTAATTAAAACGAGGCTAAACTATTTTTTTTTATTTTACCAGGCAAGTCCCACTGAGTGATATAGCTCTATTCGAAGCGACCTGGCCACAAATGACCACTCAACGAAGTGGCTTCTGTGACATTTTATAGCAGCAGCCAAATACTCGAACGCAAATTGGTTCTAAAATGTGGAGGGAACAGCCGGAGCACCAGGTGAAAAATCCACGCAACCATGGGGAGAGAGCACATGCAAACTCTAAATATACAGCAGTCGTCGGGATTCCGGATCTAACCCACAACCCCCTCTGTGTACCGGGCGAGGGATTTAACATCTCGCCCACCGCGTCTGTAACCACCGAGGTGCCCCGCTCCCTCGTGGCGTGGCCGCCCTGCGTGCGAGCAGAAGCTGGGAGCGTGCATCGCAGCGCGTCACGTGACCCCGCTGGGGCTGGAGGAGTGCACCTGGGGCCCGTCCTTCTGGTGCCAGAGCAAGGAGAACGCGCAGCGCTGCAGCGTGAGTTGCGGGGGAACGCGCACGCATGGAAAAAGCACAGACGAAGATTCTCCACCCTGTATAGCCTTAACAGACTGTTGGGGCAAGTTTTGTTAAGCAAGTTGCACCCTAATGAAGGCCGGCACGGTGGCACACGGAGGGGGTGGATGGCCAGCACCACGCCTGGCTGCTTTTGTCTGCCCAGTGGCGATGTTTACACACTGCACCAGGGTTTGAGGCTGCGAGCGGTTATCGAACTCGGGTTGTCGCGCAGCGCATTGCCCACTACACTACCGCTTCCCATCCGCGTGCGCGCGCACGCACGTGTGTGTAGTGTCCCCACCCCCACACAGTAACCGCTGCGTCGTGGCTGACCGTGTCTCACGTGTGTCCATTTTTTTTATCTGTTGCCAGGCGGAGGAGCACTGCAAGCGCCACGTGTGGAACTGAGCGACCGTCTGAACGAGACTGCCACCCTCGCCTCTCTGATCCCTCGCCCCCTGCTCCACACTCCACTCTGCATCCCCACAGTTCCACGCTCCCCCTCGGCATATCCCTCCATGCGCACCTCTCCGCCGCAAACCCGCCGCCGCCTCCTCGCACGCCATCCGCCTCACGCCCTGTCCCGCGGGTCCCTCCACGTACGCCCCCTCCGTGCACGTGAGGCCGTGCTCACCGCCACCTCCGCGTACACGCGAACCCCTCCACGTGTCCAGACTCGCTCCTCCGCCGTCATGTCTCCTGGGTGGAATGTGCTCCAACGTGAGCGCACGGGGCGCGTGAGGATGTGCTGCTGGGCGGTGTGGGTGTGTGGATGGCGTGCCTGATGCAGGTCTCGCGGGGGGCGGAGGGGGTGGGGGTGTGGGTTGGCTCACTGCTGCCAAAGCTAGGGGTACAGTGATCCCTGCCTGTCTGCAGCGGATTTCACAAACATCACTGGTTTTGCTTTTTTGGAGCAGTTTTTCTCCTCCCCAATTTCGTGTTTGATTTTTGCGGGTTTGATAATGAATTTGATTGCTTTACTGGGGGGTTCTAATCTTCAAATTTCTAACTTTGATTTTAGCGCGTTACTTATACCGGTCGGATACATTTTGGTGTAAAATTTTGCCGATTTGGAGAATGTACTTTGGCGTGGTTGGATTGTAGCTGCTTTCTTTTTTTGTATGTTCGAAACTATTTAACGTTTGAACGATTTTGAAAACCATTTTCTTGACTTGGGTAGTGGGGGCGGGGGGGGTTGATGTTTTTCTCCCTCTGCCTTCGATTCCGCTTGATGATGATGCATCATTTGATTTTCTGACCGAGAACACAGTTTGCTTTCTGCACAGCTCCTAACGGGATGGTGGGGGAGGGGGGGTGGGTGGAGGTCTGCAAAGGTCTGCACCGCAATCACTTCGGCCGAACTGCTCGGCACAACGGAGCCACATTTTCATTTCACCGCAAAGGAGCGTTCTGTTTGAAAAGTAGAACCTTGCGTTGGAGCGGCGATGGCCAAAAGTGTTTTGCGGCCCCCCTCCTCGCTTGTCCCCGGCGCCTACCAATCCTGATGACACCGTTTGCCCGCGTCCGAAATCGTCTCGTTGAATATATCAAAAAAAGGATAAGTACACTTTTGTTTCTGCACACAACCAATCGTCACCTGTCTCGCGCGCGCGTGAGTGAGCACGACGCTTGTGTGCAGGTTTTTAAAGGAATTAATTCGGCCCCTTCATGGCTTAGCAGGTGCCGTAGATTCTGGAACAATGACTAAATAAAGCCTGTAACGTGAAGTGCGGGAAGTGTTTTTTGTGTGTTTTGTGTGTGGGTGGTTGTGCAGAGCGGTAGTGTAGAGGTTAGCACGCTGTGCTACGAACCTGGCGACCCGGGTTCGATTCCCGCTCACGGCCAATACCAGTGGACGGGTATCGGAACCGGTCCTGGACCTCTCCTGGGTAAACTCCACCTCAACTGAGTACCTGGTGCAATGTGTAAAACATCGCCGCTAGGGAGACAAAGGCGGCCGGGCGTGGTGTTGGCCACCCCACCCCCCTCGTGTGCCGTGCCGGCCTTAATAGGTGCTCTCTAACAGCACTTGCCTCCCAACAGTCTGTTAAGGCTACACGGGGGAATCTGTGTTTTTGGTTGCTTGCGAGTGATGAATGTGAATCGTTTCCCTGTGGAGTCGAGAGGGGTGGGGGGGCGTGGTTGGTTATTTTCATAGCTTTGTGGATCCTTGTGCAGGTGGGAATGCCTCTGCCTGCTGATCGATGTTTATCTTCCGGATGAAATTTGTCATTTTCCCTGCCCGAGTGAGAAATGTGACGTTTCAATAGACTTTATCAAAGTGTGACTTTGGGGGGGGGGGTATGGGTGACACGAGGACAGTTTTTGCGGGGGGGGGGGGCATTATCTGATTAGACCCCCTCTCCTTCCACAAATTGCGCGTGCATCACATGGCACACAAGTCGGTGTGATAATTCTGCTGGTCGCGTGGCGACCTTGCCTCGTTGGCACCACCTGGTAAGGCTAAAACAGTCGCTACATTGCGCTGCGCTCTGGAAACTTACCAAGGAAAAACCCCCTTCAGTGCCTGGAGAAACGCCCCCCCCCCCCCACGCACCCAGCGTGTGGCGTGCAACGCAGATGTCGGGTCGAACAACAAGCGCGCGTCGCCACCTCTCGGACTGCAGAGCTGTAACTTGGCGAGGCCACCATTATTCGCCCCCCCCCTTTTCTCTCTCTGGGTTCTCCCGTAAGCGAGGGCCCTTGTAATGTTCGTGACGGGACAAAGACGTCTCGAAGTAGACGAGTGATGTCTTCACGCGTCCGTCTCTCTCCACATACCGCCGGCCACACGGAGCTCTGTTTGGGGTTGGGTGTGGGGGGGGTGAGTGCACGATTTCGGCAGCGTTTATTCAAGACTCGCAAAACGCCGGACCGGTGGCAAGACGCACCCCCGTGGTGTCTCGTCATCGACAGTCGGACTCGCTTGACTCGATGCTTGGACTGCCTATCGGACAGGCAAGTGCCCCCGCGCCTGCGATGAGCACGGTTGGCTACGTACGGTGCGGAAGAAGTTCAACATACAAGTACCCCTCCCGTTATGTTGTGGTTGGGGCTGATATTGACACAACCATACAACCCGAAATAATCATCGGCGTCGGGCTGATGGATTGTGAAACTATTTTTGGATGTGCAAATTCGACTTGCTTATGTCGTTTGCGAACGTGTCCTCGGTATCTGCTGATGGCTGCTGAATCGTTCGTTGACATGCACACGCGTCCAGGGAATTCGTTCTGAGCAATCTCTCGAGTGCACCTTAAAGTCGTCCCTGCCATTAATTGTCGCAGATGCATCGGCGACCTCTGTTCGCTTTCGTTGTAAATATTTTAGTGTGCTCTGTTGCACTTCAATTGATGTCGGTAACCTTTCATTTTAAAAGACTTAGAGCCTCCCGTCACCATCATTGAATTATTCACGACGGCAATCACCAGTATTACTACACGTTTTTACCCAGGAAAGCCTTGCAGTCAACTTTTTCCAGGAGGGTAGTGCTAAGTTTTCTCAGTAGGGGGCCACAATTGCCATGTTTCCAAATAAATTAATTGGCAAGTGTTTTGTTTTTATTAGACAATGTGGACTATTACGCGGGCACACACGCCCTACGCTTTTTGGAAATTGTCTGCTGTGAAGCTGTGGTGTAGACTGCATGCATTTCAATGGGTAAATCCAACCGCAGTATTATCCATGGCGCCCGACGGTGTCGAACCGCGAGCCTCTGCAACAAACCGCAAATGTGGTCCCGCCACGGTGGCTAGGAGATGTTGACTACCTCGTCTGGTATACAGGAGGTCGTGAGTTCGATTCCGACCCTGACGATGCCTGCTGCTGTATAGTTTGCGTCTCTCCCTCATCATCATCATCACGGTGGCTATGAGATGTTAACTACCTCGCCTGGTATACAGAAGGTCGTGGGTTCGATCCCGACCCTGACGATGCCTGCTGTATTTTTTGAGGTTTTTTTACATTATCCCCGTGTCCAGTTCTTTTCCTCCACAATTAGAATCGACGTGTTTCAGAATCTTTGGCTGCTATACATTCGACATGATAAGCCACTTCGTTTGAGTTATCGTTTGTGGCAAGGTCGCTTCTGAAAAAAAGAGCTATATATAGCTCAGTGGGCCTTACCCGGTAAAATACATAGTTTAACTTTAATCGATATTCATGAAGGGAAGCTCGGTTCACTCTTCTGAGCTCTGTTGGGGATGCTTTTCTGTGTGCGCATCTTCGATGGATGCCCGCCACTGGGAATGCCGAGTGGATTCTAATTGGTCACGAGAGTCGATGCGAGTGAATGCAGGCGAGAGAGCTGCAGGACAAGTCGGCCTGGAGCTCTCGTCCTCTCCCTGCCTCTCATCTCTCTTGCTTTACCTGCCTCTCTTTTCCCCATACCTTTCCTCTCTCTTTCCCTCCTCTCCAGTCCCTGACCTCGCTCTCCCTGCCTCTCATTTACCTTCCTCTCCCTGCCTCTCTCTTCTCCCTGCCTCTCCCTGCCTCTCTCTCTCACACACACCCCGTGCCCCCCGTGGCTCATCAATGGCTCTGCCTCTTCCTTCCCAGCCTCTCGCTCTCCCTCCCCACCCCACGTGGCACGCCGCCCTGCTGCTTGAGCCCTAGGTCCCGGTCTGGCGCGGCAAGCGTTGGCGATACCCGGGCAACGCTTCGTGTGTTCGTGTGCACGTACACACGTGTGCACGTGTGTGTGTGCACGTGTGTGTGTTGAACTTCCTTTGCACCGTGCGTGGTCAACAGTGTTCATGGGAGGTGCGGGTGTGCTCAGTCCCACGTGTACGCAAGAGTCCAGTCGCGCAGGAGTCTGAGTACTCGCCCGGAGCGAGGAGGCGCGTGTGCGTCGCCTTGCTGGGAAATCGCTTTAAACATGTAACGACGTATAATTGCCGACTTTTCTCAAAATCAGTTTAACACGTAGCAGGCTTTCGCGACCAATATTATTCATAATCAAGGTTTTTGGGTTAGATCGCGTTGTTTATAAATGTGTCGTAGCCCTCCACCACCCGACACGGACAAACAGTAAAAAATGTGTCACGTTTACAAAGGACAAATAGTTCACTACTTTAGCCCACCGGTGTGTTGAAGAGTGAATCAACATCATTTAAAATTTAAGTAAAAATCTACTGCTGGATGAAGGTGCCTCTCCCCCTTCCTCCCCCCCTTCCATGTCGATCGTTTGGAGTTGCTTGAGCATACTTCACCACTCTGGTCCCGGTGCGGGTTGATGAATGGGGGTTGGGTGGGGGGGGAAGACACGTCACGGCTCAGGACCGGTCCGGATATCATTGTCGCTGATGTTAGCCGTGAACCAGACATTGAACTCTGGTCAGCTGGTCTCAGAGCGCAGTGAGCGCGTCAGCCACTTCTCAGCCGCTCCTTGCCCCAGCGCACGACAGCATCCCGCTGAGCCACGGCAGCTGCTTTCTCAGACGCAACCTGGCTATCACGAGCGATAGCTCAACGAAGTGGCTTATCATCCTCGTGTGGATATTTATAGCGGCCAAGTAATCTAAATCGTCTGGGCGCATCTCCACTGCCGTACCGAGCAATCCCGTATCCAACCATCGCGGTACGACGCTGATGGCTGGTAATCCAAGCCTGTGCTGTGCCGATATCCCTTTTGATTTAAAGCCGAGTGGACTCACAATCAGCTGAGCGAAACGCCCGGAGTTGTTTTTGTTGTTGCAACCGAAGTAGCCCCCCACCCCTTGCCTGAGCCAACGTTTGTTCTGGTAAATACATGTACGAATATTCTAGATTTGAAGTTTTCGTGACTGCAAGGATCCATACTCTTGATTCTTTCGGTAAAGTCACGTTGGAAAATAAAATAAAATAATAATAAAAATCGCGACGTTTCGGCGCGCGACACAAGCGTCCGTCATCAGGCGAATAATGATCGCCAGTATCTTAACCGACGGTTCATTTCGCGAGGTTATGCCTCGCTTAGCGCTCGTAAGTGCGAGCGAATATCAAAAACAGTGAAATGGCCGCTGTGCGCTTGCGTGACGCGGTTTGTTCTCGCTCGCTGCTTACTCTGGGAAACCAAAAGTGTTTAAGATCGGTGAGTTTAGAAAGGGGCCGTCCATAAATGACGTCACGCAATTTTGGACGATTTTTGACCCCCCCCTCCCCCCATCGTCACACGGTGTCACAAAAAGTCAGACCCCCCCCCCTCAAATATGACGTCACAAAGCTTTGACCCCTCCCCCCCCTCATCGTCACACGGTGTCATAAAAAGTCAGACCCCCCCCCCTCAAATATGACGTCACAAAGCTCTGACCCCCCCCTCATCGTCACACGGTGTCACAAAAAGTCAGACCCCCCCCCCCTCAAATATGACGTCACAAAGCTCTGACCTCCCCCCCCAAAATAAAACATGCTTCAAATCGCTTTAAACTATTGTCATTGTAGTGCGTATTTAATGTGGCGCTGCACTCTGATGTTGTAGGAGAAAACATTTATTAAAGAGTATATTTAATTAAGTACAACGTGTTGTCTATGTTTATTTAAAGTTGCGCATTTTGACGTGACGTCACATTTCTCACACCCCCCCCCACGTCACACATCGTCACAAATGCCTGACACCCCCGACCCCCCCCCCCTAGGTGCGTGACGTCATTTATGGACGGTTCCAAAGGTCTTTTGCATCGTCCTATAGGTTACCATATGGATTCGAATGCCGTCGTAGTTATTTTATAGTCTGCGGCTTCTTCTTCTTTCGTATATGAGCTGATTTGTTTCGTGCATTGCGCAGATTCATACAACGTGATCATTATTCACCAACGACTCTCACCGTGTGGTATCATTTAGCACACACACACGTGTGTGTGTGTGCTAAATGATACCACACGTGTGTGTCGTAGCCCCCTGGGACATTACCACGTGACACCCCCCCCCCCTTCCCCAGGGGTCCACGTGCCCACCCCACCCCCCGTTTGAGGAACCACTGCTCCGGACTGCGAGACAACGCTGCTGCTGCTGCTGTTGCAGCTCTTCGTTCGTGATGTGTGGCAATGCCCGAGTCCGCGCAGGGGTTCCATGCCTTGCGATGTTTGGCCCGTTCCAGACCTCTGAGCGCGGCGTGGCTTCGCGCGGGAGGAGCGAAAACCCCCACCGGCTCCGCACAGATGCATGCAAGAATCCGGTCGCTGTCAGAACCCTCGGTTCGTGGCTGTAGCTTCAACCCTGGCCTACCGCGTGCCCACGAGGTGGCGCAATTCGGCAGTGCATTGAGGGTCATGTGACTTGAGCGTAGCATGATGCTCGGTGCACCTAGCCTGGCACAAGCGCCCGTTGGGTGACGCCACCGCCACTTAGTGGTGAGCGGCGGTTCTTGGTGAGAGCGTCGGAGTCGGACGCGTTGGATGCTGAGCAATTTTAATTCCAATCGGTGATTGTTTGATTTTAAAGATGCTGTTTTGTACTGGAGGGTGTTTTAGAGGACTCGTCCATAGTCGCGTGAGTGGGAATCTTGAGATTCATTCACGACCAGGGTTGTCAGGGGGCCTCCCTGTGCGGCCACTGGATTTTAGTGTTTAGGAAATTGCATTGCACTCTTAATAATCCGCAGTGTAGAAGGCCATTAATGTGATTTTTTTTACGTTGCTTTAATTCTTCATTTTAATAAATCTCTATATATGTCGTTTGTCTTTTAATCGTGATTCTTTACACGCTTTTATTTAACTCACTCTGTTGTTGTTGTCGTTGTTCTATCCTCGAATATTGTAACTCTGTTTTTACCCACTTCCCAATGTGGTATCGACTACAAACTTGTTATACCTATGTCATAATGATGACAATAACTATATTATATCAAAAAATAAAATAAAAACATTTTAAAACATTATTTTAATATGGTATGTTTCGGCTTGGGTCTAATTGTCCACGGTCCCTTACGTTGTGGCAAGCTTCGGGCCACTTCCTGGAGTCGTGGAGTTCTTCCATTACTAGTAGGGTACATTTCATGAAAGCGTGTTTTTTAAAAATAGTTTTTAGTATTATTTACTTAATATGGTGATTGCTAATTTTAATGGTAGGTCAGTGACACTTAAGCCTCTCCGGTTTCCTGGGTGAACACGTGGGCTCGATTTTGCCCAATCCTGGCCGAACTGGCTCAACGAGTTTAATAAATGAATGTGCCATCAACACGTGGTGCGAATAATAGATTGGATGTATTTATAATCCAGGTGCGAGGCTGTTGTGGGCAGACGTCTCTGTTTTAAAGCAATACTTTCATAGTCCAGTTTACCATGGAAGTCCAGTTTACCATGGGAGTCCAGTTTACCATGAAAGTCCGGTTTACCATGGAATTCCAGCTTACCATGAAGGTCCATTTTACCATGGGAGTCCAGTTTACCATGGGTGTCCAGTTTACCATGAAAGTTCAGTGCACCGTGGAAATCCAGTTTACCATGGAAATCCAGTTGACCATGGAAGTTCAGTGCACCATGAAAGTCCAGTTTACCATGGAAGTTCAGTTTACCCTGGCAGTCCAGTTTACCATGTAAGTTCAGTGCACCATGGAAGTTCAGTTTACCATGGAAGTTTAGTTGACCATGGAAGTTCAGTGCACCATGAAAGTCCAGTTTACCATGGAAGTCCAGTTTAACATGGAAGTTCAGTTTACCATGGAAGTTCATTGCACCATGGAAGTCCAGTTTACCATGGAAGTTCAGTTTACCCTGGCAGTCCAGTTTACCATGGAAGTTCAGTTTACCATGGAAGTCCAATTCACCATGGAAGTCCAGTTTACCATGAAAGTCCAGTTTACCATGGAAGTTCAGTTTACCATTGGAGTCCAGTTTACCATGGAAGTTCAGGTTACCATGGAAGTTCAGTGCACCATGGAAGTCCAGTGCACCATAGGCAGTGTTCGGCAACTTATGGCACCGCAGCCGCATGCGGCTCTTCAAAGGGCTGCTTCCCGACGTCTTTGTGAAGGAGCACCCCGTCTCGTACTCACCACGGTACATTGGCGCCTCTTGAAATATTACACTTTTTTTTAAATCGAATTCGACAACAACAACAACAAACAACAAAAACACTCTTCTTGTTATTTTGGTTTGGATGGAACGTGCTGGGTCGGATCTGGGAGCGGAACGTCGGACGTCGTGCCGAACAACAGGCGGCACCACCCGAAGGTGCGTGGGAGAGTCGTGCGGCAGCAGCCTGCTCGCTTGTGGCTGCCGGGCGGCGCGTGACCCTCCGTCTGTGACCTGTGACCTGAGACTGATATTACATTGCAACAGATGCAGCGGTTTACCGTGCAGGACACTATGTAGGATTGGACAACAGCGTGGAGAGTTGAAGAGTGTCGTCGTCTTCTTGTTGTTGTTGTCGTTCAGGGGGGGGGGGGGAAAGAACGGAACCGAAGAGAGGAAGAGCGAACCAGAGCGAGTGGCTTCGTGGCGACGTAAAGAGATCGGTGGCATAAAGTCGTGGCCACTAGTTGAGGATGTTGGCACTCCCAGACAGAGAGGAGAGTGGAAACAACAAATGATGAAATGTGCGGGGCTATCTGGCCCCATGGATCGTGGTGGTGGTGATGATGACGATGCCCGCACTCGGCAGGAGAAGCCGCGCAAGCCCAGATTGCTTACCCAGGAGGGATTCGTCCAATGGGCCCGATCAGAATTTGGTGACAACTCACGGTAACAACAACTTTAGTGGTACCGATTGTTTTTTTTTATATATATATACGCCCAATACGAGTGTGGATTACTATTGCTATTGTAAGGCTCACTGAGCTACATAGCGATTTTTTTTCCCCCGAAGCGACCTGGCTATCACTAAACGATAGCTCAACGAAGTGGCTCATCGTCGTGTGGCAATCGATAGCAGTCAAATACTCTAAACGCGCGTTGATTCTCAATGTGGAAGGGGAAACCTCACGGGGAGAACGTGTACATACATAGGCGTCAGGGTCTGGGTCGAACCTGTTATACCAGGCGAGGTAGTTAACTAGGATTAGCGGATGATTTGATAACCCACTAATCTCAAATGGCCATCGCATATCGCAATGTTGTCGGCCACATCAAGGCTTTCAGCCGCCAGCAGAGTCGCGTAACTTTGAGGTGGCACTCAAAAGCGAGGTCTCCTGGCTTTGACTCATTGGACCCTCTTTGTGCCCCAAAATTATTGTTTTTTTTGCCGACTCGTAATCTGACATAGACCTTCGCCCTCCGAGTCTTCATGCCAGCACGTTCCATTGCACTGCATTCCGTACATAATTTCGAATTTGTGCTGAATCGTCATGTGTTAACATTCAGATTTTTGTGTTAACCGCCCAAACATTTTTTTAAACTGAACTATTGTTTATTTTAGCAGATGAGGCCCACTGAGCTATGTAGCTTGTTTCAGAAGCAACCTGGTCATCACAAATGATAGCCCAGCGAAGTGACTTACCACGTGGAAATTTACAGCAGCCAAAAGACTCTCAACGCACGGTTCTAAATGTGGAGAGGAATAACCGGAGGACCCGGAGACAAATCCACACCACCACGGGGAAGAGAGACACGCCAAATATACAGCAGCAGGTGTCAGGGTCGGGATGGAACCCAAGACGTCCTGCATCCCAGGCGAGGTAGTCAACATCCCTCGCCGAAGTTTCTCCGCCCCTCAGAGGAGGGAAAAGACAGCGCTCATCATTGCTGGGTTTCGTGTTGCCAGTGGAGGTAATTCCGCATTACTATGCCCGGGGGACGGCCTCTCCATTGGGGGATCGTCGTTGGCTTCTAATTAAGTGATTCAGTCAGAGCGCGATGTATCCCCCCCCCCCCACCCCCTTTTTACGTTGTTTCGCAAATACGTCGTCACTTTGTGATGATTGACACCGCTACTACCCCGATGTGCGTCGCCTCAAGCCCCACGCTCACGTCGCTGACGGCACCGTCCTGTCCTGTCTCGTTATCCGTCGTCTCTCAGCCCTTCGCCTCCACCACCACCACCACCACCCACTACAACTACCACGACTACCCTGTACATCGCTTCGATTTACGTCGTTTCGATACTCGTCATCGCATTGCCGACCGAAGAGAAGCCTCACGTGATCTCAAGAGTGGTCCACCCTAAACCACATCCACTGCACGAACCATGGCAGTAGATGCGGATACCTGATGCACAAATGGGAAATAAATAAATAAAAAATATCCAGTGGTGTGCCACTGTGGTCATTCAGAACAGAGACCGTACAACGCCTCACGACGCAATTCCTCGATCCACAAATACGAAGGAGTCATCATCGCAGCGAATGCACCCCGCTGCTCCTGACGCGGTTATTATCTGGGCTTGGAGTTGTTGCTCTCCATCTACATCAGCAGCCATACGAAAGGAGAATTGGATCGGAAACATTTCGGGCGACTTATTCATTGACTTTTGCCCACCCTCCTACAATAATAATAATATTTACCACCATGGGAGAACAGCTAACGGGGTAGCACCAATGAACTGAGATAACCCTGATGCTGGTGCCACTTTGGGCTATCTTTGGCCACGTGTCGTCCTTGGCCCCCATGCAAATCACGGTCTTGATGCACTGGAGGACGAAGAAGACGAAGAAAATAAGAAGATCAAAATCTCAAGGGTATTTTTTTCAGGAGGTTCCTGCATTGGGATGCTTGGCCAATTCCGTGCGTGAGCGTCGTCGGAAGCGGAAGCGTCTGGAGAGGCTCTGTCGCGCCATACGAAGGGGGGGCAACGCTCCAAACAAACTCCGCACCGGTGGATTCAACTCCTCCGTCGTTCTTTAATCGGTGGAACTTATTTTGCTTTACTTAGACACTCGAGACTGTGGCTCTCTCCTTGATCTAAAATCACGCGCCGCGTGCCTTTTACTCATCGTAATTTCTAATCCCGAAAAGTGGCTTCTCTGCATTGTAATTATAACTCCAGAATCATCATCATCAGCATCATCAGCAGCATCAGCAGCAGTCGCACGCGCTAAGTGAGTGCGCGATTTGTGAGTGCTGACCACGGCTGCGTCGCCTGGCTGAGTGGGAGAGTGATTGGGTCGAGAATGAGAGACACGGACAAAAAACATGTTATCCCATGTAGCCTTAACAGACCGTTTGGGGCAAGCACTGTTAGCGAGCACCTATAGAGGCATGGATAGAGACAGCACAGACACACGGCCACCACCATCACCAGTGAGAGTATCTGAACCGGTCCTGGGCCTCCCCTAGGTTGACTCAACCTAAAATGAGTACTCGGTAGGGCGTGTAAACATCGCCACTCTGTGCCACAGTGCCGGCCTTCATTAAGTGCTACTCACTAACAGCACTTGCTCCAACAATCTGTTGAGGCTATACGGGATGGGGGGTGGTCTGTGGCTGTGTAAACACTTACGACAGAGCAGCTGTATTGTTTTTCGTGGGCAAACATCTGGGAGGAGGGGTGGGGCGAGCACTTCCGTGGTCAGATTGCGTATCCCACAACCGAGTTCAAGTCCATCCTGGGGTCGACTCAGGCCATTAACGTCATTGGTCATCATCATCATGGAACCAGATTGTCGACAATCGCCATCCTCAAATTGGACAATGTCAATCGTCATCATGTCGGGCGTCAGTGACCGTCATCACCATCGTCACCACCATCACCACCACCATCATCATCACCAGCATCGCCGTCAGTATCACTCTGGGATCTGTAATGTGAATTGCCTCGTCATAGGGACGTGGCCTTATACCTGGCATTGTGTGCCGTGTATGCCACATCGAGCGTTTAGATGTAATTTCATCAGCGGTGGTGGCACAGTGTTCATGATTGCAACTTTCAAATCAAAACGAGCCGGGTTCGACTCCTGGTCGAGGCTGCTGCAATTTCGGCCAAGTTCCTTCGATCTGGAATGGGTGTTTTGTTTTGTTTTTTTCCCCGCAACGATTGGCGACCCTGCCTGCCGCGAGGGAAAGTCGCCCGGTGGACGCCAGGAGGCCTCTCCACGCCGTCGGCATCCCTCACGGGTCAAGGGATGCTACAATCCGTCTCACTCCTCGCCAGACAACTTGTGCCGCTGCATCATTAGCCTTTGGTCATCCCCCCCCCCCCCTCCTGGACGCATTCCCTCCTTTGTCTGCCGTTCCATCACCGGTCTCGTTCGTCCGCCAATCGTCTCATCTCGCGACACGTGCTGGCCAACCTCGTTCGCTGTTCTTCATCATGAAATGTGTGGACGCGTGCGTTGAACTTTTTTTAGCAGTGTACGTAGCCAACCGTGCTAATCGGAGGTGCGTGGGAAGGACAACAAACTAACACACACACACAAACAAACAGTTTAAAAGAAATTGGTTTTCAATGTAGATTATTTAAAAAGTGCATCATAGCGCCAGTTGGCTTTCCTGATACCGGAAGGAAGAGCGTTCCAGACGGCCGCGGAAGCGCATCTGAAAGCGCCGCGCGGTGCGGTGACCGCCGCCTTTGTTTGATGACTGAGCCAGAAGCCGCCGCCGCTGCTGCTGCTGCCTGCGAGGGTGACCACCGAAGTTCGCGTGATGATGGTAGTTTTATGTGATGATGGTAGTTGTATGTGATGATGGTAGTTGTATGTGATGATGGTAGTTGTATGTGATGATGGTAGTTGTATGTGATGATGGTAGTTGTATGTGATGATGGTAGTTGTATGTGATGATGGTAGTTGTATGTGATGATGGTAGTTTTATGTGATGATGGTAGTTTTATGTGATGATGGTAGTTGTATGTGATGATGGTAGTTTTATGTGATAATGGTAGTTGTATGTGATGATGGTAGTTGTATGTGATGATGGTAGTTGTATGTGATGATGGTAGTTTTATGTGATGATGGTAGTTGTATGTGATGATGGTAGTTGTATGTGATGATGGTAGTTTTATGTGATGATGGTAGTTTTATGTGATAATGGTAGTTGTATGTGATGATGGTAGTTGTATGTGATGATGGTAGTTGTATGTGATGATGGTAGTTTTATGTGATGATGGTAGTTGTATGTGATGATGGTAGTTGTATGTGATGATGGTAGTTGTATGTGATGATGGCAGTTTTATGTGATGATGGTAGTTTTATGTGATGATGGTAGTGTTATGTGATGATGGTAGTTTTATGTGATGATGGTAGTTTTATGTGATGATGGTAGTGTTATGTGATGATGGTAGTTTTACGTGATGATGGTAGTTTTATGTGATAATGGTAGTTGTATGTGATGATGGTAGTTTTATGTGATGATGGTAGTTGTATGTGATGATGGTAGTTTTATGTGATGATGGTAGTTGTATGTGATGATGGTAGTTTTATGTGATGATGGTAGTTTTATGTGATGATGGTAGTTGTATGTGATGATGGTAGTTTTATGTGATGATGGTAGTTTTATGTGATGATGGTAGTTTTATGTGATGATTGTAGTTGTATGTTATGATGGTAGTTTTATGTGATGATGGTAGTTGTATGTGATGATGGTAGTTGTATGTGATGATGGTAGTTGTATGTGATGATGGTAGTTTTATGTGATAATGGTAGTTGTATGTGATGATGGTAGTTGTATGTGATGATGGTAGTTGTATGTGATGATGGTAGTTTTATGTGATGATGGTAGTTTTATGTGATAATGGTAGTTGTATGTGATGATGGTAGTTTTATGTGATGATGGTAGTTGTATGTGATGATGGTAGTTTTATGTGATGATGGTAGTTGTATGTGATGATGGTAGTTGTATGTGATGATGGTAGTTTTATGTGATGATGGTAGTTGTATGTGATGATGGTAGTTGTATGTGATGATGGTAGTTTTATGTGATAATGGTAGTTGTATGTGATGATGGTAGTTGTATGTGATGATGGTAGTTTTATGTGATGATGGTAGTTGTATGTGATGATGGTAGTTGTATGTGATGATGGTAGTTTTGTGTGATGATGGTAGTTGTATGTGATGATGGTAGTTGTATGTGATGATGGTAGTTTTATGTGATGATGGTAGTGTTATGTGATGATAGTAGTTTTATGTGATGATGGTAGTTGTATGTTATGATGGTAGTTTTATGTGATGATGGTAGTTGTATGTGATGATGGTAGTTTTATGTGATGATGGTAGTTTTATGTAATGATGGTAGTTTTATGTGATGATGGTAGTTTTATGTGATGATGGTAGTGTTATGTGATGATGGTAGTTTTATGTGATGATGGTAGTTTTATGTGATGATGGTAGTTTTATGTGATGATGGTAGTTTTATGTGATGATGGTAGTTTTGTGTGATGATGGTAGTTGTATGTGATGATGGTAGTTTTATGTGATGATGGTAGTTGTATGTGATGATGGTAGTTTTATGTGATGATGGTAGTTGTATGTGATGATGGTAGTGTTATGTGATGATGGTAGTTTTATGTGATGATGGTAGTTTTATGTGATAATGGTAGTTTTATGTGATGATGGTAGTTTTGTGTGATGATGGTAGTGTTATGTGATGATGGTAGTTTTATGTGATGATGGTAGCTTAATGTGATGATGGTAGTTGTATGTGATGATGGTAGTTTTGTGTGATGATGGTAGTTGTATGTGATGATGGTAGTTGTATGTGATGATGGTAGTTTTATGTGATGATGGTAGTTTTATGTGATAATGGTAGTTGTATGTGATGATGGCAGTTTTATGTGATGATGGTAGTTTTATGTGATGATGGTAGTGTTATGTGATGATGGTAGTTTTATGTGATGATGGTAGTTTTATGTGATGATGGTAGTGTTATGTGATGATGGTAGTTTTACGTGATGATGGTAGTTTTATGTGATAATGGTAGTTGTATGTGATGATGGTAGTTTTATGTGATGATGGTAGTTGTATGTGATGATGGTAGTTTTATGTGATGATGGTAGTTGTATGTGATGATGGTAGTTTTATGTGATGATGGTAGTTTTATGTGATGATTGTAGTTGTATGTTATGATGGTAGTTTTATGTGATGATGGTAGTTGTATGTGATGATGGTAGTTGTATGTGATGATGGTAGTTTTATGTGATGATGGTAGTTTTATCTGATGATGGTAGTTTTAAGTGATGATGGTAGTCTTATGTGATGATGGTAGTTTCATGTGATGATGGTAGTTTTATGTGATGATGGTAGTTTTATGTGATGATGGAAGTTTTATGTGATGATGGTAGTTGTATGTGATGATGGAAGTTTTATGTGATGATGGTAGTTTTATATGATCATGGTAGTTTTATGTAATGATGGTAGTTTTATGTAATGATGGTAGTTTTATGTAATGATGGTAGTTGTTGTATGTATACGGAAGACTTCGTTGAAAACGACGTTTCGTGCGAATTTTCTCTCGTCGTTAAGTAGATGGCCTTGCCGGGGGTTCGGTTCGATGCGGACTTTCACCTGTTGGGGGATTGCGGGATCGAGATAAGGCGACATAGAGCTGCTGGCCGTGCGAGAAGACCGCCGTCTGCAGATCGATTCCAACGTAGTCGAACGTCTGTTCCTGCGCCTCCGTCGTTCGCATGCAGGGGGCACGTGTAGGTTTGCAACGCCCCCTGCATGAAAATTACGGAAAGTGCACAGCGTTCATCACAGATAAAGTTGTGCGCTTACATAAGAGGAGAGTTCATTTGTGGCATAATTGTACGTCGTTAATTTGTGGCAAGCACTCAACACCGCATGATGTTTCCGATTTGCGTTTGTTCCCTGATCCGTTCTCTTTTTACTGAATGTGGCAAAATCGCAGCTCCAATGACGAAAACAATCTATTTTTATTGGCAAGCGCTTAACACCTCTTCCACAGCGGGGCGTGTAATAAGTGCAGCACCACTTTGTGCTGCCAAGAGGCAATTGCAATAAACTATTTTTATTTTACCAGGTAAGACCCGCTGAGCAATGGAGACCTTTTCAGAAGCGACCAGACCACAAATGATAGCTCAACGACGCTGGCTTATCGTGTGGAAATGTATAGCAGCCAAATATTCTCAACGCGTGTTTCTAAATGTGGAGGGAAAACCCGGAGAAAAATCCACGCGACCACGGAGGGAGAGAGAGACGCAAACTCCAAATATACAGCAGGCGTCAAGGTCGGGATCGAACCCACGACCTCCTACACACCGTGCGAGGTAGTTAACATCTTCACGGGGAGAGACACGCAAACTCCAAATATACAGCAGGCGTCAAGGACAGGATCGAACCCACGACCTCCTGCACACCAGGCGAGGTAGTTAACATCTTCACGGGGAGAGACACGCAATTTCGCCTGGTGTACAGGAAGTCGTGGGTTCGATCCCGACCCTGACGCCTGCTGTATTTCTGGAGTTTGTGTCTCTCTCTCAGTCCCCGTGGAGATGTAAACTACCTCGCCTGGTGTACAGGAAGTCGTGGGTTCGATCCCAACCTTGACGCCTGCTGCTGTATTTTTGGAGTTTGTGTCTCTCTCTCTCAGTCCCCGTGGTCGCGTGGATTGTTCTCCGGGACCTCCGGTACACCACCCCCCCACACCCCTCCAAAATTAGCATCAACATGCCGGTCGAGTATTTGGCTGCATAAAAACGTCCACGTGATAAGCCACTTCGTTGAGGCTATCATTACGTGTGGCCAGGTCGCTTCTAAAAAAAGGAGCTATACAACTCGGTGGGCCTTACCTGGTTAAATAAAATGGATTCGTTTATTTTTTATCACTGCGTTCATATTTACCGTAGGAAAAAAAAAGCACCACGCTGGGCCTGCTTCAACGGTAGGACGTTACCGCTGTCCGTCACTTCACTCTCATGAGAAGGCCAAATTCGAACAGCGACTCAATCGGAGCAACAATGACCACCCCCCCCCCACTCCAGCCCAGCCTGCAGTGTCTGTGAAGCGGAGCAGAAGCTTCGTGATCGCCTTGCGAGCCACGAGAATTATTGTGTCGATGTGAAACGCACCACCGTGGCAGTCATTAACCCGATGCCGACAGCGGCTCAATTAGAATTTGTAATACCGCGCGGATGAAGACCTCTCCCAAGATTAAAATGAAGAGCATGGGAGGGGCGACCGTGACGCGACAAAATTACCGCGAGGCAAGGCTGGAATGATGACGATTGTAATGCGTGAATCGATGAAAGCGTCGCCGAGTCTCGGGCAACACGTGTTCAGAGGGCCCTGGAAGGTTTGGCCGAAAACAAATGTTGATTGACTCGTCTGTTGGGACGGGGAAAAAGCGAGTGACCTCGAGAAACCTTCACCCACCCACTCACCCACCCACTCACCACAACAACAACAACACACACTCACAACAACAACACACTCACACGCCCACTCACCACAACAACACTCACCCACACACTCACCACAACAACACACTAACCCCATCCACTCACCACAACAACACTAACACACACACCCACCCACTCACCACAACAACACACACACCCACTCACCACAACAACACACACACACCACACTCACCACAACAACACACTCACACACACCCACTCACCACAACAACACACTAACACTCACCCACTCACCACAACAACACACACACACACCCACTCACCACAACAACACACACACCCCACCCACTCACCACAACAACACACACACCCACCCACTCACCACAACAACACACACACCCACTCACCACAACAACACACACACACACCCACTCACCACAACAACACACTCACCCACCCACTCACCACAACAACACATTCACCCACCCACTCAACACAACAACACACTCACCCACCCACTCAACACAACAACACACTCACCCACCCACTCACCACAACAACACTCACCCACCCACTCACCACAACAACACACACACACCCACTCACCACAACAACACTCACCCACCCACTCACCACAACAACACTCACCCACCCACTCACCACAACAACACATTCACCCACCCACTCAACACAACAACACACTCACCCACCCACTCAACACAACAACACACTCACCCACCCACTCACCACAACAACACACCAACCCCATCCACTCACCACAACAACACACTAACCCCATCCACTCACCACAACAACACACTCACCCACCCACTCACCACAACAACACGCACCCCACCCACTCACCACAACAACACATTCACCCACCCACTCACCACAACAACACTCTCACCCACCCACTCACCACAACAACACACTCACACACCCACTCACCACAACACACTCACACATCCACTCACCACAACAACACTCTCACCCACCCACTCACCACAACAACACACACACACACCCACTCACCACAACAACACACTCACCCACCCACTCACCACAACAACACACTCACCCACCCACTCACCACAACAACACACTCACCCACCCACTCACCACAACAACACACACACCCACTCACCACAACACACTCACCCACCCACTCACCACAACAACACACTCACCCACCCACTCACCACAACAACACTCTCACCTACCCACTCAACTCAACAACACACTCACACACCCACTCACCACAACAACACACTCACCCACCCACTCACCACAACAACACACTCACCCACCCACTCACCACAACAACACGCACACCCACCTACTCACCACAACAACACACACACACACCCACTCACCACAACAACACTCACCCACCCACTCACAACAACAACATACTCACCCACCCACTTAACACAACAACACTCACCCACCCACTCACCACAACAACACACTCACCCACCCACTCACCACAACAACACACTCACCCCACCCACTCACCACAACAACACACTCACCCACCCACTCACCACAACAACACACTCACACACCCACTCACCACAAAAACACACTAACCCCACCCACTCACCACAACAACACACTCACCCACCCACTCACCACAACAACACTCACCCACCCACTCTCCACAACAACACACACACACACCCACTCACCACAACAACACACTTACCCACCCACTCACCACAACAACACACTCACCCACCCACTCACCACAACAACACACTTACCCACCCACTCACCACAACAACACACTCACCCCACCCACTCAACACAACAACACACTCACCCACCCACTCACCACAACAACACACTCACCCACCCACTCACCACAACAACACACTCACCCACCCACTCACCACAACAACACACTTACCCACCCACTCACCACAACAACACACTCACCCACCCACTCACCACAACAACACACTCACCCACCCACTCACCACAACAACAGGCACACCCACCCACTCACCACAACAACACACTCACCCACCCACTCACAACAACACACTCACCCACCCACTCACCACAACAACACACTCACCCACCCACTCACCACAACAACACACTCACCCACCCACTCAACTCAACAACACACTCACACACCCACTCACCACAACACACACTCACCCACCCACTCACCACAACAACACGCACACCCACCCACTCACCACAACAACACACACACACACCCACTCACCACAACAACACTCACCCACCCACTCACAACAACAACACACTCACCCACCCACTCAATACAACAACACTCACCCACCCACTCACCACAACAACACACTCACCCACCCACTCACCACAATAACATACTCACCCCACCCACTCACCACAACAACACACTCACCCACCCACTCACCACAACAACACACTCACACACCCACTCACCACAACAACACAGTAACCCCACCCACTCACCACAACAACACACACACACACCCACTCACCACAACAACACTCACCCACCCACTCACAACAACAACACACTCACCCACCCACTCAATTAAACAACACTCACCCACCCACTCACCACAACAACACACTCACCCACCCACTCACCACAACAACACACACACCCACTCACCACAACAACACACTTACCCACCCACTCACCACAACAACACACTCACCCACCCACTCCACACAACAACACACTTACCCACCCAATCACCACAACAACACACTCACCCCACCCACTCAACACAACAACACACTCACCCACCCACTCACCACAACAACAGACTCACCCACCCACTCACCACAACAACACACTCACCCACCCACTCACCACAACAACACACTTACCCACCCACTCACCACAACAACACACTCACCCACCCACTCACCACAACAACACACTCACCCACCCACTAACCACAACAACACGCACACCCACCCACTCACCACAACAAGACACTCACCCACCCACTCACCACAACAACACTCACTCACCCACCCACTCACCACAACAACACACCAACCCCATCCACTCACCACAACAACACACTAACCCCATCCACTCACCACAACAACACACTCACCCACCCACTCACCACAACAACACGCACACCCACCCACTCACCACAACAACACATTCACCCACCCACTCACCACAACAACACTCTCACCCACCCACTCACCACAACAACACACACACACCCACTCACCACAACAACACACTCACCCACCCACTCACCACAACAACACACTCACCCACCCACTCACCACAACAACACACTCACCCACCCACTCACCACAACAACACACACACCCACTCACCACAACACACTCACCCACCCACTCACCACAACAACACACTCACCCACCCACTCACCACAACAACACTCTCACCCACCACTCAACTGAACAACACACTCACACACCCACTCACCACAACAACACACTCACACACCCACTCACCACAACAACACACTCACCCACCCACTCACCACAACAACACACTCACCCACCCACTCACCACAACAACACGCACACCCACCCACTCACCACAACAACACACACACACACCCACTCACCACAACAACACTCACCCACCCACTCACAACAACAACATACTCACCCACCCACTCAACACAACAACACTCACCCACCCACTCACCACAACAACACACTCACCCACCCACTCACCACAACAACACACTCACCCCACCCACTCACCACAACAACACACTCACCCACCCACTCACCACAACAACACACTCACACACCCACTCACCACAAAAACACACTAACCCCACCCACTCTCCACAACAACACACACACACACCCACTCACCACAACAACACACTTACCCACCCACTCACCACAACAACACACTCACCCACCCACTCACCACAACAACACACTTACCCACCCACTCACCACAACAACATACTCACCCCACCCACTCAACACAACAACACACTCACCCACCCACTCACCACAACAACACACTCACCCACCCACTCACCACAACAACACACTCACCCACCCACTCACCACAACAACACACTTACCCACCCACTCACCACAACAACACACTCACCCACCCACTCACCACAACAACACACTCACCCACCCACTCACCACAACAACACGCACACCCACCCACTCACCACAACAACACACTCACCCACCCACTCACAACAACACACTCACCCACCCACTCACCACAACAACACACTCACCCACCCACTCACCACAACAACACACTCACCCACCCACTCAACTCAACAACACACTCACACACCCACTCACCACAACAACACACTCACCCACCCACTCACCACAACAACACGCACACCCACCCACTCACCACAACAACACACACACACACACCACTCACCACAACAACACTCACCCACCCACTCACAACAACAACACACTCACCCACCCACTCAATACAACAACACTCACCCACCCACTCACCACAACAACACACTCACCCACCCACTCACCACAACAACATACTCACCCCACCCACTCACCACAACAACACACTCACCCACCCACTCACCACAACAACACACTCACACACCCACTCACCACAACAACACAGTAACCCCACCCACTCACCACAACAACACACTCACCCACCCACTCACCACAACAACACTCACCCACCCACTCACCACAACAACACACACACCCACTCACCACAACAACACACTTACCCACCCACTCACCACAACAACACACTCACCCACCCACTCACCACAACAACACACTTACCCACCCACTCACCACAACAACACACTCACCCCACCCACTCAACACAACAACACACTCACCCACCCACTCACCACAACAACAGACTCACCCACCCACTCACCACAACAACACACTCACCCACCCACTCACCACAACAACACACTTACCCACCCACTCACCACAACAACACACTCACCCACCCACTCACCACAACAACACACTCACCCACCCACTCACCACAACAACACGCACACCCACCCACTCACCACAACAAGACACTCACCCACCCACTCACAACAACAACACACTCACCCACCCACTCACCACAACAACACACTCACCCACCCACTCACCACAACAACACACTCACCCACCCACTCACCACAACAACACACTCACCCCACCCACTCACCACAACAACACACTCACCTACCCACTCACCACAACAACACACTCACCCACCCACTCACAACAACAACACACTCACCCACCCACTCACCACAACAACACACCCACCCCACCCACTCACCACAACAACACACTCACGCCACCCACTCACCACAAGAACACACTCACCCACCCACTCACCACACCAACACTAACACTCACCCACCCACTCACCACAACAACACACTCACCCACCCACTCACCACCACAACACTAACACTCACCCACCCACTCACCACAACAACACACTCACCCACCCACTCACCACCACAACACTAACACTCACCCACCCACTCACCACAACAACACTAACACTCACCCACTCACTACAACAACACACTCACCCACACACTCACCCACCCACTCACCACAACAACACACTCACCCACCCACTCACCACAACACACTCACCCACCCACTCACCACACCAACACTAACACCCACCCACTCACCACCACAACACCCGCCCACTTCTCTCTCCAATTTCTTACCTCGCACTGCTCCCACTTTGGAATTCCCACAAACACCACCAGCGTCATCGTCGTCATCTTTATTCCTCAAGCTCTTAACACCATTAAGTGCCTTGATTTGAAGCTTTCGTGACTGCAGGAAGGAAATCTCTTTGGTTCTTTCGGTAAAGGCACAGCAGTAGACCTGCTTCCAGAACCGAAGTTAACCAGTTCCACCGCTGGATCATTATTATTTTTATTATTATCTTCCGCCTGAGCACGACCACTTGTGTTGCGATCGAAACGTCGTCATCCATTATTACCATTAAGTGTGCTCGAGTGAAGAAACGTGTTAGACAAACTCAACTCTGATCGATTGCCCCCTCAAGAGTGCTGTTTGTTGCTGGCCGCCTGGGCCCACTGAGCCTCTTGGGGGCACTGAGCTCCACAACAGTCGAGATATTTTAAGTTGTGTTTGTTGGGTTTAAACAAAACAACAAAACCCCTCGCCTCCGATGATAACAGTAGGTGATTGTCACAGTAGGTGAGTGTCACAGTAGGTGAGTGTCACAGTAGGTGAGGGTTCACAGTAGGTGAGGGTTCACAGTAGGTGAGTATCACAGTAGGTGAGTGTTCACAGTAGGTGAGGGTTCACAGTAGGTGAGTGTTCACAGCAGGTGAGTGTCACAGTAGGTGAGTGTCACAGTAGGTGAGTGTCACAGCAGGTGAGTGTTCACAGCAGGTGAGTGTCACAGTAGGTGAGTGTCACAGTAGGTGAGGGTTCACAGTAGGTGAGGGTTCACAGTAGGTGAGTGTTCACAGTAGGTGAGTGTCACAGTAGGTGAGTGTCACAATAGGTGAGTGTCACAGCAGGTGAGTGTCACAGTAGGTGAGTGTCACAGTAGGTGAGGGTCACAGTAGGTGAGTGTCACAGCAGGTGAGTGTCACAATAGGTGAGGGTTCACAGCAGGTGAGTGTTCACAGCAGGTGAGTGTCACAGCAGGTGAGTGTCACAGTAGGTGAGTGTTCACAGTAGGTGAGTGTTCACAGTAGGTGAGTGTTCACAGTAGGTGAGTGTCACAGTAGGTGAGGGTTCACAGCAGGTGAGTGTCACAGTAGGTGAGTGTTCACAGTAGGTGAGTGATCACAGTAGGTGAGGGTTCACAGCAGGTGAGTGTCACAGTAGGTGAGTGTTCACAGTAGGTGAGTGTCACAGTAGGTGAGGGTCACAGTAGGTGAGTGTTCACAGCAGGTGAGGGTTCACAGCAGGTGAGTGTCACAGCAGGTGAGTGTCACAGTAGGTGAGTGTTCACAGTAGGTGAGTGTCACAGTAGGTGAGTGTCACAGTAGGTGAGTGTTCACAGCAGGTGAGTGTCACAATAGGTGAGTGTCACAGTAGGTGAGTGTTCACAGCAGGTGAGGATTCACAGTAGGTGAGGGTTCACAGTAGGTGAGTGTTCACAGTAGGTGAGTGTCACAGTAGGTGAGTGTCACAATAGGTGAGGGTTCACAGCAGGTGAGTGTCACAGCAGGTGAGTGTCACAGTAGGTGAGTGTTCACAGTAGGTGAGTGTCACAGTAGGTGAGTGTCACAGTAGGTGAGGGTTCACAGCAGGTGAGTGTCACAGTAGGTGAGTGTTCACAGTAGGTGAGTGTTCACAGTAGGTGAGTGTTCACAGTAGGTGAGTGATCACAGTAGGTGAGTGTCACAGTAGGTGAGTGTCACAGCAGGTGAGTGTCACAGTAGGTGAGTGTCACAGCAGGTGAGTGTCACAGTAGGTGAGGGTTCACAGCAGGTGTGTGTCACAATACGTGAGTGTCACAGCAGGTGAGTGTCACAGTAGGTAAGTGTCACAGTAGGTGAGTGTCACAGTAGGTGAGTGTTCACAGCAGGTGAGTGTTCACAGCAGGTGAGTGTCACAGTAGATGAGTGTCACAGTAGGTGAGTGTCACAGTAGGTGAGTGTCACAGCAGGTGAGTGTCACAGTAGGTGAGTGTCACAGTAGGTGAGTGTCACAATAGGTGAGGGTTCACAGCAGGTGAGTGTCACAGCAGGTGAGTGTCACAGCAGGTGAGTGTTCACAGTAGCTGAGTGTTCACAGTAGCTGAGTGTCACAGTAGGTAAGTGTCACAGTAGGTGAGTGTCACAGCAGGTGAGTGTCACAGCAGGTGAGGGTTCACAGTAGGTGAGTGTTCACGGCAGGTGAGTGTCACAGTAGGTAAGTGTCACAGTAGGTGAGTGTCACAGTAGGTGAGTGTTCACAGCAGGTGAGTGTTCACAGCAGGTGAGTGTCACAGTAGATGAGTGTTCACAGTAGGTGAGTGTCACAGTAGATGAGTGTTCACAGCAGGTGAGTGTCACAGCAGGTGAGTGTCACAATAGGTGAGGGTTCACAGCAGGTGAGTGTTCACAGTAGGTGAGTGTCACAGTAGGTGAGGGTTCACAGCAGGTGAGTGTCACAGTAGGTGAGTGTCACAGCAGGTGAGTGTCACAGCAGGTGAGTGTCACAATAGGTGAGTGTCACAGTAGGTGAGTGTCACAGTAGGTGAGTGTCACAGTAGGTGAGGGTTCACAGTAGGTGAGTGTCACAATAGGTGAGTGTCACAGTAGGTGAGTGTTCACAGCAGGTGAGTGTCACAGCAGGTGAGTGTCACAGCAGGTGAGTGTCACAGTAGGTGAGTGTCACAGTAGGTGAGTGTCACAGTAGGTGAGGGTTCACAGTAGGTGAGTGTCACAATAGGTGAGTGTCACAGTAGGTGAGTGTTCACAGCAGGTGAGTGTCACAGCAGGTGAGTGTCACAGCAGGTGAGTGTCACAGCAGGTGAGTGTCACAGCAGGTGAGTGTCACAGCAGGTGAGTGTCACAGCAGGTGAGTGTCACAGCAGGTGAGTGTCACAGTAGGTGAGGGTTCACAATGGGCCAACCGCGCCTCTGTGCACGTGGACCGCGATGGCCATCCCGTCGTGTTATTGCTCATCCAGGGACAAACCTTCACCCCCCCACCACCACCGCCTCCCCCTAACCCCCCACAGCCCAATGAAGGCATTTCCGGAGAAACTGGAGATCACTGGTGCACGTGAACCCCAGGGAACCCGAGGAATCGCCCGGCGGTGTCCCCCCCCCCCCCCCCCCCCCCGGGGCTGTCGCGCGGCGTGGCGCGACATCACCCCACGGCGGGTCACCGCCTCGCCCACGACCCCCTCGCGGGGCACGGCCGGGCCACTCCACCCAGCTCCGGGCACCGCGCGGCTTCCTCACTCGCGGGGCCACCCCCCCTACCCCCCTCCTACCCCCCTCCTATCCCCCTCCTATCCCCCTCCTACCCCCCTCCTACCCCTCCTACCCCCCTCCTACCCCCCTACCCTCCTACCCCCCTTCTATCCCCACCCCCCTCCTATCCCCCACCCCCTCCAACCCCCCTACCCCATCCTACCCCCTCCCACCCCCCTCCTACCCCCCTACCCCCCACCCGCTCTTACCCCCTTCTACCCCCACCCCCCTCCTACCCCCCTCCTACCCCCTCTACCCCCCTCCTACCCCCCCTACCCCCCTCCTACCCCCCATACCCCCCTCCTAACCCCCTCCTACCCTCCTACCCCCCTCCTATTCCCACCCCCCTATCTCCACACCCCCTCCAACCCCCCCCCACCCCCTCCTACTCCCCTACCCCCCTCCTACCTCCCCACCCCCTCCAACCCCCCTACCCCATCCTACCCCCTCCCACCCCCCTCCTACCCCCCTACCCCCCACCCGCTCTTACCCCCTTCTACCCCCACCCCCCTCCTACCCCCCTCCTACCCCCCCTACCCCCCTCCTACCCCCCCTACCCCCCTCCTACCCCCCATACCCCCCTCCTACCCCCCTCCTACCCTCCTACCCCCCTCCTATTCCCACCCCCCTATCTCCACACCCCCTCCAACCCCCCCCACCCCCTCCTACTCCCCTACCCCCCTCCTACCTCCCCACCCCCTCCAACCCCCCTACCCCATCCTACCCCCTCCCACCCCCCTCCTACCCCCCTACCCCCCACCCGCTCTTACCCCCTTCTACCCCCACCCCCCTCCTACCCCCCTCCTACCCCCCCTACCCCCCTCCTACCCCCCCTACCCCCCTCCTACCCCCCCTACCCCCCTCCTACCCCCCATACCCCCCTCCTACCCTCCTACCCTCCTACCCCCCTCCTATTCCCACCCCCCTATCTCCACACCCCCTCCAACCCCCCCCACCCCCTCCTACTCCCCTACCCCCCTCCTACCTCCCCACCCCCTCCAACCCCCCTACCCCCTCCTACCCCCCTACCCCCTCCTACCCCCTACCCCCTCCTACCCCCCTCGTACCTCCCCACCCCCTCCAACCCCCCCACCCCCTCCTACCCCCTACCCCCTCCTACCCCCCTCTTACCCCCCTACCCCCTCCTACCCCCACCCCCCTCCTACCCCCTCCTACCCCCCTCCTACCCCCCTCCAACCCCCCCTACCCCACCCCCCCTCCTACCCCCCCTACCCTCCACCCTCTCCTTCCCCCTCCTACCCCCACCCCCCTCCTACCTCGACCCCCCTCATACCCTTCACCCCCTCCAACCCCCCTCCAACCCCCCTACCCCCACCCCCCTCCTACCCCCCTCATACCCTCCACCCCCTCCAACCCCCCTCCTACCCCCCTACCCCCGCCCGAAACGTCACCAATTTTAAAAAAATTTTAATGAATAACGGGGAAATACATCACGTGCTGATGTTGCTGCTCGGCAGGTGAAGGGTCGCGTGGATTCCGGGGGCTGAATCAGGGCGGGGCTTAGAACCTCTCTTCCACGTGGCTGCGTCAATCCACTGCTGGATTGAGAGTCTCCCCCGCCACCTCTTGCGGAGTTCGTGGCGGTTATTTGTCCATACTTCACCCCGCTCGTCAGTGCTGCTTGGGAGTCCTTCATCCAGCAGTGGATTACACAATGTGTAGTGGAGAGAATCTGTTGAATTAGCGTGGTGTGAATTCATGGAATGTGGAGTGGTGAGAATTTATTGAATGTACATTGGTGAATAAATGCACTTTGTAGCGATGTAACATCGATATATAATCTTCGTCGTTGGTGATGATTTATCCACTGCTGGATGATGGTCGCCCCGTGCAGTGTCGGGGTTGTGTGACCATACTTCACTACGCTGGTCAATGCAAAAGGTGGGGAGGCAGGTTCGGTCCAGATATCTGCTCGTCGCTTATGTTAGCCGCGGCCGGGAATTTAAACCCCAGATGCCCGGGTTTATAGCGCAAGTGCGCTAACCACTGCGCCACCGCTCCGTACGTTTACGTCATTGGTATTTATTCTGATTACGTTCCGATGACGTGCGCACGTCATCGTGCGTGTATGGAAGATAAAATTAAATAACTTCATCGATACCGAGGCTCCCACAAGGCCATGCGGGAGGGCGCGTGGCACAGTTTGACGGCAGCTATCGTAGAGTGCGGTCGTGTCGCTACAGTTCTCTGCGGCGAGTACAGCGTCTTTAAAAGCTACGACGCTACGCCTCTCTAAATAAAATTAGCGGTAACCGCTTGCGCGTTCCGAGATTCAGCGGTGAACGGGACACCCACCCTGCAACCTGCAGGCGTCTCGGAGCTGGAAAGGGGTCATCTGCAGCCCCTCTGCAAATCCACTGCTGGATTGAATCAACAAATAAGAAGGCGATCCTCTTCCACATATTCGTCCTTCCACATTAAATAGATACAGGTTTTTTTTTTTTACAAATCCAATCAGCCGCGCGGCCTTCTGAGAGTACATCATTCCAGTCGCCTTGGTGCAACACGTGCTGACAACTCTGAAATAGAATAATAGTGTTTTTCCCCTTTTTTCTGGCAACAAAACTGAAATCTTTTTACGAGGATTCATGTTACTGTATTAACCGCAATGCCAGCAGTCAAAATGCAAACAGAAAACATACTATGATAATATATGTGGCATTGTCCTTGAAACTGATTGGTCCACACCAAGGGACGGTTTTCTTTTGAGCCTCGACCAAATTGTTGCAGGTATTATTATCATTAAATTTTGGTACTGTCAAAGGAGGTCTCATGATGAAACTCTGGAACGGTTTCCACCGTGGTTGAGCGTCTCACCAGCGCAGTCGGGATTGCTCGACACAATCAATGCTGGCGAACTTGGATGGCCACAACAATCACGCACTCCCCAGAGCGCAGTGCGACTGATGGGATGTGTCAAAACAGAAACTCCTCGTGACTTTGCACGTGGCGTATTGGCCACGACTGTCGCGTGACCATACTTCACCACGCTGGCGAGAGCGGGTTGGAAAAAAAACAAGAGTGGATTAACGGAACGCTTTGGTTGGTTGTTGTCTTTTTTTTGTTTCACGTATTTGTTTATATAATCAATCCCTGAATCGAATTGAACGCTTACGTTTTTTGGCGGTGCGGGTTGGGCCGGTCGTTCATCATCGCCATCATCATCATCATCATCGCCCGCGTCGTCATCAGTCATTGTTTTATCCGCTGCTGGATGAACGCATCCCGCACGCCACCGTCGACAGCCCCCGCCCTCCCCTGGCACACGAACCGATTTCACGGCTCCATCTCCAGCGACGGTCGTCCGCTTGGATGTGTTTCTGTTTTCTTCCCCCTCCGTTGGCTGTCATTCCGCCGCCGCTTCTCCCGTCCCGCCGTTGCTGATCTCATTCTGACATTTGACCTCCCTCGCTCTAAATTCTGATTTTAAAGCTTTCGTGACTGCAGTAATTCATATTCTTAGCTCTTTCGGTAAAGTCACGTTGAAGGGAAACAATGAAATAATTAAATATATATAAAAACAATAATGTGTGATGATGACCCTTTGTGTTATGGTCGAAACGTCGTGAGAATGTTTTATTGTTTTATATATATATTATTATTTTATTGTTTCCCTTCAACGTGACTTTTATCGAAAGAGCTAAGAATATGGACTCCCTCGCTCTGTTGGCGATGCTCGGCGTAGTTTTAATTCAAACGACGAAACTTTTATTTTATTTTTTAACCAGATAAGGCCCACACAGCTATGCAGCTCTGTTTTTCAGAAGCGACCTCGCCACAAATGATAGCCGAAGGAGGTGGCTTATCATCACCACGTGGACGTTTACGTCAGCCGAATACTCTAAACGCGTGGCGTTGATTCTAAATGTCGAGGGGGGAAACCGGAGGAATCTACGGGGCCACGGAGAGAGAAACACCGCAAGCTCCAAATATACAGCAGCAGCAGCAGGCGCCAGCGTCGGGATCGAACCCACGGCCTCCTGTATACCGGGCGAGGTAGTTAACATCTCGCTCACTAAATGTGTACATTACGTGGTTGTGGGGATCGCTCTAATCTCGATTTGTATAGAGCTTCTATCCAAGGGCGCTTTGCAATCATCAGAAACGCCACATTTCATGGAAATCGGTTGAGACAAAGTAGGTGTAGGGGCGGTCGTGCAACGGTCAGCACGCTACGCTGCGAACCATTAAGCCAACATCGGTAACGAATATCTGAACCGCTCTCAGGCCTCCCCTATATGTCGACTCAGCCTCAAATTAGTACCTCGTCGCGGTGTGTAAACATCGCCACTGGGGAGACTAAGGCGTTCGCAATAAACGTTTTTGGGTGAGATCGCGTTATTTATAAATGTGTCGTAACCCCCCCCCACCACCCGACACGGCCAAATCAGCAAAAAAAGTGTCACGTTGACAAAAGACAAATAGTTCACTACTTTAGCCCACCGGTGCGTTGAAGAGTGAATCCACAACATTTACAGTTTTTGAGACAAAGGCATCCGGCCGTGGTGCTGCCACTCCCTCCCCCCCCAATTCGTGTGCCATTCCGGCCTTCGTAGGTGCTCGATAACCGCACTTGCCCCAACAGTATGCTTAGGCTATACGGGAGATCTTTGCCTTTGCGGTTATTAAAATTGTGCTGAAACAACAACGACGACAACAACAGTGAGAATTTGCCCAGTTCAATGCCGCTTACACGTGGCCATCAAGTTCGTTTGCCTGTGTCGGGTGGCGGACGGTCTTGACGACACGAAGTTGGCGTGATCCCAATTTATAGCCGGATCATGACGTAGGGGAGGGCAACCTGGTGGCTCCGACGCCGCATTGCGGCTCTTTGAAGGCTGCTTCGCGACAGTTTTGTGTTTATTTATTATTCATTTATTTAGGGCCACCCCCGACTCGTATTCACCACGGCGCTTGGCGGCTCTGTGAGATATCGCACCTTTTGTTTTAAAATCGAATTAGTCAACACGCACATTTAAAAAAAAACGCTCTTCTTGCTATTTCGTCTTGCCGATCCCCTCTTCTGGATGGAGCGTGCTTGGTCCGGATCTGGGAGCGGAACGTCGGACGTCGTGCGGAACAACACGCGGTACCACCCGCAAGCGCGTCGGAGAGCCGGGCGGCAGCATCACCAACAAAAAAATGGCTCATCTGGTTATTTTCATTGCCTGCCCCTGCCTACTACGTTGGCCTAACACGAAAACAAAAATGCGGCTCATTTATTACGTATCGCTGTGTCCGATCGCGCTCGTCTGTCCTTGCGTGTGGACGCACGATGTTGGCTAGCTCGGTGGCGATGTCGAGGCGGACTCGCCACGGCGAGAGAGCTTCAGCGGAGAGAGTTCGTGACGCTTCGCTGTTCCCTCCTCTAGTGAAGTGGGGGGCGGGGGGGCAGACCACAGTGGCTTGGCTTTGTTGTATCTCTACGTGTCTCTGTGTGTCTCTACGTGTCTTTGTGTGTCTCTACGTGTCTCTGTGTGTCTCTACGTGTCTCTGTGTGTCTCTACGTGTCTCTGTGTGGCTCTACGTGTCTCTGTGTGTCTCTACGTGTCTCTGTGTGTCTCTACGTGTCTCTGTGTATCTATACGTGTCTCTGTGTGTCTCTACGTGTCTCTGTGTGTCTCTACGTGTCTCTGTGTATCTCTACGTGTCTCTGTGTATCTCTACGTGTCTCTGTGTATCTCTACGTGTCTCTGTGTATGTCTACGTGTCTCTGTGTGTCTCTACGTGTCTCTGTGTGTCTCTACGTGTCTCTGTGTGTATCTACGTGTCTCTGTGTGTCTCTACGTGTCTCTGTGTGTCTCTACGTGTCTCTGTGTGTCTCTACGTGTCTCTGTGTGTCTCTACGTGTCTCTGTGTGTCTCTACGTGTCTCTGTGTATCTCTACGTATCTCTGTGTGTCTCTACGTGTCTCTGTCTATCTCTACGTGTCTCTGTGTGTCTCTACGTGTCTCTGTGTGTATCTACGTGTCTCTGTGTATCTCTACGTGTCTCTGTGTGTCTCTACGTGTCTCTGTGTATCTCTACGTGTCTCTGTGTGTCTCTACGTGTCTCTGTGTGTCTCTACGTGGCTCTGTGTGTCTCTACGTGTCTCTGTGTATCTCTACGTGTCTCTGTGTATCTCTACGTGTCTCTGTGTATCTCTACGTGTCTCTGTGTGTCTCTACGTGTCTCTGTGTATCTCTACGTGTCTCTGTGTGTCTCTACGTGTCTCTGTGTGTCTCTACGTGTCTCTGTGTATGTCTACGTGTCTCTGTGTATCTCTACGTGTCTCTGTGTGTCTCTGTGTGTCTCTACGTGTCTCTGTGTATCTCTACGTGTCTCTGTGTGTCTCTACGTGTCTCTGTGTGTCTCTACGTGTCTCTGTGTATCTCTACGTGTCTCTGTGTGTCTCTACGTGTCTCTGTGTGTCTCTACGTGTCTCTGTGTATCTCTACGTGTCTCTGTGTGTCTCTACGTGTCTCTGTGTATCTCTACGTGTCTCTGTGTATCTCTACGTGTCTCTGTGTATCTCTACGTGTCTCTGTGTGTCTCTACGTGTCTCTGTGTATCTCTACGTGTCTCTGTGTATCTCTACGTGTCTCTGTGTGTCTCTACGTGTCTCTGTGTATCTCTACGTGTCTCTGTGTGTCTCTACGTGTCTCTGTGTGTCTCTACGTGTCTCTGTGTATGTCTACGTGTCTCTGTGTATCTCTACGTGTCTCTGTGTGTCTCTACGTGTCTCTGTGTATCTCTACGTGTCTCTGTGTATCTCTACGTGTCTCTGTGTGTCTCTACGTGTCTCTGTGTATCTCTACGTGTCTCTGTGTGTCTCTACGTGTCTCTGTGTGTCTCTACGTGTCTCTGTGTATGTCTACGTGTCTCTGTGTATCTCTACGTGTCTCTGTGTGTCTCTACGTGTCTCTGTGTGTCTCTACGTGTCTCTGTGTGTCTCTACGTGTCTCTGTGTATCTCTACGTGTCTCTGTGTGTCTCTACGTGTCTCTGTGTGTCTCTACGTGTCTCTGTGTGTCTCTACGTGTCTCTGTGTGTCTCTACGTGTCTCTGTGTATCTCTACGTGTCTCTGTGTATCTCTACGTGTCTCTGTGTATCTCTACGTGTCTCTGTCTATCTCTACGTGTCTCTGTGTATCTCTACGTGTCTCTGTGTATCTCTACGTGTCTCTGTCTATCTCTACGTGTCTCTGTCTATCTCTACGTGTCTCTGTGTGTCTCTACGTGTCTCTGTGTGTCTCTACGTGTCTCTGTGTGTCTCTACGTGTCTCTGTGTGTCTCTACGTGTCTCTGTGTGTCTCTACGTGTCTCTGTGTGTCTCCACGTGTCTCTGTGCATCTCTACGTGTCTCTGTGTGTATCTCTACGTGTCTCTGTGTATCTCTACGTGTCTCTGTGTATCTCTACGTGTCTCTGTGTATCTCTACGTGTCTCTGTCTATCTCTACGTGTCTCTGTGTGTCTCTACGTGTCTCTGTGTATCTCTACGTGTCTCTGTGTATCTCTACGTGTCTCTGTGTGTCTCTACGTGTCTCTACGTGTCTCTGTGTATCTCTACGTGTCTCTGTGTGTCTCTACGTGTCTCTGTGTGTCTCTACGTGTCTCTGTGTATCTCTACGTGTCTCTGTGTATCTCTACGTGTCTCTGTGTGTCTCTACGTGTCTCTGTGTGTCTCTACGTGTCTCTGTGTATCTCTACGTGTCTCTGTGTGTCTCTACGTGTCTCTGTGTATCTCTACGTGTCTCTGTGTGTCTCTACGTGTCTCTGTGTGTCTCTACGTGTCTCTGTGTGTCTCTACGTGTCTCTGTGTGTCTCTACGTGTCTCTGTGTGTCTCTACGTGTCTCTGTGTTTCTCTACGTGTCTCTGTGTGTCTCTACGTGTCTCTGTGTAGCTCTACGTGTCTCTGTGTGTCTATACGTGTATCTGTGTATCTCTACGTGTCTCTGTGTGTCTCTACGTGTCTCTGTGTATCTCTACGTGTCTCTGTGTATCTCTACGTGTCTCTGTGTGTTTCTACGTGTCTCTGTGTGTCTCTACGTGTCTCTGTGTATCTCTACGTGTCTCTGTGTATCTCTACGTGTCTCTGTGTGTCTCTACGTGTCTCTGTGTATCTCTACGTGTCTCTGTGTATCTCTACGTGTCTCTGTGTATCTCTACGTGTCTCTGTGTATCTCTACGTGTCTCTGTGTATCTCTACGTGTATCTGTGTGTCTCTACGTGTCTCTGTGTATCTCTACGTGTCTCTGTGTGTCTCTACGTGTCTCTGTGTGTCTCTACGTGTCTCTGTGTATCTCTATGTGTCTCTGTGTATCTCTATGTGTCTATGGGGTTACTGTGAGGTCAAATAGTTTGGGTTGCATGGCCACATTCGCACCCACCACCGTTTCTTGTGTCTTTAATGTCCAATTCATTAAGATGTGCGCATGGGCCAGTTGTTGGTGTTCTGGTACATTTGACGGTTCCACCAGTGGGTGACTGAGTTGGTGAGTGAGTTGATGGTTCCAAAAGTGGGTGACTGAGTTGGCGAGTGAGTTGATGGTTCCACAAGTGGGTGACTGAGTTGGTGAGTGAGTTGATGGTTCCACCAGTGAGTGACTGAGTTGGTGAGCGAGTTGATGGTTCCACCAATGAGTGACTAAGTTGGTGAGTGAGTTGATGGTTCCACCAGTGAGTGACTGAGTTGGTGAGTGAGTTGATGGTTCCACCAATGGGTGACTGAGTTGGTGAGCAAGTTGATGGTTCCACCAGTGAGTGACTGAGTTGGTGAGCGAGTTGATGGTTCCACCAATGAGTGACTAAGTTGGTGAGTGAGTTGATGGTTCCACCAGTGGGTGACTGAGTTGGTGAGTGAGTTGATGGTTCCACCAGTGAGTGACTGAGTTGGTGAGTTGATGGTTCCACTAGTGGGTGACTGAGTTGTTGAGTGAGTCGATGGTTCTACCAGTGGGTGACTGAGTTGGTGAGTGAGTTGATGGTTCCACCAGTGGGTGACTGAGTTGGTGAGCGAGTTGATGGTTCCACCAGTGAGTGACTGAGTTGGTGAGTGAGTTTATGGTTCCACCAATGAGTGACTGAGTTGGTGAGTGAGTTGATGGTTCCACCAGTGAGTGACTGAGTTGATGAGTGAGTTGATGGTTCTACCAGTGGGTGACTAAGTTGGTGAGTGAGTTGATGGTTCCACCAGTGAGTGACTGAGTTGGTGAGTGAGTTGATGGTTCTACCAGTGGGTGACTAAGTTGGTGAGTGAGTTGATGGTTCCACTAGTGGGTGACTGAGTTGTTGAGTGAGTTGATGGTTCCACCAATGAGTGACTGAGTTGGTGAGCGAGTTGATGGTTCCACCAGTGAGTGACTGAGTTGGTGAGCGAGTTGATGGTTCCACCAATGAGTGACTAAGTTGGTGAGTGAGTTGATGGTTCCACCAGTGGGTGACTGAGTCGGTGAGTGAGTTGATGGTTCCACCAGTGAGTGAGTGAGTTGGTGAGTGAGTTGATGGTTCCACCAATGAGTGACTAAGTTGGTGAGTGAGTTGATGGTTCCACCAGTGGGTGACTGAGTCGGTGAGTGGGTGACTGAGTCGGTGAGTGAGTTGATGGTTCCACCAGTGAGTGACTGAGTTGGTGAGTGAGTTGATGGTTCCACCAGTGAGTGACTGAGTTGGTGAGCGAGTTGATGGTTCTACCAGTGAGTGACTGAGTTGGTGAGTGAGTTGATGGTTCCACCAGTGGGTGACTGAGTTGGTGAGTGAGTTGATGGTTCTACCAGTGAGTGACTGAGTTGGTGAGTGAGTTGATAGTTCCACCAGTGAGTGACTAAGTTGGTGAGCGAGTTGATGGTTCCACCAGTGAGTGACTGAGTTGGTGAGTGAGTTGATGGTTCCACCAGTGAGTGACTGAGTTGGTGAGCGAGTTGATGGTTCTACCAGTGAGTGACTAAGTTGGTGAGCGAGCCAGGTGGAGGTGCGCTCTGACGCTCGGGTCTGGGATGAGGCGTCCATTCCGGACGTCCGTGAGACGCCACGTGTTGTCCAAACGCGATGAATGTAATTATGGAACACATTTTTGTTTTGTTTTATACAACGCGGATGCGAATTGTATAGAACGCGATCGAGTGGACAGAACTACGTCGCAGCGCGGGCAGGAATAGGCGGCGGTTGTGCGGCTGCCTCGGCGTAGCAGCAGCAGCAAGGCGTTGGGATGCTGCTGGATGCTTCTGGATGCCTGCCCACTGCGCCTCGGTCTTTGTTCGGCCCAGCGTACGCGTCTCACGTGTTGTCGCGGGCCGTCTGCTATAACCCCCCCAGATGATGTCACTCACGATGACGCGATGCCTGTTCCGTTCTCCGGGAACGCAGCAACTACCACCGCGTTGAAGGAGAACGCAGCAGCAGCAGCAGCAGCCGGCCGTGGTGGTGGCGGTGAGGAGTGCAGCACTGGGGGCCAGCGGGTGGGGTGAGAGCGCGGCGAGGCGGGCCCGGCTCGTGGTGGGGTGATGACGGCGGCGGCGGGGGGGGGGGGCGAGCTGCGGGGGGGGGGGGGTCACTGGCGGTCAGCGATGACGACACGGCGCGTGCTCGGGATGAGCACCGTGGGGGGAGGGGCGTGGGCAGCGTCATGAAGCTCGTTGCATCAAATCATGCGTGCGTGTGTCTGTGTGTACATGGGTTTGTGTGTGTGTACATGGTTGTGTGTGTCTGTGTGTGTACATGGTTGTGTGTCTGTGTGTACATGGGTTGTGTGTGTGTACATGGGTTGTGTGTGTCTGTGTGTACATGGTTGTGTGTCTGTGTGTACATGGTTGTGCGTGTGTCTGTGTGTACATGGTGGTGTGTGTACATGGTTGTGTGTGTCTGTACATGGTTGTGCGTGTGTCTGTGTGTACATTGGTGTGTGTGTACATGGTTGTGTGTGTCTGTGTGTACATGGTTGTGTGTGTCTGTACATGGTTGTGCGTGTGTCTGTGTGTACATGGGTGTGTGTGTACATGGTTGTGTGTGTCTGTGTGTACATGGTTGTGTGTGTACATGGTTGTGTGTGTCTGTGTGTACATGGTTGTGTGTGTCTGTGTGTACATGGTTGTGTGTGTGTCTGTGTGTACATGGTTGTGTATGTACATGGTTGTGTGTGTCTGTGTGTACATGGTTGTGTGTGTGTCTGTGTGTACATGGTTGTGTGTGTACATGGTTGTGTGTGTGTCTGTGTGTACATGGTTGTGTGTGTACATGGTTGTGTGTGTGTCTCTGTGTACATGGTTGTGTGTGTACATGGTTGTGTATGTGCATGGTTGTGTGTGTCTCTGTGTACATGCATGGTTGTGTATATACATGGTTGTGTGTGTCTGTGTACACATGGATGTGTATATACATGGTTGTGTGTGTCTGTGTATACATGGTTGTGTATGTGTATGGTTGTGTGTGTCTCTGTGTACATGGTTGTGTGTGTACATGGTTGTGTGTGTCTGTGTGTACATGGTTGTGTGTGTCTGTGTGTACATGGTTGTGTGTGTCTGTGTGTACATGGTTGTGTGTGTCTGTGTGTACATGGTTGTGTGTGTCTGTGTGTACATGTGTCTGTGTGTACATGTGTCTGTGTACATGGTTGTATGTGGGGAGCGGTAGTGTAGCGGTTAGCACTATGAACTTGGCGACCTGGGTTCGATTCCCGCTCACGTCCAACACCGGTGACGATTATCTGAAAAGGTCCCGGGCCTCCCCTAGGTCGGCTCAGCCTCAAATGAGTACCTGGTGCGGTGTGTAAAGATTACCACTCGGGAGACAAAGGCGGTCGGGCGTGGTGCTGGCCACCCACCCCCTCGTGTGCCGTTCTGGCCTTCATACAGTGAGGGAAAAAAGTATTTGATCCCCTGCTGATTTTGTACGTTTGCCCACTGACAAAGAAATGATCAGTCTATAATTTGAATGGTAGGTTTATTTGAACAGTGAGAGACAGAATAACAACAAGAAAATCCAGAAAAATGCATGTCAAAAATGTTATAAATTGATTTGCATTTTAATGAGGGAAATAAGTATTTGACCCCCTCTCAATCAGAAAGATTTCTGGCTCCCAGGTGTCTTTTATACAGGTAACGAGCTGAGATTAGGAGCACACTCTTAAAGGGAGTGCTCCTAATCTCAGCTTGTTACCTGTATAAAAGACATCTGTCCACAGAAGCAATCAATCAGATTCCAAACTCTCCACCATGGCCAAGACCAAAGAGCTCTCCAAGGATGTCAGGGACAAGATTGTAGACCTACACAAGGCTGGAATGGGCTACAAGACCATTGCCAAGCAGCTTGGTGAGAAGATGACAACAGTTGGTGCGATTATTCGCAAATGGAAGAAACACAAAAGAACTGTCAATCTCCCTCGGCCTGGGGCTCCATGCAAGATCTTACCTCGTGGAGTTGCAATGATCATGAGAACGGTGAGGAATCAGTCCAGAACTACATGGAAGGATCTTGTCAATGATCTCAAGGCAACTGGGACCAGTCACCAAGAAAACAATTGGTAACACACTACGCCGTGAAGGACTGAAATCCTGCAGCGCCCGCAAGGTCCCCCTGCTCAAGAAAACACATATACATGCCCGTCTGAAGTTTGCCAATGAACATCTGAATGATTCAGAGGACAACTGGGTGAAAGTGTTGTGGTCAGATGAGACCAAAATGGAGCTCTTTGGCATCAACTCAACTCGCAATGTTTGGAGGAGGAGGAATGCTGCCTATGACCCCAAGAACACCATCCCCACCGTCAAACATGGAAGTGGAAACATTATGCTTTAGGGGTGTTTTTCTGTTAAGGGGACAGGACAACTTCACCGCATCAAATGGACGATGGACGGGTCCATGTACCGTCAAATCTTGGGTGAGAACCTCCTTCCCTCAGCCAGGGCATTGAAAATGGGTCGTGGATGGGTATTCCAGCATGACAATGACCCATAACACACGGCCAAGACAACAAAGGAGTGGCTCAAGAAGAAGCACATTAAGGTCCTGGAGTGGCCTAGCTAGTCTCCAGACCTTAATCCCATAGAAAATCTGTGGAGGGAGCTGAAGGTTCGAGTTGCCAAACGTCAGCCTCGAAACCTTAATGACTTGGAGAAGATCTGCATAGAGGAGTGGGACAAAATCCCTCCTGAGATGTGTGCAAACCTGGTGGCCAACTACAAGAAACGTCTGACCTCTGTGATTGCCAACAAGGGTTTTGCCACCAAGTACTAAGTCATGTTTTGCAGAGGGGTCAAATACTTATTTCCCTCATTAAAATGCAAATCAATTCATAATATTTTTGACATGCGTTTTTCTGGATTTTTTGTTGTTATTCTGTCTCTCACTGTTCAAATAACCCTACCATTAAAATTATAGACTGATCATTTCTTTGTCAGTGGGCAAACGTACAAACTCAGCAGGGGATCAAATACTTTTTTCCCTCACTGTAGGTGCTCGCTAACAGCACTTGCCCCTACAGTCTGTTAAGGCTATGTGGGGGGTCTTTATCTTTGTCTTTCTGTGTGTACATGGTTGTGTGTGTCTGTGCATAGTTGCCTGTGTGTACATGGTTGTAAGCCCCAGGCTACTTTGGACTCGCCTTATCACCAACCAGAGGCGAGGAGTGGTGGTCGTGGTTTATTATGCCCCCACCAAAGACGAACATCCGTGGAGGGATGCAGGCGAGTCAGATGCCTTCTAGAACCTCCTGTCCCAGGTGCTGGCTAAAGTGGCCCTGGTCTGGAGTGATTGGAAGACATGGGCCAGATCAGCTCAATAACAACAGCAGGAGGCTGCTAGATTTTTTGTGCAGCCCATGGGCTTGTAATTACCAACATGCTGTGCCGGCATCGGCGCATCCACACAACATCATGGATGCATGCCTGGTCCAAGCAAGAACATCTGCTGGACTACGTAGTGATGGAACAGCGGATGCGGGCCCATGTCCTTGACACCAGGACCTACCGTGGAGCTGATCTGCCCACTGGCCATCGACTTGTCATCTGTAAGATGTGCCTGCCATTCTTCCACCCCGGTGGTGGGTGTACACCAAGGACCCCATTCAACCCCTTAGTGGCATGGTCTCAGCTCGCTGAAGAAAGTTGCTAGCAAAAATGTCATCATTGCTTGCAGCTGGGGTTGGCATCGTCCCCCATTCCTCCTGATGTCGATGGGAAATGGGCGAGGTTTAGGACTGTGGCTCATGCAGCTGCAATGGCTGCTTTGGGTACATGGTCCAGACCTCCCCACAGACCCTGGCTAACTTAGGAGGTGTTCAAGCTGGCTGAGAAAAGGCAACAAGGCCCACTCTCATCGGCTACAGCATCCCACGATAGCTGTACCGGAGGAATTTCCATCTGGTACAGATGAAATGGGGGTTGATCGATGCCCGGGTGCGGTCAAGGGATGGCTCCCTATTGGTCAACCACGTTATGTATGCCGATAATCTGATAATAGCTGCTCACTCAGAGGAGGCGTTGGAGGCGCTGCTGCTGAGACTGGAGCGTGCCACTAAGAGGTGGGGCCTTACCATCAGCGCCACCAAAACTAAGCAACTGCCTGGGTATTTTGTACCATCGGACACTCCATCCCCACAACTCCCAATCGGTGATGGGGCATGTGTGGAGAGAGTGGAGAGTTTCCCATACCTGGGCAGTGTGCTTATGACTGGCTCCAGTTTAACAGCAGAGGTCTCACTCCGAATCAGTCGAGCGGCATTATCTTTTCATCGGTTGCGTAATGCTGTGTGGAAGCTACCTGGTCTGTCGCTCCGCACGAAGCTTCAGGTCTTCTCAGCCACGGTCATTCCTTCCCTTCTCTACGCTTGTGAAACGTGGACCCCCCTAATGGAACATCTTCGCCGATTAGAAACATTTAGGCTAGCCTGCCTACGATCCATCCTTGATTTAACCAGGCTAGATTTTGTGAGCTCACATATCCTTGAAAGATCTGGACAAAGTCCCATCGATGAGCTCCGGCAAGCAAGTCTGCGTTGGCTGGGCCATGTAGCCCGCATGCCCAGCTACTGCATGCCTAAACATATTTTGTTCGGCTGGATTGAGGGGGCTAAACGGGCGCGGCACGGGCTAGAGAAGAGATGGAGTGATGTGGTACAGGAGGATGTGGAGCTGAGTGGACTTGCTGATGACTGGTACCAGCGGTGTCAAGATCGGCCTCTGTGGAGGAGGCTCGTGAAGGACGCTACTGGGCAGTTGAAGGCAGTCGCCCTCCAACAACAACGGAGGGCGGAGGAGCGACGCTCACAACAACGAGCGGAGCGCCGGGTGGCTAAAGCACAGCAGATTGGCACAGTAGGGGGCACAGGTGGTGCATCAGCCAGTCATCTCAGTCAGTCGACCCGTGGCACCTGGGTCTGCCCCGTGACCTCCTGCCAGCGGGCGTTCGACACTTCACGTGGCCTCAAGGTGCACATAGCCTGGCACAAGCGTCGTGGTGATGTCACCGCCACTTAGTGGCGAATGGCGATTGTTGTTGTTGTGTGTCTGTGTGTGCATGGCTGTGGGTGTCTGTGTGTACATGGTTGCGTGTGTCTATGTGTACATTGGTGTGTGTGTCTATGTGTGCATGGTTGTGTGTGTCTGTGTGTACATGGTTGTGTGTGTCTGTGTGTGCATGGTTATGTGTCTGTGTGTACATAGTTGCGTGTGTACATGGCCGTGTGTACATTGTTGTGTGTATACCTGGTTGTATACGTGTGTTTGCCTGTGTATGCACATGGTTGGTGCGTGTGTACATTTGTATATGTGTACATACATAGTTGTACGCGCGTGTATGTGTGCGTGCATATGTGTACTGCATGTGTACGTGCATGATTGTGCGTGTGCACGTGTGATCGTGTACATGGTTGTGTGTGTGTGTGTGTGGGGAGTGGTAGTGTAGCTCCGAACCCGAAGACCCAAGTTCGATTCCTGCTCACGGGCCAACAACCAGTGACGATTATCCGAACCGGTCCTGGGCCTCCCCTAGGTCGACTCAGCCTCAAAGTGAGTGGCGAATATCGGAACGCGTGAAGCGCCTTCGTCTTAGCGCTGCATGAACGCCGGGCGTGGTCCTGGGCGTGCACGCGGCTGCTCCCTCGGACACAAAGCACAGGGGGTGGGGGGTGCTTCGAACAAACACAAACAAGAACGCGATGTGAACACTTCTGAGAATTTGCAACAAAAAGAAGATTCCAGGAGCGTGTTGAGATAGGTGGCGAGCAAGTGGGAGACTCTTTTGTAGCTATTAACGTTCCATTTGTTATCACGCTACGGTGTTCATCTTCTCGGTTCTTTCGGTAAACTCACGTAGAGGTGAAATGATGCAGTAATAAAAATAAAACACAATAAAATAAAATTCTCACGTACGTTTCGGCCACAACACAAGCAGCCTTCGTCAGGTGAAGAAACAGAACTGTCGGGACGACAGCGCTCCAATGAACACTGCTAAGCTTGGCAGCGTCTTTTAAGCTGGGTTGGAGGAGCAGAGCGCCTCGACAAAGGAGTTTACACATCAACAGAAGAATTTAGCATTGAAGTAGCTGTGCTAATGTGTTGGATTAGCAGGGTGTTAAAGTCAGAAATTAGCATGTAACTGGGAGATTAGCATGATGTTAGTGTGAGGGATTAGCATGTGACTGGTCACGGAAGTAGCTATGTTAAAGTCAGAGTTTACATATCAACAGAGGCATTTAGTATATTGACGCTAAATAACTGCAAGTACCCAACTATCATACAATAAACCGATGTGAAAGAACTAAATATAAATTACATAAATATAATCAATGTACCCAATATATTCTCCAATAAGCTGAGCTATTAGCATAAAGTAACTGGGTATACACTACACTGTATAATGAATACCATAGAGTAAAGTGATAAAAAACGAAACTATAAACTACATCAATATTATCAATAAACTCAATATACTCTCCAATCAGCTGAGCTACTAACAATAAGTCATTATACATTACAATTCTACGTCGAAAAAAGTGGCGGTTTCTTTTTTATTTTTTCCTCACCGTTAGCACCACGGACAGCGGCGAGCTTTGTTCAGACGGACGAGTCCATCTGTGCTCAGAACGGAGGAGGGGGGGGAGAGAGAGAAACTGCCACGATGCGCTACTCTGTCCTGTGTTACGTTACAACTATGCTATAAACTAGACTACTATACATTACAATGTTATACCTTCCAATCTAAACTACTTTGTATAATATTGTATACACAGCCCAATCTAAACTACAATGTAGTTTAGATTGGGCTGTGTATACGATATAATATGTGTTCACATTTCTTTGTTAAGCACCCTATATAGGGGGCGTGCAACATCAACCACGGACCACCGCTGCAGAGAGAGATAAAAAAACACATCGCCCGCGCACAATGTATAGAAAAGGGACGAGGCTACCAACGTTGGGGTTTCCTTTTAGATGTATATATTCGCAGATGTTCTCAGGAAATGAAACGACAGCGTGCCCGTGCACGCGACAGGAAACCCCCGGGTGAAAACCCCCAAACGCCTTGCGGCGAGGTGGCAACGCTCGATCCCCCCCCCCCCTCTTCCCCCGTACAGATGGAAACGAGGTGGCGATCAGTCCACACTTCTTCCTGGGCGAGCCAGGGATACGGCGCGTCCTCGATGCCCACGGCAAGGTAGTTGAAACTCTTAAACTAGCAGGTCAGGCCCACTTAGCGATACGGCTCTTTACGAGAGGCGACGTGGCTATCACAAATGACAGCTCAATGGACGTGGCTCATCGCGTGCTGAATGTGCAGCAGCCCCAAATACTCTGCGCACGTGATGTTGTTTCTAGATGTGGAGGGGGGGGGGAAACCCCCCGCAGAATCCGGAGATAACAAACAAAAAGACACTGGGAGAGAGACACCGCAACACTCCAAATATACAGCACCAGCAGGCGTCGTCAGGGTCGGGATCGAACCCGCGACCTCCTGCACACCAGGCGAGGTAGTTAACGTCTCCTAGCCACCGTGGTGCCCGCCAGTGCTGCGTGACAGGCGTCACGATCACCATGACGCCCTCCCCTCCCCCCATTGCATCACCGCCAATGTACATACCGTCATCATCCGATCATCATCATCATCGTCGTGAGAACATCATTATCATGATCGGAATGCTGCACTGAATGCCCGAGAGAGCTATAAACGCATCCCTCCGTGGCCGTGTGCCACGCAATTAGTTAAGGGTGAAGGAGCAGCTCTTGAAGAGCTGCTCTCTTAAACAAAGAGGGAGGGGGAGGGATATAATTCTTGGCCCACGCCCTTCCACACTGGCCCCAACGTCTTGGAGGAAGAGCTGCACTGTGGAATAATAGCAGCAACAACAACAACAAATAAAATAATGTTCATTTTGTAAAGTGACGCATTTCGTCCCCGGATCTCACCAATGCCCCCAGCGTGTGTATGGAGAGCTGAGAAGTCACCAGAACCTGCAGGGTACACGGCCAGACCTCGCGGGGCGTGGGGGGGTAACGGCCAGTTCATAGAGAGGTGAGTTTTCAAGACAGACTCGTCAGAATCATTATTTATACTGGCGGAATCCGATGGGCTAATATGAAGCTTAAATAATAGAATACGACGTTTCGATTGCAACACAAGCAACCGTCATCAGGTAGAACTACATTTGAGAGAGAGACAAAACACAGACACGGAGACACACGGACAGACACACAAGCAGAGAGAGACAACACAGAGACACACAGAGAGAGACACACAACATAGACACAGAGACAGACACACAAGCAGAAAGAGACAACACAGAGACACACAGAGAGAGACACAACATAAACACACAGACAGACACACAAGCAGAGAGAGACTCACACAGAGACACACAGAGAGAGACACACAACATAGACACACAGACAGACACACAAGCAGAGAGAGAGACACGGAGACACACAGAGAGAGACACACAACATAGACACACAGACAGACACACAAGCAGAGAGAGACAACACAGGCACAGAGAGACACACAACATAGACACACAGACAGACACAAGCAGAGAGAGACACAGAGAGAGAGACACACAACATAGACACACAGACAGAGACACAAGCAGAGAGAGACACAGAGACACAGAGAGAGACACACAACATAGACACACAGACAGACAGACACACAAGCAGAGAGAGAGACACAGAGACACACAGAGAGAGAGACACACGACATAGACACATACAGACACACAAGCAGAGAGAGACAACACAGAGACACACAGAGACAGACACACACAAAGACAGACACACAACATAGACACACAGACAGACACACAAGCAGAGAGAGACACAGAGACACACAGAGAGACACACAACATAGACACACAGACAGACACACAAGCAGAGAGAGACACACAGAGAGAGACACACAACATATACACACAGACAGACACACAATCAGAGAGAGACACACAGAGAGAGACACACAACATAGACACACAGACACACAAGCAGAGAGAGACAACTCAGACACACAGAGAGAGGCACACAACATAGACACACAGACAGACACACAAGCAGAGAGACAACACAGAGACACAGAGAGAGAGACACACAACATAGACACACACAGAGAGAGACAACACAGAGACACACAGAGAGAGACACACACAACATCGACACACACAGAGAGAGACAACACAGAGACACACAGAGAGAGACAACACTGAGACACACAGAGAGAGACACACACAACATCGACACACACAGAGAGAGACAACACAAAGACACACACAGAGAGACACACAATATAGACACACAGACAGACACACAAGCAGAGAGAGACAACACAGACACACAGAGAGAGACACACACAACATAGACACACGCAGAGAGAGACAACACAGAGACACACAGAGAGAGACACACAACATAGACACACAGACAGACACACAAGCAGAGAGAGACAACACAGAGAGAGACACACAACATAGACACACAGACAGACACAAGCAGAGAGAGACAACACTGAGACACACACAGAGAGAGACACACAACATAGATACACGCAGAGAGAGACAACACAGAGACACACAGAGAGAGACACACACAACATAGACACACACAGAGAGAGACACCACAAAGAAACACACAGAGAGACACACAAGCAGAGAGAGACAACACAGAGACACACAGAGAGAGACACACAACATAGACACACAGAGACCCAGTGCCTCTGTGTCGTGGCCTTAAATAGAGATGGGGGGGTGGGGGCAGAGAGAGAGGTGGGTCTGCCGGGGCAGCTGCTGGAGCAAATCAATTAGCACGTCAATGAGAGAGCTGCGTGGAAATCCACCCCGTTCTACCTGATGACGGTTGCTTGTGTTGCAATCGAAACGTCGTACTCTATGATTGAATTAAATTTCTTTCTACGTGACTTTACCGAAAGAAGCAAAGAGTAATTCCAGCAGTCACGAAAGCTTCAAATCAAGATCGTATGAAGCTCTTCTTAATACGTGCCCGGACAATATATGTAGATACGCAGCATCTAACGCCTCTGATTGTCTTATTAGCAAAGGCGATGATGCGTTGTTCCGAAGCTTGAACGCCGCGCAGCGGTCAGACGCCCCATCAGCCCTGCGGGAACAGAGAGAGAGAGAGCCTTGACCTCGGGATGCTCAGCAGAAGGCGAACGGACGATCGTTGGGTCGACGTCGTGGTCATCGCTCTTCTGTTCGACACCCGCGCTGACAAAGTGGCGCGCGAGCAGGCGACGGCAACACCCGTCAACAACGCCGCCGTGAAGAGGAAGAACACAACAGGCGACGTTTCGGGGAATGGCCCTTACTGCGCGGCTGTGGCGAGAGAGAGAGGTGAGGGGGGGGGGGGGATTTGCCCAATTTGGGAGGCGTTCCGCCATGGTGGGCCGCACGCCAGGGGCCCGCACTGAAGGCCATCAGGGGCCCGCACTGAAGGCCATCAGGGGCCCGCACTGAAGGCCATCAGGGGCCCGCACTGAAGGCCATCAGGGGCCGCACTGAAGGCCATCAGGGGCCCACACTGAAGGCCATCAGGGGCCCGCACTGAAGGCCATCAGGGGCCCGCACTGAAGGCCATCAGGGGCCCGCACTGAAGGCCATCAGGGGCCCGCACTGAAGGCCATCAGGGGCCCGCACTGAAGGCCATCAGGGGCCCACACTGAAGGCCATCAGGGGCCCGCACTGAAGGCCATCAGGGGCCCGCACTGAAGGCCATCAGGGGCCGCCAGTGGCCTGCGGGCCTTGCGACGAACAACACCGGGCTGGACACACGCACGGAGGGAGGGAGGGTGGGGGGTGGAGGGATACAAATGAGATATTTGTCCAGGGCCCGAAACTCCAAAGGGACCCAACATTTCAATGACCTCTTGCGGTTGAAGAGCAGCAATGCTGTTCGTTGACACATTTGTTTTGAGCTGAACAACAGCAGCAATGTCGCTTTGATTGGTTTGCCGCAAGAAGGGGAGAGGGGTCGGATCGACGATTCGATGCGGGAATTTCACGAGACACGCGGAAGCCTCGCTCCCCAAACACGCCACGTCGTCAGATAACACCGTGGCCTTAATGGGACAGAAATATGTCACGGGTGACGTTTCGGGCAATGGCCCTTCTTCATGGCGCATGAATAAGCGCCGTTGGCCCGTGTCCTGTGAAGAAGGGCCATTGGCCCTTCTTCACAGGACACGGGCCAACGTCACCGAGGGAGTCCTCTACTTACGAATATTCGACCTACGAACTTTCAGAGATACGAACAGACCTGTCCGTGTGTCCAGTTGCAGCGGTTCACGATGCTATTGCCTGTTACAAGTTGATTCGCGAACAGAAGAAGAGAGCAACTGTGCAGAATTCTCTTGGTAAGTTTTTCAAGAGAGTGGAGAGGAAACACGAGCACCAACGGGAATAACCATCTACATCTGCAGTGACATCTACATCTGCAGAACATGAAGAACCAGTGGCATCTACATCTGCAGAACGTGAAGAACCAGTGGCATCTACAACTGCAGAACGTGAAGAACCAGTGGCATCTACATCTGCAGAACATGAAGAATTAGTGGCATCTACATCTGCAGAACATGAAGAATTAGTGGCATCTACATCTGCAGAACGTGAAGAACCAGTGGCATCTACATCTGCAGAACGTGAAGAACCAGTGGCACCTACATCTGCAGAACATGAAGAACCAGTGGCATCTACATCTGCAGAACGTGAAGAACCAGTGGCATCTACATCTGCAGAGTATGACGAACCAGTGCCATCTACATCTGCAGAAGGTGAAGAATCAGTGCCATCTACATCTGCAGAACATGAAGCATCAGTGGCATCTACATCTGCAGAACATGAAGAACTAGTCGCATCTACATCTGCAGAACGGGAAGAACCAGTAGCATCTACATCTGCAGAACGTGAAGAACCAGTGGCATCTACATCTGTAGAACGTGAAGAAGCAGTAGCATCTACATCTGCAGAACGTGAAGAACCAGTGGCATCTACATCTGCAGAACGTGAAAAACCAGTGCGATCTACATCTGCAGAACGTGAAGAACCAGCGGCATCAACACCTGCAGAACGTGAAGAACCAGTTGCATATACATCTGCAGAACATGATTAACCAGTGGCATCTACATCTGCAGAACGTGAAGAACCAGTGGCATCTACATCTACAGAACATGAAGAACCAGTGGCATCTACATCTAGAGGAGACGATACAACTTATAAAGCCAATCCCCGTGCTTAGTGCACACGCCGTTCAACATGTTTGTAATGGGCAGGAGTAAAGTTGGACTTACAAACGAATCGACTTACGAACTGACCTCTGGAACCGAACCCGTTCGTATGTAGAGGATTCCCTGTATATTTGCTTCCCATTTTACGGCCTGCACATTGTTATTATTGAAGAGTGTGGTGCTACGTTTGTTGTTGTTAGCTGTGCGTGTGGCACCACTGCCAACGCAGCATGCTGGCATCTCCGAGTGCTGCGGGGTTTTTCCTGCGTGTATCGTAAACATGTGTTCATTCATTCGCTGAAACGTCTTTAAAATAAAACCCAATGCTGCAGTAGCAGCAGCAGGACCCTCCTGCACAAGAGTCATTGGACTCAGTGGGGCAATCCTGGACAAATATATACATTACAAGATGATGATGATGCCTCGTGATGATAAAGATGATGACGTGTGATTTTCTCTTTTGCTGGTAAATGCGATAGTGACGGTGATAATTTCATGATGTCATTATATTTTTGTGGGTGGTGCTGATGGGATGATGATGATGGTGATATGACGTGTCGATGTGATGTCATGCTCTGTCTTGTGATCACGGTGGCATAAATGGAACGATGTTACAACGTGACGCTGATAATGATATCACGAAGTGATGATCACGCATGATGACGATGTGACACGATCATAGTTATTGTGGTCGCATCAACATATCCATACTATTGTTGGACGGCATGACATTGTCTCACGTGATGACATCACAACTTTACGAGGGTACATTACAATAATGTTTGATGAAGTTGATCGTCATGCATACCTGTCAACGCCTTATCAGTGCCCTACCTTATTAGAGATCAATTCACACCGTATTGGTCACCCCGTGCCCATTATAAATCTCAACGTTCATCCTACAAAGTTCCACCACAAGGGAGAAACACAAACAAATAGACACACACAAATTTCGTTGCCCGTATTGAAACGGCTGGACGCAGCATGGACCTTACAACTAAATTTCCATGCACAAGCATACGGCGTAAACCGTATGGGTTGACAGGTATGGATCACGATCAACATCATCAAACATTATTATGATGCACCCTCGTAACGTTGCGATGTCATCTCTCGCGATGTGGCCACGCGGTGCCTGGCCACGTGGCGAGCGGTGGTTCAGTGTCTCTCTCCGTGGCTCGGCGAGTCGATAGTCCTCACCAACCTTGACTCTAACTCACCAGCCCTGACTCTAACTCACCAACATTGACTATAACTCACCAACCTTGACTCTAACTCACCAGCCCTGACTCTAACTCACCAACATTGACTCTAACTCACCAGCCCTGACTAACTCACCAACCCTGACTCTAACTCACCAACCCTGACTCTAACTCACCAACCTTGACTCTAACTCACCAACATTGACTCTAACTCACCAACATTGACTCTAACTCACCAACCTTGACTCTAACTCACCAACCCTGACTCTAACTCACCAACCCGGACTAACTCACCAACCTTGACTCTAACTCACCAACCCTGACTCTAACTCACCAACTCTGACTCTAACTCACCAACATTGACTATAACTCACCAACCCTGACTCTAACTCACCAACACTGACTCTAACTCACCAACATTGACTCTAACTCACCAACCCTGACTAACTCACCAACCTTGACTCTAACTCACCAACCCGGACTAACTCACCAACCCTAACTCTAACTCACTAACCCTGACTCTAACTCACCAACCTTGACTCTAACTCACCAACCCTGACTCTACCTCACCAACCTTGACTCTAACTCACCAACCCTGACTCTAACTCACCAACCTTGACTCTAACTCACCAACTCTGACTCTAACTCACCAACATTAACTCTAACTCACCAACCTTGACTCTAACTCACCAAACTTGACTCTAACTCACCAACCTTGACTCTAACTGACCAACCCTGACTCTAACTCACCAACCCTGACTCTAACTCACCAACATTGACTCTAACTCACCAACTCTGACTAACTCACCAACCCTGACTCTAACTCACCAACTCTGACTCTAACTCACCAACATTAACTCTAACTCACCAACCTTGACTCTAACTGACCAACCCTAACTCTAACTCACCAACTCTGACTCTAACTCACCAACATTGACTCTAACTCACCAACTCTGACTAATTCACCAACCTTGACTCTAACTCACCAACTCTGACTAATTCACCAACCTTGACTCTAACTCACCAACTCTGACTCTAACTCACTAACTCTGACTCTAACTCACCAACATTGACTCTAACTCACCAGCCTTGACTCTAACTCACCAACATTGACTCTAACTCACCAACCTTGACTCTAACTCACCAGCCCTGACTCTAACTCACCAACCCTGACTCTAACTCACCAACCCTGACTCTAACTCACCAGCCCTGACTCTAACTCACCAACATTGACTCTAACTCACCAACCCTGACTAACTCACCAACCCTGACTCTAACTCACCAACCCGGACTAACTCACCAACCCTAACTCTAACTCACCAACCCTGACTCTAACTCACCAACCCTGACTCTAACTCACCAACATTGACTCTAACTCACCAACCTTGACTCTAACTGACCAACCCTAACTCTAACTCACCAACCCTGACTCTACCTCACCAACCCTGACTCTACCTCACCAACCCTAACTCTAACTCACCAACCCTGACTCTACCTCACCAACCCTAACTCTAACTCACTAACTCTGACTCTAACTCACCAACCCTGACTCTACCTCACCAACCCTAACTCTAACTCACCAACCCTGACTCTACCTCACCAACCCTAACTCTAACTCACTAACTCTGACTCTAACTCACCAACCCTGACTCTAACTGACCAACCCTAACTCTAACTCACCAACCCTGACTCTAACTGACCAACCCTAACTCTAACTCACCAACCCTGACTCTAACTCACCAACCCTGGCTAACTCACCAACCCTGACTAACTCACCAACCTTGACTCTAACGCACCAAACTTGACTCTAACTCACCAACCTTGACTTTAACTCACCAACCCTGACTCTAACTCACCAACCCTGACTAACTCACCAACCTTGACTCTAACTCACCAACCCTGACTCTAACTCACCAACCCAAACTCTAACTCACCAACCCTGACTCTAACTCACCAACCCTAACTCTAACTCACCAACCCTGACTCTGACTCTAACTCACCAATCCTTACTCTAACTCGCCAACTCACCAGCCCTCACTGTAACTCACTAAAATTGACTATAGCCCAACTCTGACCCGTACCCTACACCAACCATAGCTTGCTAACCGCCACTGTAATCTTAACTCACTAACACTGACCCTAACCCTCACTATAGCCCTCACCCTAACTTACCGATCATCACTATATCCGTAACTCGCGATAATAACCTTAGCTCACTCACCATGAATAACCCTGACCTCATGATCAGCTCAGCTCACTACTAACCATGACTAAACCTAACCTTGTGTAGTGTAATAGCGCCGACTGGTGGACATCAGCGGCAACTGCGGTGAACAGACAGCGCACACGCCGGTGAGGGCGGGCACGGGGTGTAGACAGAGGGGAGGAACTGGGGTAAGGGTCACGGACGACCCCGTCTGGAGGCACCCTGGAACCTGCTAGCGGGTTCTAGAAGGGAGCTCGAGGCTGTCGGTTCTGGGAGTGGACTCGTCTCGTGGTTGGTGTCGTCTCGTCGCCGTCGTCGCTGAACGTCTCCGCTAGACATCGCGCTACGAAGGAGAGCAGTTGGCTATCTCAGTCAGCGCCGTCAGTGTGAGACGGCTCGTGTCGTGTACAGGCCAGGCTGAGCTACTGTGGAGAGTGTGCGGATGAGACCGTGGAAGTTGTTAATAAAGAAAGTGCCTTCCTAGAAACTCTGAATCGTTGACACTACGCTTATAATAACCTCAGCTCACTAACCGTGACTAATCCTAACCTTACGATAACCTCAGCTCACTAACCATGTCTAAACCTAACCTTACGATGACCTCAGCTCACTAACCATGACTAAACCCCAACGATGGCCCTACCTAATTAGGGATGCATCTGCCGAGATGGCTATTGTGAGCCGTGCCCGCAGTCCCACCGCTTGGATTCGAGGGGCTGGTGGTTCGCTCAGAGACGGGGGCCATTTACGTGGGCGAGACTCCGGCCTAGCGGGCGGTTCGTGATCGCCAACTTGACCGATCGAGTGCAGGTACAGCGAGCGGGTTGTAGCCGCATGGCCGTGGCAACCTTTGAGGCCGTGTGACCCTCCCTCTGCCTTTCTCCGGCATCTCTGGGGCTCCTCCCGCGAAGCAAAAACCGAACTCGAGGTGGGAATCTGCAGCGTGGATAACGGGAGAGGTGGGGGGGGGGGCTTCGTTTATTTATTTATTTTGAGATACTTCAGGAGCAGTTCTGCGACGACATCTTACGGGGCAGCTCTCTCTCTCTCTCGCGCGCGCGCACAAACTGGTGCACTGCTCGCTGCGAGGCTCCCCACGTGGGAACGTCTTCGATTCCGTGACAACGCTGCAGACCGCAAAGTGCTTTATTGCGCTGAAGTTAAAAATAAATACACTTCCAAAAATTGCAATGGTGACGCTCCCAAAAAAAATAAGCGAGTGTTGCCACTCGGCGATGCTTTGATTGGGCAAATGAAACGTTATTTTGATATGTGTACAGAGTATGGCTATTTGAGGACTCAATATATATAGAGAGAGATAGAGAGAGAGAGAGGCAGACGTTTGTGACAAAGAGGGATGGTTGTGTTTAGATTTGAGCACGGCGCAGGCACACAATAGCCGGTTTGTCATGAAGAGTCACGGGATCGGGGTGGGTCTAGAGCGATGGGTCTCAAACTTTGTTTGGCCCGCGGGACCACACCCCCACCCCAACCCCTGGTGACAAAACGGATTCACTCCTCTCTCTCTATATATAAATACCACTCGTACACAATCATATTTTGTATGAACATAAAAACTTTTTTTTAACGCATCTGTGAGGTTTTTTTTTTGTTGTTGTCGGGGTGGCATTTAAATCTAACTTCATCTTTTTTATATATATTTAAATATCATGAGTAAACTATGAAATTAATGTCCGAAACAAAAGGTATCGTAATAATCATTGTCATTAATCGTCTAGCTCAAACTGCGTTTGCATCACAGCCCCCGCGGATCATCTGGACGACTGTCACGGACCACCACCTGGTGGTCTGGGGACCGCACTCTTGAGAACCAGCGCCCTATGGTGCCACGGTGGCTAGGAGATGTTAACTATCTCGCCTGGTGTACAGGAGGTTGTGGGTTCGATCCCGACCCTCACGCCTGCTGTATATTTGGAGTTTGCGTGGATTTTTCTCAGGGTCCTCCGGTTTTTCCCTCCACAATTCGAATCGACGGAGTATTTGTCTGCTATACATTTCCACGTGATAAGCCACTTCGCTGAGCTATCATTTGTGGCCAGGTCGCTTCTGAAAAATAGCTCAGTGGGCCTTACCCGGAAAAATACAAAGTTTAGTTTAGAAAATGCCATTGGCATCCTAAACCCCTCAAACCACACCCGGCACACACACCACGTACCTCACACCCACCTACCACACACTCACACACACCACACAACCACTTACCTACCACACACCTGCAATGAAGAACTCTGGGCTAGGCACACGCACGGAGGGAGGGTTGGGAGGGATACGAATGAGATAGTTGTCCAGGGACCAAAACTCCAAAGGGGCCCAACATTTAAATGACCTCTTTTATATTAAGAAAAGCAAGACGGTTCATTAATACTTTTGCTTTCACCGGAACAATATGAACACTATTGTCTTCATTGGTTTCTGCAAGACGAAGAGAGGTGTTGGATCCACGATTCGATGCGGGATTCCAGATGTTTAAAAAGATGGACCCAATTTCAAAGCAGTATATTTAACGATGGCAACATGTTACAATTACACAAAAAGTTACAAACGGTTTAATGAGTTATCAAGTTTTATTAACCATGTTTTAAATGCCGTACGGACAACATCGAGACGATAGTTTAATTCGTCCCAAACCCCTCTCAAAGTGTCTTCTTCCACTGAAGTCACCGCTGCCGTGATTCTGTTTTTGAGGTCATCCAGATTAGTCGCTAATGGTGGCACAAAAACACCACGGTCTTTTGTGCCACCATGCTCTGTGACATTGGCGGATCAATGCCAAAATGCCGTAGAAACGCATGCTGCACCACAATTCCGGATTCAGTCTTGCTGAACTGCAGAGTGCAAAACGCCCCTTGTGTTGCGGGGTCACCATCTAGAGAATGACTGAGGCTAGGGGCTGTTTGTGCGCTGGGATCACCGTCTTGCGAATGACTGAGGCTAGGGGCTGGTTGTGCGCTGGGAGAGGCATCTAGCGGTAATCACTTGAAACTCTGTGCCCCGCCCTCTCTATGCCCCGCCCTCTCTATGCCCCGCCCTTTCAAGTGGTAAGAGTTTCATCCGTGGGCGGTTCGTGGTTGCAGAGATATAGCGATTTCAAATCGGGTCCAACTTTTTCAAACACCCTGTATTTTGTTGTTAAAGAAACCGTACAGTACAGTGAATTATAGATTTGAAGCTTTCGTGACTGCAAGGATCCATACTCTTTGGTTCTATTCGGCAAAGTCACGTAGGTAAAAAAAATAAAACAAAAATCACGACGTTTCGGCCACAACACAAGCGGCCTTCATCAGGTGAAGGGACCAGACTGTCTCGAGGACAGCGCTGGAGTGAACACAGCTAAGCTCAGACCGCGACCTTTAAGCTGTGTGAGAGGAATCAAGGTGCCTTGACAAAGGAATTAGCATAAAAAATAGCATTTAATTTGCGGACTTAGCATGATGAACGGTATACAGGGGGGGAGCAAGTGCAGACCGGCGAGGGGGGGAGGGGGAGTTTACATATTGATGGTGTGAAAAGGGAATTTAAGCAGCTGCGAAAGTTTGGGGTACCACTACTTGAAAAAATATACTGTACCATTGAAAATTAGTTTAATGTTTGGTTCTATTTAGAACATCTTTCCAGTGGTTGCTTAATTTGAAACCATCTTCAGTGAATGGTAGCGCCTCTAGTGGCCGCAGGAATGACGTGAACCCCATTCTGTGTCAGAATCAGATCAGAATCACGCGTCAAAATTTGGAGAGAGAGAGAGAGAGAGAAAAAAAACATGAATTATTAAACACGTGTTGTTATGCATAAACAATTCCACACATTCACAAATAACACTGTGGCCTTAAATTAATATATAATAGGCGACGTTTCGGACAATAGTTCTTCACAGCACATAAAACTAAACTATAAAAACATTTTTTTATTTTACCAGGCAAAGCCCACTGAGCTACGTAGGTAGCTCTTTTTCAGAAGCGACCTGGCCACAAATGAAAGCTCAACGAAGTGGCTTATCATCATCATCATCACGTGGAAATGTATAGCAGCCAAATACTCCAAACGCGTGATGTTGATTCGAAATGTGGAGGAAAAAACCGGAGGACCCGGAGAGAAATCCACGCGACCACAGGGAGAGCGAGAGAGACACGCAAACTCCAAATATACAGCAGCAGACGTCAGGATCGGGATCGAACCCACGACCTCCTGCCTACCAGGCGAGGTAGTTAACATCTTCACGGGGAGAGAGAGAGACATGCAAACTCCAAATATACAGCAGCAGGCGTCAGGGTCAGGATCGAACTCACAACCTCCTGCACACCAGGCGAGGTAGTCAACATCTTCACGGGGAGAGACACGCAAACTCCAAATATACAGCAGGCGTGAGGGTCAGGATCGAACCCACGACCTCCTGCATACCAGGCGAGGTAGTTAACATCTCCTAGCCACCGTGGTGATGATGAGAGACACCGCAAACTCCAAATATACAGCAGCAGGCGTCAGGGTCAGGATAGAACTCACGACCTCCTGCAAACCAGGCGAAGTAGTTAACATCTCCTAGCCACCGTGGTGATGATGAGAGACACGCAAACTCCAAATATACAGCAGGCGTCAGGGTCAGGATTGAACCCATGCCCTCCTGCATACCAGGCGAGGGACTTAACATCTCGCCACTTCTCCAGGAACGCATCTTGAGCGCGAAGCGAGGTCTAAGTGTGCTTGTTACCAAGGGTTGGAGACTGCACTTAACACCATGGGGCCATCGCCCGAAACGTCGCCTATTATATACAGCAATACCCGCGGTTTACGTCGGGGGGAGGGGAATGCGTTCCCAAAATATGCGACGACGAATATCGAAACGACGTAAATCGAAGCGATGTACAGGGTAGTCGTGGTAGTTGTAGTGGGTGGTGGTGGTGGTGGTGGAGGCGAAGGGCTGAGAGACGACGGATAACGAGACAGGACAGGACGGTGCCGTCAGCGACGTGAGTGTGGGGCTTGAGGCGACGCACATCGGGGTAGTAGCGGTGTCAATCATCACAAAGTGACGACGTATTTGCCAAACGACGTAAAAAGGGGGTGGAGGTGGGGGGGGGGGAGACGTAAATCGGAGTTATTGCCGGATACTTAAGGTCACGTTGTTGGTTTTTGACGAACTCAGTTGAGTTTCTTGTTGACTGTGCATTGTGCAGCACTGCCAACGCAGCAGCGGCGGCGGCGGCGTCACCAACGAAAGTCGACGCAACAGCGGTGACGGGAGCGGGACTACAAAAACACAAAGACGGCCCCGGCATTTGTAAACGCAGCGCGGACCAAATTGCCGTGGGCCCCCTCGGGAATGGTTCTCAAGAGACACGACACTGTGTGGCCGGTGAGGGAGAATGTTTGGGCGCTGCCAAATACGTGGCAGAGTAGATAATGCAGCAATCAACAATTTAGTTTTTACTCTGCTCACATTTGCAATTGCCCCGACACGGACCGACCCACCGGCCCTCGGGATGGACCGCCACCATCCCGGGCATTTGCCCTACGGACCGCTGCCCTATGGACAGTCCGGGCCTGCTTGATAAGAGTGGGGTCGTGCGCGATTTGAAACGCCACGGTGCTCGCCGGATCGACCCACCATGCCACCACAATTGTAACCCCCCGCCGTAACGACGTCCATATTATTCCACACTTTTCACATTTCGCATGGGCAGATGGAAAAATGGAACGCGTTCCGCCACCAGGGAGACGGAGCCGCGAATTCAGCTCGTGTGCAAGGTTCTGAGTGGATGATTAAGTATTATTATTATTATTTTTTAAAAACATCGCGATATTACGAGCAATGGTTCACAATTGGGGGGGGGGGGGGCATGCGTTCGTCCAGCAGTTGATAGATCATTGCTGATGATGATGCTGCTGACGATGACCAAAAAAATAATGTATCCAATGCACTCTCACCCAAATTCACAAGCAAGAATGTTTGGCCCTTCAACCCCCACTCGCCAACTTTGGGAAGGGGAGGGGGGGGCATGCCTTCATCCAGCAGTTGATAGACAACGGCTGATGATGACGCTGATTATGACCAAAAAAATATTGTGTCCGGTGTACTCTCACCCAAATTCACAAGCGATAATGCTTGGCACCTTCATACCCCCCCAGTCCCATCCTCCCGTGATGACTCACCGCGCAGACAACAGAACACGTGGGCTACACTCCGCGGACGTGGGGCAGTTGCATCCTCGCCACCGCGTGGATGGACACCGCAGGGCCACCTCTTCCTCCCGCGGCTCTCCCTCTCTCTCTCTCTGTCCGTGTGTGTGGGCGTATTGCCTTGTTGTTTACGCGCGGGTCTCAGGGTGTTGAGAGAAGGTGGCGCTCTAACTGTGTCAAAGTTTACCTGGCGGCCGGCGAGTCCTAACGTTGGCAACGTTGCGATAGGCAGTATTTTATGAATCGTGACCACAACTTAATTGCGCGCGCCGGAATGCTAGGGCCGTGATAGGGCCAAGCCACTTGGAGATTGGTAATGTAACGTGGTGGGGTGGCGGGAGGTAGACACGGGTGGAGGAGTAGGAGGGGCAGGTCACCGAGACAGGCATAGGAGTGATACCCAAAGGTAAGTGACCGAAGGGAGTAGTGATAGCGGATGTTGGTGATGATGGTGGCAATGATCGGAGGTCAGGTGTCGGCTGTGCAACGGCTAGAGTTGGCAACGCATACAGATTTGACAACACACACAGATTTGACAACGCACACAGATTTGACAACGCACACAGATTTAAACAACGCACACAGATTTGACAACGCACACAGATTTAAACAACGCACACAGATTTGACAACGCACACAGATTTCAACAACGAGCAAAGGTGCACGGCCGTGCACGTAGCGAAAGCACTCAGCTTCATCCAGACCATCAACTCAAAAGAACTGAATGTGTGGGGCCATTGTGTCGTTTAGTAGGTTCACCGAACTCAGAAAAAAAAGGTTGAGCACATTGTGGCCATCCCAACGAACGGGGCGGCAGTGAAAGTCTTCCTCCCGTGAAACCGGTCACAGTCCCAATGATCGCTGTTACGTTGAAATTATGGCTTTATTTTTTGGTGATTTCGAAAACGTTTTTTGGTTTGGACATGTTTGTTTTGTTGCAGTACGGAGTTAGACTGATGGCCTTAATCTAAGTTGTCTTGTGGTTGTTGTTGTTGCTGTTTGACTTGCATCCCACTGGGATTTTTTGCACACAGCGTTGGTGTACGGTGCTTTTTCAAGGAATATTTTGCTGGTTTTTTTCATGGATTTTCTGTTTGCACAGTCACATAGTCACTTTAAGATGTTTTTCTTGTTCGTGTTTTTGTTTGTTGTGGTTGCACCCGATTCAAGAGCCGAATGGCTCACAGGGCTATACCAAAATAAATAAACTGAAACTGACTCCACCGAAAGGCCAAACTCTCAGAGTCGGCGGTTTTAGACCACAAAACGGCCACACAATTTTCAGTTCTCTTGAGCTGGTGGTCTGGATAATGCCGAGAGCTTCTGTGTGCGCAATACCGCACGCATTCTGCATGCAGTTAGAAAGTGTCCGTTTTTCCAACCGGAACAATAATTGTTCTGTTGATATGGAAGGGGTTTTTTTCCCCTCTCCTAATGTACTCATTTTGAACGGTGTAACAGTTGCAGAATCTGGCAGCGGAAAGGAAGCAATGGCGAGGTTGTTGCCGGTGTCAGCGGAATTGACCGTGACCTTGAGGCAGCTTCAGCAGGATGGCTTGTTGTTGTTGTATTGTTGTTGTTGAAGTTCGTGCAGTCCCCCGCAGATGCGAACATAGATGAGTTGTTCGGTAACCATTTGAAACTAGTGCCAGCCGCTCTCTTGTGTATGATAAACACGTGGGCTTTGGAAAGTTGTAGGCTTTCCAAGGCGACCCGAGTTCGATTCCCGCTCACTTTCCACCAACACCGGTGACGATTACCTGAATCGGTCCTGGGCCTCCCCTCGGTCGAATCAGCCTCAAATGAGTACCTGGTGCGGTGTGTAAACATCGCCACTGGGGAGACAAAGGCGGCCGGGCTTGGTGCTGGCCACCCACCCCAACGTGTTGGCCTTCATAGGTGCTCGCTAACGGCACTTGGCGCCAAAGTCGTTTGAGGCTATATGAGCGATCTTTGTCTTGTGTGTGCCCCATTTTCACAATACCAATACAAATAAACCATTCCTGTCAAACCCATACGCTTCGTCCGTATTCTTGTACAGGGAAATCGAGTTTTCAGGTCCATACAACGTACAGCCGTTTCAATACGGGCAACAACATTTTATTTTTTTGTATACTGTGTTTGTATTTCTCTCTTGTGATGGGACTTTGTAGGATAAACGTTGAGATTTATAAGGGCACGGGGTGACCAATAAGTTCTGAATTGGTCTGTAATAAGGTAGGGCACTGATAAAGGGTGGACAAGTATGATAAATGGTACTTGGACTTTAAATTTTCACTTCCATATTTTCCGGGTCGCGTGTAAACTGGAGTAGGTGGCACGGGACTAGCAGCCACCACAGCCCATAGCGATAGGCATTCTGGATGTGGTGTGCCAGTTGTAGAAATATTTTGCGGGGTCACCGAACCCAGATAAACCCTGCTGGAATTAAGGTGCCGACGCTGCTACAACGATTTTTTTTTTTAATATTCGGATTCGATACTTGTGTTTGGCCGCATTTGATGTGGTCAACCGACACAGCCAAACAACTTAAATTGTATGTATGTTGAACTTCTTTCGCACCGTGCGTAGCCAACCGTGGCAATTGGAGGTGCGGGGGAAGGACAATAACCTAAACACAATGAGCAGTTCTAAAGAAATTACTTTTCATTCGGCTTGGTCACATTGCGGCGGCTTCACCTAACCTAACCACACAAAAAAACCCTATCTTAAATCGTAATAATAACAACTGCGAAAGGCTAAGTGGTAAACCTGTTATTTTCTCAAGTTAAGCATTTGTTTCCGATAGATAGCAGCTAAGGGTACTTGCTTTTTGCAATTATGAGGGTACGGACAGCTTTATTTAAATGCCCAGTGTGTACATGGGTCACGGGTTCAGGAGTTTGCAGGAACATTTCCTGTCGCTGCAAAGACCTGAAGAAGAACTCCTGCAATCTGTACTGAACGCGAATCACCAACGTGGCCTCATGGGCTAGATATACTGCCCAGAGAGTACAGCAGTTATCGCTATGAACTCTCAAACCGGCGCCCTGAGTTCAGTCTCTGGGCACCGGGTGACATCCGTGGCGAGTGCTATCTCAGCTTATCTGACTCAGTCATGCACCATGCACCTCCCCCCCCCCCCACACACTTCCTTTATTATCCTGCATTGACCAGCGTGGTGAAGTATGTATGCTGAACTTCTTGAGCACCGTACGTAGCCAACCGTGCTCAGCGGAGGTGCGGGGGAAGGACAACAACAATGAACACAAAACGCAGTCGTAAAGAAATTCGTTTTCAATCTAGATCATTTGAAAGTACATAGCTCCATTGGCTTCCTAATATCTGAAGGAATAACATTTCATGGCATCTACGTGGAATCTGTATGGTATCTATGTGGTATCTGTATGGGATCTGTATGGTAAATGAATACCCAACCAACGACACGGTGCAGGAAATCCTTCATCCAGCAGTAGAATGCCCAGGGGGTTGTAGATTCGTGTTAAAGCATTTTATTTTTTTACTTTCATTCAAGACAGGCGCCCACCCCTCCACCGAGAATAATGGACTGCTGGGGCGAGTGTTGTTAGCGATCACCTGTTAAGGCGGAGGAACACACCACGCCGGTGCATAACTCCTCCGCTCTCCCCTAACCTCTCCTCGTCAACCCCTAGGGCTGAATGCCACGTGATATCCACGAGCAGGAATCGAACCCACGTGGTTGGTGGAGTTGTAGGCCGGTGAATGAACCACGCGGAAACAGAATCTGTATTTATCCTCTGAATAATACGATGAGTTACCAAGCTCTGTCTGCACGCGTGTCAGCTCAGCGGCCCTTCTGCGCCATATGATCGCAACGCCGTCGGCGATTGCTGGAAGCGCGCAGAGCGGCGTTCGGGTTTGGGGGACTGCAGCAGCAGCACCTTGTCGACTATTATTCATTGTCCATCGTTGTGTGAGAGGTCGCCGCGATCTGCCGTGAAATTGTTCTGCAGTTGCCGTGAGCTTGTGACCCAGCGGTTTCAGAGCGTGGGGTTGGTGGATTACGTTTAGAGATTTGCATAAAGTTCCAAAACCTCGCTGGGCTGTGAGGTGGCCAGGAAATAGCAGTATAGCAAGCGGGTTCTCTAACCCGTCTGTATGCTTGCAAGTATGTTGAACTTCTTTCACGCCGTACGTAGCCAACGGTGCTAATCGGAGGTGCGGTGAAGGCCAAAAAGTGTGTGCGGATCGTTGAGTGGTATCCTGTCGTCTCAGCGGTGGGTATTGTCAGGTTCCCTCCGACGTGGAGAAGAAAAACCAACACCTCACAGAGGAACTGGCCACGCGTACAAATGTAGGACCCTCCTGAAAAATTATTTAGACTCAGTCAGACTACTTCCTGGATAAATAACCGTTATCAAGATAAGCGACACTCTCGAGTAACATTAATTTTATAGGTCTCATGTCGTATGGAGTATAAAAACACGGCTTTGTTTCAGTATACGTAATCATGTCTTCATTTCCCATAAAAAGGGTTTTTGTTGGGTTAGATCACGTAAATGTACACGTGTCGTTAAACCCGTCACAACCCGACAACAGCCAATTCGTAAGGGTCGTCACGTGTACAACACGTGACATTCAGTTCCTACTTCAGCACACCGGTGTGTTGGAGAGTAAACACGCAACATTTACCATTTTTACATTACGCGATCTAGCCCAAGAAATATATTTTATTGTGGATAATATTGGTCACGAAAGCCTACGTGTTAAAATGTCTTCATTTTGATTCCCTGCAGATGTGAACATATTTTTCTCATTAGGTCATGAATAGCATTTCTAACAGGCACAGATGGAACAATGATGCCTCATTACTTTTCCATCTTCCAGCTTTCTGTCAGCCCCCCCTCCCAGCTACGACCAGGCCTATCCCAACCCCTCCTTATCAATCCCTCTTGTTCTACCGTCATCAAAACTACACCGCCACTGACAATTACCAAATTATTCATTTTTTACGATTATCAACCGATATGCAATATTATAATTTATGTAAAGCGTCTTGTTAAAGGCGCTTTAGAAAGTAAATTCCAGACGAATGGAGCTGCAACGTGGTCTATGGGTCTCTGTGTGAGTCTATGGGTCTCTGTGGGAGTCTATGGGTCTCTGAGTCTATGGGTCTCTGTGTGAGTCCATAGGTCTCTGTGTGAATCTATGGGTCTCTGTGTGAGTCTATGGGTCTCTGTGTGAGTCCATAGGTCTCTGTGTGAATCTATGGGTCTCTGTGTGAGTCTATGGGTCTCTGAGTCTATGGGTCTCTGTGTGAGTCGATAGGTCTCTGTGTGAATCTCTGGGTCTCTGTGTGAGTCTATGGGTCTCTGAGTCTATGGGTCTCTGTGTGAGTCTATGGGTCTCTGAGTCTATGGGTCTCTGTGTGAGTCCATAGGTCTCTGTGTGAATCTATGGGTCTCTGTGTGAGTCTATGGGTCTCTGTATGAGTCTATGGGTCTCTGAGTCTATGGGTCTCTGTGTGAGTCCATAGGACTCTGTGCGAATCTATGGGTCTCTGTGTGAGTCTATGGGTCTCTGTGTGAGTCTATGGGTCTCTGAGTCTATGGGTCTCTGTGTGAGTCCATAGCTCTCTGTGTGAATCTATGGGTCTCTGTGTGAGTCTATGGGTCTCTGTGTGAGTCTATGGGTCTCTGTGTGAGTCTATGGGTCTCTGTGGGAGTCTATGGGTCTCTGTGTGAATCTATGGGTCTCTGTGTGAGTCTATGGGTCTCTGTGCGAGTCGTGGGAGGGAGTGAATTCCAGACGACTGGAACTGTGACAGAGAAGCGACGATCGTCTCACCTGGTTCCAGAGACACACGGCTCGACGAGGAAGAGGAGGACAATGGGGGGGGGGGGGGACACGGGGGAGGAGGACAATGGGGAGGAGGAGGACAATGGGGAGGACAAGGGATAGGACAAGAGGGAGGCCGAGGAGGACAATGGGGAGGGGGAGGAGGAGGACAATGGGGAGGGGGAGGAGGAGGAGGACAATGGGGAGGGGGAGGAGGATGAAAATGGGGATGGGGAGGAGGAGGACAATGGGAAGGAGGAGGAGGACAATGGGAAGGAGGAGGAGGACAATGGGGAGGAGGAGGACAATGGGGAGGACAAGGAGGGATAGGACAAGAGGGAGGCCGAGGAGGAGGAGGAGGGGGCCGCTCGAGGCAGATTGGAGATTGTAACACGGGAGTTGTGACATGATGGCGGGAGCTCAGCACGCCGGCTTTGTAAGAGAGGAGGGCGACTCTGCACGGGGTTGCGTCGGTCAACCGGAAGCCGTGCCGAGCACTGTGCGGTGGGCGAGGCAGGCGTTGAATGCGCAGGAGATGCTTGGGATTCGTTGGTAGACACGCGGGAGAAGGGAGCGTTGCGGGAATCGAACTGTTAAGAGCAAGGCGATGATGGCGGTGCGTGTCTATTTGGTGTTTGAACATCTTAACACCCCCTTGTGTTCTTGCCGGAATGGAAACATCCTATTCTTTTATTCATCATCTTGATACTGCCAAAGAAAAATGCTCCCATAGATATGGTCAGATCGACTATAATAACGTTTTTTTTAAAGGGGGGGGGGAGGTTTAGATCGCGTAAATATAAATGTGTCGTTAAACCCGCTACCGCGCGACGCAGCCGATTTTAAAGGTTTGTCACGTGAACAAAAAGTTACTACTTCAGCACACCGGCGTGTTTTCAGAGTAATACTCGCGACGCGTTTATATCCACGGGATCTAACCCAACAAACGAAAAAGAAGCCCCGCATTATGGATAATATTGGTCGCCAAAGCCGACGACGCGTTAAACTAAGATCAACAAACTTGGTGCTTGGTGCAGGACACATCACAGCAAAAGCGATGACGGCGGACTGTGCGGAATACTGACTGACTGGCAGGGAGGGAACCCCTCCGAGAGGACCTCCAACCACACCGAGGTGGAGCCACTGAGCCAGGTCGTGTCTAGAGGAGCACTGGGTGGGTTATGAAACCGCAGGGCCACGTGCGATGGGAATGGTTTGCGGAAGCCTTCATCCTGCAGCGGATTGAGAGAATGTCGCGCGATAATCTCGCCTGAATGTGTGGACCAGGGGTTGGCAACCTGTGGCTCTGAATACGCATGCGACTCATTAAGGACTGCTTCGTGACGTTATTTATTATAGGACCACCGTCTCGTATTCACCCACATTGCATCGTGGCTCTTGAAATATTGAGGGTTTTTTTTACCGAATTCTAAAAAGAATGGCTCTTCTTGTTATTTTGGTTTCTGACCCCTGGTTGTAGACTTACCAATAGACGGCTCACCAAATGACTGACCCCATGGGAGCTTACTCTTAGATGCCTGGGAGTGGGTTGTAATTTATCAAATCATCGTGCCTGGGAATAGATCCTGTGCGGGCTACATCTGTGGTAAGATATATTACACAACAGAAAGGCCTTTGTGTGGCTGCAACATTTGATGGGACATTGCAGAGGTATCATGCACAGCACATTCCGATGATAACCAAGCGTGCCCACTATGTACATATATAATACTCTGAGCGGCTACATGTACAGTGAGTGTGTGTGTGTGGGGGAGGATTTTATTTTGGTTGCTGTAAATTAAATCCTTCCCCTGTTGCCACACTCGGTATCCAGTTGTCACGCGCTGCCAACGACAATGACCGTGTGCGAGGCTTTCTTTCCCACCGATTATTATTATCCAGGTCGCCGGTAGGACTGGAGTGAGCCACGTGACCAGTAGCCACAGACATAACGCGAGGTATACTCGATGTTGGTGTGCCGGGCGCGGAAATATTTCGACGGGTCGACGGCGCAGACTGACCTGGTTAAAATTGGAGTTTGCGGTGAATAGGAGATGTTAGCTACCTCGCCTGGTATGCAGGAGGTCGTGGGTTCGATCGCGACACTGATTTTTGGAGTTTTCCCCTCCACATTTAGAAACAAAGTGCGTTTAGAGTCTTTGGCTGCTATAAATGTCCACGTGATAAGCCACTTCGTTGAGCTGTCATTTGTGGCCAGGTCGCTTCTGCAAAAAGAGCCTCATAGCTCAGTGGGCCTTATCTGTAAAATTAATCCTTGGATTTGCAGAGGTGGTGGTGGGGAGAGAAGGAGAGGAAGAGAGAGGTGGAGGGATCGTGGGAGGATGGCAGAGTGAGTCACAACATTCAACTCTGACCCCGTGGGTTACTTCAAACACGTCTCATGTCATGCGCACCACACGTGGTTCTGGCGAGGCTGGCTGCCTCATATCGGATAACTGGTTACAGAATTGTCATCGGCATCATCATCGACAACAGACGCAGTGGCAGCCATGATCAATTCACTGCTGGATGAAGGCCTTTACATGACGTAACAATTCAGTTTTGGGTCCCAATGGTTTGTAACCAAAAAGCATTGTTGACCATAGATTGAAAAGCTGCAGAGGAGACCTTTCATAAGCATTTCTAAATATGAATTTCCCCATAAAATGCAACACTGTATCATAAATGAAATTACCCAAAACCTCTACAATTATAGTCCGGATATGTCTTTCTCCCCAATTCTTTAGCAATTGTTTTGTAGGCGTCGCGTCAAGAGATGAAGGATTTACGAACTCTGACAGAGCAGGGCAACCGTCTGTGTTAGAGAATAGGTCGCAGAAGGGGATATCAAGGAACTACTTCCGAGATCCATTCAAGTGACCTCTTATCCAGAAAGTAAATGGAACAGCACATTACCCACTACCCTGTCGCCCTGTTCATCGCATGACAAGTTGGAATTTAGCTAAATAAAGTGTAAACCCCAAATGTTATCCTTAATAGAAGGGGTTTTTTTGGGTTACAGTGAGGGAAAAAATTATTTGATCCCCTGCTGATTTTGTACGTTTGCCCACTGACAAAGAAATGATCAGTCTATAATTTTAATGGTAGGTTTATTTGAACAGTGAGAGACAGAATAACAACAAAAAAATCCAGAAAAACGCATGTCAAAAATGTTATAAATTGATTGGCATTTTAATGAGGGAAATAAGTATTTGACCCCCTCTCAATTAGAAAGATTTCTGACTCCCAGGTGTCTTTTATACAGGCAATGAGCTGAGATTAGGAGCACACTCTTAAAGGGAGTGCTCCTAGTCTCAGCTTGTTACCTGTATAAAAGGCACCTGTCCACAGAAGCAATCAATCAATCAGATTCCAAACTCTCCACCATGGCTAAGACCAAAGAGCTCTCCAAGGATGTCAGGGACAAGATTGTAGACCTACACAAGGCTGGAATGGGCTGCAAGACCATTGCCAAGCAGCTTGGAGAGAAGGTTACAACAGTTGGTGCGATTATTCGCAAATGGAAGAAATACAAAAGAACTGTCAATTTCCCTCGGCCTGGGACACCATGCAAGATCTCACCTCTTGGAGTTGCAATGATCATGAGAACGGTGAGGAATCAGCGCAGAACTACACGGGAGGATCTTGTCAATGATCTCAAGGCAGCTCGGACCATAGTCACCAAGAAAACAATTGGTAACACACTATGCCGTAAAGGACTGAAATCCTGCAGCGCTCGCAAGGTCCCCCTGCTCAAGAAAGCACATATACATGCCCGTCTGAAGTTTGCCAATGAACATCTGAATGATTCAGAGGACAACTGGGTGAAAGTTTTGTGGTCAGATGAGACCAAAATGGAGCTCTTTGGCATCAATTCAACTCGCCGTGTTTGGAGGAGGAGGAATGCTGCCTATGACCCCAAGAATATCATCCCCACCGTCAAACATGGAGGTGGAAACATTATGCTTTGGGGGTGTTTTTCTGCTAAGGGGACAGGACAACTTCACCGCATCAAAGGGACGATGGACGGGGCCATGTACCGTCAAATCTTGGGTGAGAACCTCCTTCCCTCAGCCAGGGCATTGAAAATGGGTCGTGGATGGGTATTCCAGCATGACAATGACCCAAAACACACGGCCAAGGCAACAAAGGAGTGGCTCAATAAGAAGCACATTAAGGTCCTGGAGTGGCCTAGCAGGTCTCCAGACCTTAATCCCATAGGAAATCTGTGGAGGGAGCTGAAGGTTCGAGTTGCCAAACGTCAGCCTCGAAACCTTAATGACTTGGAGAAGATCTGCAAAGAGGAGTGGGACAAAATCCCACCTGAGATGTGTGCAAACCTGGTGGCCAACTACAAGAAACGTCTGACCTCTGTGATTGCCAACAAGGGTTTTGCCACCAAGTACTAAGTCATGTTTTGCAGAGGGGTCAAATACTTATTTCCTTCATTAAAATGCAAATCAATTTATAACATCTTTGACATGCGTTTTTCTGGATTATTTTGTTGTTATTCTGTCTCCCACTGTTCAAATAAATCTACCATTAAAATTATAGACTGATCATTTCTTTTTCGATTTAAAGCTTTCGTGACTGCAAGGATTCATCTTCTTTGGTTCTTTCGGTAAAGTCACGTAGAATGAGAATAAAATAATAAATTGATAAAATAAAATAACACAATAATATTCTCACGACATTTCGGCCACAACACAAGCGGCCTTCATCAGGTCAAGGGACGAGACTGTCTGGAGGACAGCGCTGGAGTGAAAAAGCCACGCTCAGATCACGTCCTTTAAGCTGTGTGAGAAGAAACAAAGCGCCTTGACAAAGAAATTAGCATATAATTTAGCATTGAAATGGCTGAGTGATTAGCTTGTGACTGGTCACAGAAATGGCTATGTTAAAGTTAAAGCATACACATCCGCAAAGGCACCCCTTGACAAAGGAATTAGCATAGAATTTAGCATTGAAATAGCTAAGTTAAAGTATACACATCCGCAGAGGCACCCCTTGACAAAGGAATTAGCATAGAATTTAGCATTGAAATAACTGAGTGATTAGCTTGTAACTGGTCACAGAAATAGCTATGTTAAAGTCAGAGGTGCCTCAGTGAATGTATATGCTCTGACTTTAACATAGCTATTTCTGTGACCAGTCACAAGCTAATCACTCAGCCATTTCAATGCTAAATTATATGCTAATTCCTTTGTCAAGGCGCTTTGTTTCTTCTCACACAGCTTAAAGGTCGTGATCTGAGCGTGGCTTTTTTTACTCCAGCGCTGTCCTCCAGACAGTCTCGTCCCTTCACCTGATGAAGGCCGCTTGTGTTGTGGCCAAAACGTCGTGAGAATATTATTGTGTTATTTAATTTTATCAATTTATTATTTTATTCTCATTCTACGTGACTTTACCGAAAGAACCAAAGAAGATGATCATTTCTTTGTCAGTGGGCAAAAGTGCAAAATCAGCAGGGGATCAAATACTTTTTTCCCTCACTGTAGATCGCATAAATATAATCGTTAAACCCGCCACCGACTGACACAGCCAATTAGTAAATTTTGTCACGGAAACAAAACATACCAATTCGTTACTAGTTCAGCACACCGGTGTGTCGAAGAGTGAACCCACAACATTTACAATTCGAGTACGACATTTCGCCGGCAGTTGCAACCAGCCTCATCAGGCGACAGCCAGATTTGTGGAGAAATCCTCCTCCTGTTTCGGACTTAAATATGTAATGGGATTTTGTTGTTGTTGTTGTGTAGAGTCGTTGGTGACCGTGATGAGACCATCAACTCGCTTGACTTGAGAAGCGGATTAATCCCGGGGTGGGCCTGCCCTCGATTGCACCCAAGATCCTAGCGGTGGCAGCTCAACTGCTCCAACCTCTGAGTCACTGAGCCACCTCCAGAGTCGGGCTTTTTTGTACATATATATAATAAATCACCCATTTAACTGTGAATATACAGTACGTGAATAAAGCACGCTGCGTTTTGTATAACCAACTAGATGTACACTTCATATCAGTACCATATTCAGCCGCAATACTGAACTAGCATGGAGCTTCCATGTGTAGTGTCAGTGATTCATATCAGTACCATATTCAGCCACAATACTGAACTAGCATGGAGCTTCCATGTGTAGTGTCAGTGATTCGGAGACAAGGGTTTCCAGGAGGCACCTTCTTTATCAACACCTTCACACTTCACAGGTTTGCCCTCGCACTCTCCCCGGTCGTCCAGCCGAGCCTAAACACAGCCCTGACCGTGTAACACCGATGGCGCTGACCGAGACGGTCCAACGACTATCCGGCCGCGCGACATCTAGCGAAGACGGCAGCGAGGACGAGACGAGTCCACTCCCAGAACCGGCAGCCACGAACTCCCGCTCTCCGCTCCTTCAATGCGACCCGGCGCGGCCTGGCTCCGCCCCCGGCCGCGCCTCCCTTCTCGAACCCACTCGCAGGTTCCAGGGGCTTCCAGACGAGGTCTTCCGTGACCCTTGCCCCAGTTCCTCCGCCCTGCCGACACACACACACACAGCGTGTATACGCTCAGCGGCGCGTGTGTCCTGTCTGTCCACCGCAGTTGCCGCTGCTGGGCACCAGCCGGCGCTATTACACTGCACACATTTGAATATTTGAGACGCGAACAGACATAGATTGGTAAAACAAAAGATCTCATCCGTCGAGTCTCGTATGGAGTGCTGGGGGGGGGGGGGGGGCGGCTGCTGTTAGCACACACCGCACCAGGTACTTATTAAAGGCTGAGGCGACCTAGATGAAGGCCCAGGACCGGTTGAGATAATCCGTGATCGATGCGCTCGCTAACCACTGCGCCACCGCTCACCCCTGTACAGCGTGTGCACAAACCGGCGATGGCAGTGGTGTGTTGCCGCAGTTTCCGTGCCAATCCAAGTGCACTTTGTATCCACATTCATTGCACTCGACATGACTCGCCTCGCTCGCGATCAAAATAATGTGTCGCAATGAATCGTATAAATTCTGATGTGAGACAATACGAGACTTATGTTTTACCATTGTAGCGTGTGACGATTCTCTCTCGCGCGGTGTATGTTAAGCAGTCGCGCTATCACGAGGGGGTTGCTTTGGCCATACTTCAGCACGTTGTTCAGTACGGGTCACTTGGTGAAGGCGGGCAGTACCGTACGGTTCTGCTGCACTGCCGTCTGCTGCCCGCAAAGTACACAATACACACAACCCCGTAAGCCTATAACACCTGTTATGCACGGCGGTCTCTCGTCCAAGCACCCACCACTATCCAGGCTCTAACCCCGCTTAGCTTGTGGCATCGGACGACACTGAGCGCATCCCCAGGTGAACGGATGCTGCAACATTTAATCAGATCGAGAGAACAAAAACGGCGTTAAAGGCGCAGCCCCGCAACAGCACCGCTCACGCCACTGCGGGTGAAACATGCGGTGTTGGCCGTTGTACAACAAGGAACACATGAAGGTTTATTAAGCACACTGTTTTAACGCATATATGATGAGCGTTGAGAATGTATGTAAATGATGATGATGATTATGATGACGGCACCATCACCTGCCCTAACAAACGAGATTAACGTCTCCCGTGTGTCGCCCTCGCAGACTGTTTGGGCAAGTGCTTGCTGCTTCTTGCTTGCTGCTATCAAGTAACAACACGCCCAGCTATAACACACAGAAAAAAAAGACAAAGATCCCCCGTATAGTCTTAACAGACTGCTGGGGCAAGCGTTGTTGGTAAGTAGCACCGATGAAGGCACGGGGAGGGGGGGAGGGGAGTGTTGGTGTGGTTGTGCAGCACCCGCTACCGTCCGCCTTTGTCTCCCCAGTAGCATTTTTTTTGTTTTACACACCGCAGCAGGTGCTAATTTTGAGGCTGAGTCGACCTAGGGGGAGGCCCAGGACCGATTCAGAGAATCGTCACCGCTGTTGGTGGCCGTGTGCGGGAATCGAACAGGGGTCAAAGCCGGGTTCGTAGCGCGCCGCTTATGAGCCAGTGCACCAGCGCTGCCCAGAAGCTCCACACAGAAACATGTGGGGGGTGGACGGGGAGCTTACGACATTATTTTCTCCCCCCCCGCCCCATCAAATCGCTCTCCTTCACGGCGGCAGCATGGTTTGTGTTTTTGTGCGTCTCTGTGTCTGCGTGTGTGCCTCTGTGTGTGTGCGTGTCTGTGTGTCTTGTCTGTGTGTGCGTCTGTGTCTGTGTATCTGTGTGTGTGTCTGTGTGCATGTGTGTGCGTGTCTGTGTGTCCGTCTGCGTGTGTCTGTGTGTGTCTGTCTGTGTGTGTCTGTGCGTGTCTGTCTGTGTGTGTGTATGTCTGTGTGTGTGTCTGCGTGTGTGTCTGCGTGTGTCTGTCTGTGTGTGTGCGTGTGTCTCTGTGTTTGCGCGTGTACCTCTGTGTGTGTGCGCGTGTCTGTGTGTGTGTGTCTGCGTGTGTCTGTGCGTGTCTGTCTGTGTGTGTGTGCGTGTGGGTCTGTGTTTGCGTGTGTGTGCGTGTGTCTGTGTGTGTGTGCGCGTGTCTGTGCGTGTCTGTGTGCGTCCGCGTGTGCTGATAAACCGCGCATCATCGCCGCCCTCCGTTGTCTCCGCCCTCTTCGGTGGGGTGAGCTCGGCGGGCGGAACCCCGCCGAGCTTGGCGTGACCCACAATCGAGGGGCGGTGGCAGACGCAGGGTTACGTGCGGCCATTCAACTCAAGCTGCGGGGAGAAGGGAGGGGAAGAGGGTGGTGGGGAAGGGAGAGACGGCACGGCGTGGGGAGAAGGGAGGGAGACGGGGGAAGCTTGTGCGAGGCAGGCAAGGCCACCCATCTACGTGCGATTTGCGACGTGGACCCGCGTCTCGATATGAGCAATGTTCGCGAAAAGTGAACACACTTTCCCGGTGTCGCATTTCGGAGGTCAACGTTTGACCCCCCCACACACACACCGGTCCGTGTGATTGTGTGTGTGTGTGTTTAACAATGGTGGGGAGCGGTGGTGGAGTGATTAGCGCAGCTACCCGAGTTCGATTCCCGCTCACGGCCAAACACCGGTGACGATTATATGAACCGGTCCTGGGTCGACTAAGCCTTACATTAGTACCTGGTGCGGTGTGTAAACATCGCCACTGGGGAGACAAAGGCGGCCGGGCGTGGTGCTGGCCACCCACCCCCTCGTGTGCCGTTCCGGCCTTCATAGGTGCTCGCTAACAGCACTTGCCCCAACAGTCTGTTAAGGCTACACGGGGGGATCTTTGTTTAACGATGTGGATGGGGAATGGTGGAGTGTTCGCTTTTATTTAGCGGTGTCTTTTTTTAGTCGTCCCGTGTACACGTTATAGCCATTTTTGTCAGTCAGCTGCTGCTGGATGAGGGCTGACTCCTGATGGGGGTTACTTGACTCTAGTTCCAGTGGCGACGCTGTTCAGTGAGAGCTGGTGAAGGCGGGGAGCACAACACCAGAGTGCAATACCGTCCAGGAATTGATTCTGCTCCACTACAATCTGGTGACGGCGCCACAAGTCGGATGGCCATCTGTTCTGTCACCGGAGCACTGTCCAGGCGCAAACCCGCTTAGCTTACAATATCTCACGTGAGTTCAACCCCGGTGAAGCTTGGAGAGCTGCATGGAGCTCAAAAAGCACTCACAAACACCTTGTGAAAGACCCAAAGCAGAAGGTCCCTGGGTGTGATCTTCCACGAAGCACATGGTTCACCCTAAACCGCATCCACTGCAGAATCCATGGCAGATGCGAATACCTGATGCACAAATTCAAAATTAAAAACTCTGCAGCAGTGCGCGACTGTGGTCATCCAGAACAGACCGTACAACGTGTAACTACCCAATGCCCGATCCACAAATACAAAAGGAGACATGGCAGCGCCAAACGCCACTGCTCACATTCAGGTATCTGGCTTCACCACCTGATTGTGAAATTGTAGTTGTTGCTCTCCATCTACATCAGCACCATATGAAAGGAGAATTGGATAGGAAACATTTCGGGCGACTTATTCATTGACTTTTGCCCACCCTCCCACAACAATAATAATATTTACCATCATGGGAGAACAGCTAACGGGGTAGCACCAATGAACTGAGATAACCCTGATGCTGGTGCCACTTTGGGCTATCTTTGGCCACGTGTCGTCCTTGGCCCCCATGCAACCCACGGTCTTGATGCACTCCAAAAATATTTCATTTTTGGTTAGCCCCTATACGGTTACACATAGGGTAAACAAATCACTTGGCCCAGTGAAATGTGTTAAATTGTGTTTGAGTGACGCACAGTTAAGCAATGATAAATTCATTTACCAATGTTTAATTGTTAAGCGACGAATGCAGCCACGCATTTAATTTATGCATTTCACTGAGATATGTTGCGGCATCATTCCCCATGAAACTAACATCGTGGCTTGAAACCCATTTTGTGTTGGCCTCTTGTTTTATTTAAAAGCCTAAAAAGATAAATGACTTGGGGATGAATTTCCTCACAGAGGCAGTTTTGAAACTGCTTGGCATGAGGTTAAAGTTTCAGGGTCCGAGATCCCACACCGAATGTGTGAGAATTGCATCTTTGCAGAAAATATCTGGTAAAAAAAAAGTGTACGCTACTGTACTTTGGGAATTGTATTTATTTTATCTCTGGCACAGATTTAGAACTACAAACCACTTTGGCCTCCCCCCCCCCAACTAATTTGATTGATTATCGTGTAATATAATTTTGGTAGTACAAAGTAACCGTCGCAAGACGGCTTACGTTTGTCTAACCAATGCCGTAGATCTCGCAAGCTAAGCGGGGTTGAGCATGCACAATGTTTGGATGTGTGGGTGTTCAACCACCCACGAACTGGCTCTTGTAAGCACGCTACGCGGTGGACGGCAGTCCAGATATATCCAGATATACTGTACTTCTATGCCCCCCCCCCCGCACTGAGCAGCGCGGTTGAAGTGTGGGACAATGAACCCCCTCGTGACCCCGCTCAGATGTGAGGGGCCCCCCTCAATCCAGCAGCAGAGTGACACAAATGACCTTTGCCGTTCGTCGTTGCACACATTGAGCGAGGCTTTAACGTTGTTCAGAAGCAGGTGAGTGAGAGTGAGAGAGACCCATCAAATAGGCGACAACAAAATCTAAAGTTGCGAGAGTTCAAAAAAAAACACAAGAGGGGGTTGGGGGGGGGGGAAATTACGATTATCGATTTTATATTGGCGGGACAACGCCGATTGCCTCCTATTTGTTTTTTGCTCAGCCCCTCGCGACCCGCATGGCCGTGTGGCCCACGGTGATCGGTGCGCACAGAGCGAAGCAACCTCGCCGCTGCGAGCTGGACAAGCGTGAGGGGAGGGGAGCTTTGAAGAGCGAGCGAGAGAGAGATGTGCGTCACTCAGGAGAATTAATTCTCATTTCGAACGAATTCTTTAAAACAAAAAAATTATCCTTCCAAGTTGTAAATATTTTTTTGGCGGAATAAATTTGTTTTTATTTCTTATATTTTTTTCACATGTTTGTTTTTATTTATTCTTTTAAATATAACAAACAAAATGTTTGTAGGGGGCTGGGAACATCGCTCGCTTGCTTGCTCGCTCGCTCGTTTATTAATTTATTCGATTCGCCGAGCGGCGGCGGCGGTAGCGGCAGCGGCGGCGGCGGCTCCGCGCGCAGGAGGCGAAGAAAAAGGAAGACGAGCGCGAGACGCTCACGCGACGCCGCCTCGGCCAATGGGGGCGCTCGCCCGGCTCGCGGCCGCGGGCCAATGGGCGCGCGCGGCGGCCTTGCGCGAGCTCCTCCCTCCGCCTATATAAGGCGGAGGCCCCGCTGGCCCCCACCTGGCGAGAAGCGGCAGCAAAAGCGGACGGCGAACCACCTCCGTTCACACTCTTATCTCTCTCTCTTCCCTTCTTTATTTTAACTTCTCTCTCGCTCTCCTCTTTCACTCTTGCTCCCCCCCCACCCACCACCTCTTACTCGCTCTTCTTCTTCTTCGTTCACTCTCATCGCCCACTCCACCGTCAGCCCGCTCTCGGCGGCAAGTAACGGGCAACTAAAACAAATTTGGCCTCAAAAGCGCACGGGAGAGGAAATTTTAAACTGCAAGAGGGGGGAAAAAATATCGTTGGGTAAATTCTTTATTTTATTGTAAACATAGAGGATTAAAAAATTTTTATAAAAAAATTACTAAAGCAACGAACAGCAAAAGCAACTAGCATAATAATAATTTCTCAATACTGTATTACCAGTACAGTACCTTAAGCCTAGTTTCAAACGGCTTGCGGCCACCATTAGCTACGCAACAATTCTAGCCAGAATAAATATTCATCATCGTCATCGAACGCTGCTGCCTTCTCAGCCAACAACAATAACGCAACCAGCCGAGGCCACAAACACCCCGTCTATCTCTTCTCTCCTCACCGCTGCTGGTCCATTGTTTTTTTGAGTCGAGAGCGAGGAGAAATCAGGTGCAGTCAACCAGCTCGGGTTGGTGGGGGGTTATTTTTGTGTGTGTTAAGTCAAAAGGAGATTTTTTTTTTTTAAAAAAAAAAAGCACAATGGGTCTCAGGGAGCGCAAGTCGCCCTCGGAGACGGCGCTCGAATGCCAACAGGCAGTGGACAGGAGCGGACCGGAGTATGTGGACATCCTGGAGCTTCCCGACCAGGAGGTCAACAAGAAGGCATCTGCCACCGAGACCAGCAGCAGCAGCAGCAGCAGCACAAACGGCGGTCCTCCGTCCATCACCAGCAACACCGTCGATTCCTCCGTCTCCAAGGCGACGGACGACGAGGACCTGAGCAGCACCGTGACCTCCGCATCAGCTCCGCGTCGCGTCGTGTGGAGGAACGTGATTCTCATGAGCCTCCTGCACCTCGGAGCGCTCTACGGGCTGCTGCTGCTACCCGTCGCTCACCCCATCACCTGGGTCTGGAGTAAGTGTGACGACGTTAAACGCATTTATTTTTAAAATTTTATTTTTTTTTGCGTAAATTAATTTGTGTTTTACCACCGAGCTATAGAGTTGTTATTTTTTTTTTGGGTTCAGAAGGGGCCCTTTTCCACAAATGGTAGGGGTCGGCGAAGTGGCTTATCGTGTGGACATTTCAAGCGACTCAGTATTCTCAACGCGTGAAAAATCCACGGGGAGAGAGACGTGCAAAACTCCGAATATTACAGGCGTCAGGATCGGGATCGAACCCACGACCTCTTGTATGCCAGGCTAGGTAGTTAACAGCTCGCCACCAATTCTGGGTCTTCTAGCTGTTAGTAGTGAGGATAACGTGAGAGAGTGCTTGGGAATTCATTTTAAAAAGTGAGGTTTGGGTGTGGACTTTTCATGGCATAAAGTGCATTTAAATAAATTATAAGGAGAAAGATTAAATATTACTTAAAATATTTAGAGGTAGACTTTTGTCATGGATTATAGGACAGTTGAAAAAATACATAGAACATCTCTCCCAAAAGAGCTTAGAAATATATTTAAATAAAACCTCGGACTGGGCATGGCTTAATAGGCATTAATAAAAAAGAAACTCGGAATGAATATTAAGTTAACTCAAAGCTGTCGTGGCTTAGAAGGCATCTTATTTGTTTATTAATGTTCCATAAATTTAATTATGTATTACCAGCAGAACCCATCAAAGGCGGAAAAGGGTTGCTGCAGATAATTCAAGGGCATATAGCACTTCCGGAAATCAATAAATAATGGCGGTAAATTTCACAATATTTAATGACTATAATTATATTATAATAAATAATCTAACTTTTAAGAAAGCCTCTCACAGAGCATCATGCGATAGATGTACCGCCACTACCAACCAACCAACCCCGACGTTGGCTATATGATTTGCACAGTGGTGGATTCGGGCCCTCCGGCATTGGATGATGGGTTGGGCGGGAGAGATTGTTCGAGAACCAACACCGGCGCGCCTATTGACACCCCGTGCGGTAAAAACGGGAAGGCGGCAACAGCAGCAAGCAAGCAATCAGCATAGCGCCCGCGTTGGGTGCTGTTATAAACGCCCGCGCGCAGACTGCCACTGGTGTTTGACGTGTCGTGCATGGCATGGCTGTGGCGTTTCTTTCTTTCGTGAAATGTTTTTTTTGGATGGCTTGGGTTGGCCCTCGGCCCAACAACTAACCTGTGTCGTAGCCGTAAAACAAATTCGCCTCGGCTCGGTCATCGCAGAATGCAACGCAGAATTATTTTGGGGAATGTTGAAACATTTCCCACAACTCAATACATTTAATCACACGTGGTTTTTTTTTTAATAATTATTTCACGCAGATCCCATTTACAGTATTCACGCCGGAAAGAATTGCAGCGGCTGCGTTCCAAAACTTAATGGCTTATGTAACAAACAAAAAAAATGCGGTTGTGTAACACTGTACGTCTTGCAATGCAGAAATGTCCTTGGCAAACTTTCTATAGCCACGCTCCTGTTCAAACCGACCGTGCAGTAGTTTTGACCAGCTGCTCTTGGATGCTACGAAGACAGACCCCAAGTCCCTGTAACGACCCGCATTTATTATTCTAGGCCATGCCTCAACCTGCGCTGTTTTTCCTGTATTATTTATTGCAGAACGAATAATTTTAGATACGAGTTGATTTCCACTTGGTTATAGGCAGACAATGAACACCAAGATAGCCTAATTTTATTTGAGTGCCTTCCTGGCCGTGTTGCACATTTATTTGCCAGAAAAAAAGATTGGTGGCCCCTCGTGTGTTTAAGCAGAGGCACGTATTCTCTTATTTGTATTTCTTAGAACTGTTTGCAATTGGTCACCTCGACTTATTTTGGCCAGATTGGCGAGGGAATAACTAATGCGGTAAAACTCTACAGTTTTTTCAGCAGGCACGGAGAATACTTGACATGCAGAGAGCGGTGCTTCAAGCAGTCACCCACTCCCTCTGCCCCTAACCTCATGGGTGCTTTAGTCACACTGCTGTGTCGTCACTTGCTGTATTTGGTGTTCTGTACCGTTATATGTACAGTGAGCACTTTTCCAGTGGGAGCCCAAAGGGCCACCTCTCTACAACACTGTTGTGTGTGATATGTTCTGTATGCTTCATGCAGGGGTGCAGAATCTGACTTCATTTCGCCATGGCCACATGAGGCCTTGCGCTTAAAAATAACCCGCAAACAATATGAATCCATCGCCGTACGCAAGCATCTTGGCCACACTAACCGGGTTCTGGAGGGGAATATTTTTGACCTAATAACTCTTTATAAACCCAGCACCCCCTGGCCACCTGTTGAAGAGAACCCTACTGTTTTTTTTCGTTATTGAGTAAATGGAAAGGTGTGTGATTGTATGGCCGGCTCTAGGTATTCAAATGTCCTATTGGGCCCTTGGTAAGAAAAAAGGTCCCCCCCCCCCCCACCTCTGATACGGCGTTTCGCATCACGCGCCGTTTTCATTCGGAGCGCCATCCGCTGTGGCCATGCTGCCCCGCCTAACCCGCGTTGCTGCGTGGCGTGGCGTGCCGTGCCGTGCGCAGCTTGGTTCTGCTTCACGGTGAGCGCGCTGGGCATCACTGCGGGCGCGCACCGCCTCTGGAGCCACCGCTCCTACAAGGCCTCCTTGCCGCTGCGGGCCCTTCTCGCCGTCGCCAACTCCATGGCTTTCCAGGTGAGCATGCGTTCATGCCGTCTCGCCACCTCCGCAAGCGACCGGCCATCTCCCTTCCGGCCATCTCTGCCACGCCTCGTCATCGGATTTCATTCAGGGACTTCGCTATCACATTCCACTAATGAGCATCTTGGAGGTGGAGACTTAAGCATCGGGCAGCACGGTGATTCACTTTGTCACACCATCTCACACTTTCCATCTGCCCTCTGATTAACATCATTTGCTCAGCCCTAGCCAAGGAACCTTCATAATGAGCGGCTTTCAAATTCTACCCTTCCATACAACTTTCCCTCACAACCCCCCCCCCCACCGCACCTCCGATTAGCACGGTTGGCTACGTACGGTGCGAAATCTTTTCAACATAAATATATACATACATGTACCCATCATTGCCCCTTTGTTGCTTACGTCATGATGTCTCAGCTGAATGGCCGTTAGGAGTTCAGGTTTGCCCTCGGAAGACATCCCTTGCCTCACTGACCCATCTTGCCAGACAGTCGCACTGCAACCCTGGATATTGACTTATTTACAATTGTTGACTCGTCACGTGGGTGGCACTTTAGTCCAGCTCAACATTTTGTTTTCCGCCCCCTGAACCCCTCAGCGATGGTGTTTACACCTTAAATGTTGCAAGTTAATTCTGTGAAGTTATCAGTTGGGGGATAGCAGATTTTAAAAAAAATCAGCAGTTTTGTTTGAGCATCACTGCCAGAGGGCAGGGTGACGTTTCACTTGTTGAGTGATAACGGGCTGTTTGTAGGTCTAGATAACGTTTTATTGCTCACTCACTTGTGCGGCAATTTATCCAGTGAAGAGGGCAAGTCTGGCTGTGGCTTGACCTGGAGTAACTTGACTGTGACATCATAAAAGTATGTTGTTAACAGCTGGTGCATTCCATTGCATCACATGTCTTACAAAGCAGTTTTTTGATGAGCTCATTAACAAACTGTCGAGAAAAATAATCTTCTAGTCCTTGACTATAGGCAGAGCTAGGAATATGATGGCAGGAGCAGTTAGGCAAATTGGATGTTTGGAATAGAATGACAGGAAAGCACTAGAATATATCAAGAGGAGAATGTTGAAATAGGTGGGACACGCGCAGGATGCTTCAAGGGCAGGTTGCTGAGACAGATATTGGGAGTGGTACCCAGAGTTGCGTGACCAAACCGAAAGAGCGTTGAAACCAGATGGTGGGATGAAGGTAAAAGCAGGCCTTGGAAGGCAGACGTCAACTTTGTAGCAGCTGTATGATCTAGCAGAAGGATGAAAGAAACGGTGATATTTTGTGGCACGGTAGCGAGATGTTAACTACTTCGCCTGGTATACAGGAGGGCATGGATTCGATTCCGACCCAGACACATGTATATTTGGAGTTTGCATGTTCTCCACCGGAATCACGTGGATTTTTTCCGGGTCCTCCGTGTTTTCCCTCTACATTTAGAAACACGCGTTTAGAGTATTTGGCTGCTATAAATTTCCACGTGATAAGACACTTCGTTGAGCTATGATTTATGGGCAGGTTGCTTCTGAAAAATAACTATATAGGGAAGTGGACCTTACCTGGTAAAGTTAAAAAAATATTTAGTTTAGTAAATAGTTTATTTTGTGGCATCACTGGTTTTGACCTTGACAATGCCCACTGGATTCCTCACTCCAATGATTTTGAAGATAGCATATGATTGCCTGTATTTGTGAAAACCTGCTGTTCAAACACTGGCGTGCTTTGCTTCATTTCTGTACTGGTTATTATCATCATCACGAACTCTAAAGACCAGATGAAGATAAACTCTCCAATGGGGTCTGGGGTGCAAAGGACAGTACAAAATGTCTTAGCGCGGCAAAAAAAACCTGGCCAAAAGTTGTACTGCTAAACATAGCCTGTCATAATAGCTTGTTAAATCAATATTTGTGCTGCGTTGTTGTGAATGTAACTTATGAAACCGCCCACACCCACCACCGACTCTTAATTAGAATTTGCTTAGGTTGAGCCCTCACCATAATTTATCAATTCTCATTCTTTGCCCGTTCGAGACATGGCCTGAATTTGTCTCCTATCAACCTCTGTGTTATTTACCAAATTTGACATTGCAAATCACAATGATTCACCGTGCCTTTGAATTTCATAGCCGCACATTAATCAGTGGTAGGGGTAGGCCACCCAATTGTGAGCCTCGACGTGATCGCAGAGCCATTGGCCGATCGTGCCCTGGTGGGTTTGTGCACCAACTCGTTAGTGGGCTTGAGTGATAATCAATCACCCTTGATATATCAATCAATGCTTCCTGCATTGATTGATATATTAATCAATCACCCTTGATCTGAAACATCAAATGCTTTTTTTTTGCCAGCTATTTCTCTGTACAAAACACACCAAGGTAAAGAAAATGCACAGGAAAAATAAACATGAGATTGTTAACCCCCCCCCCCCCCCGATAAATACATTTTCTCCTCTGAGATTGCATGCTCCCCTTTTGAGATTGCATTCTCCCCTATTAAACAAAAGCCCTTTTGTTAACATGTGGGAACCTGAGGCCGCGTGTGTGCCTGTGTGCACGTGCCTGCGTACATGCGCGCGTACGTTCGCATCTGTACAGTGCTGATGTGCGTGGGCGTGAGGGCAAGCGCTTGCCAGAATGGCGTAAGCAGCAGCATCGTGACCCGTTGCCAGGGCCGATGCACGTCCTCTTTATGGTACCAATCTATACTTGGCAAGCCGCCCTGGTACAGTTGTGCCATGGGGTGGTTACGTTAACCCATTGTACCGTGCCGCTATGAGACTGCGGCACCATCCCCCGTTGGGCATTATCGAGCCATTGTGCACCGCGCTGTGCTCAAGCGCTTTGTTGTACGTTGTGCCATCCTGTTTGTAATACGCTGCGCCGTGAATTGTGGGAAGAGCGAGGTGCGCTTCGCTGTGCTGTGGGTGCCAGAGGGTGTGCCGATTGGCATTGCTCTTTTTAATGCATTGTCCCCGGGGTGCGCGATTTAGCATTGGGTGTTGTAATAAATGGGTACTTTTTCTCCCTTACTAATCCAACCACATTCGCATCATCGATAGACTATAAATACAGCGTACACACTGAATCACAGACACGAAAATCTATGCATACAAGCGACAGCTATTTCTGTCACTAACGATTTGCAACAGGCATTTTGTGTGTGGCGTGATCACTAGACCTTTCCAGGTAAAACATCAAATGTGGAAATTGTCAAAACCGTGCTGCTGCGCAGGGCCAATGCTACACACGGATCTGCATTTTTCTAGATGCCTCGCTTGTGCATGCATGTGTAAAACAAATCAAAAGCGAATTAAAAAATAATAACCAATACAATTGGGACTAAATACCGGAGCTGTGCACGCCGTATTGTGCTGCCAGAGAAAGCCCGGATGTCATTCGCTCCAGGCCACATTTGCCGAGTAGCTCGCTGGGGCGCACAGGCGCCTTGCAGCCTCACAAATTGGGGGGGGGGGGGGGGGGACGCTGATGTTGAGCTGAGCTTTTACATGCCCGGTGCCTATCGTGAAGCGGTGGGAGCACGTCTCATTTTTATGAATATCGTCCGGAGTCAGGTGTTGCACAATAATCCGACGGTTCTTTATTTTTTTGTCCAATCGTTATCTCTGGGTTTCGGAGCACACAGGGCACCTCAGCAAATGTTGCTTACGTAACCAATACTGGACAAGTTCGAAATTAAAAGAAGGTTTTGTAAATAAACTACTTGGGTCAGATTCAATTTATTTTGTTTATACGGGGAGAAAGTCCGTGGTGGGGTTGGGTGGGTGGCTGGCATTTTGGAGAAAACAAAACAGCTGTCTGCCAAATCACACACAGACAGTTTCAGCACAAGTATTGCAAAATGCATCCATCCTCGTGATCCAACGATCTTTTTATCCACCTCACCATCCTCACTATCTGTGTCTTTGCGAACATTTTTTATCGCCGTTGCCATAATCGCGTTCATCGTTGAAGTCACGTCGGCTCGCGTTTGCTCGTGGTAATTTTTGTCCCACATTTCCTTCGTTGTTAGTGAGTGGGGCCTTCGCAGTACGCTTTGCGGCAGCCTCGGTGGAGAGCTGTTAACTCCCTCACCTGGTGTACAAGATTCATGGGTTCGATCCCAACCCCTGACGCCTGTGTATGTAGAGTTTGCATGTTCTCCCAATTGTCGTGGGGATTTTCCTCTGGGTCCCCCCGTTTGTCCCTCCACGTTTATAAACAACATGCGTTTTAGAGTATTTATTTGCTTTGCATTTCCATACGATAAAGCCACTTCGTTGAGCTATCATGGCCAAGTCGCTTCTGAAAAGTAGCGATATAGCTCAGGGGCCTTACCTGGTAAAATAAAAATAGTAATAGTTTTTTTTTGTATAATTTCTTGCCTCAGTTGGGTGTTCAAGATGGAGGTGGCATTGGGACTTGTCTAGTGCCGATATTGCGCCTCACATTTCCCTTTCTTTGTAAAAATGCTTTCTTTCATGTACGTCGTTGCAACATCTCCCGCATCTGAAACTTTCTCTGCTTTTCTGCCGAGATGGTCGTCCGTGCCGCCATTAACTTCTTGGCTCGACTGCTGTAACTCCCTCTTCCAACGGTCTCTCTCGTGTCCACCCAACACAAACCCCAGATGGTCCAAGCTGCTGCTGCTGCCTGTATTCCTAACTCGTTCACGTGAACAATGATCACATCACCCCAATCCTTTTTGTTTGTTTTGATTCTACTAACTCCCAGTCCATGCCTGAGTTTTCCTATAACATAGCAAGCTTGGTCTTTAAAATGTCTCCACAACCTGCCCCCCCACCCCCTCATTTCTGCCTCTATACCTCCTCCTTCGATAGTTTCAGCCCTCTGACAAATCCCCTTTATCAAAACTGACAATTAATTACAAACACATTATTTGGTTATCACTCAATTTTTTTCTATTCTGCCGCCTCAGTCTGGAACTCCCTTCCCCTCCCATCAATTTAACAGCCCCGGTGACAATCTCATGTATAGCACCTTCCTGCTCTCACCGGTGTTTGCGAGCAGTGCCGCGGGGATCGTCCCACGGCCAGGCCCCCGAGAACCTCGCAGCGCCAAATTTATTTCCCACTTTCCAACTCTCCTCACCTCCCCTGGCCACACCCAATCATTTACCTCCGCCGTTGTCGGAAGACCTCTCCATTCATATCCACCTCACTCCCCCCTCCCCCCCCCCACTTTCCCCTCTCCTTCTCTATCCTTTCTTCCTCTACCACTTCCCAACTCGTCCCTTTTCATTGTAGCAGGCGTTTATTTATAAATGTTGCACTTATGCCTTCTTAGCTATTTTGACCGATTCTTAAAATTCTGTTTTTCTTAATTATGCTTTATCACGTCTCAAACGTTCTGAGATGCCCTGGTGTGAATTGAGCTCTATCAAAAACTGAATTGTTATAGTCCATCAAAACAATATCCCCTAGCACACACAATCTGCTCAATGACTGTACTTCACAGAGGTGAGCCTTTGAGGAGCCTGGCGGTTTATGCTCAGTCTCTGGGGGCTATCGCCAAAATGTTCAGTGACTAAGTCCCCCTTGTCCAACAAAGACTTACCGAGTCTCAGGATTTTCAATAAGGATTTCCTCAATGTGATATCTTAGCAGACCAGTTCTCCTCAGGAGTGTGTTGCATGCGAGGAGAAACAGGAAGTACCCAGAGAGAACCCATGCATTTGAGAGGCTAACACTAAAAATGCTCCCCCCCCACACACGGGGTCATGAACCAGCTTACCGTGCTGCCATCTTCTGGCGATCCTGCAGTTCGGCAGACTGACACGTTCACAGCGCATGCTTGAGACCTGTGTGATCCACACACCCTGCCTCAGTGGCGCGCCGGATTGCATTCCCCCCACAGCAGCGTGCGCAGTATTTCCGTACGTCACCTCCCGCAGTGTTTTCTTCAATTGCCATTTGTACATTGTTGATCGCAAACTGCTGGCGAGGCAGTAAACTAAAAAAAAAATCTTTGAATTGCTCGCTCTGTTGGTTGCGGCGGGGGGGGGGTTTCTTTGTGCGCGACGATTGTGGGTGTTTGTGTCACACCGCACCGCTTGCCGTGGTTATATGCCGCGTGCTACGTGCGACGCTTGCAGTTCACACGATGTGCGGGGCTTGAATGCTTTTTGTGATTTGCCTGCGCGTGCGTGCGTGCGACTTTGGGTTATGTGCGTTTTGATGTTTTGTTTACGAGCGTTTTGTTTTGTCGGTTGCGTGTGCCGTGTTACAATTGTGCTGTTTCTGGTGTTCCCGGTTTACAGTCCTCGGCACACGCCTGCAGTCCAGCTTTCAGTCCCGACGAGAATACCTCATTCACTTGTAAATTAGGTTTGTGTTTAAAAAGCAAATCGGATGATCTATTGCCGTTGATTTGTAAGCTGCGGTTGCTGAAGTGGTCTGTGCCTTGGGGGCTGCAGTGTTAGAAGCTGGACTTTATAGTCAGGGCTAGCAACCCAGGCTGCAAAACCCAGACTGAGTAATACTCTCCAACAGTTTAACAATTCACCACTCTTATATAAATTGGTATGACTATCGACGTCAAACTTATATTGAATACAAATCATAAATATTATTTTATAACACTCGCAATGCGCTGCATGTATCATGGGCCTAAATTAGTATTTTGGTGGTTGAATCAATAATTGCATTTTTTCTACTTTGTCAGAAAACTGCTTTCACACTCAATTTCAGATGCACATTTAAATTCTCTCGACCGTTCTGGCACCTTCCAAATTTGGCTCGCGAAGTGCCGCAGCAGACAGCTCCACTCGAATCATCACTAACGGTGTCGTCATTATCGTCATGGCTGTCCATCACGATTCCATTCCCCCGTTTCATAATAAATCCGTGCCCTGGGTGCGCACCGGTTGTGTGGGACGAGAGAGGAGCACCCGACGGCGGGAGGATGCTTGAACCGCCGCGCATAATTGGGGCTGTTAACGCAACTTCATCGATTTGTGGACAAAGTAAAATTTGGTAAATGTGCTTGGCCATGGCATTGGCAAACACTACAGTTGGAGCGTAACGTGAACAGCCACTTGGAAATGCCGCGTAATAGTATGAGCAGCAAGACATCTCACTGCTGAGCTCTCCAGATGTCTGCACATTTCAATTAAGTGTCTTTACTCATTTATAAAGCAACGGCGAACATTATCGGCTCGTGTAATCCGGTGGACTTGGTGATAAGGTGCCCGATGGGTGGATGGAGAATTAGCATGCTGCAGTGCCGACCATGATTATTTACCCACTAATTCGCATGCTTTTGAAGAGCGCCCCCCCCCCCCCCCCCCCCGAAAGTAGTCTTTGAGCACGCGCTGGATAACACGGTTTTATTGTAATCGGTAGGCTTGATGAGCGGGGGACGAACGGCCATGCCACTTGCTTGTGAAAGCATGGGGAGTGCATGTCGCACCTCTTAATGCATAAATTAAGGAGCGCATCGCCCAGGAAGATTCTGAACAGTTAGGCACGTGATGCACAGCCAACTGCACCGCAGCACATAGCAACGTTTGTTTATCTTGCTGAAACCCGGCGTGAGAAATGCCTCACCCCGCGTGCCTACATTGTAGTGGATTATCTAATATTGCAGTTTGAAAGCATGGCCCCAGATGCACTAATGCACTGTGCCTGGAGTGGCAGTGAATGCATGTGTGTGCTTCACCGCTTTGTAAATCGGCCTGGGTCACTGATGAAGTCCATGTAACCACCCGATGCTCTCTTCGCCATTACTACAGCTTCTGCTACATTATTAAGGGAATATATTTCTCATAGCTTCCGTACGGTTAGGTCCTCTATCCAACTAAGCCGTTTGATGGTCTTCAGTATTACGAGTTTATAACGCCAGTGTTGCATTGCCAATGCCTTTGGTTGTCCTTCTGCCTGTGACCAAGTCACCTAGAACACACCCCAATATCGTCATTTGTCAGAAGCTAAGCAAAGTTGGCCTGGATCATCCTAAAATGGGTGGCTATCAAGCACAACAGGTTGTTTATTTATAATAAAGGTTTTTGGGTGAGATGGCGTTATTTATAAATGTGTCGTAACCCTCCACCACCCGACACGGCCAAACAGTAAAAAATGTGTCACGTTTACAAAGGACAAATAGTTCACGACTTTAGCCCACCGGTGTGTTGAAGAGTGAATCAACATCATTATTTGTCCTTTGTAAACGTGACACATTTTTTTTACTGTTTGACCGTGTCGGGTGGTGGAGGGTTACGACACATCTATAAACAACGCGATCTAACCCAAAAACCTTTACTATGAATGATATTGGTCGCGAAAGCCTGCTACGTGTTAAACTGAGGTTGTCTATTCGCCGCGGGGCCTACTTGGTGAGCAGTGCAGCAAAATCCATTGTTGAACTGTACCTCTATGCTCCCTGCCCTCGCCAACTGCGGTGAACAGCGTAGTGAAGTGTGGTCAAACAGCCCCCAGGGCTTGCACGGCATGGGTAGGCCCCTCGTACAGCAGTGCAACGACAGAAGAGCTGCGCGAGTGGGTGTACATGCCTCGTGGTACGACAGAAGAGGAGGTTAGCGTTCTCTTGCACGCAGTGCCGTCTGTGAAACGTAATGATTACGAGTCGGTGTTTGTGGATTTTTACGGACTGGTGATTCATCGCCTGCCTGCCGACGGTGCCCGTGACCTCTTTCCGGTAGCGCGGAAGACGATGCCGGCATGGTGGCACATGGCTGCAATCCAAGCACTTTTGGAGGCAGGGTTAGTGGATCGCACTGAGAAAATCAATGTGCATTGAGACTCCCAAACTCACCGCGGTGCAAGGATGGCCAGGTGATGGCAGTATAAACATGTCTTTGCAGACATTTTGGTGTTATCTCTTCATATTGCATGGTTCTCTCCATTCACTGTTTCCTCCTACATGCAAAAAATGTGCTGCGATTTAAAAAAAAAGCTAGATACTTTCTGTCAAGATCCTGCTGAATAAGAATCAAATCTCCATGAGACGTTTTTGTATAAATACGAGATATTATTAATTGTATAGATTTGTGGATTGGAGCGATGGAACAGTGGTTTTAGCGCACTGCAAGGAAGGTGAATTCGCGGCGAACCGAGTTTAATTCCCGCCCACGGCTAACACGAGGCCCCTCCAACTTCATCAACCGTCACTGACCGGTATGGTGAAGTATGACCGTACAACCCCCCTTTAACTAACGCAGTGTGGCAAGACCTTCACCCGGCCAGCAGTGGCTTGACAAATGACTACAAATTCTAAATTGAATATGCATTTTTTTTTTAAACAGGCAATAATTCTTGTGCGGTAAATGCGTAGTTGCGCGTAACGGTCTTGGACTTTTTTTTTCCGTCTATTTTTCTCCTCCGGGTTCTTTCGCGGCGGACTTCGTCTCCGCTGACACGCCGAGGTGCTCGTTGCCAGGGCAACGGCACGTGCCCTGGCTTCCCCTCCCGAGCGCCGGTATCGGATGCGATGCCATGCCGACGCCTTATTAGTTATTACCCGCCTCGGTCCGTCACTGCCGTGCAGACTGCGGCCGATGAATGACGGCGGAGGCGGCTGCTATACATTAACAACAGCCACCACCTCCCGTCGAAAAACAACATCGTTGTCCGGACTCTTTGAGAATATTTAAGTGCTTTAACGCTTTTGATTTAAAGCTTTCGTGACTGCAGGGATTCATATTCTTGGTTCTTTCGGTAAAGTCATGTAGAAGGGAAACATAAAATAATAAAAAAATATATTATTGTTTCCCTTCCACGTGACTTTACCGTCGTCCCGACAGTTTTGTTCCTTCACCTGAAGAAGGCTACTTGTGTTGTGGCCGAAACGTCGTGAGAATTTTATCGTTTTATTCTCATTCTACGTGACTTTACCGAAAGAACCAAAGAATATGCTTTACGCTTGTCGACTACCAACAACAGCGCTGTGATCGGCTCGTTGGAGCTGGTGATTTTTAGGAGAAGAAGCACCTCTCCGTGCGTTGTTTGTGAACGTCACATGACGCGGCGTTATACCGGTAGGGATGTAACAAGTCGCCTCCACGATTCTATTAATTGGCGCGAATCGGACGGTGGGGTGGTGGAGGGGGGGTGTTAGGATTCAATTCTCAATTCCATTGTTTTGTTGTCATTGCAGAACACGTCGAAGCTATAGTGATATGAGCATATATAATATATACACCATTTGAAATAATTGATCAGCGTAACTTCATTGGTGTGATTGGATGAGTGAGCGCATGAATTGGCGAGTGGGGGTGAGTGTGTTGTTCTGAGCTGCAGTGCGGATTAGACCTAGTCCTCAACATGGGTGTAGGAATCTACACGTCGCTACAAATCTCCAAGCAGATCAATGATTGAAATTGGGATCTGTCTGTGATCTGAGCAACCAGTTATCGGTTGGATGAGATGGTAGTGTCGTTGATAGAATGAGGTCTCGATAATAATTAGACATTCAAACAATGCGCTATCATATTTTATGACGTGCTTTTTACTCCTTTTAAATATTTTATTTTTTAAGTATCCCCACTTCATGCATCATTATTCATACCACGCAATGATTGTTTTAGGTGATAATTTCGCGAAAGGCAATATCCTAAATAAAGATTGATGGTTAAAAGTATTAATAACAGATTAGGACCATTTTATAATCCACTGCTGAATGATGAAGGCCTTGCCACCCCATGGCATTACTCCACCACACTGGAGCAGTGCGGGTTTTTTTTAATTGTTTGGGATACCCAGATTTGGATCAGATTTCACTCGCCACTGATGCTAACCGTGGCTGGGAATCAAACTCGGGTCACTGGGCTCATAGCGCGGTGGGCTAAACCACTCCATCGGCCGCTCCGCCCCCAGCGTCTTGTCATAGTGGCTCAAACAATCCTCAGTATTTCACAGTCAAGATTGTCCACCAGGCCTGGTGTCACCAGTGCCGTAAGCCCTAGCTCCCCGGTGACTTATCTCACCTTCCCTGCACGCTTTGATGAGCCCAAAGCTCAACTCAAGTTCACGCGAGTTAAAATCTTCCCATTTAAACAGAACCAGCCAGAGCAGGCAGCTGCTGATTAGAGCTGAGAGCGTCGCTGCATGTGGTTGAGCCTTTCAATGAGAGCTTTCCGTGTAAAGAGGTACATTTTTTAAAGTTCATTTTTTCTGCTAGAGTTGGTGCGACTTCTTCAGCATTTCAAACACCACCTGACAATTAGCCTGTTTTTTGACCAGTCTAAAATGTGCTTCATGTCCTGGAGCTCATCACGCACTATGATGCTGGAGCAGTGTTGTCTTTGCCCGTGTTCTCTGGTCCTGGGATAGGTATATTGAGGTGCGCGCGTGTTGTGTTTGACGGTGTGCTGTTTGTAATAAGCGCCTTGCCTTGCCATGATGATGAAAGGTCCGGTGTTTGCTTTGCCTCTAAAATTGCGTGGCCTTTTGTGTGTACGTTGCATTGAACCGCTTTCGTACCGTACTGTAACCAACCGTGCTAATCGGAGGTGCAATTAGTGTTGCCATTGTCATCAACGTCACATTGGCATCGCAGCACCGTGACATCGACTAGCTTATCTCTGCCACGGGTAGATCTGCTGGCATTTATATTGGCATGTTCTGTTTACGTGCCAAACCTTACTAATTGGCTGTGTCGGGTGGTGGCGGGTTTAATCACACATTTATATTTACGCGATCTGAACCAAAAAAAACCTATGTTGACCTACAGCACGCAATTTATTTGATGTTAATAAAAAATAGGATCTAATCTTGACAACAGTCTGTTTTGCCACCAAATAGAAGTTACGTAATGTAACCTTCACGTACATTGGTTTGGGACCAGTGTTATCTTGACATGTAAACTCTGGACTGGTCTCAACTTATCAGCTGATAGCCTGTTAAAACGTATACTGCTGGGTTGCCTGACATTACAGGCAAGAGTAAAGCAGTTTGGAACCCATTCAGCTGTGTAATTAGGTACAGTGGTTTATTGTTGTTGTTTTGTACAATCATTGCGTGGAATGTAAATATTTGTTGTTGTATTTAGTGGCCTGTTATACAAAAGTGAAACAATTTTCCCCCCTCTTAACTTACACCGCTTTAATTGGCAAACTAAAGGAAATTGTTACACTTGAGATACTTACCGCAAATGTGCCACATTATTTTTTATTCCAAGTGGAGACCCTTGTTCTCTCAACGGACTCTCACCTGGACATAAACGAGGGCCATCGGTCGATCCACTCACTCGCTGCTCGCGAACTCTGCTCAACCCTTAAGGCGTCTGCTGCTCGTTCGACCGCGTCTGACCGCTGGTGTTTTTTTCTCGCCTCTTGTGTGTGTGTTTGTGTGTGTTTGTGTGTGTTTGTGTGTGTGTGTGCTTGCCGCGGCTCTAGAACGACATCTTTGAGTGGTCACGTGACCACCGCGTGCACCACAAGTTCTCAGAGACCCACGCCGACCCGCACAACGCCAAGCGCGGCTTCTTCTTTTCCCACGTGGGCTGGCTCCTCCTGCGCAAGCACCCCGAAGTCATCACCAAGGGCAAACGCCTCGACCTCTCGGACCTGGAGAAAGACCCCATTGTGCAGTTCCAGCGCAAGTACGTCAACCGAGGCGCGACGCGGGGGAGGGGTTTATTCTCCGCTTTCGAACTCCGCTTGAAAGCGTTAATAAGTTATCTCTGTCTGGCTGGAGTGCAGCAGGGGCGATGGGTCACGGTAACACTCGTAAAGATTATCCAACGTTGATAAAAAAAAATTTAGTTTCAAGTTGTGTTGCTATTCGGGACCTACCCTACAGATTAACGAGCCACATTAACCAGAGCAAGGACGCCCAGATCTTGGCAGATGAAACAAAACAAAAAATGGCGTTAAATGGATAAGCCCGTTGGGCCAAGGCGGGCTTGGTCCCATGCGGTGGCTGTTTTCGTGAAGTCGCTTTACGCGCGACGTCACCACGTCACGTCGCACGTCAGTGCACCGCATAACGTCGTCGCCCCTTTGTGCGGCTGAGAAGGTGACATCCTTACCGCCGATGAAACACTTTCGAGGAGAAAAAGCGTGTTGGAATGCGTTACGGAATCCGCATGTGTGTGCGTGATCATTTTTCCTTTTTTGTTTTCTCAAGTTGGGGACGAGAGGTTAAATGCCCAATGTTAAGCCGTGATCACCGCTCGCAGTTAGTGGAGGTTTTTACGCTTGCGAGCAATTCCACGGGCCGGTTGGGGCAAAAACGCGTCGCTCGCTCGCACGCACGCACGCGGCACTTTGGAAAAGAAACACAATTCCACGTGTCGGGCTAAAAGGGGATCGAGTTGGTATGATGAGCAGATCCGCAAAAGAGCAGGCGGTGCAGTGGAGGTTATGGGCGATGGGGCGAGCGAGATCGCTGGACGTGATAGAAAAAGCCCCCTTCACTGGAGCCATTTTGCCCTGGCACCGCGTGTAGTTTGCTGCCCGCGTGTCACCGTGTCTCTGATTCCCAAGTGCGGTTTGCTCATCCTAGGGGATGTGTTGAGCATTTATTCTCTCCAGCCTTGACCACTACGTGCTAGATGCCCTCGGTCGTGTGTGGTGGTGGTGGTGGTGCCCGAGGTCGTGTGTGGTGGTGGTGGTGGTGGTGTTGCCCTCGGTCGTGTGTGGTGGTGGTGGTGGTGTTGCCCGAGGTCGTGTGTGGTGGTGGTGGTGGTGTTGCCCGAGGTCGTGTGTGGTGGTGGTGGTGGTGGTGATACCCGCAGTCGTGCGTGGCGTCGAAAGCTTGAGAGGTGAAATGCTCAGCCGCATTTGGATCACGAGCAGCTGCCGAAAGCTCGCATGGTGTGCCGCAACGTCTTAGATTTTACACAAATTCCTACTCCTCATCTCTCCTGCCCCCTTCCACCTCTCTTTCTCTTCCCCCCCCCCCCAAGGTACTACAAGCCCTCCGTTGTGCTCATGTGCTTCATCGTGCCCACGGTGGTGCCCTGGTACTTTTGGGGAGAAACCATTCACACCGCCTTCTACCTGGCGGGGCTGCTGCGATACACGCTGGCGCTCAACGCCACGTGGCTGGTCAACTCGGCGGCGCACATGTACGGCATGCGGCCCTACGACAAGAACATCAACCCGCGGGAGAACCGCTTTGTCACCATCAGCGCCATCGGTGAGTCCGCGCCACATTGAGGCGCGCCGCAAAAGTGGTTTGAGCAGTAATTAATAGTCATTCGTATTCATTCACCCCCTGGCAAAAGAGACGCCATGAATGAGTGGTCACGATTTGACGTTGTGATTTGATTCGAGGGTCGATTGCTTCAGCACCAGCTGGTACTGTCTGTCCCATTCTGCCTCATTGTCTTATCAGCTTAAAGGTAACAGGGAGTTTGAGCGAGCGCATCCTAAACTCTTGACGTCAGCGCTGCCGTCCTTCCCCCGCACCTCCGATTAGCACGGTTGGCTACGTGCTTTGCGAAAAAAAGTGCAGCACACACACACGTTCATACGCTGGCAAAGATTGCGCGACACCTTGGGGCTCTCACCGATGGCGAGCTCTCGCCATCTTCCCACGCACCTCCCCTCTCTGCAGGACCTTTCGCCTCCATCTTGGCAACATTACCCAAAGCTCTCATTTCCTTCTCCCCAGCTGCCGCCGAGACACTCGCCCGTGCCACCGTCGCATTGCGACTCCACCACCGCAAACTCTCCCCTCCTCTGTGGCCTCCCAAAAAATTGGTCATCTCAACAAACTCCAGATGTGTTTTCCAAAACGCCACTGGCCAGACCCCCTCGCCTCGCACCCACGAATGAGGCCATGTCACACTGGATCCTTCCAACGAGCCCTACTTGTTGTGGGCAACCTTGGAATAATTTTGGCCGGTTTTCTTAAGAGGCCAGGTTGCTAGCAGCAGCACGACGCTGCAGTAAAATTTTGTTACAGGAGGGTTGTCGTTGACCCCCTGTTACAGACAGATGGATAGGCAGACAGAGCCAATGAATAAACACTTTCAACCCGAGTTTAAAATCAATACCTATTAGTAAAATGTTTTTTTCTAATTAACAAAATGAAAGAGTGAAGGGGGGATAATAATAATACGTCTCTTATCAGTACAAATGTATAATTTACAGAGTGATGTCACCGTGCCCATCTGTGTCAGGCTGGGTGCAATTTGAGGCTACTTTGTATGCGCTCAGACACGTGTGTGTTTGTGTGGCTGCGCGAGGGGAGTGGCAGCACAGTGGTTAGCACGCTGCACTACGAACCCAACGACCCAACTTTGATTGTCACTCATGACCAGATAACATTGGCGAATATTTGAACCGGTCATAGGCCGTGCCTAGGTCGAATCGGCATCAAATGAGTACCTGGTGGTGTACTCATTTGATGCCTGGGGAGACAAAGGCAGTCGGGTATGGTGTTGGCCTCCCACCGACATTTACATTCTTGTGCTGCCTATTATCTCATGCCACCTAAAATTATCACGTGGTGTCAAAGTGCACTTCGCCTCGCACGTATATGCTTTTGACATTGCTGCTGCCAAGTCACGGAGAATGGCAGCGGTTGTGTGTTGGCTTTCAATTGCCCAGCAGCGACCGAAGAATAAACATTATGACTTGGAAGGTATCAGCAGCAGCAGCAGCAGCCATGTTTTTTTGCACTGCTGGTTGAAGGCCTCTCCACATTGTCACCATCCCTGCCGCAGCCCTGCAGTGCCACACTCCGCCTCGCTGTCATGCACGTGAGCGGACCTCACCGCTCCATCTCCGCCGCGATCGTCCTCTCGGGGCGTGTCGTCGCGTGTCCTTCCGCTGACGTTCGGTCACGAGCCTCGTCTTGTCGGACGTCATCCATTTTAGCGCCGTGTGTCCTGCCCACGCGCGCACTCTTCTTAACGGTCTACACGTCCCTTACATTTGCGTGGTTCGCGTGGTCTGTCTCCTGCGAGAGCTTTTTGTGTTTGCCCTCTGATGCCACGAGGCAAAGGTCGGCGTGAGGTCAATTGCAAAACCCGGCCAGCGCCGTATGTAGCTTGCAACTGCACCGCACGGAAGCAGTTACGGAAGTAGGCACTGGGTCTCCCGTCAATAAATGAACAAAAATTGTCCGGGCATCATTTGCACGCGCGTTTTGTTGAATTGGGTGAGCTAATTATTACCCGACACCTGTTCCCGCTTCTTTGGTGGTATTCACAGTTGTTCCATGTGTATCTTTATTCGTACTGCGAGGGACAATGATTGCCCCTTCAGGCGTGACATGTAGAACATCCTCCTCTTCCTCACCCAGAAAAAAAAAATTTTGTTCCTTATTTTAGGCCTGATTAGATATCTAGTTGCTCTATGTGATTATGAATGAGTAATGCAGTGGTTGTTATTTATGTACTGTTTGCATGTGCACAATTGTTTACTTGTGTTGGAGATTTGAACGTGTTTTTTATATATATATCATCACCATCATCATCACGATCCATGGGCCGATAGCCCCGTAGGTGTCCACTGGACATCCCGTCATTTGTTTCCACTTTCTTCTGTCTTGTGCCAATATGCACAAGTAGTGGCCGCACCTTTCCGGCAACAACCTCTTCATGTCGTCATGAAGCCACTCTCTGCGAGCTCTTCATCTCTTTCCGGTCCCTTCCATTTTTTTCCCAACCACACACTTGGGACATTTTCCTCTTGTTGTTGTTGTTGTTGTCCCGTCCTACATATGCGTCGAAATAGTGCAATCTGGCACGCGTATATACATCTACACGCATATAAACAACGTGAACAGTCGGTCACTAACGATGCGTGCGTTTGCGTGCGTGCATGCAGGCGAGGGATTCCACAACTACCACCACACGTTCCCGTACGACTACGCGACCAGCGAGTACGGCTGGCGGCTCAACCTCACGACGATGTTCATCGACTTCATGTGCTGGGTGGGACTGGCGAGCGAGCCCAAGAAGGTGTCGCGGGAGATGGTGATGGCGCGCAAGATGCGCACGGGCGACGGCAGCGGGCGCAGTGGCTAGCCGGGGGCCCCCGCCGCGTGTGGAGCCGCACGATGCGCCCGAGGTTGGGGGGGGGGGCGGGGGGGGGGGGGGGGCAGTGGGGGGGTGGGCCCGGGGGGACGCACGTCACCGGCGGGTGCTGCCTCCTCCCACTCACCCCCTACGGAATTCGGCCGGCGGGCGGTCCTCCCCCGTCCCCGCCCGCCCCCCTCACCGCGCTAACCGCGTTGACAAGGGGGGCGGCGTAGACGGAACGGGAGCAGCCCGATCCTGACGCGTGTCTCTCCACGGCCGCGGGAAAATGCGCACCCAGCGTTTGTGCTTTAGACGGGGGAAGAGACGGTACGATGTAACGCAAAGCACTTAAAATTATTATTTTTTAAACCCCCCCCCGAAAAAAAAACGTGCAAAAAATAAAAACTCGTGCGCACCGCACTTTATGAAATTTTATCGCGCGCCCGTTACGCCCCCTTCCCCCGCCCCCCCGCCAAATTGTTGTGGCTTCCGGGAAAGGTGATTCCGTCGTGGGTGGAATGCGTCTCGCGCGCGGAAACCAAGCGTGCTTTGCGGAGCCTGGTCGGTGTGCGCCGGTGCGCCGCGCTGTAATTGCGTCCCCGATGGGAAGTGGCACGCTAAATAAACACGTTAATGAGCATCCACCCCCCCCACCCCCACCCCCACCCTCAAAGGACCCAGCGGCCCGATGCATTTTCGCGTCTCCCGGCCCCGAGAGTGTCGTTTTGCCGGCGCCGAGCGCAAGCGCGTGACGCCGTGCGATTGGTTTTTTGGCCCAAGGCCGCCGGGAACCCCCCCCCCCCAACGCATTCCGATGGCTGCAGCGATGCTGCTGGGCAGACCAGGTGACCGGGTAGTTACCGCACGGTCGGGGTCACAGCTGTGTGTGTGTGTGTCCCCCCCAACTCGACTCATCCCCCCCCCTCCCCTGCCAACCCCATGTCTACCCTCCCATTACTGACCTCTTCCCTTACCGCCCCTCTTTAATCCCACCTACTACTGCCCCCTTCTTACCCTCGTTCAATCCGATGCCCTACCCCTCCCAAACGGGCCCAGGTGACAGTGATGTCCCTTGTAACCTTGTGCTCGTTGTGAACCGCTTGACTTAGCTCTTACCTGTTTACTGTTTGCTATATGTAGCACATGATTTCGAAGTGATAGGCTTATACATATATATTTAGATATGTGATGACAACAAATAATAAAACCACAGGTGAAATTGCTGACCATCTGTTGAATACAATAATTTCTAACTTTGTGAGTTTTTGGATCAGATCTGGAACCTGGAGCTTGTGATAAGAGATTTAGGCACAGGAATCTTCAGTTCGTAATTTTTACAAACTTACTTTTGACTGTGCCAACTAAACAACAAAGATCAGACGACACTGCTGAGCTTTTCATCGAGTTTTATTTAATTGAACTGATCAGGAGGTGTTTGAGTGTATGCAGGCAATCCGATCGATGTCTGATTAACTGCTTTACTGTTTAAAAAAAATAATAAAATATAAAAATGTCGACAGAATGAGTTGTTGACGTGCGGCCACGCGCCGGTTTGTTCCACCGCGCAACGCGAGCTGTGCGGCCGCGGGCTTGAGAGGGGGTTTCGTTGTGCGCGTGCGCGCGGTCCCCGTGTGTCTGGATTGTTCCTGCGAAACTTTGCATTTCCGGGTCTCTGTGTGCGGTCACACTGGGTAACTGAAGCAAAGCTTGGGCCCAGCTGATGAAGGGCAGTGACCCCCCCGCCGCCCACCGCCTCGCCCTGCTCTGCCTTCTCGTGGGGGACCCTCGCCAGAGCATAACCACACGAACCACAACCACACTCCCAACAAAAATCATAACCACACGAACCAGTCGAACTTAATCCATAACCCTAATCGACCAACCAGACCCTACACCTAATCACACGAGCCAAACAGCCCCTACCTACAACGCTGACCACACTAGCCAGCCAGACTTTCTAACCGCGACTGCCAAGCACAGACTAACCCTCGCACTCGGCTTAATTATAATAAAATCAGCCAACGAACCAACTGATGGGAGTGGTTGCGCAGTGGTGTTGGCATACTGCGCAATGAATCCAGAGTTCGATGCCAATAATATCTAGACCAGACCTGCCGCAGACCCACCTGAAGTGCGTTAAAACAACCTCCATGACCGGCACGGCATTGCCTGGGGATCCCTTCATCCAGCAGTGGATTGACAAAAGGGGCTGTACATTTTTGCCAACCAGCCACTCTACAAATACCCTAACCCGTAATCTTACCCCCCCCAACCCACGTTTCGTTACTTTTTCACTTTCACACTTTCACACTGGCTGTTCTCTGCACGGGAGTGGATCACACCCCGTCGTAATGAATGACGCTGTGAGGTTAATCCTCAATCTTAGATCCGATATTGATGCAAGGTAGCCTCTTCAACCGATACAGGATCAGGACTCGTGACGACGATAAGAAGCCTTGACCTATGGGAAATAATTACTTTCAACCACTGGAGCACAGCGAAATCAATCGCATATTAGCAGAAGCTACATACAGAGAATCTGACTGAATGCTAATTGTAAATGTTGTGGCTTTGCTCTCCAACACACCGGCGTGCTGTACGAGTAACGAATTGGCCACGTTCTGTTCACGTGACAAACCTTTACTTATTGGCCGTGTCGGGTGATGGCGGTTTTAACGACACGTTTATATTTGTGCGATCTAACCCAAAAAAACCTGTTATGGATGAATGCTAATTGTTAGCAAGCCCGACTCCACTGGCGTGTAGATATCGGCTGTGGAGGCTGCGCAACTGCTCTTGTGCCCGCAGACCATGCGAGAGGAAGGGGGCGGGGGGGAAGGGAGGCTAGGCACCAGGTTACGAAGCGGTGGAATTTGAACAGAGGGCCCCATTTATTCACTCGTGCAGCCAGGACCCATGCCAGCCACGTTACCACACTGCCCAGCTCGTTTGTATCCAAGGCGCAGTCCGCACCCGAGCCATCGTCGGTTGCGCAACTCGATCGGGCGCGACCGAATCCCTTCACGTCGGAACGTTTCTAAAAACCATTTGCGAGCCGTCGCGCCACCGGTTGCTTCACAGCTGAGGCAGACTCGGCTTCCACGCATCCATCTGCTCGGGCGATCTACAGTGAAGTGTTCCTTCATCGCGTGCCACGTGGTATTCGCAAACTACGGTCATTTTAGAATCACGAATGATGATAACAAAACGCACCGCTTAATATCCGTGGTGCGCAACTGCTCGCTCAGGTTTGGATAAAGCAGCTGCAGGCGATGGCATCGAAGTTGCGGACGATTGCGCAACCGCAACGCTCGCGTGGACAAGGCCGGTTGGTTGCACGCCATGATGTGAAAGTTTGCGGGTTGCGCAACCGCATCGCTCAGGTGTGGACCCGGCGTTGACCGCGGCGTTGGGGGCTGACGGCGGACACGGACTGCCCCATGACAGCCGCTTTCGTGGGCACAGCCCTCGAGAGCGTGGGAGGGGGCCTGGGCTGTCGCCAAACTCCAAAGGTGTCCGTGACCCGCGCCCGCATGGACGCAGTCGAAGCGCTCGGTTTAAAACGTGAAAGTTATTTTAAAAGTAATTTCAATATTCATCATTAGACCTCCTTTGCCAGTACCAAAATGTAATAATAATAGGGGTTTCTCCCCCTTTTTTTTCCTGGCAACAAAACTGAAACCTTTTTACAAGGATGTTGCTGCATTAACCACACATTCCAATTGTTGCAGGTATTGTGGTTAATGCAGTAACATGAATCCTTGTAAAAAAAGATTTCAGTTTTGTTGCCAGAAAAAAGGGGAAAAACCCTATTATTATAGGTAATTTCAAGTTGTGAAATTGACAGTTTAACACGTGGTGGGCTATCGCGACCAATATTATCCGTGATAAAGGTGATGTTTTTTTTTATTTTGGGGGGGGGGGGCGGGAGGGTTAGATCTCATGAATATAAATGTGTCGTTAAATCCGCCACCACCCGACACGGCCAACGAGGAAGGTTTGTCACGTAAAACAAAGCGTGCCAATTGGCGACGGCCTCGGCACACCGGTTGTGCGTTGGAGAGTAAACCCAGGAAATGACCGTCGCAGGAGGCTCGGATTAATGCGTTCGAAAATAATTTCGTCAGCTACGCCAACTTCATTCTTGCGGGGCGCGTCCCGAAGCCGGGCGGTTGGAGCTTCATACGGAGGCCCCACGTGGAGTCTGACCGGGTGATACTCCTCGTGTCGGGTTCACACCAGTCTGGGTTTGACCCGGGACGCAATGTGGTACGCGATGGACGTACGGTACAAAATTTGACTTGAAACTTTCGTGGCTGCAGGAATTCATATTCTGTGGAATACGTGTGGTACGTTGAACTTCTTTCGCACCGTACATACCCAACCGTCAGGGGCTCAGCCACCCCTGAAATTTTGTGAAAGTCGGTAATCGGTAACCGGATATCCGTCTGCAGCAAAATGCTGCAGGCTGCCACCTTGTGCTGCCCTGCAGGCTGCCACGTCGTGCTGCCCTGCAGGCTGCCACGTCGTGCTGCCCTGCAGGCTGCCACCTTGTGCTGCCACCTTGTGCTGCCCTGCAGGCTGCCAAATTGTGCTGCCCTGCAGGCTGCCACCTTGTGCTGCCCTGCAGGCTGCTTGAGCGGCAGCCTTTCGAACTTATCGAACTTATTAGCCACATCAGTGGCTCCGACCTATTAATAAACTCCGCGTTCAAATCCAATAAAATGTGTTTTATACATTTGTGGCGCCCATTGGAAAAGATAAACACACTGGATATCTCAGAATATTGAAGTCAGCCCCCCCCCGCCAAAGTCAAAATCCTGGCTCCACCCCTGCCAACCGTGCTAATCGCAGGCGCCGGGGGAAGGACAACAAACTAAACACGAAAAAGCAGTTCTAAAGAAGTGAGTTTTTAATCTTACCCACTGCACCATCTTCTCCACCGCTTGTGGAAAGTATTTAATGAGTTGGTCATTCCCTGCGGTTTATTTTACACCGATGTGGTGTGTTGTTTAACAGGGCCAGTGTGAACTGAATAACACAAATAAGGAGACAGCATCCTTCATCTATCTGTTACGCCTCGTAACAGACGAAGTAATTTGATGTTTACACATCCCGTCAGCCGCACCAACCTCCTCGGGTAGTGAATAGTTTCAGCAGCATCGGTTGAACGCGAGCAAACCGGACTCGTTTAGGCACTCAAAAATACCCCCCCCCCCGTGTAGCCTGTAACAGACAGACGTGGAGGCCGCAACAGCACACGAGGGGGTGGGGGGCCAACACCACGCCCGGCCGCCTTTGTCTCCCCAGTGGCGATGTTTACACACCGCACCAGGTACTCATATGACGCTGAGTCGACCTAGGGGGAAAGGCCCACGGCCGGTTCAGATAATCATCACTGGGTGTTGGTGGCCGTGAGCGGGAATCGAACTCGGCTCGCCAGGTTCATAGGGGCCGTCCATAAATGACGTCACGGGATTTTGGACGATTTTTGCCCCCCCCCCCCCCCATCGTCACGGCGTCACAAAAAGTCAGACCCCCCACAAAGCTCTGCCCCCCCCCCCCCCAAAAAATATATAAAACATGCTTCAAATCGCTTTAAACTATTGTAGTGCGTATTTAATGTGCCGCTGCACTCTGATGCTGCAGGAGAAAACATTTATTAATGCTAACCGCTTACGACACCACCGCTCCCCACACAGCAGTCTGGCTCCGCTTGAATCATTGCTGGTGAACTTCCAGATATGTCCCAGCAGAAGAACTGGTTTCTGTATTCATTGTCTGATCGGCAGGCTCGCTGGCTTGAACCATTGCTGGTGAACTGCCAGAGGTGTTCAAGTGGAATGGGGCCGTCCATAAATGACGTCACGCACCTAGGGGGGGTGGGGGCTGGTCAGACCTTTGTGACGATGTGTGACGAGGGGGTGGGTTTGAGAAATGTGACGTCACATCAAAATGCGCGACTTTAAATAAATATAGACAACACGTTCTACTTAATTAAATAGACTTTTTAATAAATGTTTTCTCCTACAGCATCAGAGTGCAGCGGCACATTAAATACGCACTACAATGACAATAGTTTAAAGCGATTTGAAGCATATTTTATTTTTGGGGGGGGGGGAGGGGGGGTGCAGAGCTTTGTGACGTCATTTTTGAGGGGAGGGCTCTGACTTTTTGTGACGCCGTGTGACAAGGGGGGGGGGGGGGGGGTCAAAAATCGTCCAAAATCGCGTGACGTCATTTATTGACGGCCCCAATGACGCCAGAGCCTGCGTGCCGTGTGAGGAGGGGACTAGTGGCCACAGGAGGTAATGACAGGGGCATTCGCTGCGAGTGCGAAGGGACTGGTGGCTGCGGGAATGTTCGACAAGGGGAGCGTGGTCAGGTGACGGAAGAGGACGGTGGAGTCCATGATAGAGTTTTTTTGGGGGTTAGATCGCGTAAATATATAATTGTGTCGTTAAAACCCGACACAGCCAGCTAGTAAGGGTTGTCACGTAAACAGAACGTGGCCAATTCGTCACTAGTACAGCACACCGGTGTGTAGTGTATAGTGTAGTGTATAATGTAGTATACTAGTACAGCACTAACCAGTGCGTTGGAGAGCCAAGCCACAACATTTACAATCTGAGTACGACGTTTCGCCAGTATTTACAACTAGCTTCATCAGGCGACAGCCAGATTTGTGGAGAAGTCCTCCTGTTTCAACCCTTATGTAGAGGCGTAGATGTGGTGGCCATGCTTCTGCGCTCTTGCACAAAGTGGGAGTGGGGGGATTACTGAGTCAACGTACATTATGCATGTGCGTTATGCGCATGCGGGTTTTAACAACACATTTATATATTTACGCGATCTAACCCAAAACCTCTAATATGGATGATATTGGTCGCAAAGCCTACTGCGTGTTAGACGGTGGAGTCTGCCGGTAGAGGGAGCGTCGTCCAGAGTCAGCGAGAATGATCAAGAAGGTGGGCGTGGCCTCGTGTTGGTATTAAAGGGAGGTGCGCGGGAGACTCGGGGCTGTTGCAGTGGGGGTCTCCGCCTGACTTCAAGCGAACGTGTCTTCAATGAAGTGCCATCTCAAGAGAAGCGTGCCAAGTCGTCGTTACACAAGCAAGGAAACCCTCCCTTCGTGTTAAGTCACAGACAGAACCGGCCTGATCTTTTTTCGTTCACGCGTTTTGATTGGTCCTGTTCAAATCTTCGCCCAAGCTCCGACTTCTCTAACCTCATCCGCATCACAATCTTGATTTCGGCGCACGACGTCCTCCATACCGCACGCAGTGACCTCGTCACATGCCACACTTCAACCAGGGTCAACGGCGGACCCGGGAAGAAAAAACAAATCAAGTGAGAAATTAAGCTCTGATCACCACCGTAATCATCATCAGTCCACCAGGGTGGGTTAAAAATAAGTACCATATACTGAAGCTGAAACACTTGGTGTGCCGTGTGATTCTACCGTCATGGCAATGTGGAATTTTCATCATTAGCTGGCGGACTCAACAACGACTGGTAAGCGTGACAATTCATGCTCGGAATGTTGCGGGTAAATTATTTTCCATTCGAGGGTCAACTCAACCCATCATTCTCCTTAGGGTAGATAAATCGAGTATGACCTTGCGGTAGGTCAAATAGCGGTCGTTCTGTGTGCGTCTTACTCGCCCCCCCCCGTCATAGGAATGTGGAATTCTCATTGCCAGCTTTGTGGCCGTGATTATGCGTTGAGCACTTTGTGACAGCACTGCGCCGTGTCTCCGACGAGCCTAATCGGAGCTCTCTTATTCTCTTGCTGTCGCCTCGGGAGACAAAGGCGTTTCTCTGACGACCACAACAAGAGGGGGGGGGTGGGCAGAGGGATGATCTGCGGCGGAGCGCCCGAGCGGAGTGTGGATCGGGAGCCCTGGAGTCTAGGCTAGTGGGAGAGGGCTGGACCTCGTGATTAGCGAGCCGGGGTAGGGCATGTGGCTGGTTGGTTAGGACTAGTACTAGCGGCTGATGAGTACTAGTGGCTGGTTGGTTAGGACTAGTACTAGCGGCTGATGAGTACTAGTGGCTGGTTGGTTAGGACTAGTACTAGCGGCTGATGATTACAAGTGGCTGGTTGGTTAGGAGTAGTACTAGCGGTTGATGAGTACTAGTGGCTGGTTGGTTAGGACTAGTACTAGTGGCTGATGAGTACTAGTGGCTGGTTGGTTAGGACTAGTACTAGTGGCTGATGAGTACTAGTGGCTGGTTGGTTAGGAGTAGTACTAGCGGTTGATGAGTACTAGTGGCTGGTTGGTTAGGACTAGTACCAGCGGCTGATGAGTACTAGTGGCTGGTTGGTTAGGACTAGTACTAGTGGCTGATGAGTACTAGTGGCTGGTTGGTTAGGAGTAGTACTAGCAGTTGATGAGTACTAGTGGCTGGTTGGTTAGGACTAGTACTAGCGGCTGATGAGTACTAGTGGCTAGTTGGTTAGGACTAGTACTAGCGGCTGATGATTACTAGTGGCTGGTTGGTTAGGAGTAGTACCAGCGGCTGATGAGTACTAGTGGCTGGTTGGTTAGGACTAGTACTAGCGGCTGATGAGTACTAGTGGCTGGTTGGTTAGGACTAGTACTAGTGGCTGATGAGTACTAGTGGCTGGTTGGTTAGGAGTAGTACTAGCGGTTGATGAGTACTAGTGGCTGGTTGGTTAGGACTAGTACTAGCGGCTGATGAGTACTAGTGGCTAGTTGCTTAGGACTAGTACTAGCGGCTGAGGATTACTAGTGGCTGGTTGGTTAGGAGTAGTACCAGCGGCTGATGAGTACTAGTGGCTGGTTGGTTAGGACTAGTACTAGCGGCTGATGAGTACTAGTGGCTGGTTGGTTAGGACTAGTACTAGTGGCTGATGAGTACTAGTGGCTGGTTGGTTAGGAGTAGTACTAGCGGTTGATGAGTACTAGTGGCTGGTTGGTTAGGACTAGTACTAGCGGCTGATGAGTACTAGTGGCTAGTTGGTTAGGACTAGTACTAGCGGCTGATGATTACTAGTGGCTGGTTGGTTAGGAGTAGTACTAGCGGTTGATGAGTACTAGTGGCTGGTTGGTTAGGACTAGTACTAGCGGCTGATGAGTACTAGTGGCTAGTTGGTTAGGACTAGTACTAGCGGCTGATGAGTACTAGTGGCTGGTTGGTTAGGGATAGAGACTGCTTGGTTAGGACTAGTACTAGCGGCTGATGAGTACTAGTGGCTGGTTGGTTAGGGTTAGGGATAGAGACTGCTGGGTTAGGACTAGTACTAGTGGCTGACTAGCACTCGTGGCTGGTTGATTAGCGTTATGTCTAGTGACTGGTTACTTGGTTAGTACTAGTGTAATTCTGACCTCTTGCGCACTATACGTAGCCAACCGCGATAATCGGAGGTGCGGGGGAAAGCAGCTGGTAGGTTAGTGGTAGTGCTGGGGGCTGGTTAGTGAGTTGGTTAGGGTTAGTAGTAGTAGTAGTGTCTGCTTGGCTGGTAGGTTAGTGGTAGTGTTGGGGGCTGGTTGGTGAGTTGGTTAGGGCTAGTAGTAGTAGTGTCTGCTTGGCTGGTAGGTTAGTGGTAGTGCTGGGGGCTGGTTAGAGAGTTGGTTAGGGCTAGTAGTAGTAGTAGTGTCTGCTTGGCTGGTAGGTTAGTGCTAGTGCTGAGGGCTGGTAAGTGAGTTGGTTAGGGCTAGTAGTAGTAGTAGTGTCTGCTTGGCTGGTAGGTTAGTGGTAGTGCTGGGGGCTGGTTAGTGAGTTGGTTAGGGCTAGTAATAGTAGTAGTGTCTGCTTGGCTGGTAGGTTAGTGCTAGTGCTGAGGGCTGGTAAGTGAGTTGGTTAGGGCTAGTAGTAGTAGTAGTGTCTGCTTGGCTGGTAGTTTAGTGGTAGTGCTGGGGGCTGGTTAGTGAGTTGGTTAGGGCTAGTAGTAGTAGCAGTGTCTGCTTGGCTGGTAGGTTAGTGGTAGTGCTGGGGGCTGGTTAGTGAGTTGGTTAGGGCTAGTAGTAGTAGTAGTAGTGTCTGCTTGGCTGGTAGGTTAGTGGTAGTGCTGGGGGCTGGTTAGTGAGTTGGTTAGGGCTAGTAGTAGTAGTGTCTGCTTGGCTGGTAGGTTAGTGGTAGTGCTAGGGGCTGGTTAGTGAGTGGGTTAGGGCTAGTAATAGTAGTAGTGTCTGCTTGGCTGGTAGGTTAGTGGTAGTGCTAGGGGCTGGTTAGTGAGTTGGTTAGGGCTAGTTAGTAGTAGTAGTAGAGTCTGCTTGGCTGGTAGTTTAGTGGTAGTGCTGGTTAGTGAGTTGGTTAGGGCTAGTAGTAGTAGTAGTGTCTGCTTGGCTGGTAGGTTAGTGGTAGTGCTGGGGGCTGGTAAGTGAGTTGGTTAGAGCTAGTAGTAGTAGTGTCTGCTTGGCTGGTAGGTTAGTGGTAGTGCTGGGGCTGGTTAGTGAGTTGGTTAGGGCTAGTAGTAGTAGTGTCTGCTTGGCTGGTAGGTTAGTGGCAGTGCTGGGGGCTGGTTAGTGAGTTGGTTAGGGCTAGTAGTAGTAGTAGTGTCTGATTGGCTGGTAGGTTAGTGGTAGTGCTGGTTAGTGAGTTGGTTAGGGCTAGTAGTAGTAGTGTCTGCTTGGCTGGTAGGTTAGTGGTAGTGCTGGGGGCTGGTTAGTGAGTTGGTTGGGCTAGTAGTAGTAGTAGTGTCTGCTTGGCTGGTAGGTTAGTGGCAGTGCTGGGGGCTGGTTAGTGAGTTGGTTAGGGCTAGTAGTAGTAGTAGTGTCGGCTTGGCTGGTAGGTTAGTGGTAGTGCTAGGGGCTGGTTAGTGAGTTGGTTAGGGCTAGTAGTAGTAGTGTCTGCTTGGCTGGTAGGTTAGTGGTAGTGCTGGGGGCTGGTTAGTGAGTTGGTTAGGGCTAGTAGTAGTAGTGTCTGCTTGGCTGGTAGGTTAGTGGTAGTGTTGGGGGCTGGTTAGTGAGTTGGTTAGGGCTAGTAGTAGTAGTGTCTGCTTGGCTGGTAGGTTAGTGGTAGTGCTGGGGGCTGGTTATTGAGTTGGTTAGGGCTAGTAGTAGTAGTAGTGTCTGCTTGGCTGGTAGGTTAGTGGTAGTTTAGTGCTAGGGGCTGGTTAGTGAGTTGGTTAGGGCTAGTAGTAGTAGTAGTAGTGTCTGCTTGGCTGGCAGGTTAGTGGTAGTGCTGGGGCTGGGGCTGGTTAGTGAGTTGGTTAGGGGTAGTAGTAGTAGTGTCTGCTTGGCTGGTAGGTTAGTGGTAGTGTTGGGGGCTGGTTAGTGAGTTGGTTAGGGCTAGTAGTAGTAATGTCAGCCTGGCTGGTAGGTTAGTGCTAGTACTGAGGGCTAGTTAATGAGTTGGTTAGGGCTAGTAGTAGTAGTGTCTGCTTGGCTGGTAGGTTAGTCGTAGTGCTGGGGGCTGGTTAGTGAGTTGGTTAGGGCTAGTAGTAGTAGTGTCTGCTTGGCTGGTAGGTTAGTGGTAGTGTTGTGGGATGGTTAGTGAGTTGGTTAGGGCTAGTAGTAGTAGTAGTGTCTGCTTGGCTGGTAGGTTAGTGGTGGTGTTGGGGGCTGGTTAGTGAGTTGGTTAGGGCTAGTAGTAGTAGTAGTGTCTGCTTGGCTGGTAGGTTAGTGGTAGTGCTGGGGGCTGGTTAGTGAGTTGGTTAGGGCTAGTAGTAGTAGTAGTGTCTGCTTGGTTGGTAGGTTAGTGGTAGTGCTGGGGGCTGGTTAGTGAGTTGGTTAGGGCTAGTAGTAGTAGTAGTGTCTGCTTGGCTGGTAGGTTAGTGGTAGTGCTGGGGGCTGGTAAGTGAGTTGGTTATGGCTAGTAGTAGTGTCTGCTTGGCTGGTAGGTTAGTGGTAGTGGTGGGGGATGGTTAGTTAGTTGGTTAGGGCTAGTAGTAGTAGTAGTGTCTGCTTCGCTGGTAGGTTAGTGGTAGTGTTGGGGGCTGGTTAGTGAGTTGGTTAGGGCTAGTAGTAGTGTCTGCTTGGCTGGTAGGTTAGTGGTACGGCTGGGGGCTGGTTAGTGAGTTGGTTATGGCTAGTAGTAGTAGCAGTGTCTGCTTGGCTGGTAGGTTAGTGGTAGTGCTGGGGGCTGGTTACTGAGTTGGTTAGGGCTAGTAGTAGTAGTAGTGTCTGCTTGGCTGGTAGTTTAGTGGTAGTGCTGGGCTCTTGTTATTGAGTTGGTTAGGGCTAGTAGTAGTGTCTGCTTGGCTGGTAGATTAGTGGTAGCGCTGGGGGCTGGTTATTGAGTTGGTTAGGGCTAGTAGTAGTAATAGTGTTTGCTTGGCTGGTAGGTTAGTGGTGGTGTTGGGGGCTGGTTAATGAGTTGGTTAGGGCTAGTAATAGTAGTAGTGTCTGCTTGGCTGGTAGGTTAGTGGTGGTGTTGGGGGCTGGTTAGTGAGTTGGTTAGGGCTAGTAGTAGTAGTAGTGTCTGCTTGGCTGATAGGTTAGTGGTAGTGCTGGGGCATGGTTAGTGAGTTGGTTAGGGCTAGTAGTATTGTCTGCTTGGCTGGTAGGTTAGTGGTAGTGCTGGGGGCTGGTTATTGAGTTGGTTAGGGCTAGTAGTAGTAGTAGTGTCTGCTTGGCTGGTAGGTTAGTGGTGGTGTTGGGGGCGGCTGGTTAGTGAGTTGGTTAGGGCTAGTAGTAGTAGTAGTATCTGCTTGGCTGGTAGGTTAGTGGTAGTGTTGGGGGCTGGTTAGTGAGTTGGTTAAGGCTAGTAGTAGTAGTAGTGTCTGCTTGGCTGGTAGGTTAGTGGTAGTCTTGTGGGCTGGTTAGTGAGTTGGTTAAGGCTAGTAGTAGTAGTAGTTTCATCCTGGCTGGTAGGTTAGTGCTAGTGCTGAGGGCTAGTTAGTGAGTTGGTTAGGGCTAGTAGTAGTAGTAGTAGTGTCTGCTTGGCTGGTAGGTTAGTGGTAGTGCTGGGGGCTGGTTAGTGAGTTGGTTAGGGCTAGTAGTAGTAATGTCAGCCTGGCTGGTAGGTTAGTGCTAGTGCTGAGGGCTAGTTAATGAGTTGGTTAGGGCTAGTAGTGTAGTAGTATCTGCTTGGCTGGTAGGTTAGTGGTAGTGCTGGGGGCTGGTTAGTGAGTTAGTTATGGCTAGTAGTAGTAGTAGTGTCTGCTTGGCTGGTAGGTTAGTCGTAGTGCTGGGGGCTGGTTAGTGAGTGGGTTAGGGCTAGTAGTATTAGTAGTGTCTGCTTGGCTGGTAGGTTAGTGGTTGTGCTGAGGGCTAGTTAGTGAGTTGGTTAGGGCTAATAGTAGTAGTAGTATCTGCTTGGCTGGTAGGTTAGTGCTAGTGCTGGGGGATGGTTAGTGAGTTGGTTAGGGCTAGTAGTAGTAGTGTCTGCTTGGCTGGTAGGTTAGTGGTAGTGCTGGGGGCTGGTTAGTGAGTTGGTTAGGGCTAGTAGTAGTAGTAGTGTCTGCTTGGCTGGTAGGTTAGTGGTAGTGCTGGGGGCTGGTTAGTGAGTTGGTTAGGGCTAGTTAGTAGTAGTAGTGTCTGCTTGGCTGGTAGGTTAGTGGTAGTGCTGGGGCATGGTTAGTGAGTTGGTTAGGGCTAGTAGTTGAAGTAGTAGTGTCTGCTTGGCTGGTACGTTAGTGGTAGTGCTGGGGCTGGTTAGTGAGTTGGTTAGGGCTACTAGTAGTAGTAGTGTCTGCTTGTCTGGTAGGTTAGTGGTAGTGCTGGGGCTGGTTAGTGAGTTGGTTAGGGCTAGTAGTATTAGTAGTGTCTACTTGGCTGGTAGGTTAGTGGTAGTGTTGTGGGATGGTTAGTGAGTTGGTTAGGGCTAGTAGTAGTAGTAGTGTCAGCTTGGCTGGTAGGTTAGTGGTAGTGCTGGGGGCTGGTTAGTGAGTTGGTTAGGGCTAGTAGTAGTAGTGTCTGCTTGGCTGGTAGGTTAGTGGTAGTGCTGGGGGCTGGTTAGTGAGTTGGTTAGGGCTAGTAATAGTAGTAGTGTCTGCTTGGCTGGTAGGTTAGTGGTAGTGCTGGAGCATGGTTAGTGAGTTGGTTAGGGCTAGTAGTAGTAGTAGTGTCTGCTTGGCTGGTAGGTTAGTGGTAGTGCTGGGGGCTGGTTAGTGAGTTGGTTAGGACTAGTAGTAGTAGTAGTGTCTGCTTGGCTGGTAGGTTAGTGGTAGTGTTGTGGCATGGTTAGTGAGTTGGTTAGGGCTAGCAGTAGTAGTGGTAGTAGCGACTGCTTGGCTGGTAGGTTAGTGGTAGTGCTGGGGGCTGGTTAGTGAGTTGGTTAGGGCTAGTAGTAGTAGTGTCTGCTTGGCTGGTAGTTTAGTGGTAGTGTTGTGGCATGGTTAGTGAGTTGGTTAGGGCTAGTTAGTAGTAGTAGTGTCTGCTTGGCTGGTAGGTTAGTGGTAGTGCTGGGGGCTGGTTAGTGAGTTGGTTAGGGCTAGTTAGTAGTAGTAGTGTCTGCTTGGCTGGTAGGTTAGTGGTAGTGCTGGGGGCTGGTTAGTGAGTTGGTTAGGGCTAGTAGTAGTAGTGTCTGCTTGGCTGGTAGTTTAGTGGTAGTGTTGTGGCATGGTTAGTGAGTTGGTTAGGGCTAGTTAGTAGTAGTAGTGTCTGCTTGGCTGGTAGGTTAGTGGTAGTGCTGGGGGCTGGTTAGTGAGTTGGTTAGGGCTAGTTAGTAGTAGTAGTGTCTGCTTGGCTGGTAGGTTAGTGGTAGTGCTGGGGGCTGGTTAGTGAGTTGGTTAGGACTAATAGTAGTAGTAGTGTCTGCTTGGCTGGTAGGTTAGTGGTAGTGTTGTGGCATGGTTAGTGAGTTGGTTAGGGCTAGCAGTAGTAGTGGTAGTAGCGACTGCTTGGCTGGTAGGTTAGTGGTAGTGCTGGGGGCTGGTTAGTGAGTTGGTTAGGGCTAGTAGTAGTAGTGTCTGCTTGGCTGGTAGTTTAGTGGTAGTGTTGTGGCATGGTTAGTGAGTTGGTTAGGGCTAGTTAGTAGTAGTAGTGTCTGCTTGGCTGGTAGGTTAGTGGTAGTGCTGGGGGCTGGTTAGTGAGTTGGTTAGGGCTAGTTAGTAGTAGTAGTGTCTGCTTGGCTGGTAGGTTAGTGGTAGTGCTGGGGGCTGGTTAGTGAGTTGGTTAGGGCTAGTAGTAGTAGTGTCTGCTTGGCTGGTAGTTTAGTGGTAGTGTTGTGGCATGGTTAGTGAGTTGGTTAGGGCTAGTTAGTAGTAGTAGTGTCTGCTTGGCTGGTAGGTTAGTGGTAGTGCTGGGGGCTGGTTAGTGAGTTGGTTAGGGCTAGTTAGTAGTAGTAGTGTCTGCTTGGCTGGTAGGTTAGTGGTAGTGCTGGGGGCTGGTTAGTGAGTTGGTTAGGGCTAGTTAGTAGTAGTAGTGTCTGCTTGGCTGGTAGGTTAGTGGTAGTGCTGGGGGCTGGTTAGTGAGTTGGTTAGGGCTAGTAGTAGTAGTGTCTGCTTGGCTGGTAGTTTAGTGGTAGTGTTGTGGCATGGTTAGTGAGTTGGTTAGGGCTAGTTAGTAGTAGTAGTGTCTGCTTGGCTGGTAGGTTAGTGGTAGTGCTGGGGGCTGGTTAGTGAGTTGGTTAGGGCTAGTTAGTAGTAGTAGTGTCTGCTTGGCTGGTAGGTTAGTGGTAGTGCTGGGGGCTGGTTAGTGAGTTGGTTAGGGCTAGTTAGTAGTAGTAGTGTCTGCTTGGCTGGTAGGTTAGTGGTAGTGTTGGGGGCTGGTTAGTGAGTTGGTTAGGGCTAGTAGTAGTAGTAGTGTCTGCTTGGCTGTTAGGTTAGTGGTAGTGCTGGGGGCTGGTTAGTGAGTTGGTTAGGGCTAGTAGTAGTAGTAGTGTCTGCTTGGCTGGTAGGTTAGTGGTAGTGCTGGGGGCTGGTTAGTGAGTTGGTTAGGGCTAGTTAGTAGTAGTAGTAGAGTCTGCTTGGCTGGTAGTTTAGTGCTAGTGCTGAGGGCTGGTAAGTGAGTTGGTTAGGGCTAGTTAGTAGTAGTAGTGTCTGCTTGGCTGGTAGGTTAGTGGTAGTGCTGGGGGCTGGTTAGTGAGTTGGTTAGGGCTAGTTAGTAGTAGTAGTGTCTGCTTGGCTGGTAGGTTAGTGGTAGTGCTGGGGGCTGGTTAGTGAGTTGGTTAGGGCTAGTTAGTAGTAGTAGTAGTGTCTGCTTGGCTGGTAGGTTAGTGGTAGTGTTGGGGGCTGGTTAGTGAGTTGGTTAGGGCTAGTTAGTAGTAGTAGTGTCTGCTTGGCTGGTAGGTTAGTGGTAGTGTTGGGGGCTGGTTAGTGAGTTGGTTAGGGCTAGTAGTAGTAGTAGTGTCTGCTTGGCTGGTAGGTTAGTGGTAGTGCTGGGGGCTGGTTAGTGAGTTGGTTAGGGCTAGTAGTAGTAGTAGTGTCTGCTTGGCTGGTAGGTTAGTGGTAGTGCTGGGGGCTGGTTAGTGAGTTGGTTAGGGCTAGTAGTAGTAGTAGTGTCTGCTTGGCTGGTAGGTTAGTGGTAGTGCTGGGGGCTGGTTAGTGAGTTGGTTAGGGCTAGTTAGTAGTAGTGTCTGCTTGGCTGGTAGTTTAGTGGTAGTGCTGGGGGCTGGTTAGTGAGTTGGTTAGGGCTAGTTAGTAGTAGTAGTGTCTGCTTGGCTGGTAGGTTAGTGGTAGTGTTGTGGCATGGTTAGTGAGTTGGTTAGGGCTAGTAGTAGTAGTGTCTGCTTGGCTGGTAGTTTAGTGGTAGTGCTGGGGGCTGGTTAGTGAGTTGGTTAGGGCTAGTAGTAGTAGTGTCTGCTTGGCTGGTAGTTTAGTGGTAGTGCTGGGGGCTGGTTAGTGAGTTGGTTAGGGCTAGTTAGTAGTAGTAGTGTCTGCTTGGCTGGTAGGTTAGTGGTAGTGTTGTGGCATGGTTAGTGAGTTGGTTAGTGCTAGTTAGTAGTAGTAGTGTCTGCTTGTCTGGTAGGTTAGTGGTAGTGCTGGGGGCTGGTTAGTGAGTTGGTTAGGGCTAGTAGTAGTAGTAGTAGTGTCTGCTTGGCTGGTAGGTTAGTGGTAGTGTTGTGGCATGGTTAGTGAGTTGGTTAGTGCTAGTTAGTAGTAGTAGTGTCTGCTTGGCTGGTAGGTTAGTGGTAGTGTTGTGGCATGGTTAGTGAGTTGGTTAGTGCTAGTTAGTAGTAGTAGTGTCTGCTTGTCTGGTAGGTTAGTGGTAGTGCTGGGGGCTGGTTAGTGAGTTGGTTAGGGCTAGTAATAGTAGTAGTAGTGTCTGCTTGGCTGGTAGGTTAGTGGTAGTGTTGTGGCATGGTTAGTGAGTTGGTTAGTGCTAGTTAGTAGTAGTAGTGTCTGCTTGGCTGGTAGGTTAGTGGTAGTGTTGTGGCATGGTTAGTGAGTTGGTTAGTGCTAGTTAGTAGTAGTAGTGTCTGCTTGTCTGGTAGGTTAGTGGTAGTGCTGGGGGCTGGTTAGTGAGTTGGTTAGGGCTAGTTAGTAGTAGTAGTGTCTGCTTGGCTGGTAGGTTAGTGGTAGTGTTGTGGCATGGTTAGTGAGTTGGTTAGTGCTAGTTAGTAGTAGTAGTGTCTGCTTGTCTGGTAGGTTAGTGGTAGTGCTGGGGGCTGGTTAGTGAGTTGGTTAGGGCTAGTAATAGTATTAGTAGTGTCTGCTTGGCTGGTAGGTTAGTGGTAGTGTTGTGGCATGGTTAGTGAGTTGGTTAGTGCTAGTTAGTAGTAGTAGTGTCTGCTTGGCTGGTAGGTTAGTGGTAGTGTTGTGGCATGGTTAGTGAGTTGGTTAGTGCTAGTTAGTAGTAGTAGTGTCTGCTTGTCTGGTAGGTTAGTGGTAGTGCTGGGGGCTGGTTAGTGAGTTGGTTAGGGCTAGTAATAGTAGTAGTAGTGTCTGCTTGGCTGGTAGGTTAGTGGTAGTGTTGTGGCATGGTTAGTGAGTTGGTTAGTGCTAGTTAGTAGTAGTAGTGTCTGCTTGGCTGGTAGGTTAGTGGTAGTGTTGTGGCATGGTTAGTGAGTTGGTTAGTGCTAGTTAGTAGTAGTAGTGTCTGCTTGTCTGGTAGGTTAGTGGTAGTGCTGGGGGCTGGTTAGTGAGTTGGTTAGGGCTAGTAATAGTAGTAGTAGTGTCTGCTTGGCTGGTAGGTTAGTGGTAGTGTTGTGGCATGGTTAGTGAGTTGGTTAGTGCTAGTTAGTAGTAGTAGTGTCTGCTTGTCTGGTAGGTTAGTGGTAGTGCTGGGGGCTGGTTAGTGAGTTGGTTAGGGCTAGTAATAGTAGTAGTAGTGTCTGCTTGGCTGGTAGGTTAGTGGTAGTGTTGTGGCATGGTTAGTGAGTTGGTTAGTGCTAGTTAGTAGTAGTAGTGTCTGCTTGGCTGGTAGGTTAGTGGTAGTGTTGTGGCATGGTTAGTGAGTTGGTTAGTGCTAGTTAGTAGTAGTAGTGTCTGCTTGTCTGGTAGGTTAGTGGTAGTGCTGGGGGCTGGTTAGTGAGTTGGTTAGGGCTAGTAATAGTAGTAGTGTCTGCTTGGCTGGTAGGTTAGTGGTAGTGTTGTGGCATGGTTAGTGAGTTGGTTAGTGCTAGTTAGTAGTAGTAGTGTCTGCTTGGCTGGTAGGTTAGTGGTAGTGTTGTGGCATGGTTAGTGAGTTGGTTAGTGCTAGTTAGTAGTAGTAGTGTCTGCTTGTCTGGTAGGTTAGTGGTAGTGCTGGGGGCTGGTTAGTGAGTTGGTTAGGGCTAGTTAGTAGTAGTAGTGTCTGCTTGGCTGGTAGGTTAGTGGTAGTGTTGTGGCATGGTTAGTGAGTTGGTTAGTGCTAGTTAGTAGTAGTAGTGTCTGCTTGTCTGGTAGGTTAGTGGTAGTGCTGGGGGCTGGTTAGTGAGTTGGTTAGGGCTAGTAATAGTAGTAGTAGTGTCTGCTTGGCTGGTAGGTTAGTGGTAGTGTTGTGGCATGGTTAGTGAGTTGGTTAGTGCTAGTTAGTAGTAGTAGTGTCTGCTTGGCTGGTAGGTTAGTGGTAGTGTTGTGGCATGGTTAGTGAGTTGGTTAGTGCTAGTTAGTAGTAGTAGTGTCTGCTTGTCTGGTAGGTTAGTGGTAGTGCTGGGGGCTGGTTAGTGAGTTGGTTAGGGCTAGTAATAGTAGTAGTAGTGTCTGCTTGGCTGGTAGGTTAGTGGTAGTGTTGTGGCATGGTTAGTGAGTTGGTTAGTGCTAGTTAGTAGTAGTAGTGTCTGCTTGTCTGGTAGGTTAGTGGTAGTGCTGGGGGCTGGTTAGTGAGTTGGTTAGGGCTAGTAATAGTAGTAGTAGTGTCTGCTTGGCTGGTAGGTTAGTGGTAGTGTTGTGGCATGGTTAGTGAGTTGGTTAGTGCTAGTTAGTAGTAGTAGTGTCTGCTTGGCTGGTAGGTTAGTGGTAGTGTTGTGGCATGGTTAGTGAGTTGGTTAGTGCTAGTTAGTAGTAGTAGTGTCTGCTTGTCTGGTAGGTTAGTGGTAGTGCTGGGGGCTGGTTAGTGAGTTGGTTAGGGCTAGTAGTAGTAGTAGTGTCTGCTTGGCTGGTAGGTTAGTGGTAGTGTTGTGGCATGGTTAGTGAGTTGGTTAGGGCTAGTAGTAGTGGTAGTGCTGGGGGCTGGTTAGTGAGTTGGTTAGTGCTAGTTAGTAGTAGTAGTGTCTGCTTGGCTGGTAGGTTAGTGGTAGTGTTGTGGCATGGTTAGTGAGTTGGTTAGTGCTAGTTAGTAGTAGTAGTGTCTGCTTGGCTGGTAGTTTAGTGGTAGTGTTGTGGCATGGTTAGTGAGTTGGTTAGGGCTAGTAGTAGTGGTAGTGCTGGGGGCTGGTTAGTGAGTTGGTTAGGGCTAGTTAGTAGTAGTAGTGGTAGTAGCGACTGCTTGGCTGGTAGTTTAGTGGTAGTGTTGTGGGCTGGTTAGTGAGTTGGTTAGTGCTAGTTAGTAGTAGTAGTGGTAGTAGCGACTGCTCGCCTGCTGCCAGCATCACCATCTGCCACGCGCGCCTCTCCGCACGAGGATGCCACGTGCGTGGCGCGTGACATCGAGACCCCTGCCTGCAGTGTGCCAATGACGTGTTGCGTGATGAAAATACAACAGATCCACCCCCCCCCCCCCATAGCCTCTAAACGTTGTTGAAGGCTGTTAGCGAGCACCTTTTAAGGAGGGGCACTACCCACGTTGGGGTGGTTACGGCCCAAACAACAACAACAACAACAACACAACCGACCATCCCACCGCCACCTTTGTCTCCCCGGTTGCCGATGTTTCGCACACACCCGGTAACCAGGCACGGTACTCATTGAAGGCCGAGTCGACCTAGCCGAGGAGCCCTGATGGGCAACTCGATCTCTCGGGAGGGCGCGGCACAGACGCGGCGTGCGCGATTCGGGTCCGCACCGATCGATATTCGCGACACCGTTGTCGTTGAGGCGTCGAAATGTTCGCGTGAGCAGCTCCTTTGAGGCATTGTCGGCGAGAGGCGCTGTACCGCAACGCCTCATCGTCGTCCCTTCTTTAATTGAACTCGGGGGGGGGTTCACAGCGCAATGCGAACATCGCTTGCGCCACACACCACGCAGACACGGAGCAGCTAGACGCATGGGCTAAAGTGACCATTGAACTCTCGGCTGGCACTGAAACGTCCTGAACCTCGTCACACCCCCCCCCCCACATCCCCCCTCCCCCCACATCCCCCCCCACCGCCCCACGTGAGCTCTGGTGGCCTGATCATGGAGCTAGGTTCTGTACGACGTTCCCTCCCCCTGCCCCTCTCCACTCCCCTCTCTCCTGCCCCTTCCCTCTTGTTTTGCCTACCCTACTTTCTGCCTGCCCTCCCCTATACCCTGCCCTTCCCTACACCCTGCCCTCCCCTATACCCTGTCCTCCCCTATACCCTGCCCTCCCCTATACCCTGCCCTCCCCTATACCCTGCCCTCCCCTATACCCTGCCCTCCCCTATACCCTGCCCTCCCCTATACATTGCCCTCTCCACTCCCCTACCCTCTCCACTGCCCTTACTTAGTCCTCTCTACTGCCCTCATTTCTCCCCTCCTCTGACCTACCACGCCCCCTCTCCCCACCCGCCACTCTCGCGCCTCCAACATGACAATCCCAACGTGATCCACCGACCTCGCACACGCCGCATCATCAGCCATGATCAATCCACTGCTGGATAACAGCCTTCCCCCACCCCCCTCCACCTCCAAAAGCCGCCACCTCTCCACGATTCTGCAATCCAGTGCCAGCACATGAACCAGCCTCGTCGCTCCGTCTCCCCGGTTGACGTCCTCTCGGACACTTTCCATTCCGTGGCTGCCACTCCGTTATTGCTCTTGGCCATCGTCCATCACGGTCCAATTTCATTTTTGTTATTTTTTTCAAATATGAAAAATCATACCGCATATTACTCAATTGGAATACAAAGTAGGCATTGCAATCATTGGCGCTCACTGTGTCATGAGACCCAGTATTTACGTATGTTGAACTTCTTTCGCTTGGTATACAGGAGGGACGTGGGTTCGATCCCGACCCTGACGCCTGCTGTATATCTGGAGTTTGCGTCTCTCTCTCTCTCCCCATGGTCGCGTGGATTTTTCTCCGGGTCCTCCGGTTTTTCCCTCCACATTTAGAATAAACATCACGCATTTGGAGAATTTTGTCTGCTATAAATTTGCACGTGACGATGATAAGCCACTTTGTTGAGCTGTCATTTGTGAGAGCCAGGTCGCTTCTGAAAAGGAGCTATATAGCTCAGTGGGCCTTAACTTGTAAAATGTAAAGAGTTTATTACATTTTGATTTAAAGCTTTCGTGACTGCAGGGATTCATATTCTTGGTTCTTTCGGTAAAGTCACGTAGAAGGGAAACAATAAAATAATAAAAATATATAGCAATAAAATTCTCACGACGTTTCGACTGCAACACAAGCAATCATCATCAGGTGTGAAAACCACAGCAAGAAAATTTGAAAAAAGTGGCGCTTTTTTAACGTTAGCACCACGGAGAGCGATTTGACAGTTGTTCAGATGGACGAGTCCATCTATGTTCGGAAAAGAGGAGGGGAGAGACGAAAAATAATGGATGCGGTCTGGAAGCCACCGTAAGCGTGATCATCATCATACTTACGGTGGAGGTGCGCAACTCTCCTGGGTGAAGGAGCGTAACGATAAAATCTCACCTATGAATGTCATTTTTTGTCTATCTGTCTGTCCGTCTGTCTGTCTGTGTGTGGACGAAACTCGTGAAGGATTTGGCTCACAAACCGTGGGGTTTATGTATTTAAAAAGTAGCCAGGTACCACGCCATAAGCCCCGTGGTGAGCCAGCGGCTATTCCATTTTCCCATCCGTCAACTTTAAAGTACAGTAGTTAAATTAACAATTTGGTGCTAATTATTATTTACGTATTTCTTTACGCCGCTCTGCGAGCGCCAAAGCATGCAGTCGACATGCGCGACAAAGCTGACCGGGGATGGCCCCTAGCAACGCAAACGCGCGATCGGTGGAGGGGGGGGGGGGGAATTCTCATTCGCGTTAAAAATGCAATAAAAATACACAAAACGCTGAGATAGATTTTTCACAGTGTGATGTCCTCTTCTCCCACTCCCCCCACCCCAATGCGTGGAGTTACTACTATAGAGTCGGTAGATGCTACTACTATAGGCCGTAGATATTACTGCATAGCGGGCGGGGAGATAGTGGGTGGGGGGGTGAGGGATACCAGCGTAGCCCCAGCCTGCCAAGGTGCCACATCGGCCGGCTGGGCAATCTAGGTGAGGCCGGGGGCTCTGCATGGGACTAGGCCTCACCACGGCACTGTTAAGTGAGTACTATTTTCTTGCGCCTTTCGCTAAACTTGTTGCCTCCGAAACGTCGTGATTTAATTGTTTTATTTTATTTTATATTATCATGTATTTGTGTCTAAGTCGATATGTGTGTGTGTAAGTTCATATGTGGGTGTGTGTAGGTCAATATGTGTGTGAGTCTATGTATGTGTGTGTGAGTCGATGTGTGTGTGTAAGTCCGGCAAAACAACCCCCTACCTCCTCGTGGTGCCGGACGGGCAACGCTGTCATGGACAGTGCTGTGGGGGGAGGGCCAATTCCGATTGGCCTTTCCCCTGATGACATTTGTAACCACCACAGCGACCAAATGGGGGCTCTGGATGGGTGCGAGGGGTGGGCAACCATCCCCCACTAAACCGCGACGACAAAATGTAATAAGTAAGCTTGTGCCAGAGGCCCCGGGGGGACAGGCATCTATGATGTCTCCTGGCCAAACCCCATTTGGCGGAGCCAGAATGTTGTATCTATATTCTCGGGGCTCCTCTAGAAATAACAAAATGCCACTACGGATGGCCACGTGCAATGTTCGAACGCTCACTGCGGAGGAGAGGCTGCCACTCCTCTGTTGGGAGCTGGAACGGTACTGCCTGGATCTCTGTGGTATTCAGGAGGTCCGGTGGACCGGCTCTGGCTCCTGCCACCATGAGCGGTGGACAATCCTCTACTTGGGGCAGGAGAATACCAAACAACAGGGAGTGGCTCTTCTTCTGAAAAAAGAATGAGGGGGGCGTGGGAGCGTGGCGGTGAGGTGTGGGAAGCTGTAAGCCCCAGACTACTTTGGGCTCGCCTTCCCATCAACCAGAGGCGAGGAGTGGTGGTCGTGGTTACTTATGCCCCCACCGAAGACGAACATCCGTGGAGGGATGCAGGCAAGGCCGATGAGTCAGATGCCTTTTATGACCTCCTGTCACAGGTACTGGCTAAAGTGGCCCCTCGGGATAGAGTCATCTTGTTGTGTGACTTCAATGTCCGAGTTGGTCATGATGCTAACACGTGGTCTGGAGTTATTGGAAGACATGGGCCACATCAGCTCAATAACAACAGTAGGAGGCTGCTAGATTTTTGTGTAGCCCATGGGCTTGTAATTACCAACATGCTGTTCCAGCATCGGCAAATCCACACAACATCATGGATGCATGCCGGGTCACAGCAAGAACATTGTCTGGACAACGTAATGACGGAACAGCAGATGCGGGCCCATGTCCTTGACACCAGGACCTACCGTGGAGCTGATCTGCCCACTGACCATCGACTTGTCATCTGTAAGATGCGCCTGCCATTCTTCCACTCCGGTGGTGGGTGTACACCCAGGACCCCATTCAAACCTAAGGTGGCCTGGTTTCAGCTAGCTGATGAAAGTTGCAAGCGAGAATTTCATCATCTCTTGCGGCTGGGGTTGGCATTGTCCCCCACTCTTCCAGATGTCGAGGGTAAATGGGCGAGGTTTAGGACTGTGACTCAGGCAGCTTAAATGGTTGCTTTGGGTACACAGTCCAGACCTCCCCAGAGACCCTGGCTGACAGAGGAGGTGTTCAGAATGGCTGAGAAAAAGCGACCGGCCCACTCCAATCGTCTACAGCATCCCACGTTATAGAATGAGGAGGCTTACCGCAGCCTTCGCTCGGAGGTTTGGCGAGCCGTGAGGCGCTGCAAGGATGGGTGGTTGTCATGGGTTGCTGAGGAGATGGAGTTTGCCTCAATGGCCCACGATCACAAATCCCTATTGAGCTCCATCAAAAAAGTAACCTGCAGTGCCACACCTATTACCATCATTATGGGAAAAAACGGTGATCCAATCTCCTACCCTCAGGAACAGGTTTGCAGATTTGCTGAGCATTTCTGTGAAGTCCTGGGGGAGGGGAAATCCCTCGACATGGAAAACATCGTGGGACAAAGTGGGGATGACCCTGCTGAGGCTGCGGTGCCTCACATATTGGAGGAAGAAGTCACCCCCTGTGAGTGGCTGGCTGAGGTGCCATCTGTTGAGGAAGTACTAAAGGCGATCCAGAGTCTGAGACCAGGAAAGGTACCGGGCAGAGATGATTTCCCAAGCGAAATGCTGAGGGAGGGTGGCGTTTGTGCACAGACTACCCTAAATGACATCATAACATCAGTCTGGAACACTGGACGGGTTGCTCAGGATTGGATCAACTACAGGGGCATCTCACTCCTTAGTGTGTCAGGAAAAGTCCTGGCAAAAATTATTCAACATTGCCTTGCCAGGCACGCTGAGGAGAGGCTTGTGGAGCCCCAATGTGGTTTAAGGAAAGGGCGGTCCTGCACAGATGCCATATTTTCTTTCCGTTTGCAACAGCAGAGGTGTAGGGAATTCCAACAAGACCTACATCTCTGCTTTATTGACCTGGTCAAGGCCTATGATACCATCATTAGGCCTGGGCTTTGGGTTGTTCTGCGTGCTTTTGGAGTCCCTGACCCTCTGCTCACGATCATTAAGGACCTTCATGATGGTGAGCAGACCATGGTAAAACTACGTCGGCGGGAATCGGAGCCATTTCCTGTTCACCTTGGGGTGCGACAGGGATGTTCTCTGGCTCCCACATTATTTTACATTTTTTTCTCGACCACGTAGTTCGTGAAGCCTTTGATGGCTGTACCAGAAGAATTTCCATCTGGTACAGATACAATGGGAAGCTGATCGATGCCCGGGTGAGGTCAAGGGATGGCTCCCTATTGGTCAACCACGTTATGTATGTCGATGATTTGGTAATTGCTGCTCATTCAGAGGAGGAGTTGGAGGCGCTGCTGCTGAAACTGGAGCGTGCCACTAAGAGGTGGGGCCTTACCATCAGCCACACAAAAACTAAGCACCTGCCTGGGTATTTCGTACCATCGGGCACTCCACCCCCACAACTCCCAATCGATGATGGGGCAGTTGTGGAGAGAGTGGAGAGTTTCCCATACCTGGGCAGTGTGCTCATGACCGGCTCCGGTTTGACAGCAGAGGTCTCACTCAGAATAAGTCGAGCGGCATTATCTTTTCATCGGTTGCGTAACGCTGTGTGGAAGCTACCTGTTCTGTCACTCCGCACGAAGCTTCAGGTCTTCTTGGCCATGGTCATTCCCTCCATTTTCTACGCTTGTGAAACGTGGACCGCCCTAATGGAGCACCTTCACCGATTGGAAACATTTAGCCTGGCCTGTCTACGATCCATCCTGGGTTTAACCAGACTAGATTGTGTGAGGAGCTCACAAATCTTTGAAAGATCTGGGCAAAGTCACATCGGTGAACTCCTCCGGCAGGCAAGGCTGCGTTTACTGGGTCATGTAGCCCGCATGCCCAGTCACCGCATGCCTAAACAGCTTTGTGCAGCCGTATAGAGGGAGCTAAATGGGCGCGACACGGGCTAGAGAAGAGTTGGAGTGATGTGGTACAGGAGAATGTAGAGCTGAGTGGACTTGCCGATGACTGGTACCAGCGGGGTCAAGATCGGCCTCTGTGGAGGAGGCTCGTGAAAGACGCTACTGGGCAGTTGGAGGCAGTCGCCCTCCAACAACAACGGAGGGCGCAGGAGCGACGCTCACAACAACGAGCGGAGCGCCGGGTGGCTAAAGCACAACAAGTTGGCACAGTAGGGGGCACAGGTGGTGCATCAGCCAGTTGTCTCAGTCAGTCGACCTGTGGCATTTGGGTCTGCCCCGTAACCTCCTGCCAGCGGGCGTTCGACACTTCATGTGGCCTCAGGGTGCACATAGCCTGGCACAAGCGTCGTGGTGACGTCACCGCCACTTAGTGGCGAATGGCGGTTGTTGTTGTGTATCTTAAGTCCATGTGTGCGTACTCTATTTGTGTATGTATTTGTTATGTTTTTAAGAGCAGTTTAGAAATATATTTTTTACCCGGGCAACGCCGGGTACTTCCCGCTTGTAAATTATGAATGACAGCAATCCCCTGGTGGCGACGTCTTCTTGCCCAAGCCTTCGTCACTTACTTGATGGCCAACCCAAAGTTGACAATGACCAAACCCAGCTCTTGGGTCATATGATGTCTCTTCAACAACACGAACGCCGGCTCGAGTCGACCCGGTCACGCTCTGCACCCCCCCCCCCCTTCTCATCTATCTCCCTTATCACCGGTAAACAAATAGATACGGGGGTGGTGGGATTGGGGTGAGGTTGGAGTCCATGTAATGTGTGTGGGTGAGTCGATGTGATGTGTGTGTGCACTACTGGGGGGTGGTGGGATTGGAGTGGGGTTGGAGTCCATGTAATGTGTGTGTGAGTCGATGTGTGTGTGTGTGCACCACTGATATCCGCGGGCAACAGGCCCCCACGGTACGCTCACATAATGCGCACTCATGCGAAGGATTCGCCTCTGACCATAGAATGTTTAATTGCTGTGAATATTTTAGAACGTTTGGGATTCAAAAACAAATCTACGTGTAATTTTGACAGTGATGCCGCCACGTGATGGACTCCTCGCTTCGAATGACGTCAGCTCGGGGGGGGGGGGGTCTCTAACCGGCCACTCGTGCCGAGGAGACGGCTGCGAAATCCATTCATGCGGTTCCAAAGAAATTAACCAGGGCGGCCTTCTTGATTCGAAACTGCGAAGCTGTGCGACACGCGGCGAGGACGCGCTACAGCTGCAGTGGCATCCGACACAGCAGTCTTCGACAGTAGGAGTCTTTATTTATTCCAGCACGAGACACGGTCTCCAAAGATTCCCTTTACTTCAAGCGTCTCGAGCTCTCTTGCGTTTCCCCCCACTTGGATATCCCTCAAACCCCCTTTCTCGAAGATTCCTTGGCCCACTTTCCCTCCAGCCAATCACCTTGGCCCACTTTCCCCCCAGCCAATCACCTTGGCCCACTTTCCCCCCAGCCAATCATCTTGGCCCACTTTCCCCCCAGCCAATTGCCTTGGCCCACTTTTCCCCCAGCCAATCACTTTGGCCCACGTTCCCTCCAGCCAATCACCTTGGCCCACTTTCCCCCCAGCCAATCACCTTGGCCCACTTTGCCTCCAGCCAATCACCTTGGCCCACTTTCCCTCCAGCCAATCACCTTGGCCCACTTTCCCCCCAGCCAATCACCTTGGCCCACTTTCCCCCCAGCCAATCACCTTGGCCCACTTTCCCTCCAGCCAATCACCTTGGCCCACTTTCCCCCCAGCCAATCACCTTGGCCCACTTTCCCTCCAGCCAATCATCTTGGCCCACTTTCCCCCCAGCCAATCACCTTGGCCCACTTTCCCTCCAGCCAATCATCTTGGCCCACTTTCCCCCCAGCCAATCACCTTGGCCCACTTTCCCTCCAGCCAATCACCTTGGCCCACTTTCCCCCCAGCCAATCACCTTGGCCCACTTTGCCTCCAGCCAATCACCTTGGCCCACTTTCCCTCCAGCCAATCACCTTGGCCCACTTTCCCCCCAGCCAATCACCTTGGCCCACTTTCCCCCCAGCCAATCACCTTGGCCCACTTTCCCTCCAGCCAATCACCTTGGCCCACTTTCCCCCCAGCCAATCACCTTGGCCCACTTTCCCCCCAGCCAATCACATTGGCCCACTTTCCCTCCAGCCAATCATCTTGGCCCACTTTCCCCCCAGCCAATCACCTTGGCCCACTTTCCCTCCAGCCAATCACCTTGGCCCACTTTCCCTCCAGCCAATCACCTTGGCCCACTTTCCTTCCAGCCAACATACCTTCCCACTTTCCCTAACCGATCCCAACCGATCCTCCCTGTCAATCATCCTTCGTTTCCCCACTCTTTACGTTTGTATTCCACCGTTCACAACCGTTCTTCAATGTCCCTGCCTCTAACCAAATCCCCTTTCAGGCCTGTTAAGTTGCCAATCAGAGGGGCTTGTTTTTACTTCCTGATTAGATGCCTGTAAACCCATATGGTTTACCCCGTATTCTTGTATAGGGAAATTAAGTTTTCAGGTCCATGGGATGTGTAAAACAAACAAAAAAATACTTGTATTCTTGGGGTCACGTAGATATGTTCAAAGAAAATAACAAAAAATCTACGACGTTTCGATTGCAGCACAAGCGGTCGTCATCAGGAAAAGGGGGGTTAGCCTCTAAAGGCAAACTGTTTATAAAGGTTTAAAATGGGCGTAGCCCAAGTGTAATGTAAGTGATGGTGTAATTGTTGTGTTGGTGCGAGGACTGATATGGGAAGGAGGGATTACGCTTGATTAGGATTACACATCCGTTTCGCCGTACTGTGTTCTCGTGATTACTGCAGCGGTGTTCTGTTCATAGTATGACAGGAATTAAACGTACAATAACACGGGATTAGCATGGATAGGGGTAGGTTGTGGGTACTCTAGTGGTAGTGTATCACGCCGATAATGCCCAAGCCAGCCTTAGCAGCAGCGTTCCGGAAAATATGAGGTGCGAAATTAATCCCCGGGATGCTTTGGGTGAGGATGATGGAGGGGACCATGGTGGCCCGGTGGTAGAGACGGAACGACGGGCGAGTGGCAGTCCAAGGGAGGAAACAAGCCCCAGAGAACTAAACTCTCTCTCTCTCTAAACTATTTTTATTTTATTTTACCAGGTGTAATGGCAACTGAGCGATATCGTTATCTTTCAGAAGCGACCTGGCTACAACAAATGCTAGCTCGACGAAGTTGCTTTTGCGTCACGTGGACATTTATAGCAGCCAAACTACTCTAAACGCGTGATGTTGATTCTAAATGTGGAGGGGAAAACCCCCGGAGGACCTGGAGAAAAAAAACTCCACGCGACCACTGAGAGAGAGAGAGACACTCAAACTCCAAATGTACAGCAGGCGTCAGGATCGGGATTTGAACCCACGACCACCTTGTATACCAGGCGAGGTAGTGGGGGCGTCCACACCGCGGAGATGGACGACGCACTGAGTGGATATCATCGCCACATCGTAGGACTGCGGCGGCTCGTGGAGGCCCTCATCTAGCAGTGGATTGACCATGGTCGGCCACCTCCACACGCCGACCCATCCTACTGCTTACTCATTGTCGATCCCAACATTGCGTAAGGGATACCGAGATATTTAAAAACAAAACCCTGTTAGGAAATAAATAAACGCACACTCAGCGGGTCTCTCAGGGCTCATGAGTTGGAATTGCGCCCCAGACTCGCATTGGCGAGGAGCTATTTTGAGTGCCGCGGTGGCTCGGAGATTTTAACTACCTCGCTGGGTATACAGGAGGTCGTGGGTTCGATCACGACCCTGAAGCTTACGTGTTAAACTGTATATTTGGAGTTTGCAGTGTCTCTCTCTCTCTCCCCGTGGTCGCGTGGATTTTTCTCCGGGTTTTCCCTCCACATTTATGAACACGCGTTTAGAGTCTCTGGCTGCTGCTATGAATTTCCACACGATAAGGCAGCTTCGTTGAGATATCATTTGTGGCCAGGTCACTTCTGAATAAGGTCTGTATGGAACGCTCTTCCGCAAGATATCATGGATCTCTGAGTCTGTGAACATTTTAAAAACGCCCCTTAAAACCTATTTATACGTTTCCGCTTAATTAAACTTTTAGTTAACTTAGTAAATTATTCTTAAAATGTATTTATTATATTATTGTCATGCTGAGTGTATGTTGCTGTTGCTGTGTCCTGTACAGCGCTTTGAGATCCTTGATGAAAAGCCGCTATATAAATGTTATACAGGTATAAACAACAGGTTCCACACTGCCCACCAGGGATTATGTGTCTGTCTGTCGTGCATATCCGGAATTCCATCCGCATTATTGAAGTTTCGGCACTAATTTCCAACACGGATCGCACGAATGCGCTGTGCAACCAAGCTATCTACCTGCCCACTCCGAAGGAACGTGTTTTCGGTAAAGTCACGTAGTTAGAAATAAAATAAAAAAATAAAAAACACGACGTTTCAATCGCAACATAAGCGGTCGTCATCAGGCCGCTTGTGTTGCGATCGAAACGTCGTGATTTATTTCATTTTATTTCTACCCACGTGACTTTAACGAAACAAACCAAAGAGTATTGATTCCTGCAGTCACGAAAGCTTCAAATCAAGATTAATATTCTTGGTTCTTTCGGTAAAGTCACGTAGAAGGGAAACAATAAAATAATAAAAAAAATAAGAGAGAACCAAGAATATGAATCCCTGCAGTCACGAAAGCTTTAAATAAAAAATCAAGATAAATGTTGTTATATAGCTCAGTGGGCCTGACCTGTTTAAATAAAATAGTTTAGTTCGAATAAAACATAGATACGTTAATATTCGATTGCAGTGCGACGCTCATTTCGTTGAGCTCCCACAAACGGTGTACCCCAATTGTGGGTACACAGTCGTGATGATGAACTCTTTACTGACACACGGTGATGCACTGCTCGCTGGGAGTAAGCTGATCCTGGGCGTGTGCGCTGAAAACATCGTCGGCGAGTGCCATTGGCCGGTTGAGATGCTTGCTTGCTGCTGTTGTTGTCTCTCAATTAAAACAAACACGTGTCGCATGAATGATTGATTATGTAACACCGATGCACATCGTAGTATCTGATAGCAGTGGCCTTGGACCGTGGCTCTGGGAAGAGTTCTCAAGTGGGGGGGGGAGGTCGGGGGTCGCGCACGCAGAGGTGATTCCGCTGACGTTAAGAAACAGACGCCGCGGGGCTGCGGTTTCCATGTCTCTCGGAGGACGCGGTGTCGTCACCATGGCGACACGTTCAACAACACCCACGTGGGAGACGGAGGGAGACACGTGGGAGACAGCGGGAGACAGCGGGAGACACGGGTGAGACAGAGGGAGACAGAGGGAGACACGGGGGAGACAGAGGGAGACAGGGGTAGACACGGGGGAGACAGGGAGACAGGAATAGACACGGGGGAGACAGGGGTAGACACGGGGGAGACAGAGGGAGACAGGGGTAGACACGGGGGAGACAGGGAGACAGGAATAGACACGGGGGAGACAGGGGTAGACACGGGGGAGACAGAGGGAGAGAGCGGGAGACACGAGGGAGACAGAGGGAGACAGGGGTAGACACGGGGGAGACAGAGGGAGACAGAGGGAAACACGGGGGAGACAGGGGTAGACACGGGGGAGACAGAGGGAGACAGATGTCCAGTAGGGACGGGTCAGACAGTTACATCGAAGACGGCGTGACCGGATGACACGGAGAGAGAGAGAGAGACACGGTGAGACAGAGACACGGCGAGACACAGAGGCAGGGATATACAGTATAGAGAGAGGGGAAACCAGGGAGGCACTGCTTAGTGAGACGTTGAGCCCATAGGGTTACCGATAGAGACACAGACAGTCACATAGGAGGGGGAGGAGGATGGAGGAAGGGATGGAAACCCCCCTCGTGGTGCTGCGCTGTGGCCCCTACGAGGCGTGTGGACTGGTTCGTCACCGGCCCTGGAGGCTCCTGGGACTCCTGTGTGAGTCAGTGAGTGGGCGAGTTGGTGGGTGAGTGAGTGGGCGAGTTGGTGGGTGAGTGAGTGGATGTGTGAATCAGTGAGTGGGCGAGTTGATGGGTGAGTGAGTGGGCGAGTGAGCGAGTTGGTGGGTGAGTGAGTGGGTGTGTGAGTCAGTGAGTGGGCGAGTTGGTGGGTGAGTGGGCGAGTTGGTGGGTGAGTGAGTGGGCGAGTGAGCGAGTTGGTGGGTGAGTGGGCGAGTGAGCGAGTTGGTGGGTGAGTGAGTGGGCGAGTGAGCGAGTTGGTGGGTGAGTGGGCGAGTGAGCGAGTTGGTGGGTGAGTGAGTGGATGTGTGAGTCAGTGAGTGGGCGAGTGAGCGAGTTGGTGGGTGAGTGAGTGGATGTGTGAGTGAGTTGGTAGGTGAGTGGGCGAGTGAGCGAGTTGGTGGGTGAGTGAGTGGGCGAGTGAGCGAGTTGGTGGGTGAGTGAGTGGATGTGTGAGTCAGTGAGTGGGCGAGTTGGTGGGTGAGTGGGCGAGTTGGTAGGTGAGTGAGTGGGCGAGTGAGCGAGTTGGTGGGTGAGTGGGCGAGTGAGCGAGTTGGTGGGTGAGTGAGTGGGCGAGTGAGCGAGTTGGTGGGTGAGTGGATGTGTGAGTCAGTGAGTGGGCGAGTGAGCGAGTTGGTGGGTGAGTGAGTGGATGTGTGAGTGAATTGGTAGGTGAGTGGGCGAATGAGCTAGTGGTGGGTGAGTGGATGTGTGAGTGAATTTGGAAGGTGAGTGGGCGAGTGAGCTAGTTGGTGAGTGAGTAGATGTGTGAGTGAGCGAGTTGATAGGTGAAGTGGGCGAGTGAGCTAGTTGGTAGGTGAGTGAGTGAGCGAGTGCGGGGGCTTGTGGGTGAATAAGTTGGATGAGGGATTGCGTGGGTGGTTATGTGAGTGTGCTAGTGTAGTAGCTACGCATGCCCCAGCTGCTTCTGTTTGGCCAGATAGAGGGGGCTAAACGGGCGCGACACGGGCTAGAGAAGAGATGGAGTTAATGCGGACGTGGTGCTGAGTGGACTTGTCGATACACTGGTAACCAGCGCTGTCAACATCGGCCTCTGTGGAGGAGGCTCGTGAAGGACGCTACTGGGCAGTTGGAGGCAGTCGCCCTCCAGCGACAACGGAGGGCAGAGGAGCGACGCTCACAACAACGAGCGGAGCGCCGAGTGGCTGAAACACAGCAAAGTGGCACAGTCTGAGGCAACCGATGGCACCTAGGTCTGTCCCGTGACCTCCTTCAAACAGCAAGAGCCGTTTACCGTTCACGTGGCCCTAAGGTGCACGTGGCCTGGCCACAGTGGCCAATGATAGCTGATGTTGCTCGTGTGTATGAGTGGGTGGGTAATAGGGCTGGGGGAAATATCTAATTGCGATTTTTCTGACAGATATTGCGATTAACTGTTTTTAAGTCAAGCTTCAGTTCAACATTCACTGTGTAATAGATTTAAAACATGTGATGGAGCATTACCGCATGACACCATCAAAATATGAACTGCTCTATATATTCTAATGCAAGGGTGAGAGCTTAAAATATATTAATTGCTTCCAACATGTATTTATGAAAATGTTTTAATTGAAATATAACAATCAAACATAGAATAATTAAGTTAAATAAATAAAGTTATAATTTTTTAAAATTACATTAAGAAAGTAATTGGAATTTTCAAATCGCAGCCTTTGCAATTCGCTGTTTCAAATTGCGATTTCAATTTTAAATCGATTAATCGTTCAGCCCTAGTCGGTAAGTCAGTGGATTCGTGAGCGGGTGAGGGGGTTAGTGTGTGGGTGTCTGTGTGAGTGGGTGGGTGTCTGGATGAGTGGGTGGGTGTCTGTGTGAGTGGGTGAGTAGGTGTGTGAATGGGTGGGTGGGTGTCTGGGTGAGTGTGTGGGTGTCTGTGTGAGTGGGTGGGTGTCTGGGTGAGTGGGTGGGTGGCTGTGTGAGTGGGTGGGTGTCTGGATGAGTGGGTGGGTGTCTGTGTGAGTGGGTTGGTAGGTGTGTGAATGGGTGGGTGGGTGTCTGGGTGAGTGTGTGGGTGTCTGTGTGAGTGGGTGGGTGTCTGGGTGAGTGGGTGGGTGGCTGTGTGAGTGGGTGGGTGTGTGAATGAGTGGGTGGGTGTCTGTGTGAGTGGGTGAGTAGGTGTGTGAATGGGTGGGTGGGTGTCTGGGTGAGTGTGTGGGTGTCTGTGTGAGTGGGTGGGTGTCTGGGTGAGTGGGTGGGTGGCTGTGTGAGTGGGTGGGTGTGTGAATGGGTGGGTGGGTGTCTGTGTGAGTGGGTGGGTAGGTGTGTGAATGGGTGGGTGTCTGGATGAGTGTGTGGGTGTCTGTGTGAGTGGGTGGGTGTGTGAGTGGGTGGGTGGGTGTGTGAATGGGTGGGTGGGTGTCTGTGTGAGTGGCAGGGTGGCTGTGTGAGTGGGTGGGTGTGTGAATGGGTGGGTGGGTGTCTGTGTGAGTGAGTGGGTGGGTGGCTGTGTGAGTGGGTGGGTGGATGGGCGTGTGATTGTGTCAGTGGGTGGGTGTGTGACTGTGTGGGTGTGTGACTGTGTGAGAGGGTGGATGTGTGACTGTCTGGGTGTGTGACTGTCTAGGTTTGTGTCTGTGTGGCGCTCCAACACGATCTTTATCGCCGTTAAACGCTGCCCCTCGACCTCTGCCGTTCTAACCGTGGCCCCGATTCTAAATTATTCACGTGAATCGCTCGTAACCGATGACATGTCATGGATATACAGGACTGTACATTTACTGCAGAGAGCTCACCGCTCGATAATCCCCACCCCTCCAAGCCCATTACGAACTCCCCCCCTTTGATCTCAACTCGCACCCATGACCCCCCCCCTCTACTCCCTCGCTCCTCCCTACCCCCCACTCCCGCCTACCCCCCACTCCCTCGCCCCGCCTACCCCCCACTCCCTCACCCCCCCTACCCCCACTCCCTCACCCTCCCTACCCCCCACTCCCGCCTACCCCCCACTCCCTCGCCCGGCCTACCCCCCACTCCCTCACCCCCCCTACCCCCCACTCCCTCACCCCCCCTACCCCCCACTCCCTCACCCCCCCTACCCCTCACTCCCTCGCCCCCCCTACCCCCCACTCCCTCACCCCCCCTACCCCCCACTCCCTCGCCCCCCCTTCCCCCCACTCCCTCACCCCCCCTACCCCCCACTCCCTCACCCCCCACTCCCTCGCCCCCCCTAACCCCCACTCCCTCGCCCCCCTACCCCCCACTCCCTCACCCCCCCCCCCTACCCCCACTCCCTAACCCCCCCTACCCCCCACTCCCTCGCCCCCGCTACCCCCCACTCCCTCGCCCCCGCTATCCACTCCCACGACACCCCGCTCCTCTCCCCCCAACTCTCTGCCCCCCGCCCCGCCTCGCCCCCCCCCCCGCTCTAGCCCTGCTCCGCCGACACGGGTTCACGTGCGCGCCGGAGCGCGTGCACGCGCGCGGTCACGTGGAGCTGCGCGTGCGCGGGGAGGTGGTGTTCACGTGCCGCGTCACGGACCTCGAGTTCGGTGTGTACCGCACACTCTCGATGCGTCTACATGACGTGTGCGTCTGTATATCAAACTGCTCTCGCTTGTGACTTCATAATGGAATCTTGTTTCCGAGCCTCCCAATTCCCGCCCCCCCACCACCACTCCCCTCCGCCCTCCTCCCCTCCCCCTCCGACAGCGGGGAGGGTAGATCTACAGGGTGCTTAAAAAAAATTTGTTAACGCTCCTGAGAATTTGCAACAATACCACAAGAAGCGTTCTGCCTCCGGGCTCTGGAGCCCACGTGGAGAAGATTCCAGGCACGTGTGTTGGCAATGATGGCGAGCAAGTGGAGACTCTTCGTTTTTTTTAAAGCTATTAACATACATTTGTTATCATGTTACAGTGTAGTATTAGCCGTTCTTTTTCCATTAAAATCGAAGCCCCGAGCGTAACCTCGTTTGGGACGCCACCATTGCGGAAAATTAACTCCCTCGCCTGGTACGCAGTAGATCGTCGGTTCGATCCCGACCCTGACGTCTGCTGTATATTTTGGAGTTTGCGTGTCTCCTCTCTACCCGTGGTCGCGTGGATTTTTCTCCGGGTCCTCCGGTTTTTCCCTCCACGCTTAGAACCACGCGTTGAGAGTATTTGGCTGCTGAACATTTCCACGTGATGATGATGATGCTAAGCCACTTTCTTGAGCTATCACTTGTGTGATAGCCAGGTGGCTTCTGAAAAAGAGCTACGTAGCTCAGTGGGGGCCTTACGTTGTAAAAATATTCAAAAAAATTGTTTGCGGTGTCTCATCGTGGATTGTTTTTTTTAATCCACCAACCCTCCTCACTGCTCCCACCACGGTGCTGGATTACAGGCAGCTCACCACCGCCCCCGGCTCTTGATCGCAATGAGGGTGGCGCCGTCTCCTGGACTGGGCTCGTAATTGTCCCGTGCCCTGGCCGTCCTGCACAGGGCACGAGGCCGAGTGTGTGGGCAATACCCCACACGAGATGTCATTATCCGTGTCGCTTCATTTCAGTTTAATTTAATAGGTATAACCCTGTGAGCCGTGCGGCTCTTGAATCGGGTGCAACCGCAACAAAAACCAAAAACATGAACATGAAACATCTTAAAGTGACTGCACGCAGCAGAAAAATCCAGGAAAAAAACAGCAAAGTCTTCCAGAAAAAGCACCGTATTTCAACGCTGTGTGCAAAAAATCTTGGATCTCACCACCGGGTTTCGCGATCCACAGGGAAACTGCGACCAAGATGTGACTCAGTCATATGCCATGGACACGTTACGTGCAGTACCAAGTACTAGTGCTATGTATGGGTATAACTTATTGTGGGTTTTTTTTATATTGTTTGAATTGTTAAGTATGGGATTTTTCACAACAAAAGGTTTTTTTGGCGGGGGTTAGATCGCGAAAATATAAATGTGTCGTTAAACCCGCCACCATCCGACACAGCCAATCGGTAAGGTTTGTCACGTGCATAAAACTTGCCAATTAACATTTACAATGCGGTGACTTTCCGCTGAGTGATTACAACAAACAGCTTCGTCGGACGATTGCCAGAACTGTGAAGAAGAAGTCCTCTTTTTGATCTGAGGAGTTGAGGTAATGTCATCACCGTGCGAAGACCCAGAGGGGGGGGGGGGTGCTCATATACGTCAGGGATTTTATTTTATCAGCCATGACGAGAATTGTTCTGATTTGTCCGTGAGATCCACGCCAAAATTATTTGCGATCCACCTCTGGATCGCTATCCACGTATTGGCTATCCACCGTGGAGCTTGTGTGCACCGTGCGTGTCTATCTTTGTATCCGAACCGGTCCTGGGCCTCCCCTAGTTCGACTCACCTGGTGCGCCGAGTAAAACATCGCCACTTAGAGAGACAAAGGCGGCCGGGCGTGGTGCTGGCCACCCACACACCCTTCGTGTGCCGTGCCGGCTTTCATAGGTGCGCTACTCGCTAACAGCACTTGCCCCAAGAGCCAGTCAAAGCTATAGTGGGAAGTCTTTGTCTTTGCAAGGCCCGCGGGCCACTGGCGGCCCCTGATGGTGGCCTTTAGTGCGGCCCGCGCCAATACACAAATGGCGTGGCGGCCCTAACACTGGTAATGGCTTATCAGCAAAAGTGCCCCCCCTGAAAATGAGTGAAGAACACCGATACTTATAGTGTGTGTGTGTGTGCCAGGCAACCGGGCGTGGTGCTGGCCATCCACCACTTCGTGTGCCGTGCCGGCCTTCATAGGTGCTGATCGCTAACAGCGCTTGCCCCAACAGTCTGTTACAGGCTACACGGGGTCGATCTTTGTGTTGCCCCTCAGGAGGAGACGGGGGTATCGACCCCCTATGCCAGGCGGCACTCCGAGCTGTGCAGAACGCAGTCTGACTCTGTCTCCGCGGATCTCCTTGGCGCGAAGAGCCGAGCAAGAGTCACCATCGCTCGAGACACCACGCGGGCGATGCCCTCCTCACCAGACCTCCTCCTCCACCGGCATTCCCCTGAGCGACCGTCACATTGCGCTACGTATGGTGCAAAAGAAGTTCGACACTCAGTGGATTTTCACCAGGACATAATGGAGCAACCACGGTGGCGAGGTGTTAGCTACATCACGTGGTGTGCAGGAGGTCGTTGGTTCGATCCCTACCCTGACGCCTGCTGCTGTATATTTTAGAGTTTTCATGTTCTCCTCTCTCCCCGTGGTCCCGTGGATTTTTCCTCCGGGTCCTCCGGTTTTTCCCTCCACAATTAATTCCCTCCACATTTAATTCGACAATAGAGTATTCGGCTACTGTTGTAAATGTCCACGTGATAAGCCAACTTTGTTGAAGCTACCAATTGTGATAGCCAGGTCGCTTCTGGAAAAGAGCCACATAGTTCAGTGGGCCCTTACCTGGTAAAATATAAATATGTAGTTTCGTTTTTAAACATAGACAGCCCCATTGTGGAGCTGCTAAACCAGAGGTTGGACAATTGTTGGTAACGCCCATGGCTCAGCGCGTGGCTGCTGCTGATGCTGCCTCGAGGCCCGTCTGTGGTTCCTCTGCGGTGAAGTCTTTATTATTATAAACCTGAAAGTCCCAATGGCTATTAGGAATGAGGCTTCCAGTCAACTGGTCCCACTGTAATCCTTCACCCAGAGAACACAACGCAATCTCTGGAATCACAATTGCCTCGTATCTTTTTTTTGGTCTGCTCAAATTAATTAACTTCATTCGCATTCTAAGAGGGGTTTGGGAAAGAGGATTGTTGCCGATCGAAGAAATAAAACAATATATGCCAAGGCAAATATTTGTTATACATTCTTAATATGATTTATATTATATGCCTTTTTATCCTTCAAATAAATGCATTTGGGACACGGCAAACGAGAGGTCTGTGGAAATGTTGTTTCTGTAAGTGTGGAAATGTGTATTGGCCTCCAAGTGGGGAGCTGCGATGCAGTGATTAGCGCAGTTCGTTATGAACCCCTGCGAAACTGAGTTCTATTCCCGGCCATGACTCTTTACCAGTGGCGAGTGATATCACGAACCCACCGCTGTGCCCAGCGTATTGAAGTCCCGTACTCTATTCTACAAAAACAACCCTCATGGCCCTCGTTATATTATTATTGTAACGTCATTAACTGTAAATCCACGGGTACTCTACCTGTAGGCATAACACTTGATGCTGTTCCCGAAGTCATTATCGTTCGAGCCTTCGTGTGTCAATGACACAAAGAGCCTGGAAGTGCAATGAAACATCGAATTTGGATCTTCACGAAATGGTTACCAGTCTCATCAATGATTCTATTGAATGGTAGCGGTTGTGAAATTTGTTGCAAAATACACCATCGACTTGTCTGGTGCAGTTTGCATAAAAGCGGCTGTGAGCTAACTGCACCAATAGCTGTCACATATTGTCCATTTTAATACTCAGTCGGCCTTCGCGACCAATATCCATAATCGACGGGGATTTTTTTTGGCTTAGATCGCGTAAATATAAATATTTCGTTAAACCCTCCACCACCCGACACAGCCAATAGATATCACTAACCCACCTATTTACCAAACCCCTTTTAGAATGCGAATAAGGTTAAGGCTGTGTTGGGTGGTGACGGGTTTCACAACACATTTATATTTACGCGATTTAACCGCCAAAATAAAACCTCTATTATAGCTTACTGTATATTATACACTTTTTTATTTTAGAGCCACAGCGCTATTCAGCAATGTGTTGAGTTTTTTTGTTTGCGTGTGTGTAACCAACACAGTGTTTAAAGAGTAATACAATACTGCACACGTCTGCAGCGGATGGGATTTTACGTACACGTGTCAATTACATTTACAAACGTCCGAGATCCCATTGAGTCTCTCTGGCAAGAGAGAGGAAAGGCGTGAAAGAAAAATGCGTCGTACAAAACAAAACAACAAAAAATACTTCGGCGCAGAAATCAAAGGTTACAAAAGTTGTAACGGTCCGGCGCAGATGGCATCGGCAGGGGTCGAAAAGCGACTCGTCGCAACGAGGCCTCACGGTCATCGCCAGTCCGAAATTATCCCCTATTGGTCGCAACACGCTTCAGTCAGCGCAGAACGACATCGTGGGGAATTTAGAGGAACTGGGTGGACAGTTATGTTACGGTATATAACTATCCAGTGTCTAAATCGATATTTAAACTAAACTAAAAAAAACTTTATTTTAATTTAACCACTGAGTTACGTAGCTCTTTTTCAGAAGCGACCTGGCTATCACAAGTGATAGCTCAAGAAAGTGGCTTAGCATCATCCTCATCATCATCACCACGTGGAAAAATGTATTGCGGCCAAATGCTCTCAACGTGTGGAGAGGAAAAACCGGAGGACCCAGAGGGAAATCCACGCGACCACAGGGAGCGAGGAGACACAAACTCAAAATATACAGCAGACGTCGACCTCCCGCATACCAGGCGAGGGCGTTAACATCTCGCCACCGAGGCGCCCTCAAGCCTCCCGTAAGTTACGTGGCTTCTGCGTGACCCCGCCCCCTCGCTCTTCCCGCCGCCCCCTACGAAAACAGACGCTGCTCCTCCGCGCGGTTCGCTCCTGTTCGCTCCAACCTTCTCTCTCCTACTCTTACCTCCCCTCGCATCGCCCTCTCATCCGCGACATTCTGGCCTGGTCGTTGCCTCTTCGTGTGCTTTGGGAAAATTAGTATGTGAAATCAACGTACATCACTTTGCCTGACGAAGAAAGCTTTAAATCGGTGTAGAATTTTACCTTGTAATAATTGTTGATGGTGTCTTTTTGGGTTAAAAGATCACGTGAATGTAGTTGTGTCGTGAACACACCTGCATCCGACGGCGGCCAGTGAGGTTTGTCACGCGAACAGAACGTGACATTTAGTAACGAGTTCAGCACACCGGTCTGTTGGAGAGTAAACCCACAACAGTTTTCACTTTGAGTGCGACGTTTCGCTGGTAATTACGGGCAGCTTAATCAGGCGATTGCCATAATTGTAAAGATCCCTGCTTATGACATTTAGACCAGCAAACCGGTCGACCCTTTATCAGTGCCGACCTCATCACAGACAAATTCAGGCATCATTGGTAACCCCGTGCCCTTTTAAATCTCAACGTTCATCCTACAAAGTCCCGATCACAAGGGAGTAACACAAACAGACACAAAAAATATAATGTCTTGCCCGTATTGATGAGGCTGTACGACATATCGATCTGAAAACTCAATTTTCCTGTTCAAGAATACGGGGTAACCCGTGTGGGTTGACAGCTATGGACCAGAGACATGGACATTGCCAAGGAAAACATTAATGTATAGTAAATGCAAAAAAGATTTACAATATATTGCAAATATATTTGCATATATAAGCAAATATATAGTTACAATATATTGTAAACATACATTTTAAATATATTTGCATTTTACTTTACATACAAGTAAATTAATTTAGATATGCGTACTGTACTCTACGTAAAAAACATCATAATTATATATTTTAAAATACATATAATAATATTCTTATTTAGATAAAATACATATAATAATATTATTTAGAAAAAAACGTACGGCATTAATTTACACAGTCGTGTTTCAGTTAATACAACAGGGTGGGAGCACAACAGGCATTAAATAACCCACCGCCCCGAGCAGGCACGAGCAATGGGCAGCCGTGGGTCCGGCAGCTCCGCGGAAACCTAAGCCGGGGTCCTCGCTGCTCCCCGCCCCTTCTCTCCCCCGGCCGCTCAGCTACCGACGCCATGGTGAGCGAATTTCTCCTCTCGTAATCCAACGCCATCCTCCCCCGTCTTGAGCCATCCGCCCTCCGCAGATCGTTCGGCTCGCGCCCCTCGTTCCGCCCGAGCGACTGCGCTCGGGCTTTGGGCACCGATTCGCGCACAAATCCGATATTTTTTTTGTTATTTGAAACTCCATTGAGTCGCGGCGGCCCCGACCCCCGGGACTCGGCCTAACCCGACCCCGCTCTCGCCTAGTTGCCGCGGCCGCCCGAGAGGCGCGGTCGGACGGCTGGAGTCGCGAGGCGAGGGTGGCCGGTGCTCGGGGCACCCGCGTAAAATAAAAAAAAAACACGGAATATGATGTCATTCTTTTTATATATAGATTTATGCCTCGCCTGGAGGTTCTTTAAACTTTACCGAATATTCGCAGTGGAGTTGCTCGATTGTGCGAGTTAAGCCGCCGCGTTCGGTGTTCACCATGCGGCTACAGGCGGCATGAATCGAAGCGTGGTGGGGGTTTTTTTGCTCGAGTAGCTCGCTTTAGCCGCCCCCTCGGCTCGGGCTGTGTGGCGTGCATGGCCGTTCGTGACAACCCTGGCGGTGGTGGTCGTGGTGGGGGTCGCAAAGTTCGGTGATGACCACGCGGCGTTGCGCCAGAGAGCGGGGAGGAGGCTCGCTCATTGGGAACCCGTGTGCGTGCTTGTGTTCCTGTGTGTGTGTCCTGGGCTTCCCCTAGGTCGACTCGGCATCAAAGCTGTCTGTAAATTGTGTCACTGGGGAGACAAAGGGCTGGCCACCCAAACCCCCTCGTAATACCGTTCCGGCCTTCATTAAGTGCTCGCTAACAGCACTTGCTACACAAGTCTGTTCAGGCGACACGGTGGGTGGGTCTTTGTCACTGTGTGTCTGAAGTGAACCTTCCCTGGGTACAATTTGTTTAACTCTCCGCCTGTTTCCCCGTGCGAGTGGTTTTTAGTTTCCTTCTGCTCCCTTGTGTGGTCATCAGTGCTTTGGAGAGCGGTGGCGCAGTGGTTAGCACGCGACCCCAATTCGATTCCCGCTCACGACCAACACCAGTGACGATTATCTGAACCGGTCTTGGGGCCTCCCCTAGGTTGACTCGGCCTCAAATGAGTACGCGTTGCGATATTTAAACGTCGCCACTCGGGAGACAAAGGCGGACGGGCGTGCTATTGCCCACCCACTCCCTCGTGTGCCGGGCTGCCCTTAATCGGTGCTGGCTAACAAGCACTTGACCAAAAACAAATCTGTGAAGGCTATACGGGGGATCTATGTATTGTTTGTAACTATCGCCTGTGTGCCTACTTTGCGCCGTCTGTATTATTTTCCTGCGGCCCTCTCCACCCCCCCCCCCGTGACCTCCGTCTCCCTTTGACCCCCCCCCCCCCATATCAATATACCTGCGTGTTCCTCTGTCCCCTCAATGTACCTGTGTCGTCTCAACGCATCAGTCTCTCTCTCTCTTCCCTCTACCTGTGGTTGTCCCTTGTTCTGTCCCGAGCCCCCTCCCATGTACACGTGTCCGCCTCTCTAGGTTGTGTCTCCTCCCGTGTAAAACTGCACCGTCTGCCTGTGTGTCCGCAGAGTGAAGCAGCCGTAACTATCCGCACGCGGAAGTTCATGACGAACCGCCTTCTGCAGCGCAAGCAGATGGTGAGTAGTTGGAGCCGAAGCCGCTCTCTTTGCGGGGACACGGCCACGGCAGTGCTTGTGGGGTGCCTGCTGCGTGGAACACAATTGTGGGAGCGCTGGTGGTGCAGCGGTTAGCGCACCGCGCGCGATACGAATCCGGCGACCCGGGTTGGATTCCCGCTCACGGCCAACACCAGTGACGGTGATCTAAAACCGGACCTGGGCCTCTCCTTGGTCGACTGCTTCAAATGAGTACTTGGTGCGGTGTGTAAACGTCGACACTTAGAGAGACAAAGGCAGCCGGGCAAGGTGCTGGCCAGCCACCCCCTCGTGTGCCGTGGCGGACTTCATAGGTGCTCACTAACAGCACTTGCCCCAAAATTCTGTAAAACCTATTCGGGAGATCTTTCACTTTGTGGAATTATAACTTTTTCCCATTGTGCTCTGTGAGTAGTGGAACTGAAATTGTAAATCGTGGTTCTTGTGATAGTGGGTTGATGGTTGCATGAGTAGTGGTGCTTTGAGTGACGGTGCGGTGAGTGGAATTGATGTGTGGTGGTCCTAATGAATGAGGTGCAGTGGTGGTCCGGATGTCAATGTGGTGAAGTGGCCTTGATGAATGATGTGGGTGGTTATGGCTTTGGTGAATGAAGTGGTTATGGCTTTGGTGAATGAAGTGGTTATGGCTTTGGTGAATGAAGTGGTTATGGCTTTGGTGAATGAAGTGGTTATGGCTTTGGTGAATGAAGTGGTTATGGCTTTGGTGAATGAAGTGGTTATGGCTTTGGTGAATGAAGTGGTTATGGCTTTGGTGAATGAAGTGGTTATGGCTTCGGTGAATGAAGTGATCATGGCTTTGGTGAATGAAATGGTTTGCGGGCGTGAATGACGATCCGCGGGCCGGTCCCCTCTTTCGACGGCGCCAGGTGGTTGATGTCCTCCACCCGGGCAAGGCGACGGTGCCCAAGACAGAGGTGCGCGAGAAGCTCGCCAAGCTGTACAAGACCACGATGGACGTGGTCTTCGTCTACGGCTTCCGCACGCAGTTCGGAGGCGGCAAGACCACGGGCTTTGGCATGATCTACGACACTCTCGACTTCGCCAAGAAGAACGAGCCCAAGCACCGTCTCGTCAGGGTGCGACTCCAAAATCCCTCGCCACTGTTTGCGCTCTCCTCCGTGCAAAGTCTTCTTTTTACAACTTCGCTGGTCATTGTCCAACACCATCATCCTTGCGAGAAGAAGTATCCCCCTCACAGTTCTTGTAGATGTTCAAGCAGCCCTTTGGGTCCTGGGATGTTTAATAAGCGTTTGAAGCTGTGTTAACGAGAAGGAACATTGCCTTTGTGCCCTTGAAATGCCATGCTATGGTTTTATCGTGGTTTTATTCTCGAAACCACATTTTTTTCCCATGAATACCAAATTAAGACCAACAGTTCATGTTTTAAAACGCAGTTGTGCATACAATGTTAAGCTATCAAAGTATTATTCTCGTGGATGGTAATATGGTCGGGCACTAGATGCCATTGTTAAGGTCCGATTGCCACCACGAAGAGGGTTTGTTTTTCACGAGAGAGTTGGTGTAGTTTTGCTGTTCCTCCGTTGAACGAGCGCAGGCTGCAGTGGTTTAAAATATGATCCCGTAGTTTGGGTTGCATGGCCACAATTGTTCTGTGGCTTGTCTTTAACCTTCCATTTATCAAGAGAATGCATGCATCGGCCTCTTGATACGTCTTGATCTGATAGTGGTCCCGTCGGTGCTGTGACGTATAAAGCCAGCGCTGACCGCCTGGAGCGTGACATTTTTGCACTGTTAACCTCACGTCGGCATTTGCACGTTCAGATTTTGAGCTTCAGAAGAACGATGTAACATTTTCTTTTTATAATTTCTATTGCCTAAAATAACACATAGCGGATGTCATATTCAGCCACGTTATTTCGAAGCCAAACTCTTAAATGATTAATGGTCGGGATGTGCTCTCGCGATGACCACTGAATTGATGTAAAAAACGTGTGAAAGCAACGTCACTGTTGAATCCGAAAAGTACAATTGGCTGCTCCTGAAGTCTTCTCATGACCAAAGCTTCTAAAGTGAGCTTTCAATACGATCACTTTAAAAGATTGTTTTCCCCATTGCACATTCGTTCCTGTTTTCGGAACGCCTAGAGAAATTCTACGCATGTATCCACGACATTAGAGTTTGTTTTTTTTTTGGTGGGTGCTTTCTTTTAAGTGCTAGCCAAGGGGGCTGTGAGACCAAAGCACTTCTGCAACTGCGAGGTGACACAACGTTCTATTTTCCCCCGGGTCTTTTGTGTGCAGCACGGGCTGCTGGAGCGCAAGAAGACATCCCGCAAGCAGCGAAAGGAACGCAAGAACCGTCAGAAGAAAGTCCGCGGCACGGCCAAGGCTGCTGTCGGCGCCGCTGCCAAGAAGGTGAGACCGGAGGAGGAGACGGGAGCGGGGGCTTGCGTGCGAGTTCGTTTCGTGTGCCTGCCGGACGTGACGACGTCTTTGATGATCCACGAGTTTGTTTGAGTTGGCGTCGTGCTCGGCTCACAAGGTGTCGCTCTCCCCTTGCGTCCGGGACTCACAGAGGCGATGAGAGGTAACCGCCCGCCAGTGACGACACGTGGCTGGCGGTCCGGGGGTTGGGCTGTAGTGAACAGCGATATCCCGGTGGCGATATCGTCTTCTGTATTCGCGACATCCCATTGTGGCTGCACCATAGATAGCTTGAGTCTAAATAAGGATTTGCTGTTTTTCTCCTGCCGGTACAATGTTGTCACATGGCTTCTATTTACAAGCCCTATGGATGGCATTTACCAAAGTAGTGTAGATTTAGCATTTATACTTGGTGAATGCCATGTGAGTGCAACACATTGTGATGCAGTAGCATCATATGCCTTTGCATCACAAAGGTGTTACTCAACTTTCTTATTCAATACTTTGGAGCAAAGATGCGTAGTTTTCTGTTGATATTAAACACAACCATTTATCCTCTATGCAAATCACTACTTTATCAACATATGTTCAGGATTGTAGCAGGAAAATCCTCAAGTCTCCCAGCTTTTTTCCCCCACAATTAATCTGCCTCCATGTATGGGATATCTCTTCCCTTTCAGCTGGAGGGATCGGTGTAGAGCGGAGTTCAGGCCGCGCAAGCTCTAACCACTGAGTGTTCGTGTATCACAGGTTCTGACGTGCGTTCGGGAATGGCTAGATTCCATTGTGCACTTGAGAGAGACTTTGGTTGGATACCGGACATGTTACGATTACAACTGGTTCTTAAGCTCTCAATGAATGGGTTGCACTGTGTGCCACAGGTATTGATAGCTGCAGTTTATGCGAACTTTATATATTTTGGCCAAATAAAACTTAAGTGAGACGCAAGACGGTGCAGACCGTGCACTGCATAAGAAACGGTACAGCGGAAGTCCGTACAGAGGGGACGGCTATCGACAAGATGGTACGAGCGAGATGGACAGTAGAAACTACCAAAAAATCGGAATCGTTTCCCGACAACGAATGGCAAGAAGGAGAATTGTAACATCCCTAGCGTGCCTGGTGCTGCTGCTGCTGAGTGGCGAGCGCAAGGGAGAGACGGCGCAGGTTTCGTCTGTCTATGCAGTGTTGACGTATGTCTCCTCCCCTCGCCCCCCCCCCCTTCCTCCGTGCGTGGCCCCCCCACACACACACGATGACCCACAGAAGTAGCGGCGAGGTGGCTACAGGTAATGGTAATGGCCCGGGCCCTCCCCCCCCCCCCCGCTGCCGCTGTGCGATCCACCACGAACTTGCTTTGGCTGCAGCTCGCGGCTGTGCTAACGACGATACCTGCAACAATTGTAGCATGCGCGGCAGCGGTGTTGGTGCTGGGATGCTGTGGCCGTGCGCATGCGTGTGTGCGTGCATGAGGCCACGTGGTCAACGGAACCGAGATTTCACGCTGTCGCAATCGTTTTGCTGAAATCCACGTTGGCCATCGGGCGCAAATCTCACCGCTTTACGGCTCGCTTGGGAATTGAGACGCTCGTTTAAATTTACGAATTAACGATCTTCACAACTTAACCTTGCATCAAAGTGATTTCCAGCTTGGCAGATGATGGCCTGGCTTATTTTTTGTAGGTAACGGTTAAATATTACGGCCGGTTTCAAAGCTCGCTTGCTTTTTTTTGTTTGTTAACGAATATTAAAGTTCCTTCCCCTCGGTGTCTGAAAGAAACATTTTTGTTGGCATCGCTAAATTATTTGATAAGATCACAATTGCATAGTGTGTAAGCTGAGCGGCGGTGTTTGCGATGTCTTGTTTAATCGCGCTGTGATTATTGTATGGCGATTGATTATGCTTTCACCATCGCATGCTGGCATCGCGTGTTTCTGAGCGCGAGTGAGCCTTCGTGTGTGTACGGACCATCACTGCATGTACCTCTTGTAGCTCCGCTGGCTTCCAAACAACGCCCCCCCCCGCCCCCTTTTATAGCTGCGGATTCGCTTTGGGCTTTATGGGATTGCATGCATCGGACAGAATCGGTGTGGTGTACTGCGTTTGATGGCGGTTTTTAGTTGCATGTGATAGGTTGCTCTGACCCGCGGGAGAGTGCAGTCGCATGCGCTTGCTTGTACGTAACCGTGTGTTTTATGCCATGACCTGACATCGTTTCTCTCTCTTTCTTTTGCAGAAGGACTAAGCATCCTGGCTGTCCGTTTGTCAAGACTTTTGACACGGTTGTACATTGCAAAATAAAACACCCGAAGCTGGACATTCTGTGCTTGTGCTCACTCCGTGTTCACGCGTTACTGTGGTGTATGGGTGGGAACGATAACGCAAGGACTGGATGGTTTTCAACTGGTGTACGCACGTATGTAATAAACTCTTGGTCACCGCTGCGGCACGTGTGGTGCCACCGTTCACCACAGTTTGAACCAAACTTTAAATCTCATCGCAACTAAATTGGAACAATTTGACTCGCCAGAGTGGAATTGCGAATTTGTTACACTCCTGGTGTCGAGGTCGTTTTATGTTAACGCTTTTCTTGTACTGCCAGATAGGGACCTGCATTTAAATCAAGCCAACGGCCAATTCCGGTGAGAGAAACCACATGAAACAGCGTCGCAGTCAGTGCTCAGGTGAAACTTATTTTCTTATCACTTTCTGTGCGCAACGGTCCAAAACCTCAAGTCGTGGAGAAGGAATAACGTTTCTCGTTCGAGGTTTTAAAGCGCTTGGAGCGAGTGAGGAGATGAGAGGGAATCCCGCAGTGGAGAAGTTGTGGTGGGTAGCGTGGTGGTTGTACACGTTGTGGGTGCGATGAAACTGGTGAACAAAATGCTACAACTACCTCCCGAGTTGACGAAGCAGCGTCTCTTCCACATATCCGTCTGCACGTGAAGACAAACATTGGAGACGGGCAACTGCTTCCCCTCCACCTTCAACGTCTCCAGGAGCCCACGGCCCTGTGATGAATATTCAAGTAGAAATGAAAATTGGCAAGAGGTCAAGAGCAATCTTGATTTGAAGTTTTGTGACTGCAGCAATCCATACTCCTTGTTTTTTTCGGGAACCAAAGAGTAAGTCGAGAGCAATGAATGAATGTCGCTGCAGCCCCACGGTTGTTAAGTGGACGCCGGTGGTCCCAAAGTGACCCCTGCAAGGGAGATTCCCCCACGAGGTACCAGGGCACTAAAAGGGACCTTGCCCGACAAGCATACCGGCACGATTGCTACGGCAGGCTGCACATTGCCATCTTGTGTTTATTGCCGCTCGACATCTCGCCACGGTGGCGAAATGCTAACGACCTCACCAGGTATACAGGAATTTGATACAGGCAATCTTCATTTGAAGCTTTCGTGACTGCAGGAACCCATACACTCTGGTTCGTTCGGTAAAGTCACGTAGGTAGAAAAAATAAAACAATTATATATCACTACGTTTCGATCGCAACACAAGCGTTCTTCCTCAGGTGGAAAAAATGTAAGCCAGCGGTGGATCTGCTGAAGCAGCTGGTGCATGGGTGACTACCTAAAGAATCAAAGAGTATGATCCCGACACTGCTGTGTATTTGGAGTTGGTGGCGTCTCTCTCCCGGTGGTCGCGTGGATTTTTCGTAAGGCTCTGGCTTTTCCCTGCACATTTATTTAAGAGTCCGACATCACACGTTTAGAGTATTTGGCTGTTCTACGTCGACACTGTGATGAGCCACTTTGTTGTGCCATCATTTGTGGCCAGGTTGCGTCTGAAAAAAAGAGCTACATAGCTCGGTGGGCCTTACCTGGTAAACATTTTTTTTTATTATAGCTTGAGAGTTTTATCTTCAACGGGAAAGAAGTCATGTAGGTAGAAAAATCTTTTTTAAAAAACCCATAGTAAAAACTGCCGAGGTCACATATATATGACCTCGTGCCAGGTCAGATTTCTCGCCTACATTATTTGTTTCCCTTCTACGTGACTTTACCGAAAGAACCAAGAATATACTTCAGCAGTTTTTGTCTTGCTGTGGTTGTCCCACGTGATGACGATTGCTTGTGTTGCAATTGAAACGTCATATATTTTTCTACCTACGTGACTTCAACCGAAAGAATCAAAGAGTATGGATTCCTGCAGTCACGAAATCTTCAAATCAAGATTGAGGGGAAGAAGTCTTCTGTAATATCCTGCCAACGCAAATGGGGGCGGGGGGGGGTGTTCAGCTGCACAAGGGGACACAGAGGATGGAGCCGTCACTGACGGCGGACGTAGTCGTGGAGACTTATTGGGTGAGTCGTCACCCGCGCTCGCCCCCCCCCCCTCCCCGGGCCAAGTTGAGTTCGCTCGTCGCGAGGTGAAGATTTTGACGTCGAGCATGAAGTGTGGCGATTCAGCACAGCCAGTGGGGGAGCGAGCACAGACTTCGATGAGCATTTCGGAAGCTTTTTCAGATGTTGTGAAAACGTCGCTCGCCGTGCAGCAGGGTAATTTATAAACTTCCCCTGTACATTAAGCAGTTCCCATCACTCATATACTTCCATTCCTCTCACGATAGTATGGTCACACGAATCACGCGATTTAGCGGAGGCTTGTGTGGACTAATGAGTTTACAAACAATGTTTATTGCACAAAAGCACCGCTTTGTGTGGAAGTAATATTTACATGATAAATAATCCTTACACATCATGGAATTAATATAAATTGAGACCAAGGCCCATGCTGTATCGGGCAGCTCCACTCCATGACGGTCCAGAGCCAGGGACCTCACCAAATCCAGCAGTCGGTCTCGATACAACACAAAAACACGTGTTTAGGGAATGGCCAGTTGCCCTCAGTATTTCCTTTTCGCACTTTGTCAATCCACCGCTGGATGAAGGCGACCCCACGTCACGTGGGCAATAGAGCCTTTCGGACTGCACCTGCTGACACGCCTCTCTTGCCACTTCTTGAGCGGTGGAGATGCGGTGTGACTACACGGTTGGCCTTTGCCGGGGTCTGCCACTTGGGCCGGATGCCTTCCTCATCACGGCGATGCCGAGCTTCTTGCGGGGAGCAGCTTGTGGGCCCTTGCGGGTGCCCAAGGGGGTCTCTCCATCTCGACGGTGAAGGGAGACACCGGGGCCTCGGTGAGAGCGCATGAGGGACTCTGGTGCCAGTAGCACGGGGATGGAAGACTCCCGGTCCACGAGTGCGCGGATGGAAGACCCCCAGGGCTACTCAGGGAGGAGATTGGCGTGGGGCCGGCTTGGGCCAGCCCCGGGTCCCGCACGGCTCCAGCTCTCGTTCGCCGTCAGGGAAGCACTTCATGAGTTCCCGAGTCTGGGTAAGAACACGGAGGTGGTGCGGTGATGATGGAGTTGGCCATCAGCGCTGGACCCAATCCGTCAGTGCCGTTCATCATCGGTCATTCATCGTCGACCTTCTACAGTCGTTCGGATCAATTGTAATGAGAGAACGAGGAGCACGTTAGACGGGGGGACGTGTGCTTCCCAGAGACATCGACATGACGGCTCAATAGAGTGGGTTTGGGAAAGACACGTGTCTGCAAGGGCATGGTGTGACTGCTGTGATTGTATATGAATTCAATTGAGAGCGATTCAACTCTCAATTTTCATTCAATCATGGTCGGTATTTAAATCGTCGCTTTTCAAGCGCACTCCATCATCATTACCAACCGATACAAAAAAAGCATTTGATGAATACATTCTGTTAATCAGTAAAAAAAAAATTACACTCGTGAATAGTGAATCCATTTAATAACCATAACATCATTTTGAAATCACGTTTCGCGTTATCACGATCGCTAACAGCTGGCGAAGAGAGAGCAGTGCCGCTCGACCGCGAGTGCCGCCGCCGCCGCTGCTGCTGCCGCCTCGGTGAGGCTCGTGGAGGGCCGAGGACTCCGCTGAGTTCACGGCCGCTGGGCACAGCGAGTGTGGATTGCGAGCCCCTGGGTAGAACAATGCGGGAGTAGAGAGCCCACTGGCTTTAAGAGCCTCCTGGTAGAAGGAGGGGTGGGGGGTGTTACAGCCCCCTGGTTGAACTGGAGGTGAGGAATGATGATGGTGGTGCTGGTGGTTGCTTATGCCCCCACTGAAGATGAACATCGGTGGAGGGATGCAGGCAAGGCCGATGAGTCAGATAGCTTTTATGATCTCTTGTGACGGGTGCGAGCTAAAGTGGCCCCTCGAAATAGTCATCCTGCTGGGTGACTAATGCATGAGTGGGTCATGATGTTGGCACCAGGGTTGGGGTGGTTGAAAGGTATGGGCCAGATCAATTCAATAACAGTAGGAGGCTGCTAGACTTCCGTGCAGCCCATGGGCTTGTAATTACCAACACGCTGTTCCGGCATCGGCGCACTCCGCACATCATGGATGCACGGCGAGTCCAAGCAAGAACATCTGCTGGACTATATAGTGAATGAACAGCGGATACGGGCCCATGTCCTTGACACCAGGACCTACCGTGGAGCTGATCTACCCAATGACCATCGACTTGTTATCTGTAAGATGCACCTGCCATTCTTCCACTCCGGTGGTGGTTGTCCATCTAGGACCCCATTTAAACCCACAGTGGCATGGTCTCATAGCTGATGAAAGCTGCAAGCGAGAATTTCATCATTGCATGCAGCTGGGGTTGGCATCGTCCCCTCAATTCCTGATGCCGAGGGGATATGGGCGAGGTTTAGGACTGTGGCTCATGCAGCTGCAATGGCTGCATTGGGTACGTGGTCTAAAGCTCCCCAGAGACCCTAGCTGACAGAGGAGGTGTTCCGGCTAGCTGAGAAAAAGCGGCAGGCCCACCTCCACCATCTACAGCATCCCACGTCGTAGAATGAGAAGACTTACCACGAGAATCAGTGGTGGTCGCGCGTTGCTGAGAAGATGAAATCTGTCTCAGTATCCCGCTATCACAAATCACTCTTTAATTCCATCAGAAAAATAAATTAAACTACTGTACCTATCAGCATCCTTCGGGTAAAGAAAGGTGATCCTATCTCCAACCCGCAGGAACAGGTTTGCACGTTTACTGAGCATTTTTGTGAGCTCTTGGGGGAGGGGAAATCCCTCAGCCCAGAAAACATCATGGGACAAAGTGGGAGTGACCCTACTGAGGCGACGGTGCCTCAAATATTGGAATAAGTAATCACCCCCTATGGGTGGCTGGCTAAAGTGCCGTCTATTAAGGAAGTACGGAAGGCGATTCAGACTCTGAGACCAGGAAAGGTACCGGGCAGAGATGATTTTCAAGCGAAATGCTGAGGGACGGTGGCGTTTGTGCACAGACTACCCTACATGACATCATAACATCAGTCTGGAACACTGGACGGGTTCCACAGGATTGGAACAACTACAGGGGCATCTCACTCCTTAGTGTGTCGGGAAAGGTCCTGGCAAAAATTATTCAACATCGCCTTCCCAGGCACGCTGAAGAGAGGCTTGCCTCAGGCCCAATGTGGTTTCAGGCTAAGGCGGTCCTGCATAAACGCCATATTTTCTGTCCGTCTGCTACAGCAGAGGTGTAGGGAATTCTAACAGGACTTATATCTCTGCCTTATTAACTTGGTCAAGGCCTATGATTCCATCAATAGGCCTGGGCTCTGGGTTGCTCTTTGTACTTTCGGGGGCCCTGGCTCTGCTCACAATTCATTAAGGACCATCATGATGGTGGGCAGGCCCGGGTACAGCTACTTGGCCTGGAGTTAGAGCCATTCTCTGTTCGCCTTGGGGTGCGACAGGGATGTCCTCTGGTGCCTACATTATTTAACAGCTTTTTAACCCCGTAGTTTGAGAAGCCGTCCTTTGATGTACCGGTGGAATTTCCATCTGGTACAGATACAATTAGAGGCTGATCGATGCCCGGTTGCGATCGAGGGATTGCTCCCTAATGGTCAACCACGTTATGTATGCTGATGATCTGATGATTGCTGCTCACTCAGATAAGGAGTTGGAGGCGCTGCTGCTGAACCTGGAGTGTGCCACTAAGAGGTGGGGCCTTACCATCAGCCCCTCCAAAACTAAGCACCTGCCTGTGTATGTTGTGTCATCAACCCCCTCAACTCACCATTGGTGGGCAGTTGTGGAGAGAGTGGAGAGGTTTCCGTACCTGGTCAGTGTGCTTATGACCAGCTCTGGTTTGACAGCAGATGTCTCACTCCAAATCAGTCGAACGACATATTTTCATCAGCTGCTTAACGCTGTATGAAAGCTGCCTGGTCTGTCTCTCCACACGAAGCTTCGGGTCTTCTCGGCTAGTCATACCCTCCCTTCTCTATCCTTGCGAAACGTGGACTCCCCTAATGGAACATCTTCACCGGTTAGAAACATTCAGGCTGGCCTGCCTACGATCCATCCTGGGATTCACCAGGCTGGATTGTGTGAGGAGATCACAAATCCTTGAAAGATCTGGACACAGTCCCATCGGTGAGCTCCGTCAGCAGGAGAGACTGCATTGACTGGGTCATGTAGCCCACATGCCCAGTCACCGATACTCAAACAGCTTTTGTTCAGCCGGATAGAGGGGGCTAAACTGGCACGACACGGGCTAGAGAAGAAATTGAATGATGTGGTACGAGAGGATTTGGAACTGAGTGGACTTGCCAATGACTGGTAAAAGCGGTGCCAAGATCGGATGCTACTGGGCAGTTGGAGGCAGTCGCCCTACAGCAACAACAACGAGCGGAGCGCCGGGCGGATAAAACAACAATTTGGTACAGTAGCGGCCAGTCATCTCAGTCAGTCAACCCATGGCACTTGGGTCTGTCCCGTGACCTGCCAGTGTGCGTTCAACACTTCGTGTGGCCTTAACGTGAACATAGCCTGGCACGAGCGCCCTCGCTACGTCACTGCCACATAGCGGTGACTGGCTGTTGTTGTGTGTGAAAGTGAGCGTGTGTGTGTGTGTTCATGCGCGTGGGGAGCGGTGGTGCAGCGGTTAGCGCTATGCCGCGCGACGAACCGGGCCACCCGAGTTCGAGTCCCGCTCGGGACCCAACATAGGTGACGCTTATCTGAATTGGTCTCCCCTAGGTCGACTCAGCCGCAAAAATGAGTACCTGGCGCGGTGTGTAGTAAACATCGCCACTGGGGAGACAAAGGCGGCCGGTAGTGCGGAGCGGTGTAGACAACTAGCGAGCTGTGAAGAGGAGAGGGCAGCGGTGGAGCAGCAGAGGTCTCTCCGTGCTTTGGGGGAAGCCGTCATCCGGCAGCGGCTTGATCGTAGGCGTCGACTACTTCGGTGTGCCGGTGTCTAACGCGCAAGGGAAGGCAGGGCACCCAGAGAAACCCCCGGGCACGCGTATATGTTGAACTTCTTTCGCACCGTACGTTCAAGTGATCTGCTTGTTGTTCGCCGTGTTTAGTTTGTTGTTATTTTGCCCCCCCACCCCACCCCCCGCCACGTGCAGTCCCGGGCACGTGGGCAGCCAAACGCGCTGATCGGAGGTGCCGCGTTCCAGGGCAGCCGTGCGGAACGCGCACACAACAACAAGACGAAAAAGAAGAAGCGCGCACGGCGAGGGCTGAACGAGCACCCGGTAAATGTTATTGGGTCTCGATTTAAAGCTTTCGTGGACTGCAATGATTCATCTTCTTTGGTTCTTTCGGTAAAGTCACGTAGAATGAGAATAAAATAATAAATCGATAAAATAAAATAACACAACGTCGTGAGAATATTATTGTGTTATTTTATTTTATCAATTTAATATTTTGTTCTCATTCTACGTGACTTTACCGAAAGAACCAAAGAAGATGTTATTGGGTCGTTGGGTAAAGTCACGTGGATAGGTTCAAAGAAGAGAAATTTTTTTTTAATAACAACAGAAAACTACGACGTTTCGATCGCAAACAAAAGCCCCCCTTTTTTCCTTTTTTTTCCTGAAGACGACCGCTTGCGTTGCGATCGAAACGTCGTCGCTTTCTGTTGTTATTTTTTTATTTTCTTTGAACCTATCCACGTGACTTTTACCGTAAGACCCAAGAATATTAATTGCTGCGTTCACGAAAGCTTCAAGCCAAGACTTGACCCCGTTAATCCCGAACGGATCGCCGCCTGCCTTCTGAAGCTCACTCCGCTCGCACCGCGGGTGAGCGTCTTCCCCGTCTCTGTGTGATCCACCAACCCCTCCTCCTCTTCCTCCGTGTCGCGGTGGTTCACAGTTGCCCAACGCGAGGTGGCGCTCTGAGCACGCAGCACCACGCTCGGCTGATCGCAATCCCAATGAGCCCGGTAGGGCGTTGACTGTTGTGTTAGCCGACTCTCTGTGTTGTATTGCATTGTGTTTCTAAGTTTACTAGGTTTACATTTCGTACCTGATGATGATTGCTTGTGTTGCAATCGAAACGTCGTATGCTATTATCTAATTTTTATTATTTTCTTTCTACCTGACTTTACCGAAAGATCACGACGTTTCGGCCACAACACAAGCGGCCTTCATCAGGTGAAGGGACGAGACTGTCTGGAGGACAGCGCTGGAGTGAGAGAAGCCACGCTTAGATCACGACCTTTAAGCTGTGTGAGAAGAAAAACACCAAGCGCCTTGACAAAGGAATTAGCATATAATTTAGCATTGAAATGGCTGTACGTGCCGGTGGACTTGGTGTACGTGCCGGTGGACTTGCCGTTTGGCGCGGGGGGGGGGAAACTCCCCCTCCCCCCCCGCGCCAAACGGCACGTACACCACCTCTTTCCAAAAATCCGCCAATCAAATGGTAATTTTTATGCTAATTTCTTTGTCAGAACACCTTGTTTGCTCGCACACAGTTTAAAGGTCCGCTGTCTGAGCGTGGTTGTGTTTCGCTAAATTCTCCTGTTTGATTTGTACTAGGTGCCTCGGTGAATGTATATGCTCTGACTTTAACATAGCTATTTCTGTGACCAGTTACAAGCTAATCACTCAGCTATTTCAATGCTAAATTCTATGCTAATTCCTTTGTCAAGGGGTACCTCTGCGGATGTGTATACTTTAACTTAGCTATTTCAATTAGCCATTTCAATGCTAAATTATATGCTAATTCCTTTGTCAAGGCGCGTGGTCTTTTTCTTCTCACACAGCTTAAAGGTCGTGATCTAAGCCTGGCTTCTCTCACTCCAGCGCTGTCCTCCAGACAGTCTCGTCCTCTCACCTGATGAAGGCCGCTTGTGTTGTGGCCGCAACGTCGTGATTTTTGTTATTTTATTTTCACCTACGTGACTTTACCCAATAGAACCAAAGAGTATGGATCCTAGCAGTCACGAAAGCTTCAAATCTAGAATTTACCGAAAGAACCAACGAGAGATTTGCAATCCCACCCACCACCGGTGGTGACTTCGATCCGCACGCGTTGTTGATGTTGATCGATTTAGCTATCGATTCTTAGGCTGACGTATACTTGACGGCACAGACCAAGGGGGTCTCATTGAGTGGTTCTCAACCGGGAGGGGGGGGGGGTCACGCGGACCCCTGGGGGTGGGGGGGTGGTACCTGTCAACCCCTTATCAGTGCCCTACCTTATCATAGACCAATTCACACCGTATTGGTGTCTCCGTTATAAATCTCAACGTTCATCCTATACACGACACCAGTGGTGGGGAACCTTCTTTCTGCCAAGGGCCATTTGGATATTTATATAACATCATTCGCGGGCCATACAACATTATCAACTTAACAATTAGCCCGTTATATTTGCTCAAACATTTAATTAACGCACCCCTGATGTGATGGCTGGTACTGCTTCTCTTTGGCGAGGTGTGTGGTGATGTTAGCTGGTATTGATGATGTTAGCTGGTATTGATGATGTTAGCTGGTATTGATGATGTTAGCTGGTATTGATGATGTTAGCCGGTATTGATGATGTTAGCTGGTGTTGATGATGTTAGCTGGTATTGATGATGTTAGCTGGTATTGGTGATGTTAGCTGGTATTGATGATGTTAGCTGGTATTGATGATGTTAGCTGGTATTGATGATGTTAGCTGGTATCGATGATGTTAGCTGGTGTCGATGATGTTAGCTGGTATTGATGATGTTAGCTGGTATTGATGATGTTAGCTGGTGTTGATGATGTTAGCTGGTATTGATGATGTTAGCTGGTGTTGATGATGTTAGCTGGTATTGATGATGTTAGCTGGTATTGATGATGTTAGCTGGTATTGATGATGTTAGCTGGTATTGATGATGTTAGCTGGTATTGGTGATGTTAGCTGGTATTGATGATGTTAGCTGGTATTGATGATGATGTTAGCCGGTATTGATGATGTTAGCTGGTATTGATGATGTTAGCTGGTATTGGTGATGTTAGCTGGTATTGATGATGTTAGCTGGTATTGATGATGTTAGCTGGTATCGATGATGTTAGCTGGTATTGATGATGTTAGCTGGTATTGATGATGTTAGCTGGTGTTGATGATGTTAGCTGGTATTGATGATGTTAGCTGGTGTTGATGATGTTAGCTGGTATTGATGATGTTAGCTGGTATTGATGATGTTAGCTGGTATTGATGATGTTAGCTGGTATTGATGATGTTAGCTGGTATTGATGATGTTAGCTGGTATTGATGATGTTAGCTGGTATTGATGATGTTAGCTGGTATTGATGATGTTAGCTGGTATTGATGATGTTAGCTGGTGTTGATGATGTTAGCTGGTATTGATGATGTTAGCTGGTATTGGTGATGTTAGCTGGTATTGATGATGTTAGCTGGTATTGATGATGTTAGCTGGTATTGATGATGTTAGCTGTTATTGATGATGTTAGCTGGTATTGATGATGTTAGCTGGTATTGATGATGTTAGCTGGTATTGATGATGTTAGCTGGTATTGATGATGATGTTAGCCGGTATTGATGATGTTAGCTGGTATTGATGATGTTAGCTGGTATTGGTGATGTTAGCTGGTATTGATGATGTTAGCTGGTATTGATGATGTTAGCTGGTATTGATGATGTTAGCTGGTATTGGTGATGTTAGCCGGTATTGATGATGTTAGCTGGTATTGGTGATGTTAGCCGGTATTGGTGATGTTAGCTGGTATTGATGATGTTAGTTGGTATTGATGATGTTAGCTGGTATTGATGATGTTAGCTGGTATTGATGATGTTAGCTGGTATTGATGATGTTAGCTGGTATTGATGATGTTAGCTGGTATTGATGATGTTAGTTGGTATCGATGATGTTAGCTGGTATCGATGATGTTAGCTGGTATTGGTGATGTTAGCTGGTATTGATGATGTTAGCTGGTATTGATGATGTTAGCTGGTATTGGTGATGTTAGCTGGTATCGATGATGTTAGCTGGTATTGATGATGTTAGCCGGTATCGATGATGTTAGCTGGTATTGATGATGTTAGCTGGTGTGTGATGTTAGCTGGTATTGATGATGTTAGCTGGTATTGATGATGTTAGCTGGTATTGATGATGTTAGCCGGTATCGATGATGTTAGCTGGTATTGATGATGTTAGCTGGTATTGATGATGTTAGCTGGTATTGATGATGTTAGCTGGTATTGATGTTAGCTGGTATTGATGATGTTAGCTGGTATTGATGATGTTAGCTGGTATTGATGATGTTAGCTGGTATTGATGTTAGCTGGTATTGATGATGTTAGCTGGTATTGATGATGTTAGCTGGTATTGATGATGTTAGCTGGTATTGATGATGTTAGCTGGTATTGATGATGTTAGCTGGTATTGATGATGTTAGCTGGTATTGATGATGTTAGCTGGTATTGATGATGTTAGCTGGTATTGATGATGTTAGCTGGTATTGATGATGTTAGCTGGTATTGATTATGTTAGCTGGTATTGATGATGTTAGCTGGTATTGATGATGTTAGCTGGTATTGATGATGTTAGCTGGTATTGATGATGTTAGCTGGTGTTGATGATGTTAGCTGGTATTGATGATGTTAGCTGGTATTGGTGATGTTAGCTGGTATTGATGATGTTAGCCGGTATTGATGATGTTAGCTGGTATTGATGATGTTAGCTGGTATTGATGATGTTAGCTGGTATTGATGATGTTAGCTGGTATTGATGATGTTAGCTGGTATTGATGATGTTAGCTGGTATTGATGATGTTAGCTGGTATTGATGATGATGTTAGCTGGTATTGATGATGTTAGCTGGTATTGGTGATGTTAGCTGGTATTGATGATGTTAGCTGGTATTGATGATGTTAGCTGGTATTGATGATGTTAGCTGGTATTGGTGATGTTAGCCGGTATTGATGATGTTAGCTGGTATTGGTGATGTTAGCCGGTATTGGTGATGTTAGCTGGTATTGATGATGTTAGTTGGTATTGATGATGTTAGCTGGTATTGATGATGTTAGCTGGTATTGATGATGTTAGCTGGTATTGATGATGTTAGCTGGTATTGATGATGTTAGCTGGTATTGATGATGTTAGCTGGTATTGATGATGTTAGTTGGTATCGATGATGTTAGCTGGTATCGATGATGTTAGCTGGTATTGGTGATGTTAGCTGGTATTGATGATGTTAGCTGGTATTGATGATGTTAGCTGGTATTGGTGATGTTAGCTGGTATCGATGATGTTAGCTGGTATTGATGATGTTAGCCGGTATCGATGATGTTAGCTGGTATTGATGATGTTAGCTTGTGTGTGATGTTAGCTGGTATTGATGATGTTAGCTGGTATTGATGATGTTAGCTGGTATTGATGATGTTAGCCGGTATCGATGATGTTAGCTGGTATTGATGATGTTAGCTGGTATTGATGATGTTAGCTGGTATTGATGATGTTAGCTGGTATTGATGTTAGCTGGTATTGATGATGTTAGCTGGTATTGATGATGTTAGCTGGTATTGATGATGTTAGCTGGTATTGATGATGTTAGCTGGTATTGATGTTAGCTGGTATTGATGATGTTAGCTGGTATTGATGATGTTAGCTGGTATTGATGATGTTAGCTGGTAGTGATGATGTTAGCTGGTATTGATGATGTTAGCTGGTATTGATGATGTTAGCTGGTAGTGATGATGTTAGCTGGTATTGATGATGTTAGCTGGTATTGATGATGTTAGCTGGTATTGATGATGTTAGCTGGTATTGATGATGTTAGCTGGTATTGATGATGTTAGCTGGTATTGATGATGTTAGCTAGTATTGATGATGTTAGCCGGTATCGATGATGTTAGCTGGTATTGATGATGTTAGCTAGTATTGATGATGTTAGCTAGTATTGATGATGTTAGCCGGTATTGATGATGTTAGCCGGTATTGATGATGTTAGCCGGTATTGATGATGTTAGCTGGTATTGATGATGTTAGCCGGTATCGATTATGTTAGCTGGTATTGATGATGTTAGCTGGTATCGATGATGTTAGCTGGTATTGATGATGTTAGCCGGTATTGATGATGTTAGCTGGTATTTATGATGTTAGCTGGTATTGATGATGTTAGCTGGTATTGATGATGTTAGCTGGTGTGTGATGTTAGCTGGTATTGATGATGTTAGCTGGTATTGATGATGTTAGCCGGTATTGATGATTGTTAGCTGGTATTGATGATGTTAGCTGGTATTGATGATGTTAGCCGGTATTGATGATTGTTAGCTGGTATTGATGATGTTAGCTGGTATTGATGATGTTAGCTGGTATTGATGATGTTAGCCGGTATTGATGATGTTAGCTGGTATTGATGATGTTAGCTGGTGTGTGATGTTAGCTGGTATTGATGATGTTAGCTGGTATTGATGATGTTAGCTGGTATTGATGATGTTAGCTTGGTGTTGATGATGTTAGCTGGTATTGATGATGTTAGCTGGTATTGATGATGTTAGCTGGTATTGATGATGTTAGCCGGTATTGATGATGTTAGCTGGTATTGATGATGTTAGCTGGTATTGATGATGTTAGCCGGTATTGGTGATGTTAGCCGGTATTGGTGATGTTAGCCGGTATTGATGATGTTAGCTGGTATTGATGATGTTAGCCGGTATTGATGATGTTAGCTGGTATCGATGATGTTAGCTGGTATTGATGATGTTAGCTGGTAGTGATGATGTTAGCTGGTATTGATGATGTTAGCTGGTATCGATGATGTTAGCTGGTATTGATGATGTTAGCCGGTATCGATGATGTTAGCTGGTATTGATGATGTTAGCCGGTATCGATGATGTTAGCTGGTATTGATGATGTTAGCCGGTATCGATGATGTTAGCTGGTATTGATGATGTTAGCTGGTGTTGATGATGTTAGCCGGTATCGATGATGTTAGCTGGTATTGATGATGTTAGCCGGTATCGATGATGTTAGCTGGTATTGATGATGTTAGCTGGTATTGATGATGTTAGCCGGTATCGATGATGTTAGCTGGTATTGATGATGTTAGCCGGTATCGATGATGTTAGCTGGTATTGATGATGTTAGCTGGTAGTGATGATGTTAGCTGGTATTGATGATGTTAGCTGGTATCGATGATGTTAGCTGGTATTGATGATGTTAGCCGGTATCGATGATGTTAGCTGGTATTGATGATGTTAGCCGGTATCGATGATGTTAGCTGGTATTGATGATGTTAGCCGGTATCGATGATGTTAGCTGGTATTGATGATGTTAGCTGGTGTTGATGATGTTAGCCGGTATCGATGATGTTAGCTGGTATTGATGATGTTAGCCGGTATCGATGATGTTAGCTGGTATTGATGATGTTAGCTGGTATTGATGATGTTAGCCGGTATCGATGATGTTAGCTGGTATTGATGATGTTAGCCGGTATCGATGATGTTAGCTGGTATTGATGATGTTAGCCGGTATCGATGATGTTAGCTGGTATTGATGATGTTAGCCGGTATCGATGATGTTAGCTGGTATTGATGATGTTAGCTGGTGTTGATGATGTTAGCCGGTATCGATGATGTTAGCTGGTATTGATGATGTTAGCCGGTATCGATGATGTTAGCTGGTATTGATGATGTTAGCCGGTATCGATGATGTTAGCTGGTATTGATGATCTTGCTACTCGCAACTGCTTGTCCAGGTTTGCTCTCCTAGATTTATTGAATTTCGAGTCCCGCCTGCGGTTGCCTTGGCATGGCCAGAGACCAAATGATTTCGCGGGCCTCATACGGCCCCCGGCCCAGACGTTCCCCACCCCTGCACTACACTATACACTACACACGCCACTAATCACTACACTATACACGACACTATATACTACACGACTACACACTACACTACTACATACCTGTCCACCCCTTATCAGTGCCCTGTCTTATTACTGACCAATTCAGACCTTATTGGTCACCCCGTGCCCCTTATAAATCTCAACGTTCATCCTACAAAGTCCCATCACAAGGGAGAAACACAAACAAATAGACACACACAAAAATGTGTACCCGTATTGAAACGGCTGTACGCCTTATGGACGTGGAAACTCAATTTCCCTGTACAATAATACTGGGTAAAACCGTATGTCTTGGTAGGTATGGGGTTACGTGGCAATGCCCCGGGGGGGTACCTTTGGTGATTTATCAACGTGTGACATTATACCGCACGTGAGAGTCACTGGTGAATTCTCACGTTGTATGAATCTGCCAATATAAAGTAACTACAATACAAATATTAATCAATGTGGTAACCCAGATCGATATAACATAACTTCACGCGTGCGGAGCGTTTGTTTCGTTTTTGTATTATTCGCTTCCAGTTAGTAACTTACAAAGTTGGTAACTATGTAACTAGGATCCCAGTTAGTTACTAACAAGTTAGTAAGTTAGTAATTGGGATCCTAAACTAGTTACTAAGTGAGTAACTTAAAGTTAGTAACTAAGATAATACTTACTGTGTTAGTTAGTTAGTTACTAATTTAATAACTAACTACCTTTGTTAGTAACTAACTAGTTAATTAGTAACTAAGTTAGTAACTGAGATCCCAAGCTAGTTAGTTAGTAACTAAGTTAGTAAATGGGATTCTTGTATGAAATGCGCCTTAAAAATGTACATTATTATTAAATTTTTATTTAAAGCTTTCGTGACTGCAGGGATTCATATTCTTGGTTCTTTCGGTAAAGTCAACTAGAAGGGAAACAATAAAATAATAAAAATATAAAACAATAACATTCTCACGACGTTTCGACTGCAACACAAGCAATCGTCATCAGGTGTGGAAACCACAGCATGAAAATTTGATAATTTTATTGTTTTATATTTTTCTTATTTTATTGTTTCCCTTCTACGTGACTTTACCGAAAGAACCAAGAATATTATTATTAGTTAAGGGATACCTCACAAAATGGACCGTCAGATAAGATACTGGCGATCATTATTCGCCTGATGACGGACGCTTGTGTCGCGCCCGAAACGTCGTGATTTGAAAAAAACAAAAAATTTAATTTTCTTTACCAACGTGACTTTACCGAAAGAATCAAGAGTATGGATCCTTGCAGTCACGAAAACGTCAAATCTAGAATATTCGTACATGTATTTACCAGAACCACGTTGGCTCAGGCAAGGGGTGGGGGGGGCTACTTCGGTTGCTACAACAAAAACAACTCCACAAGGAGGGTGACGGCAGAACCGCTGGGCCGATTGAACGGTAACCCGGTGACCGCGTTGTGTCACCGGTTACCGGTTTCGAAAGTCAAGCCCCCGTAAACTGATGCCATAGACTCTGAACTAACCCCCCCCCCTTTGCTGCGTGGACAGAGGTGGGGGCAGGGTGGGCAGGGAGCGGTGGCGCAGCGGTTAGCGCGCTGTGCTACGAACCCAGCGACCCGAGTTCGATTCCCGCTCACGGTCAACACCGGTGACGATTTTCTGAACCGGTCCTGGGCCTCCCCGATGTCGACAAATCCCCCCCCGCTGTGTAGCCTGTAACAGACTGTAGGGGCAAGCGCTGTTAGCAAGCAGCAGGACCGATGAAGGCCGGCACGGCACACGAGGGGGTGGGTGGCCAGCACCACCCCCGGCCGCCTTTGTCTCCCCATTCTCTCAGTGACACTGATGCGGCCTGGAGACGGAAACAAACCAAACAACAAATATAACCACATATAATAGTTGACGTTTCAGGAAATGAACCTTCTTGAAAACACACACACGAGTGCCCGAAACGTCACTTAGTGCATATATCTCCCTTTGAATCCCACACACAGAGGTGTTATTGACGATTCTGTTGAGTTTGTGTTGTTAGTTGTGCTTGTGGACTGCAAAATACAACGATCCCCAGTTCGAGCCTTTAACAGGCTGTTGCGGCAAGTGCCGGGCCACCTTTGTCTCCCCAGTGGCGATGTTTACACACTGCACCAGGTACTCATTTGAGGCTGAGTCGACCTAGGAGGGGCCCATGGACCGATTCAAATAATCACCACCGTTATTTAGTTGAGAGCAGGTGCCGCGGTGGTGAGATGTTAACTCCATCGCCTGATGTTAACTCCATCGCCTGGTACGCAGAAGGTCTTGGGTTCAATTCCGACCAAGACGCCTGCTGTTTATTTGGAGTTTGCGGTGTCTCTTTTCGCCGTGGTCGCGTGGATTTTTCTCCCAGGGGGCCTCCGGGTTTTCCCCTCCACGTTTAGAATAAACATCACGCGTTTAGAGTCCTTGGCTACTGCTATGCATTTCCACTTGATAGGCCACTTCGTTTGGGTTATCATTTGTGGCCAGGTAAAATAAAATAATAATAAAATAGTTAAGTTTTGTAAAATAAAAAAATAGTTCAGTTTGACTCGGGTCACCAGGTTCGTAGCGCAGTGCGTCAACCACTGCGCCACCGCTCCTTCTAACACACATTGAACTATTTCATAGAATCGCGTACGGTAATTGAATCGAGAGAAACGAATAGTGTGTTGTTGTTCACAGCTCAAATCCTTTATAGGGCGAGGAGGTATGGTAGCAGGCAACCACCATGAACGACACGTCGGTCTAATTTACATTCCCTTTATCAATCCAGAATCCGAATATTGATTTACACTGCACTGGAGGAATCCGATGAGCTATGAAGCTCTTTTTCACAGATGTCCTACATGGGGCGGGTAAGAACGTTACAACAACAAACACTTCAATAAGACGATGGTAGTGGAAAGAAAAGTAAACAAATCGCCCAAACATACAGAAATAAAACTAAACCATCCCCCATCCTACCAGACAAAACCCACTGAGGTATTAACTTGTCTTTTTTTAAAGCGACCTGGCCACAAACGATAGCTCAACAAAGTGGCCTTATCATTTTGACATTTATAGCGGCAAAATTATCTAAATAGCCCAACAGAAAACGAATCTCAGCCACTGCTGGGGCTGTTAGCCCACGCACTTGGCCATCCCACGTTGGCTGCAGCGGGGGAGCTGGGGAGCGGTGGCGCAGCGGTTAGCGCTACGCTGCGCTACGAACCCGGCGACCCGAGTTCGATTCCCGCTCACGGCCAACACCCAGTGACGATGATCTGAACCGGTCCTGGGCCTCCCTTAGGTCGACTCAGCCTCAAAAATAAGTACATGGTGCGGTGTGTAAACATCGCCACTGGGGAGACAAAGGCGGTCGGGCGTGGTGCTGGCCACCCACGCCCCTCGTGTGTGCCGTTCCGGCCTTCATAGGTGCTCGCTAACAGCACTTGCCCCTAGAGTCTGGCACTCCGTCGACCGGTTCAGATGTCCGGTGTTGGAAGTCGGTGTCTCTCTGGGCTCGGCGTGCAGTGCCGATATCCTCGCACCGGCTCTTATCTTTATTGGCTAACCGTCGGACAAATACGGTGGTCACCGCACCGCGCTATCAGGTGCGCTTGTGCGGCCGTCTGGAAAGCTCTTCCTTCCGATGTTAGGAAAGCCACTGAGCCGGGCACTTTTAAGTAATTTCGATTGAACACTCATTTACTTTATAACTGTTTGTTGTTGTTGTTGTTGACATGTTTTGTTTGTTGTTCCCGTACTCTCACCTCCGATTAGCGCGGTTGGCTACGTACGGTGCGAAAGAAGTTCAACATACGTACGTACTCCACCATACACTACAGTAGTGTAGTGACTATACGCTACACTACTATACGCTACACTACTATACACTACACCACTATACACTACACTACTATACACTACACTATACACTACTATACACTTTACACTACACTATACACTACACTACTATACACTACACTACTATATGCTACACTACTATACACTACACTACTATATACTACACTACTATACTATACACTACACTAGACACTACTATACACTATACACTACACTATACACTACACTACTATACGCTACACTACTATACGCTACACTACTATACACTATACTACTATACACTACACTACTATACGCTACACTACTATACACTACACTACTATACACTACACTACTATACACTACACTACTATACACTACACTATCCACTACACTACTATACACTACACTACTATATACTACACTACTATACACTACACTATACACTACTATACACTCCCTTTAAGAGTGTGATCCTAATCTCAGCTCGTTACCTGTATAAAAGACACCTGGGAGCCAGAAATCTTTCTGATTGAGAGGGGGTCAAATACTTATTTCCCTCATTAAAATGCAAATCAATTTATAACATTTTTGACATGCGTTTTTCTGGATTTTTTTGTTGTTAGTCTGTCTCTCACTGTTCAAATAAACCTACCATTAAAATTATAGACTGATCATTTCTTTGTCAGTGGGCAAACGTACAAAATTCAGCAGGGGATCAAATACTTTTTTTCCCTAACTGTATGTGTTGTGGTTTTTATTTCACGTACTGTTTGAAATGTATTTACGGTGTGAAATTGCCATAAATAAGCGTACGAACAGACAAAAATATATATAAACATCATACCGTGAAGAAGTTCGCGCATTTACTGGACCGTACTTACCAAGTTTACCACTCCAAATCTCGACGGCTCTGTGACGTTGCCGGCGACGCATTACACCCCGCGTGCCATCGACCGAACGCGACATTCAACGCCGCATTCAAGCACGTGGTGCCGACCAACGGAACCGTGTCACACACTGCCTCTGGAGCGAACTTCGCCGGATCGGCCCCCGCAAAAACCCGACGTGTTAACTCGACAAATCGATGATCCTCTGTTACGACTTACGGGGCCCGAGTCTGACCGACCACGATCGTGCAGGAGACGGTTCACTGTGCAAGCCTGCCCAGAGGGTGGCTCCCGAGAGACGCGGTCATCCTCCGAGTGTGTGAGTGAGCTCGCCGGGTAGGATGGCTGGGGGTGGCTGTGTGTTCGGTGCATGATTTTGAGAAGCTTTCCCCCCCCAAAAAACGTTATCCCCCTCCGCGTTTTTATGAAGGGCGCGCTCCGAGCGTTTGCTTATTGAGATTGCTGGATGTGGCTACTGCTTCATGCGTTTGCGCTCACGTGGTGCGCTGCTTCGTTGAGCTACCATCTGTGGCCAGTAGCGCAGCCGGCTTTTTGCCTGCTCAAATTAAAATAGTTAAATGTTTCACAGTTATTTGTTTACCTTTTCTATACTTTGCACTCATGTCGTGGTTTTTTTGTTTGTTATATTGTTTATTGTTCTCGTAACGTTCTGACCCGCTCCGACTGGACCTCTGTGAAAGAGAGCTTCGCAGCTCACGGGATTCCTCCTGCAGTGTGAATACATTGATTCTGATGCTGAAACGTACCCTGGGCGGGGGGGGTGGGTGGGTGGGTGGTGAGATGAGTCGCGTCCAGGAGAGGGCAGCAGCTGCTGGGTTTATTTCACTTGGGGGGGAGGTGAGAGGTGAAATCCGCTCTTCTCACGCCCGCCAAAATGCGCGAGACGGCGCGGCTTGGCGACTCGGCGAGTCCTTGAGCCGAAGCTCCACATCAGTCCAACGATGTACTTACTCGCAGTGGCAGGGACGGCTCCACTGCTGTTGTTTACGTGCAGCCCCGCACGCAGCCCCGCGCGCAGCAACGCGGTTCACGCATCTGGCATCGGCGCGTCCGCGCACCTCCGATTGGCACGGTTGGCTACGCACGGTGGGAAAGAAGTCCAACATACATAGTCGTACACATGCATCTCGGGTGCACGCCGGGTCCCGGCAGGGACATCTACCGGGATGTACAGCGACACCAGAACCTACCGTGTGGAGCTGATCTGTACACTCACCATGAGCTTCTCGTTTCGAAGAATCGTCTAGCCCATGCATTAACTGCGGTGGTGGGAATCCACCCAGAACCTGATTTAAACCCTGCACAATTTTTATTTGACCAGGTAAGGCCCACAGAGTTATGTGGCTCTTTTTTCAGAAGCGACCTAGCCAACTCAACCAAGTGGCTTATCACGTGGAGATTTCTAGCAACCAAAGAATCTAAACGCGTGATCTTGATTCTAAATGTGGAGGGAAAGATCGGAGGGTCCGGAGAAAAATCCACGCGACCACGGGGAGAGAGAAACCGCAAACTCCAAATCTACAGCAGCAGGCGTCAGGGTCCGGATCGAACCCACGACCTCCTGCGTACCAGGCGAGATAGTTAACATCTCCTAGCCACCACGGCGCCCCTTGGTCTCAGCTAGCCACTGGAAGTTGCATGCGAGCGTCTGATCGTTGCTTGCAGCTCGGGTTGTCATCCCCCCCACCCCACACATCACCCAACCACCTCCGATGCCAAAGGGGAAGTGGGCGAGGTTCAGGAATGTGGCTCACGGTTTGCTGCCTGTGGCAGTGTTGGGCACCCAGTCCCAGACATCCTCAGAAATGTTGGCTGATTGTGGAGGAGGACGAGGTGTTCCAGCTAGCCGAGATCATCTGCGTAAAATATTTACGGACATTCGTGGCATTGGGCAGGCCCGGGTGAAACCCGTGTCCGGTAGCCATGGCCACGTTCACCCTGGGACGCTGCGTGGATGTTCTCTGACTGCCACGGCTATCGTGTCTTTTGACGGCGTAACTGCGGGAAGCCGTCCCTCGCCGTTACCCCCTGAATTTACACCGGGCAGCACAAGTCGTGTTGGAGGTTAATAGATGCCTGAAGTATGTTAAGGTCCCGACTGATGGCTTGTTAATTGCTACTTTGTTGTTATTATGTCTGTGCTCGTTTAGCCAGGAAAAGCCTCACTGAGTTTCGACTTATGTTTTTTAGCCATGAACTAAAAACTATTTTTATTTAAAATATTTTTTTTTTTACCAGACAAGGCTCACTGAGCTATGTGGCTATTTTTTTCAGAAGCGACCTGGCCACAAATGACAACGAAGCGGCTTATCTTGTGGACATTTATGGCAGCCATATACTCTGAAGACGCGATGTTCATTCTAAATGTGGAGGGGGAAAACAGGACCCGGAGAAAAATCCACGCGACCACGGGGACTGAGAGAGACACGCACACTCCGAATATACAGCAGCAGGCGTCAGGGTCGGGATCGATCTCACGACCTCCTGTATACCAGGCGAGATGGTTAATAATAGTAGTTATAGCATTTATAACGTGCACAATATTTCACACGCATCAATGACCTCCGTGCCGGGCTGAGTGTCGCTCGGACGAGATACATGATGTGGGGGTCTCTTAACAGTCGGTGTGGATTGAACGCTGCTGCTGTGAATGTGCAGCAGCAGCAGTAGTAGCGGGGATGATGATGATGATAACCGCGTCCCAGACGGCACCGCGCACTTTCGGATGCGCTTTTAGATTGAAAACTCATTTCTTTATAACTGTTTGTTGTCATTTCCCCGCACCTCCGTTTAGCACCCACAGACTCATCACACAGAGACCCACAGACTCACACATCGCGCGGCGCGCTTTAACATGCATCTCTGCGGCCGTACTGGAACGCTCTTCCTTCCGAAAGTGCGTTTAGTTTGTCGCACCTCCGACTAGCACGGTGCGAAATAAGTTCAACGTACATACGGAGAAAATGACACCGGACAGTGACCACGGTTCTGACCACAGGGAGGTTGGGGCCTTGACATCCGTCCCACCGAAGCGGAACACCATTCCCCGGGCAAGCCTTTTTGTGTCGTCTTAAGCGCTCCACGCCCTCGGCTCTCCTTGAGAAAAGAAGGTGGAGACGTTCCCCATTCCTTGGTAGTGAGCTCACGGACAGCTCCGGTTTGGCAGCGGAGGTCTCATTTTGAATTTATACGAGCGACTATTATCCTTTCGTCGGCTGCGTAACGCTGTGCTGGCTCTGCCTGGCATGAAGCGTCGGGGTCTTCTCAGCCACAGTTATGCCCTCGCTTCTCCACGCTTATGTAACGTGGACCCCTTCACAGAAACACCTGGGCCAGCTTGAAACATTCAGGCTGGCCTGCCCACGATCCATCCTGAGATTAACCAGACATGATTGTTTGTCGAGCACAGATCTGGAAACTGCGAGTTCCTCCGGCAGGCGAGGCTTCGTTGGCTGGGTCATTTAGATCGTATGCCAAGCCGCTACCGCATGCCCAAGCAGCTTCTGTTTGGCCGGATAGAGGGGGGCTAAACGGGCGCTGCACGGGCTGGAAAAGAGATGGAGCTGATGCGCTCCAGGAGGATGTGGAGCTGATTGGACTTGCCAATGACTGGTAACCAGCGGTGTCAAGATCAGCCTATGTGGCACTGAAGGACGCTACCGAGCAGTTGGAGGCAGGTCGCGCTCCAGCAACGAGCGGAGCGCCGGGCGGCTAAAAGGCAGCAAATTGGCACGGTAGGGGGCACAGCTGGGTGCATCTGTCAGTCGTCTCAGACAAGTCCGGAGCACCTGGGTCTGTCCCGTGACCTCCTGCCAACGAGACTTCGACACTCTTCAGGTGGCCTCAAGGTGCACCTAGCCTGGCATAAGCATCGTTGTCGTGTTGTCACTGCCCCTAAGTAGCGAATGACGGTTGTTGTATATAGGTGTGTACTGTGTGTCGATGTGTGGGTATGTGAGTATTGTGTGTGGGGAGCGGTGGCGCAGTGGGTAGCGCACTGCACTCGGATCCTGGCCACCTGAAATCAATTCCCCGCGCACGATTAATAAGAGTGGCGAATGACTTCAACCGGGCCAGGCCCTTGCCTAGGGTAGACTCCGGCTTAAATGAACACCCGGTGCGGTGTGTAACTATCAACACCTAGGAGACAAAGGCGGCCGGGCGTGTGTGCCACCCACGCGACAACTTATCGGTGCTCCCAAACGGCACTTTACCCAACAGTCTGCTGACGGCTACACGGGGCGATCGTTGTCTTGTCTGACTGTGCGTCCTTGTCTGACTGTGCGTCCTTGTCTGACTGTGCGTCCTTGTCTGACTGTGCGTCCTCGCGTCGCGTCCTTTCACGCCATCCCCACCCCTCGTGTTTAAGGAACGCGTGGATCCGGAGCCCAGGTGATGGTTTCTCGGTGATGGGGGTGCGGGTGATGGGGGTGCGGGTGATGGGGGTCCGGGTGATGGGGGTCCGGGTGATGGGGGTCTGGGTGATGGGGGTCTGGGTGATGGGGGTCTGGGTGATGGTTGTCCGGGTGATGGGGGTCTGGGTGATGGGGGTCTGGGTGATGGGGGTCATGGTGATGGGGGTCTGGGTGATGGGGGTCTGGGTGATGGTTGTCCGGGTGATGGGGGTCTGGGTGATGGGGGTCTGGGTGATGGGGGTCTGGGTGATGGTTGTCCGGGTGATGGGGGTCTGGGTGATGGGGGTCTGGGTGATGGGGGTCTGGGTGATGGGGGTCTGGGTGATGGTTGTCCGGGTGATGGGGGTCATGGTGATGGTTGTCCGGGTGATGGGGGTCTGGGTGATGGGGGTCTGGGTGATGGGGGTCTGGGTGATGGGGGTCTGGGTGATTGGGGTCCTGGTGATGGGGGTCTGGGTGATGGGGGTCTGGGTGAGAGGTTTATTTGGACGCCCCCTGTTTAAATTCACGACTCCCGTTACCCCGCGATGGTGAGACGACTGCTACTGATGGCGGTGGCGAATGGTGGGTGGGGGTAGGGGTGGGTGGGGGTAGGGGTGGGTGGGGGTAGGGGTGGGTGGGTGAGTAACGGTGGGAGGTGGTGTGATGGTGTGGGTTGGGGGTGGATGGAGGGTGGGTGGGGTGATGGTGGTGGTGGGGGTGGATGGAGGGTGGGTGGGGTGATGGTGGTGGTGGTGGGGAGGGGTAGTGTCGCTGGTTGGATATGCAGGGGAGGTTTGGAGCCTTAGAAGACGAGGAGGAGGGGGAGGGCTGGGAGCGACGGGGGGTCTGAGAGGTGGGGGCGACGGGGGATGTTGGACGAGGGGGTGGGGCAGCCGGGGGCTCCTTAATCCCAGCCGCTGCGATGGGAATGGGGAGTTGGAGGGGGAGGAGTGAGGGGAGGGGGGTGACCGGGCTCTGTGGAATTCCTGCCAAATGGGTCAAAGGACAGAGAAACAGGAGGCGCGGGGGAGGGGTACGGGGGTGGAGGGGGGGATAGCGAGAGAGGTGGGGGCGGGGTTTGGGAGACGCTTTGATGGGTGATGGTGATGTGGGTGATGTTGATGGTGATGCTGCTGAGACGGTGAACGCGCGTGATTACGGTGTGTGTGTCTGGAGCTCTGCTGCCTGTGTGAGTGTATGTGTGTGTGGAGGGGGAGCGGTGGTGTAGCGGTCTAGCGGTTAGCGCGCTGCGCTACGAACCTGGCGACCCGAGTTCGATTCCCGCTCACGGCCAACATCGGTGACGATTAATTAAAGCGGTCCTGGGCCTCCCCTACGTCGGCTCAGCCTCGAATGAGTACCTGGTGCGGTGCGTAAAAAAATATCGCCACTAGGGAGACAAAGGAGGCTGGGCGTGGTGCTGGCCACTCGCCCCGTCGTGTGCCGTGCCGGCCTTCATAGGTGCTCGCTAACAGCACTTGCCACTACGGTCTGTTGAGGCTATACGGGGGGATCTTTGTCTTTTTTGAGCGTGGTTATCGCATTGCGCTCCGAACCCGTGTGATTTCCGGCTACGGATATCACTCAGTGGTGGCGAGTGATATTTAAACCGGTCCCAGGCCTTTCGATTCCCGCTCACGGTCAATACCAGTTCGGGGCCTCCCCCAGGTCGACTCGGCCTCAAACGAATCCATGGTTCGGTGTCTAATGCGGTCACCGCTGGGGAAGACAAAAGCGGCCGAGTGTGGCACGAGACGAGACAATCCGCCCTATCTGTGCGCCGTGCCGGTCTTAATGAGTGATCGCTACAAGCACTTGCCTCGATAACCCTGTGTAGGTTACACGGGGAGCTTTGTATGTGTGTGTGTATATATAATGTATGCACTGATTGACACTGTGTGTGTGTGTGCGCGCGCATGCAGTACAACGCGCACTGTGTGCGCCTTGTGCGCGCGATGCGCTGCAAACCCGGCCACCCGGGTTCGATTCCCCCTGAAGGCCAACATCAGTGACGATTATCCGAAACGCTCCTGCGCCTCCCCTAGGTCGACTCAGCCTGAAGTTGGTACCTTGAGCGGTGTGTAAATATCCGTGTTGGGGAGACAAAGGCGGCCGTGCGTGGTGCTGGCCACACCATCCCTTCGTGTGCCGTGGTGGTCCCTCACAGGTTTGACTCGCTGACAGCACTTTCCCCAACAAAATGTTAGATGCTATACGGGTGATCTGTGTCTTTTGTATGCGCGCGCGTGTGTGTATGTATGTGTGTATGTGTGTATGTCTGTGTGTGCATGTAGTGTAGCGGTTAGCGCGCTGCGCTACGAACCTGGCGACCCGGGCTCGATTCCCGCTCACGGCCAACACCCAATGATGATTATTCGAACCGGTTCTGGGCCTCTCCTATGTCGATTCAGCCTAAAATTACTACCTCGTGTGATGTGTAAACATCTCCACGGGGAAGACAAAGACGGCCGGGCGTCGTGTTGGCCACCCACCGCCCTCCTGTGCCGTGCCAGCCTTTCATAGGTGCTACTCGCTAACAGCACTTGCCCCAACAGTGTGTCAAGGCGATGCGGGGGATCTTTGTCTTTGTGTACGGTAGTGTATTCCGGGACAATCCGCTCCTTGTCCCACGTGCGGTACAACAAGAGACAACCTCAATTTTGAGGGCATTCTCGGGTTTCGTGATGAGGGTGGTCTTGGTGAGGGGTGGTCGTGACTTGAGGAGGTGGCTGGGAAGGGTTTTCATGATTGGGTGGTGATGATGATGATGCTGCAGGCGATTTGTTGTTGTTATTGTCCTGGCCATGCTGCGACCTCGTCATTTCATGTCACTGGAACTCAATACACTGGCCAACAATGACACTGCCCTCCTTCATAGGAAATGGGAAGAAGGGGCATTTCGTGAAGCGTTGTTTTACATGTATATACGTTGTTTTTTTCAGGCCACGGTGTTATCGACTAATGTGATGAGTTTTTTGGAGGGATGCAGACAAGGCCGATGAGTCAGGTGCCACTGCAAGTGGAGTGACATTGAATGAGTCACTGGAGCGCGTGCCGCTGGGAGATTGGCAGACAATGGAATTAGGGGTAGCAGCCCCGTTCTACCAGTTGGACCCGTGGGCCAAGCCCGGAGCCTTCAGGGGGATCCAGAAGGGGGCGTGGCCGAGGGCGGAGCCTGGCCACGCTGGGGAGAATAAAAGGCGAGCTCCGACCCACAGTCGGGGCTGCTGCCATCGGGAATGGAACTCGTGGTGCTGCCGTCGTTGTGGTCTTCAACTCTTCAAGCTGTGGGTCTGGCAGCGTGTTGGCTGTGCCGACCCGGTATGGCGTTATCACCTATGGCTGTGAGAGCCGGAATAAACAAGAGGGATAACGCCTCCTACTGGTGTCTCTGAATTCGTACACTACACAAGTATCACACAAGATACAGGGACTCCTCGATTTACGAACGAGTTAGGGGTTCCAGAGGTCTGTTTTTATTTCGGTTTGTTCGTAAGTCTCAACTTTGCTCCTGTCGATGCCAAACATGTTGTACGGCATGTACACTAAACACGGGGGAATGGCTTCAAAAGTTATATAATATCCTGTAGATGTAGATGCCACTGGTTCTTCATGTTTTGTTGATGCCACCACCGGCATCTATTGCACGGCGGTTGAACTTACGACTCTCGGTCCGAACACGCAACTGGACATACAAACATGTTTGTTCGTATCTCTAAAAGTTCGTAATTCGAATGTTCTTAAGTAGAGGAGTCCCTGTACATTACTTATTACCTTAATATAACAACCGCCATTTGCCACTAAGTGGCGGTGACGTCACCACGATGTTTGTGCCAGGCCATGTGCATGTTGAGGCCACGTGAAGTGTCGAACGCTCGCTGGCAGGAGGTCACGGGGCAGACCCAGGTGGCACGGGTTGACTGACTGAGACGACTGGCTGATGCACCACCTGTGCCCCCTACTGTGCCAACTTGCTGTGCTTTAGCCACCTGGCGCTCTGCTCGTTGTTGTGAGCGTCACTCCTCCGCCCTCCGTTTTTGTTGGAGGGCGACTACCTCCAACTGCCCAGAAGCGTTCTTCACGAGCCTCCTCCACAGAGGCAGATCCTGACACCGCTGGCACCAGTCATCGGCAAATCCACTCAGCTCCACGTCCTCCTGTACCACATCACTCCATCTCTTCTCTAGCCCGTGCCGCACCCGTTTAGCCCCCTCTATCTGGCCGAACAAAAGCTGTGTAGGCATGCGGTGACTGGGCATGCGGACTACATGACCCAGCCAATGCAGCCTTGCCTGCCGGAGGAGCTCACCGATGGGACTTTGTCCAGATCTTTCAAGGATTTGTGAGCTCCTCACACAATCCAGCCTGGTTAAACCCAGGAAGGATTGTAGGCAGGCCAGCCTAAATGTTTATTACCGGCAAAGATGTTCGATTAGGGGGTCCACGTTTCGCAAGCGTAGAAAAGTGAGGGAATGACCGTGGCCGAGAAGACCTGAAGCTTCGTGCGGAAAGACAGACCATGTAGCTTCCTCACAGTGTTACGCAACCGATGAAAAGATAATGCCACACGACTGATTCGGAGTGAGATCTCTGCTGTCAAACCGGAGCCGATCATGAGCACACTGCCCAGGTATGGGAAACTCTCCACTCTCTCCACAACTGCCCCACCACCAATTCGGAGTTGTGGGGGTGGAGTGTCCTATGGTACAAAATACCCAGGCAGGTGCTTAGTTTTGGTGGGGCTGATGGTAAGTTCCCACCTCTTAGTGGCACGCTCCGGGTTCAGCAGCAGCGCCTCCAACTCCTCCTCTTAGTGAGCGGCAATTACCAGATAATCGATATACATAACGTGGTTGACCAATAGTGAGCCATCCCTTGTCTGCACCCGGGCATCGATCAGCCTCCCATTGTATCTGAACCTGATGGAAATTCCTTTGGTACAGACATCGAAGGCTTCACCAACTACGTGGTCGAAAAAGATAATGTGGGAGCCAGAGGACATCCCTGTCGCACCCCAAGGTGAACAGGGAATGGCTCCGACTCCCGGCCACGTAGTTTTACCCGGGCCCGCTCACCATCATGAAGGTCCTTAATAATCGTAAGCAGAGGGTCAGGGACTCCGAAAGCACGAAGAATAACCCAGAGCCCAGGTCTAATTATAGTATCATAGGCCTTGACCAGGTCAATAAAGCAGAGATGTAGGTTTTGTTGGAATTCCCGACACCTCTGCTGTAGCAGACGGAAAGAAAATATGGCATCTGTGCAGGATCGCCCTTTCCTGAAACCGCATTGGGGATCCGCAAGCCTCTCCTTAGCGCGGCTGGCAAGGCGATGTTGAATAATCCTTGCCAGGACCTTTCCCGGCACACTGAGGAGTGAGATGCCCCTGTAGTTGTTACAGTCTGTGCGGTCCCCCTTCTTAAAGAGGGGGACCACCAGAGCATCCTTCCAATCCTGCGGAACCTGTCCAGTGGTCCAGACTGTTGTTATGATGTCATGTAGGGCCGTCTGTGCACAAACGCCACCCTGCCTCAGCATTTTGCTTGGGAGATCATCTCTGCCTGGTGCCTTTCCTGGTATCAGACTCAGGATCGCCTTTAGTACTTCCTCCACAGATGGCACCTCAGCCAGCCACTCACAGTGGGTGACTTCTTCCAATATTTGAGACACCACAGCCTCAGCAGGGTCATCCCCACTTTGTCCCACGATGTTTTCCATGCCGAGGAATTTCCCCTCCCCCAGGACTTCACAGAAATGCTCAGCAAATCTGCAAACCTGTTTCTGATGGTAGGAGATTGGATCACCGTTTTTTCCCATAATGATGGTAATAGGTGTGGCACTGCAGGTTACTTTGTTGATGGAGCTCAATAGGGATTTGTGATCGCGGGCCACTGAGCCAGACTCCATCTCCTCAGCAACCCACGACAACCACCCATCCTTGCAGCGCCTCACGGCTCTCCAAACCTCCGAGCGAAGGCTGCGGTAAGCCTCCTCATTCTCTGACGTGGGATTCTGTAGACGATGAGATTGGGTCTGTCACTTTTTCTCAGTCAGCCTCAACACCTCTGTCAGCCAGGGTCTCTTGGGAGGTCTGGACCATGTACCCAAAGCAGCCATTGCAGCTGCATGAGCCACAGTCCTAAAACTCGCCCATTCCTCCGTGACATCTGGAGTGGGGGACGATGCCAACCCCAGCCGCAAGCGATGATTAAATTCTTGCTTGCAACTTTCATCAGCTAGCTGAGACCAGACCTCCTTTGGATTGAATGGGGTCCTGGGTGTACACTCACCACTGGAGTGGGAGAATGGCTGGCGCATCTTACAGATGACAAGTCGATGGTCAGTGGGCAGATCAGCTCCACAGTACATCCTGGTGTCAAGGACATGGGCCCGCATCTGCTGTTCCGTCACTACGTGGTCCAGCAGATGTTCTTGCTTGGACCCGGCATGCATCCATAATGTTGTGTGGATGCGCTGATGCCAGAACAGCGTGTTGGTAATTACAAGCCCATGGGCTGCACACAAATCTAGCAGCGTCCTACCATTGTTATTGAGCTGATCTGGCCCATGCCTTCCAATCACTCCAGACCAGGTACCAGCACCATGACCAACTCGGGCATTGAAGTCACACAACAAGATGACTCTATCCCGAAGGGCCACTTTAGCCAGCCCCTGTGACAGGAGGTCATAGAAGCCATCTGACTCATCGGCCTTGCCTGCATGCCTCCACGGATATTCGTCTTCGATGGAGGCATAAGTAACCAAGACCACCACTCCTCGCCTCCGGTTTATAGGAAGGCGAGCCCAAAGTAGTCTGGGGCTTACAGCTTCCCACACCTCACTGCCACGCTCCCACGCCCCCTTCATTCTTTTGTTCAGAAGAAGAGCCACACCCTGTTGTTTGACAGTCTGCTGCCCCGAGTAGAGGACTGTCCACCCCTCATGGTGGCAGAAGCCAGAGCCGGTCCCCCGGACCTCCTGAATACCACAGAGATCCAGGCGGTACCGGTCCAGCTCCCGACAGAGCAGTGGCAGCCTCTCCTCCGCAGTGAGCGTTCGAACATTCCACGTGGCCACCCTAAGTGTTTTTTTGTTGTTTCTGAAGGAGCCCCGAGGGTAAAGATTCAATCTCCTGGCTCCGCCAAATGGGGTTTAGCCAGGAGACTGTACATTACTTATTACCTTAATAGGTGCTCGCTAACAAGACTAACTTGCCCCTACAGTCTACAAGAGCCAGACGCGGTGGTGGTGGTGCTTTTGTCAGCCGCCCCATTCGTCTCTTCATCCCCAACATCTGCGTTTGGCCCAACCTTAGGCCTCATAAAAGTGCACCTTGCCTGGCACAAGCGTCACTTGGCGATGGAGATGCGCGATTTGGAACGCTGACTCTGTGTCATTATATTCATGTCTCATATTATTACTGTATTATTATATTGTTGTATTATATCATGACTGCATTGTTATTATTATTAGATTACTGTATCACTATATTATAACTGCATTTCGTATTATTCTGCTAGTCTGCTCAGAGAAATCTCTCCGAGCTCCCAACTATTTAAAAAAGGCCACTTGCCTCTTTTCTTCAACAGGGGGCGATGTGGCTGCAATGTGCGACCTCAGCTCGGTCATTTGCGGGTGTAATTTTTTTTGTAAACATTGGGATATTTCGACTGAAACCAGAGGCATTATTTACATGCAATTATTGTTGCGTTATGGTGGGATGTGGTGGGCGGACGAGATCGGGGGCGGGGAGGGGGGACGGCAAAGAAGCCGGAGAAAACCCATGCAGGAGGAGAGAACAAACTCCACTCAGACTCGAGCCCAGGTGGCTGCTCGTTGGGAGGCACAGGTGAGGGAGTTTGTGTTTTGAGTTAACAAAACACAAACTCTTCTTTATTTTACCAGGTAAGACCCACTGAGCTTTACAGCAATTTTTTTTCAGAAGCGACCTGGCCACAAGTGAAAGCTCAACGAAGGTGGCTTATCATCATCACGTGGACATTTGTAGCAGCCAAGTACTCTAAGCGCGCGTGATGTTTGGTTCTAAACGTAGAGGGGGAAAGCCAGAGGACCCGGAGACAAAAATCCACGCGACCCAAGGGGAGAGAGACGCCGCAAACTCCAAATATACAGCAGCAGCAGGCGTCAGGGTCGGGATCGAACCCACGACCTCCTGTATACCAGGCGAGGTAGTCAACATCTCCTAGCCACCGTGATGATGAGAGAGAGACACCGCAAACTCCAAATATACAGCAGCAGCAGGCGTCGGGATCGAACCCACGACCTCCTGCACACCAGGCGAGGTAGTCAACATCTCCTAGCCACCGTGATGATGATGATGAGAGAGAGACACCGCAAACTTCAAATATACAGCAGCAGCAGGCGTCAGTGTCGGGATCGAACCCACGACCTCCTGCACACCAGGCGAGGTAGTCAACATCTCCTAGCCACCGTGATGATGATGATGAGAGAGAGACACAGCAAACTCCAAATATACAGCAGCAGCAGGCATCAGGGTCGGGATCGAACCCACGACCTCCTGCACACCAGGCGAGGTAGTCAACATCTCCTAGCCGCCGTGATGATGATGATGAGAGAGAGACACAGCAAACTCCAAATATACGGCGGCAGCAACAGGCGTCAGTGTCGGGATCTAACCCACGACCTCCTGCACACCAGGCGAGGTAGTCAACATCTCCTAGCCACCGTGATGATCATGATGATGAGAGAGAGACACAGCAGACTCCAAATATACGGCGGCAGCAGCAGCAGGCGTCAGTGTCGGGATCGAACTCACAACCTCCTGCACACCAGGCGAGGTAGTCAACATCTCCTAGCCACCGTGATGATGATGATGAGAGAGACACCGCAAACTCCAAATATACAGCAGCAGCAGCAGGCGTCAGTGTCGGGATCGAACCCACGACCTCCTGCACACCAGGCGAGGTAGTCAACATCTCCTAGCCGCCGTGGCGCACCCAGATAACTCCACCTGAGCCGTCTCCGTGACACCGTTCACTTGCAACACTTCCGAAAGGGAAATGTATCCGTGTCACGATATGGCACGTGTACTTTACATGGCCGTGTAATTAAAAAGACGGCTAATTAAATTACGTACACAGATTTAGCCACTCAGGCCGAACTCAAGCTGGTTGTCTTAAACGAGCCACAGCTCGGCCGATGAGACCCAGAAAGTCGAAACCCCGAGAACGCAGCTTTTTAATCACACGGGGCCGTGGGACAAAAACATCGCCATTATTATTATTACTACTACTATTATTACTATTACTATTATACTACTATTATTACTATTATTATTACCACTATTATTACTATTACTATTATACTACTATTACTACTATTATTATTACTTCTATTACTACTTTTATTAGTACTATTATTACTATTACTATTATACTACTATTATTACTATTATTATTACTACTATTATTACTATTACTATTATACTACTATTATTACTATTATTATTACCACTATTATTACTATTAAACTACTATTACTACTATTATTATTACTATTATACTACTATTATTACTATTATTACCACTAGTATTACTATTACTATTATACTACTATTATTACTATTATTACTACTATTATTATTACTACTATTACTACTATTATTATTACCACTATTATTACTATTACTATTATACTACTATTATTACTATTATTACTGCTATTACTATTATTATTACTTCTATTACTACTATTATTATTACTATTATTACTATTATACTACTATTATTACTATTATTATTACTACTATTATTACTATTATTATTACTACTACTATTATTACTGCTATTACTACTATTATTACTTCTATTACTACTATTATTACTATTATACTACTATTATTACTATTATTACTACTATCATTACTATTATTATTACTACTATTACTACTATTATTACTATTATTATTACTACTATTATTACTATTATTACTATTATACTACTATTATTACTATTATTACTACTATTATTACTATTATAATTACTACTATTATTACTACTATTACTATTATTATTACTACTACTATTACTACTATTATTACTATTATTACAATTATTACTACTATTATTACTATTACTACTATTATTACTATTTTTATTAATACTATTACTACTACTGCTATTATTATTACTATTATTATTACTACTACTATTATTACTACTATTATTATAACTACTATTATTATTACGGCTATTATTATTACTGCTATTATTATTACTACTATTATTATAACTACTATTATTACGGATATTATTATTACTGCTATTATTATTACTACTACTATTATTACTGATATTATTACTACTATTATTAATGTTATTATTACTACTATTACTACTATTATTACTACTATTACTACTACTATTGTTACTATTATTACTGCTATTATTATTACTATTATTACTACTATTACTACTATTATTACTATTATTACTGCTATTATTATTACTATTATTACTACCATTATTATTACTACTATTACTATTATTAGTACTATTATTACTTTTATTATTATTACTATTATTACTGCTATTATTACTATTATTACTACTATTATTACTACTATTACTATTATTAGTACTATTATTACTTTTATTATTATTACTGCTATTATTACTGTTACTATTATTATTAGTGCCATTATTATTACTACTATTATTACTATTATTACTATTATTTTTCTTACCATTATTATTACAACTATTATTATTACTATTATTACTACTATTGTTACAACTATTATTACTACTACTATTATTTTTACTACTATTATTTTTACTACTATTATTATTACTACTATTATTATTACAACTATTACTATTATTATTACTGCTACTATTATTACTACTATTATTATTACTACTATTATTACTACTATTATTACTACTATTATTACAACTATTATCATTACTACTACTATTTTTACTATTATTACTACTATTACTACTATTATTACTATTTTTACTACTATTATTACTACTATTATTTTAACTACTATTATTTTTACTACTATTATTATTACTACTATTATTACTACTATTACTACTATTATTATTACTACTCGTGTATACGCAGAGACTCGGAACGGAGTCCGACTTGTGCTGGACGTGGCAAGATTACATTCTTCAGGTCCGTGGCGCACGTGTGTGTTCTGTGTGCGCGCGCGCGTGACACGGTGGTGTAGTGGTTGGCGCACGGCCCTACGAACCAGGCAAACCCCAGTTCGATTCCCCGCTCACTGGCAATACCAGTCCTGGGCATCCCCTATAGGATCGACTATGGTACGGTGTGTAAAACATAAACACTGGGGAGACAAAGGCGGCCGGGCGTGATCCAGTGATGGCATTCACAGGTGCTACTCGCTAAACAACACTTGCCCCAAAGGCTGTCGAAGGCTACACTGGGAGATTTGTCTATTGTGTGTATGTATATGCATGCGCACGTGTGCATGTATGCGCGTGTGTACACGTGTACGTGTGTGTGTGTGCACGTGTGTGTGTGTGCACGTGTGTGTGTGTGCACGTGTGTGTGTATGTGTACGTGTGTGTGCACGTGTGTGTGTGTGCACGTGTGTGGGGAGCGGTTGCGCTGCACCGCGCTACAAATCCCGGCGACCCGAGTTCGATTCCCGCTCGAGGCCAACACCGGCGACGAATATCTTCCCCTAGGTGGACTCAAGTCTCAAAATGAGTCTCCGGTGCGATGTGTAAAGCATCGCCACTGGGGAGACAAAGGCGGCCGGGCGTGGTGTTGTCCACCCACCCGCTCTTGATAGGTACTCGCTAATCGCACTTGCCCCACCAGTCTGTGAAAGGCTATCCGGGGCATCTTTGTCTTTTGTGTGTGTGCTCTTCCAGGCGGTGTGCTGGTGGGGGGTAGGGAAGTTGATGCTCGTAACATTCGTGCGCATGCGCGTTC